>NW_024367708.1:9125756-10325756 GCF_014805655.1 Passer montanus | reverse complement strand
ATTTTTTTCTGTTGTACCATATTTTATAACATGCTGCACCAAATAACTCTATGCACCTTCCACGGTTTTTCTAGCTATACACTGGAAAAGGAAAATAAACTTTCCTCTTTCAAGCTCTTAATCATGTATCTTCTTTCTGCTAATAATGTAGGGGAACTTCAATAGTGAAGAAATGGAAAAAATATTTACTCAGGTGGTTCACAACTGAAAGCTAATTTAGCATTTCATCAAATACAGATACATAGGTGGTGACCTTAGCTGGTTAACCAATTTGCTTTCTTTTAAAACTTCAGCTGCAGATATGATTTTTTTCTTACTTTTATTAAGTTTCTGTATTTCTTGTTTTGTGATCTCAATCAATAATATGAACTTGAAGTCTGAAAAGGTCATAACAACTATTCTGTACATTTCCATATCTGAAAACACTCTGCTAATGCTCTCGCTGACCCATCACTAAGGTCAAGTTGTTCCCTTTTCATAACAACAAGTACCTCATTTCTAAGGAAGTGTGTTCTTTCATTTTTAATGCAACTTGACAGTTTTGACAGGGAAAGATAATGACAGTGTAAAATAGCTTTCAAAAAAGTTCAAAGACTAAAAAAGATATGTACATGCTACATAGCTTTTGAACTGTTCAAGAAATTGAAACAAAATTATTTATGGTGCTGTATGAATGCTAATAATATGCATCTAGTATCAAAAGGATGAGACTCTCAATGTTAGTTACAGGTAGCTGTCTTTGGTAATGAAAGCAGATTGTGCTTACTCATTGCAAAGAAGTATTTGAGCTGGTCATTTTAGCACACTCGTGCTTGTTGTAAACTTCCCTCGTTCTAACTCATGTTACTGACTCTTAAATCTAAATGTTATAGATCTGGGGAGTAATCAATATATTCACTTTGCACACGTAGTGATGCAACCCCCGGCTAGCAACTCAGCACCACACAAGTGCTCACTCAGTACCACCCACAGTGAGACGGAGGGAGAATAAGATGGGTAAAAGTGAGAAAAGTTGTGGGTTGAGAAGATACAAACAGTTTAAAACTAAAAAAAATTTTTAAAAAAAATTAAAAAAGAGAGAGAGAGGAACAAGCCAGTCACTTTCTTTAAGATTGAATGTCTCTATACCAGTTTTAGAATTCTGCAAACTTTTTTTGCTGTGCAAAACTTCAGAAAATGACATCTACTCTGAATATTGCCTTGCCCTATTAAAATAACTGATGCAATTTTATATAAACATGTCTCATCTATAGCTATGCATCACTCAAACTGCAATATTTCACTCTGATTTTACTTGATTTAGTCATTCTTGGCACCTTTGTTAAAAAACTTTGTATCTACCGACATAAAATGTTATTCTTAAATTCAAATTCCCAATTGTCATAGAACAAAAAGAAATGCTAAATCTTGAAATTCTGATCTTTTTTAAATGCAGACAGCTGTACACATATACTCATGAACAAATGAAAACACTGGAGTTTTCAGCATTACCAGATAAAAAAAACCTGTTTCAGGGAATCGTTCTGGAATTCAGGCTATTCTACAAAAAATGATGCTGAAAGAACTGTAATGTTTAGTAGAAAACATTTAAGATGAAGTGTTGAACTGCTATTTTATCTCCATGAATTCAGTAAGATAAGTTTAACCTCTGAAACTTTAAATGAAACCACTACTGTGATCATAAAAATGAAGAATAGAGGTAAAAATACTTCATTTTTTTAAACATTCATAGGATTTAATCTTTCTTTACCTCCAGTCTTACAAATTCAAGTTTTCAATTTAAGATAAAATATTTTAAAATATATTTGTTTACAGAGGAATAAATATCAGGTACAGAATGTACATTTGCATGTTAAGCAAAAAATGAAGTGCACTAGTTTCTCTCTTTATATCACAGTGGGTGGGATGATCAGAATTTTATGCTTAAAATAGAGATGAACCTCAGAATAGAGATGAATCTTCTTTTTGAACATGAATTTATTTTTGAGTCTGGGCTTTGAACTCCATCATAAGCATATAGCCCTTGGATTTACTCTGGATAAAGCAAAAAAGTTACTTTATTACTTTTAAGAGGTAATATAAAAGATACTTTGTAAATTCTGATGTAATAGTGTGATTTTACTCAGATTTTTGAGATTTTATAATAATAAAATCACAGAACTTTAGAGTAGAATAGAATACTACAATTAATTTGGTTTGGAATAGATATCCTGAAATAATTCCCTCTCATTCTGTCAGTGGGAGAACAGACTGCCCCCCACCTTGCTACAGCCCCATTTCAGGTAGTGGTATGGAGTGATAAGGTTCCCCCAAAGCATTCTTTTGTCCAGATTAAAAAAAACAAACTCCATCCTCCACCTGAAACCTGTACACCAGACCATTTACCAATTATTTTGATCTTCTTTGAACATGACTAATACACAATCACTTGTTAATTGATGAGATGCAGACTGATTGCAAATGTCAAAACATAATCTGTTCTGCAGAGGAATCCCTAACCTCAGACCTAGCAGGAAAAACAGTGTAAAATAGTGTATAGAGAGTGTTAAAAACAGAGAGAGAAACACTTCTGTCAAGAGAATCTGAACATTTTTTGTGTAATTTCAAAGAGTTAACTGTAGAATACACTTTGACATAACTTTACTGCTTTCTGATTGGAAAAGCAAGAGAACTTTATTGAAAATGATGCAATCCTGATTAATTATTGATTTGGGCAAGTTTAACCGCAGCCTACTGGACATATGGGTGAATTACAAGTGTGTTAGAATGGGATGTAATTGGTAATATCAATACCATCAGATGCTGCAGGAATACTATATTTGGTAGAAGAAAACTATGCTCTTTTCCCTGCAGGAACTAATTAGTTGTGGACTAGCAGCTCCAGATAACTTTGAAATCCCCTATCTAAAAGTATTTGGCAATTCAGCAACAAATATTTTGACTTTTATTTGAGAAATTATTTCCGCTGGGTCAAATTCTAAGGCTTTCCCTGGTTAATGTTCTGCAACTTGCTTTGCCCCTCTAGATATGAATATTGATGCCTGAATCTGCTAACTGGCAATGTGTTGTCTGAATAAGACATTCAGTACATGAAGGTAAACGGAAAAAAATATTCCCTTATTTAATTACTTGGATTTATTTTAAAAAGAGTACTGATTGAGAAAGGAATAAAACTTTTAAATGTTTCTCAGCTCTTTATTTATTGTTACAGATGCCTTTTCTGATCTCTAAGAATTCAGACCTAAACAAATACTTTCGGAATTCTATTTATCATACAGGTAATTTTTTGAACTATTTTCTTAAATCACTTCTTGTTTTCATCTTCACCTTTACCTGAAGCACTAGAATAAATGCAACCTGCTTCAAGTAAAAAAATAAAATAATAAAAAAGCTAAATCTATCTTCTTAATGTTTACTGCATTTTAGTATAGATAGACCTAAATCAAGCTACACTTCAGGGTTTCTGAAGTTCTGAAAGTTGCTAGAAGCAACTTTCTCCTTGTATTTCTGTCTCAGCTTGGCACAAGTTATACACTGTACCTCAAAGAGAAAATGTTTTTACAAGGCTTCCAGCCCCAGAGGGGCTAAAATCTCTACAGCAATTTAGAAAATACAGACACATAGAGACAGTAGGACTAAAAAGAATTGGTAGACCTGGTTCCTGTCTCACTTTGACCCATCTTCAGAGTCCATGACAAGTAGGATGCTTTTCAGCAATGCTCATGGATTGTCTGAAATCCAGCCTAATGCATCACCTAGAGCTTTTAAAGTCTAGAAACAGCTGTACAGCATCCAGCTGATTGTTTCAAGGTATGATTAGTATTGGCGATTAAAACAGCATTTAAGGCAGTCAGACACAGAGACAAAATTAACTCTTAGGGAGTCCAGTGCACAAGTCTTGCCTTTCAGAAGACGCAATGTCAGGCAACAGTGTGAGGCTTGTACAGGGTAAAGACTCTGTTCTACCCCTTAAGTCTGGACCAAAAGATATCTCCAAGAATATATTACAACATATACAAGTACAATAGAAGAAGATACTACAATGTCTACAAGATACTACATCTGCAAGTCCATATCTTGATCCTGAGATTTTAATTTGAACTTAAGCATGCAAGCTGCCTATAAGATGCATAATAAGACAGAATAATTTAAAACATGGCACTTTTGTGCTGAGAATAGCTACCAAAATTATTTAAGACAAGAACACAAGGGAAATAGAATTAAAATTTTTACCTGACATCTCGAACTCTGCAATTACAAAGACAGGGTGAGTGAAGTAATTGAAGAAATTACAGGCATGTCTCCATGTCATAGACTGACCACCTGACGGTAAATATTTTAATTTCTTATGGAAAATAAACAATAAACACTTAAAGCCATGATAAAAAAATCATACCTTTTGCCTAATTAGCTAGAACAGGAGTTAGTAGGCTTCAGCAATGTGCAGTACAAGTTCCAACTCTGTAAGTTACCACATACATCTGCACATAGAAGGGAGCTATCACAGCATTTACAGAGGTTTCATGCCTTTCAGAAGCAGAAAGAAACTCTGGGATCCTCCAGGACATCTCAAATGACACAAAACATTTTGTTTAAGCAACTGGATCATATTTCAGACTTTTTCTGTTTATTAAAAAGGCCAGATGAATCAGCTCAAATATAGATATTTACAATAAGTTGGACACCTCAGTTGGACACCTTATAAAAAATTGAATTTCACTTCATGACTATCACTGGAGTGTGTGAAGGCCTCACACTGAGCTCAATCACTTTAAGACTCTGTGAACATTTAGGGTGTAGACAGTCTACTCCAATGCATTACTGTCTCTTTAACAGAACATGTTTTCTTACATGTTTCTATTTTCATCGCAGCATGCTGGCTTCCCACCTAGGACATGCTTACAGAGCCCAGACCCATGGCACAGCAGGTAAAGAAGCCGGATGGCTGAGGGTTTGGTTTGAATTTAGTTTATTCAAAAGAGCTAAAAATCCAGTTAAACTTGTAATTTTAGAGATTTGCACGCCCACAACTGGAGTTGTAGGCATGTGTGGGACACAAATACACACTATGTAAGGCATCCAAGCAGTTAGTTTGAAGGTCTCATGCTGGTCTGATTGATAAAAGAATCAGATAGTTATCTGAGAAGTTTTATAGAACTTAACTCCGACTTCAATAACATACTATTTGAAAATAACTGTGCATGCACAGATGTGGCTACTGAAATTTGTCTATGTCCTAGAATTTTTAAACTACTTACTCTCAAGTTTTATTCATTGAAGGTTCAAAAACTTTACCAATAAGTTGTGAGAACAAGATAAATTGGAATAAAATATTGTTTATTTTAAAATTGAATGTCTCTAATTAATTTTCTGTACAATGCCCTTTACTTCATTATGAACAAATCAGACTGATCTTGGTAATCTGAAATTTAATTGGGAAGCAGAAAATCCTGAGAATTACTTAAGCAAGGAACATTAATCAAGAGACAAGATCAAGTAAGGAAAAAGTACTGCAACTCTAAATGTAAAAAATAAAAAATAAACTGAGTGTAAAAAAATGACCATTTCTTCCTCATTGACTATAGGTATTAATTGCAGCTGATTATAGATATCTTAAGCTGCAACTTTATACTGTAGGATAAACATACCACTTGGCATGTTTTACCAGATCACCTGGTAGTCCAGACTTATTTGCATGTACTGCAGCTCCTGTTTATGCCAGGATTGTTTTTGCCAGGAAAAAAAAAAAAAAGTCACTTTAGGAATAAAATTCCTAACATTTTATGCAGCAGACAGGTTTTTTCTGTTACTATTCTATCCCTACTTACTTTTATGACACAAAATATTGTTTGGAAAAACTCTTAGACATGGCACATGTTGGTAAGTTAACTACACTTACTCTTCATTTTTAGTCTACCTTTACTAGCTTTAATCACAGGAAGGTTCTGAGTTGCAAAAGTACCACTCTCTTATCACAGTTTCTTGGAGCAGCTCCTGACATGACACTTCCCTTAGGCTTTGTATTAAATGTTTAAATACACTTGGGGTTTCTCTGAGAGACCTGATCAAAAGAGATTTAAATGGAAAGACTAAAATTTTCTTTTAATTTCTTATTATTTTTCTACTCATAGAAGTTAGTAATACCAACAATAACTAAAGTTCAAAAATACACAATTGTTGCTCATCTTTGCCCACTTTAGGACAAAACAATTGTTGCTAATGGGATGAGAAATCAACTTAAAATGTGCTAAACATGTCTAAGAATTATTATGATAAGAAGTGGAACAGAAAAGGATTTCTGGAGTATATAAAATGCAAAAGTAAAAAGTATTGTAATTTAAAAATATTTCTTTCTATAATTAAATCAGAATTCCCAAGAAGCTGAAAAATTTTGTCAGGAAAAGTGTGGTACAGACACTAGTTAATTACCAATTCAGGCTGATAAAACTGGCAAATCAAAGAAAATTCTATTTCCTTTTGGCATGTTTATTCAAAATAATTTTTTAGATTAATCTGCAGATTTGTTTTTTAATTCTGAAGGCTTCTTTTTCCCTTCTGCTATTTTAAAAGGCAAAAAGTTAGCTTTTTTGTTGCACCACAGTATAAGTGGGTTTGTTATATCCTGAGCAGCTGTGACTGCTCTCTGAAAACTTATGAGAGTGCATCACAGTATGGACTAAACTGCATTCTACTAAGTATTACTAGAGATAATAGTAATAAGAGATTGATTTTTTTTTTTTCATCAGGCAGAGTACAATGCAAATAGCTAAAAAGTCAGCCTCCTGAGAATCATTTCATCCCTGATTCTGTTTACTGTAAGGTTGAAATGTTTTGCTACAAAGCTGGTAACAATTCGTGACAGCTACCACTACTTACAGATTTTAGTATGGAATATTCAAGGTGGAATAAAAATCCGCCTTCTCAAGTGCAAGGAGTGTAAGGAAGCAGTTATTCTCTATCGCTGTGTAAGGGTTCTTATATATCTTGGGAACACTCTTGCCATGTTTGGCATATATTAGTATCTTATTTGAAAAGGAGCTTTTGAAATGAAATTGCTATTGTTTGCTTTTTTTAAAATATAATTGTAGTATGTCCGCAGTCCCTATAAAATATTTTTGATCCTGAAAAGATACTGGTAATTAATGGAGGGATGAATTCTACCATAAAAATTATTAATTTTACTTACCTTTAGCATATTTCATATTTATTTATCTGGATGATTTTTTTTCTTCTTTTACATATATGGAAATAAATTGAACATTTCTAACTATCTTTCTCAAAAGCATTATTTATTATGTGTTTTTCACATGTCATTTGATTACTTGCTTCTTTAAATTAAACAAGTACTGTTTCTTGCTTTGTTGAGATTTTTTCCTTACTTGTGGTTATTTGCTTTGTATGTCCCATTGCTTATTAAGATGTAAGACAAAAGTTTCTTAGACTAATTTATCTAGAGAACGCACTTCTATTCTAGAAGTTAAAAAGGTCTTTGTACTTTTTTTTCTATGTTTTTTTATTGCTAGGAATATGCTTTTGAGGGTAAAATTACCTGCATTTTATTTAAATAAAATTGAATATTTTAATAAAGATAATACTAGAGAACTTGTAATATTAAAATATCTTCATTTCAAAATATTAAAATATACATTTAGTTTTAAAATGCTGTACTGTTTTTGTTATTATTATTGTTATTATTAAAATTAGAAAAAGCATATAGTCCTAAGTTTCCATTTTGAATAGTTCAAAATATGAAACCATGCTGTGTATATTAGGTCTTGTACACATATAAAATCAATGTAAATTACATGAGGATTTTATTATACCACAGTAAAGAAGTAGAGAGGTAAGACTAAAAGTTAGGGCAGGATTCGACAGTCCACATGTAGATGTTTAGTGTCATTTGAGGTCTCTGCATGAAGGCATCCTCTAATTTCTCATCACCATGAGGTACCTTTTTTCTCAGTAGTTGTTAGAGTGATGTCTGTGTTTTGGATTTGGAAAGGGAATGGTACTGATATTTTTGTTTTTGCTAAGTTGTGTTTATCCTAAGTCAAAGACTTTATTTCTCCTTCCTTGTTGCATGCTCTACTAGTGAGGAGCTACACAAAAGAAACTGGGAAAGGTGACCTGAACTAAGCTACACAAAAGAAACTGGAGGGAGCATAGCTGGGAAAGGTGACCTGAACTGTCCAAAGAGATATTTCATGCCACAGAAGGTCATGCCCAGTATCTAAGCTGGGAGGGGAGTTACTGAGAAACATGGCCACTCTGTGTTCAGGTAAAGGGGACTGGCATCAGTCAGCAGGTGGTGAACAACCCAGCAGTTGTTTGGGTTTTTTTCGGTTTTTTTTTGTTTCCTTTTTATTATTTGTTTCCTTTGTATTATCATTGCTATTATTATTTATCATTATGTATTTGACTTTATTTTCAGTTATTAAACTGTGCTTAACATACAAGCTTTATTTCAATCCTCTTCCCCATTCAAAGAGAGTGGGGGGAGAGAGGAGGGGATTGAGTGAGCGGCTGTATTGTTCTTAGTTTCCAGCTGGGCTTAAATCACAACAACATCTAATGTCTGTTTGCAAAAGCATATTACTGAAATAATATTGCAAGTGTTAGAAAGTTAATCTGTGGCTTCTGTGTTGAAAGCATTTCTATTTATATTTATGAAACACAACAATTTTCTGGGAGAGTCATATTCCAGGATAATTAAGATATTAACTTAAGACAACCAGCTAAATATAACTATTTGATTCGGTAACATTTTGTTCACAGGACTTAATTATGTTTTCACATAGTTGATGTTGACAAGTTTATTAGCTACCTCTATTTGTTCAACAAGTGGAATGGATGAACCTTTAATGCATCATGGGTTGACTAATTTTCTGAAGTAACTCCACATTGTGTCTTTGTTTTCTGGAAGTATAATATTTAAAACTTTTAAAATATATTCACTACAGCTTGGTTTCTACTAATCTAATTCTTAGTTTCTGTCTTAAATCACCTGTCCTCAAAAATATATATCTTTCTAAAACAATAAATTAGTAAGTTAGATAATAAAGGATCAATACATAGTTTCTCCTGATATTTTTTCTTAAAATGCACAATACCTTCATGTCTGATACTCTAAATTTGTCCTATTCTTGCAACCTTCTAGGTCTTCCTTGACTCCAACTTTTTTAAAATCGTTTTGCAATGTTAACTTTTTGAGTTTGTGCTTGTTCTTTTCCTGTATTCCAGCAACTAAGACATGAAGATTCGCAAGAAAATATAGTATTTTATTAGCAAACTAGAATTCTGCCTAACAAACTAGAATTCTACCTAACTTACTAAAGTAGGATGATTAAGGCTATTGATGTTAAGTCCTTGTATTCTTTGATTCTTTGACAATGCATGAATAAATAGAAGTCCTTTGAACTGTTTATGTGTTTATACAAGATTGTTATTTTTTATTGTATACCATTATAACATTTTAATTTTTTCTTTAAAAAATTTCACTTTTTGTTTTCATTTTACACTTTTCAAATTACACTTTAAATTAAAAGCTAGAAACTCCTACTTAGGATTTCATACATGCTGAATATTTTATTTTATAGCATCATGTCTTCATTGGTGATGTGTTTAGGAAAAATTAATTCAAGCAATTAAGTTTTACATAATATTTTATGTATCTCTTTTTTTGTCTTAATTTTTTACTTAATATGTTGACTCATTGTTACTAAGTTTTTGGAAACATTTGAGAGTTCAATAAAAATCAGGATTGAATATGCAGAAATTTATTTTAAAGCACTGAACTGAATCACATTTCAGTTCATTACTGACTTATACATGTGGGACATTGAATTTTGGCTGCCTGAAGGGGTGATGAGTAGGAAGGAGTGGGAGTGCTCTGAGTTTCCCATATCTCACAATTAATAGGTAATAGAGATAGCTCTACTTTCCAATATCTTTTTGTACAGTTTTGCAAGAGGTAATTATAGTCTATAAATAAACAAAAAGTAGGTTTAATATACACTTAGAACTTACACTAATCCGACACAGTCATTGGAACAGTTAAATGTAAAATAGGAAATTTAAATATTTAAGAATATTAACATCAGCAGAGCAAGACAGAAAATATGTTGCAATTAGATACAGAAATAAAATATTTGAGTCTAAATTTAGCAAATGATGATGATACAAGGAATTAATCTAAATTCTGAAGAGGAGTCCAGGAAGTTATTTTGCAAAAGTAATTTTACTGCACTGTTATTATTATACAAAAATACTGTGTTGATCTTTATTTATCTGCATTTTTCTCCAGTTTTGTTTCTAAAAAAGTGTTGATTCTTCTTGGTGCTCTGGGGATATTGAATCAACTTGGGGCTGAAATTGTACTTTGAGATAGTAATGTCTCAAAATGTTTACAAATGCATTTTCTTATCATTAACAAAAGCAGCATCTCCCTGTGGCAGATAAAAAGTACCAGTTTAGCCTTGTAGATGGAATATTCAATGAGGTTGTAAATCTGCAATTTGGACTGATTATATGTGGAACTCAAAGAATTTTAATCTCTTTAACAATTAAGTGCCTGAACAATGTTCATATATCAGCTATGGCAGAAGGCAGCTTGTTAATAAGAGAATATCCTTTCCACCCTTCCATTTGACCTTGTAGAGCATTTTCCAGTAAAATAAGTTACTTGAAGCCTGGTCTTTTGAGATATTTGAAACAGAAACAATAGCTGAGAAAACAGAAGAGGAAATTACTTAGTGAATATAAGATTTAAGGTTATATGTAGAGCCAAATAAGTAAATCTGTGACCACATAAACAAAATTGTCATTACATCTGCTATGATGCCAAGATAGTTTGCAATGATATTAGCAGAATTATTGGTTTTTTTTCCCCTGCCCTTTGTTTTCTGATTTTTTGTCCACACTAATTTTTTCTCATGTATGCTCTTTTAGTTAAGAATTTTCTAGCTATGATTTTATAAGACAATAAAAGGTGGAAACTTTTGTTAATAAGGTCATGTTGTGTCTCACAGTTTGGAAGAACATGATTTGGTGTTTTACCAGTTTCTTTTAAAGTATTTTTTACAAAGTTCTTGGTAAAGTCTGGCCTCACCCTAGTTTCACAGAATGTCTGATGATGACCACAAGTCTAGTGGACCATTTAGTCCACTTGGTAGAACATCTTACTGTGCCCATGGCAACTTCAATGCAGCTTCCAAGAAGTGCTAGTGGCTAAGAATGTCAAACCGCAGCAATAATTGCAGCAGCAGCAACAGCAACTGCAGCAGCAGTAGGCACTGAGAAAACATCTACAACTTGGATACTTAGTCTAAGGAAGATCAGTCAATTTGAACATAGAAAACAGGAGGAAAAACAAAAAGTCTCTGTGAAGTGTCTAAAAGAAATAACAGCATGAATTAGGTCCAAGATGACATAACTGACAGGCAGTAATCTATAGCTTTGGTCTTATTTTTAAAGAAAGCCCAGCCTTGCTTTCTCCATACAACCATTCCTGTCTTCATGGAGCTTCTTGTTAAAAGGTAACTGGAATCTGATAAATGGAATGTTTAGTGCTGCAGTAGCCGTGCTTTCATTACAAATATTGTGTAGTAGTCCAAGTGACTCTATCAATCTCTTTGAAATGAAGAAAGTAATGTCAAAAGCTATAAATTAATTTACCTACATAAAGCTTTAATTTACTAAATGTCTCCACAATTCTACCCTGTCACTCTAGCTTGCAAACTCTATATTGCTGGTTTCTGCAAAAGATTATTATGCTAATTTAACTTCAAGTGCTTTGCTTCACCTAAAAATATCACAGGTATATTTTGAAGTGATATTTTATTTGTTTCTGTAGGTTTGTCTCTTTCATGGGAGAAAACTTGTTAGAATTTAAGGAATTAATAAATCTCAGTCAAAGAAATAAAACCACAGGTATGCAAACACAATAAAAACACACAAATTATTGCTTTTTTATATTCACATAAATGTAATTAAGAAAAAGAATATTGTAATATCTGTGACAATTATGCTTTTCAGTATAGACAAGCATAATTAATTCATGTGAGTTCAAAACTGTATTTAGAAGGAGAGGAAATGACATCACTGAAATAATGAAATCTGAGTAATTTAAACTGTATCCATGAATATGTTTTTAGAAGACAATATCAGCTCTGAGTGTTAAATAATGAAACTTAGGATAGCTCTGGTATAAGCTTTACTGAGTAGGATCACACTGAATGAACATGGTTCTCTGACAAGTGATTGCAGAGGCAGTGTATATACTGCCTCAGGGAAAAAAAAAACCAAACCAAAACAACAACAACCACCAAAAAAAAAAAAACCCACAAAAAAAACCAACCAAAAAAAACCAACCAAAAAAACCCCCCAAACCAACAAAAAAACCAACCAACCAAACAAAAATCAAAAAAACCCAAACAAAGAAACAAAAAAAACCCCAAAACAAACAAAAAAATTGCAAAAAAACCAACCAAACAAACAAAAATCAAAAAACCCCAAACAAACAAACAAAAAACCCCCAAAACAAACAAAAAATTGCAAAAAAAGCAAAACCAGGTATCTGTGCCTGGAGGGGATGAATTCCTTAAGTAGCATCCTAAGTGCCACACTATTGAGAAGGGATGCAAAAGTACATAATGGTAGGGGATGACTCAATGGAACCTGTAGAAGACACAAAGATCATACTAACTCAGAATTGGGTAGTGGGAAATCATCACATGCTGTTAGACTGTAGCTGAAAGGAATGCTCTTCTACTTAGAATCAATTTCTTAGTTGAAGAAGCTAGTGCTCTCAGCTCTCAAGTACTAATTATTTTGCCTCACTTCACAAGCAACAAACTAGAATTAGATCTAACACATGTCCCAAAACTTTTTAAGGCTTGGAATACTGACAATAATAATGAAAGCAAAAGTGAAGCCCCAAAGCAAACTTTAAAAATCACAAAACATTTGTACAGTGATTAGCTTATAAGTTTTACTATCAAGGTAATAAAATAATGTTGACATCCATGAAGCCATTACACAACTTGAAAATGATTTTTTTTTTTTTCTGATCAGATGAGCACTGGGCAGAAGTGGTTTCTCTCTTGTCAAAATATTCTATACAAAGTTGAGATATGCAAAGGGCTGCTGGCAATTCCTTTTGATACTCCTTTATTTTGAGAACTGTGAAGCCCAGGACGATACGCTGTTGCTATTAATGTCAGCTGTCTGCTGGAAGAACAGTGAGCTTACAACAACAAAGATTTTCAAATGTACAGATGAATAAAAATGCAACAAAGGGGAAATCAAATGCAATAAGGACAAGAAAGGAAAACAGCTTTGATAAAGTATGCAGTTTAAGCTAACTAAAAGCACTAGAAGGTGACTCTACATTTTTTCCCCACATATTTCCTTTATTACAGTTGCTATATCAATTCAAGTAATTTTGAGTAGTGTTGTTTTAAGATCCTAAACAGAAAACAAATTTCTTTCATTCTTTGTACAGCAGCCAAAACAACAAGAAAAAAATTAAAAAATAATACACTTTATTTAGCAAATCTATTGTAGATAACCAATAGAGAATTTAAGGTACAATAATGGGTTGCACAGAGATTTACCATAACAAATTTAAGAGATTAATGAAAACTGATGTAAATTGCAGAGGTCTTCATTAGGGGAAATGAGCATTTATTTCATGCTAATGCTGGTGTTAAGTTACATTATAAATTCTCAAATACACTTTTAAAAGGCTGCTGCTACCATCAACTATTTAATAGATCCCAGACTTTTTGGATATGTTATTATTATGTTTTAATTGGTTTTCAAAAGTATCCATTCGGCTGACTTGGAAAACGTAAGTCCTTGTCATAATAAAAACTTTTGTCTCAGAGAATGCAAGAGCTGTTTAAGCCTTAGAGCCTTTCACTGAAACAAACATTTGAGTACTGCTTCTGCTAGAAATAATTTTTTGACATATTTTGATGCAAGGAAGACAGCAGGAACAAGCAGCTACAAGAAAGCTAAAGGAGAGTGAGAAGGGTTATCCCTTTGTCTTGCAGCTCATATTCAGGACTAGAGTAATGCAATACTCCTTGAACACTCCTTGAACAACTTGTAGAGAGGTTAATGTGTTTCTCTCTAAGTAACATTACAGTGCTTGAATAGGAATGAGCAAGAAAAGGCATGAACAGAAGTCATTCTGTGTTTGGAGTATTGTGCTGAACCTGTACTGGTCAAATGGCTGAACAATCTTACTAGTCCTCTGCAGCAAGGGGAATTTTTCCTTCTAGTTGGATGTGATATGAAACCTCTCTAGTAACCGTACCAGGGTTGTGAAATAAGCATGGCATCTTGGAGTGTGGATGCAAGGGAAAAAATCACATAGGGATATGACATAAACTAAAAGTATAATCCATCAACCTGAAACTTAATTTAAAATTATGTTGACTTGGGTACAGACATATATTTATGTGATCATTTTATTCTGCCTACTATCTGTGAAGGACATTATTATCTCAATTCAAAATATGAATTTAGACTGTTCAAGTTAAGAGATTATTTTCTTAGTACATGGGAGAATGTTGTGGTTTAGGAATGGTACTCCCCAGTTCAGTGCCCTCATCAAAACTTTTCCAAACCAAATGTGAAACACTTTCTCTCCCTCTTCCCCTCTCCCTTCTCGCTTGAGGGTTGGAGTTGAGAATTTGAGGCACAACAGGTGAAATCACAAGTTGAAATAAGAATAATTTTAATGGACAGAGCAACAAGATAAGAAAAGAGTAAAACCATCTATACTAATAACGAAATTGTACAAGGAGTGGATCTAAGACACCAGATCAGAACGTCATAAGCTCAGGACAATGAAACAGTGGTGGATGGACCTTATTCGCACCATGCTTCAACTGGAAAGGGATACCCTTCTTCTAGGAAGCAAGAGAGTCCTCTGCCCCAGGCAATAACATAAGATGGTATGCATTAGGGTCTTGGCCATGCCTACACAAATCCAGGCTATGCCTTCTCATGGCTACTGAGAGAAATTAACTCTGTCCTTGGCTGAAACCAGAACAAAGAAATAATTTTTTTTTGCATTTCAAATATGATTGAGAATTAAACTAACAAAAACCCCACACCCACCCATATTTTTAAATAATTTATGGGTTGCCATATGAAGTTCAGAAGAATTATAAAGTACAGAATGTTTTTGGGCAACAATGTAATAAACTTTTAAGATGGGTTCAAACTCCAGACTGCAAATATCTAACTGTAGGTTTCTGAATATAAATGTTTAAGCTTCCATCACAGATATAGGGCTTAGATGAATTGTTCCTAAATTGCCTTAGTCTTTAATACAATTTGACATGGGATACTATCTTGCATGAGTTTCAATTGCCAAACTGTGAGAGCAGAGATCAGCTGCAGGTCTAGCCTAATGAAAATGTCTCAAATACCCTAAGGAGTTTCCAATGACATTTGATACTTATGTATGCTTCTGAGAAACTACCCACTAATTAACAGTGTAGGGATCTGATATCTCAGTTTAAGGTAAATATCTACAGTTAGTCACATGTGTAGCTCTCTGAATCAGTGACTTGCCAGCATTAACAAACTGGATCCCATGACTAAATATAGAAGCCTGAAGTCTTAAGCTCTGTCCAAACCCTAACATTTGAATACATTAGTTAATGCAAGTGGATTCTGTTTAAAATATTCCATAATTAGTGGAAAGGGAATGGTATAATGTTTTCTCTACTCTAGGCATTTGTAATGCAACCCATTGTACTATTGCAAAGCCATAGAAAAAAAGACATATATCAAGTCAGTAACAGCAAAACAAATGTTACATTATACATGAATATCCCTCACCAAATTGAGGTTCAAGAGAATATATTACCTATTCCAGAACTGCTTACATCAAGGGTTCAGCCATTTGAAAATAAGCAAGTAATTCAGAGACTGGTCACATACTTGGGATTCTGTGCTCTGAGTTTAGAGATGAAGGAGAAGAAAACTATACTGGGGAGTTTTATTCAAGTGCAGTGAGTCTTTACTTCAGGTACAGCTATTATTTTTGCTCATGCTTGTTGCCCAGGCAACAGCTTATGCAGTGATCATTCTTCACCAACATAAAGCATTAGCCTAAAACTGTAGAGATTTAGCTTTAGATGGAATAGAATAGAACAGAAGAGAACTATTTCAGTTGAAAGGGACATAAAGGATTATTTAGTCCAACTGTGTGCTCAATTGAGGGCTGACCAAGTTAAGGCATGTTATTAAGAGTACTGTTCAAAGGCTTCTTGAATGGGCTTGGGATATCAACCTACTCTCTAGGAAACCTATTCCAGTGTTAGACCACTTCTTGGTAAAAAAAAAATATTCCTAATATCTAGTTTGAACCTTTCCTGGTGCAGCTTTAAACCATTCAACACGTCCCATCACTAGGTACCAGAGAGAAGAGACCAGCACCTCCCTCTCCACTACAGCTTCCTCTTTAGGAAGCTGTAGACAGCAATGAGGGTCACTGTAAGCCTCCTTTTCTCCAAACTAGGCAAGCCCAAAGTCCTCAGCTGCTCCTCACAGGACATTCCTTTCAGCTCTTTCACCAGCTTTTTTGCCCTTCTTTGAATGCATTCAAACATCTTCACATCCTACTTGAATTTTGGTATCCAGGGCTACACAAAAGGTGAGGCTGCACCAGCATTGAATACAGCAGGATAATCACCTCTTTTGACTGGATGATGATGAAGCATTTGATGCACCCCAGGGTGTGATTTGCAATCTGGGTGCCAGGAAACAATGACTCCTAATGAATCTGCTGCTGAACCAGTATCCCCAGATCCCCATCTGGAGGTCTGCTTTACAGCCACTGCTCTATCAATTTATACTCATGCATTACCAGTTTATACTTCAGCCAGTTCTTCACCCAGTGCACTGTAGCAGGCACAGGGCCTGCACGGCCTCCCTGGCGGTCAGAGGCCTGAGCTAGGAAATACCAAAGTCAGCATGACTAAGGTTTTAGAAACCCCTCTCTTCTGCCTTTCGGACCCTGTTTATCTCCCTGTATATCCATAGGTCACTTTTCCCTTGACCCTTACTATTGGACAGTTTTCAATACCCCTGTAAGGTATAAAAACCCCTCACTCTGCCCGGTTCGGGAGAGGAGAGCTGTCAATGGACCCTTCGCGGAGACCCCAATAAAAGAACCCTGCGGAACCCACACAGCGCTGCTCTCTCTCTCTCTGCGTCTGCTGCGGCGATAGCTAGGGCGACAGCACCAGGCATGCTGAAAGAGCTGAAATCACTAAAGAGCTGAGCTGCAAATCACTATAGCTTGCCTGGGTTGCCTGAGCCCCTCGCTGAGCTATCCTGGCCCCCTGCTGAGCTATCCTGAGCTATCCCGGCCGGCCGGCATTCCCCCGCTGGGCTTCGGCCCTGAGGGTAATACCCAGCCATAGTGCACTGTGAACCAACCTATTCCAAAGTGTGTCCAGAAGGATGCTGTGAGAGATAATACCAGAACCCCACAAAATCCGTAAAGATTATGTAGGCAGTGGGTGCGGTGCCTTTCCTTCATCCCACTAGGAGGGTGACACAGGGATATCAAACTAGTTAAAGACTTTTCCTTTGTGAACCCATTTTGACCATTACTAATGATGGCATTATTCTTTAAATGCTTTTCAATAGCAACCTTTGTAACCTTACCCATATTTTTCCAGGAACTAGGCTAGAGTAACAGATCTGTAGTTATTCCATAGACTCAGTAGATAAAGCTAGGGGAAGGAGGAGGGAGGGAGGTTGTTTGGAGTGGTGATGTTTGTCTTCCCAAGTAAAGGTTACTCCTGCTGGACTCCTGCTCTCCTGAAGATGGCTAAACACCTGCGTGTCCCAGGGAAGTGGTGAATTAATTTCTTGTTTTGCTTTGGTTTTGTGCATGCCTTTTGCTTTACCTATTAAACTGCCTTTACCTCATCCCACAGGTTTTGTCACTTTTCTCTCTCCCACATCCCAGCAAAGACCAGGAGGTGGGGTGAGAAGGGCATGATCAAGCTGCTATGTGGTGCTCTAGTTGCCAGCTGGGATTAAAGCACAACACCTTATTTAGGAATTGCTTGCCTAGTCTTTCTACAAGACAGACAAATTTGGAGATACTGCAGTAATCTAAGGCTGCCAATGCATAGTGCTTAGCATTTATTTTGAAAATACGTATGTAAAAGCCAGGGCCAAAAGATCAGAAAGGAAAATGCAAACACAAAATCAATTTTTACTCTGCAGTCCATTTGATGATGAAATTAGAAAATTTGGTGCAGAAAGCTCTTTTGGCAAACTGACCTCCTTCAATTTCCCTGATGATACCCATTATATAAGGTTATATTTTGAGCTTATGTTTTCAACAGTAGGTTTTCCAAAGATGTTCCCAGAGGAAAATTGATTTTTGTCCTATCAATTATAATATTTTTAAGGAACCAAGATTCTTCATGGATGCCAGGTCTTTATGGCTCACTTTGTACAGGTATGTTAAGAGACAGCATTGAGAAATATGCCAAAAACTTCTGTGTGAGAGAGAGTTCAGAACTACAGCAACACTACTGAGCAAACTAAAACAAAGGATCTAGACACCTAATACCTGAGCCAATAAATTT
This sequence comes from Passer montanus, assembly GCF_014805655.1. Classification (NCBI taxonomy): domain Eukaryota; kingdom Metazoa; phylum Chordata; class Aves; order Passeriformes; family Passeridae; genus Passer; species Passer montanus. The sequence continues at coordinate 10,307,124 of NW_024367708.1, read as the reverse complement.
GGACAATTTTTAGCACATACTAAAATGACCAGGGAAATTTCAAAGACATATGGAGTTTCTGCTATTCAGTGCTCTCTTTCTGGAATTTCATTAGGCACAAAATAAAATTCATCATTATATAATGGAACACAGATCATTTAGAGTTCCAGCACACAGTGAAACACATGCCTGCTGGGCAATTTTGTGCAGCATAGTTGTCAAGAAAAATGACCATCAATGCAATTGGAAGTTAATACCAGATATCTTCTGTCTTCTGTTTTATTGATAAGAAAAAACGTGATCATGGAAATAATTTTAGCTTATTTCTTTCCAAAATCCTAAAGTCTTTTCCTGTGATAATTTTAACTAATGTCCATATTATTTTATTTTATTGTGTTTTCGCTGTTTAGACACAGGTTTCAAGTACTAGCAAGGAGGGTAGTCCTGTCTAATAAGGAAATGATGAGGCAGCTTTTTGGTTTCCCAGGGTTATTGTCTACAGTGTCAATGACTATGTAGGTGGGAACTAAGCCACCTAGCTTAGCTCTCAATGCAGTAGAACAGTTGGACACCTCAGAAGGATAGAAGAAAAAGAAGGAAAGGGAAAGCTTCTCTTTATGCTCTTCCTGGTGTCACAGAAATAATAATACCCAAATGTATAAAATCAGAAGTTGTACTAAAGGTAGTATGATTCCTCATTCCAGTAATGAGGTGTTTATTCTTTCAATGCTTTCTGTAACAATGCCAAAGGCAAGTCACATTTGTCTGAAGTAAAATTGAAGAGATCAAGATCTGATACATGGGTGCCAAAGTACTAAGAAATAATGTCTGTAAAATACAGAATGTATGTGAAATACAGAGAGATCTCAGGAGAGACACGAGATCTGTGATTCTTCTGAGGAGCTGGGACACTAACTGGTTTGGGATTTTTAAGGTCAAACAGTAGTAATGAAGGCTTATCTGTGAAAGGATTCCAACATTTGTTTTCTTCCCATGATGGCTTTGAAAATGTGACTTCGTCCCTTCAGATGTGCACAACTTACTGAGCTTTTATAAGACCCATGAAAATCACACATATATTTGATGGACAGCAAGAGAAAACAAACCACTCTATCTGAGGGGGACAGTGAAGGCCTAAGTATAATATGAGAAATTGTGGTAGTTTAATAATAAAGACCACAGTAACAATTTTCCTTTGGGATTCATGTACTAGATGAGAAGAGATACACAACTGCACATTAGGGTTTATATTTATATGGTGGGGTGACCCTGGCTGGATGCTAGGTGCCCACCAAAGGTGTTCTATCACTTGTCATCCTCAGCTGGGCAAGGGAGAAGAAATAGAACAAAATGTTAATGGGTTGAGATAAGGACAGGAAGAGAGCACTCACTGATTACTGTCATGGTCAAACCAACCTCAACCTGGGAAATTAGTTTAATTTATTACCAAAGTAGGATAATGAGAAATAAAAATCATAAAAAAACAACTTCCCTGCACTCCTTCCTTCTTCACAGGCTAAGCATCACTCCCAATTTCCACTATGTCCTCCCATGCAGTGGTAGGGGATTAGGCACTGCAGTCAGTTCATCACACGTCTTTACTGTTCCTTTCTCTTCGGGGGAAGGACTCCTCACACTTCTGGGCTGCTCTAGCTGGGATCTCTCCATTTCTGGAAGACAGTCCTCCATTAACTTCTCCAGTGTGAGTCCTTCCACTGGGCTGCAATTCTATATGAACTTCTCCAGATCCCTTTCCATGGGGTGCAGTTCTTCAGGAACAGACTGCTCCATCATGGGTCTCCTGCAGGGTCACAGGTCCTGCCACCAGCAAATCTGCTCCAGCACAAACCTTCCACGTGATCAGAGCTACCTTTGGTCATGAATTTGCTTCATGGTGGGGTCCTCCACAGACTGAAGCTGGATCTTTGATCCACTATGGACCTTCACAATATGCAGGGGGCCAGCTGCTTTGCCGTGGTCTTCACCATTAGCTGCAAGGGAATTTTTACACTGCTGCATGGAGGTCTTCCTCTCCCTTGTGTTTCACTGATCTTGGAGTTTTCAGATCTGTTCCTTTCACATATTCCCACTATTATCTCTGGTTGCTATTGCTTTTGTACCCTGACTTCTGACATCCATTATCCTAAAGGCCTTGCTACTGTACCTGATGGTTTGTCCTTGGTCAGTAGTGTATCTGTCTTCTCACAGAGGCCACCCCTGTAGCACACACAGACATCACCACAACCACAGACTCCCTTCCCCATCTTGCACAAAGCACAAAGACAATGCAGCTTATATTTATTTTTCTATAAGTTCCACTTATTATTTTAAAATAGACATTGTGCCACTACTGTAATTTAGGTTAGTTATATTAGAATAGCTGCTTTGCTAGGTGGTGTAAATACATTTTATATATGCTGAAAATATCAGCTTTTTTTGAGTGTTAAATTTTATCTATGATGAATTCTTCCCTAAGCTTTTTTGGATTGGAACATTTCTGAAATTTCACTGTCTCTCGTATTTACTTTTACCCAAAGGGAAATTCAATATTAGGCTTGCTTGTAAGGTTTCCTTTATTTTTTACTCAATCTAATTTTATAGTAATTTAAATGCTGGCATTCCTACCTACCTAAATGCATTTCCCTTAATATTTGTAATTATGTAATGGATGACATGTTTTATGGATGCATTATCGTACGAACTCTCCTATTGAATCCATTTGCAGTGAATGATGTAGTTGAGCATTGTTTTGTGTGCAGTGCTTTTCAAGCAAGTAAATATCTCACTTTGAAAACTTTTCTCCAACTTTTCATTATCCAATATGTTTGTCTCTTTTTTTTTTCCGTAATTGTATGTGTTGCATAATTAACAAATTGACCTAGTCTTACTGTTGTAAAAATTACTCTCTCTACCATCTCTCCTCCAATCTCTAGCACTTCCTTTTGCAAGTAAGATCACATTGGTTCAGTTGGCAACACTTTTTAGCTATCACACCATGGATGACAGTCAAAGACGGAAAAAGTTGTATGTAAGAGTAGAGAATATTTCCTTGAACAAAAAGTACCTGTAACTTAAGATACACAGAGAGAAAAAAGAAGATGCAAAAGAAAACCTGCCTCTATAAATAACAGGTCTGGGCTCATAGTTTCACAGAGGTAGAGCTTTTATATTTTAAGTCATATAACATCTCTCTCACTTGATTCTCCTCCAGTTTGTGACCCTCTACTTTTCTCTGCTGATGTGATATTTCTGCATAATTTCCTCTATACACAGGTTCCAACTATTTTAATGTAAATGAGTCAGAGTTCTCACTTTTCACTTCTGACCTCTCTCCTCTCTTTAATCCATCATCTACCATCTCCATTTTAATATGGCTGATAATAATGTTCCTATTTTCTTCTAATAATCCTCAGGAGGACTTCTGAATACAGAATTATTCATATGAACAAGGCAATTTTATTTTAAATTTGAGCTCTTCTATCTGCATTTTGAATCTCAGAAGGACAAAGTGCAAGATTTTTCCAATCAATGAGTTGTGAAATTGTTCTGTATGTCATACAGCTCTGTACATTTTTTTTCTTGTTAAATATTTAAAAAAGTATGCAAGGCACTATTGTATGTAAGTTGCAAAGGACCTTATACTCATTTGGTATAGACTTTTGTTACTGCACAAAATCAGGGCATATAATACTTTAAAGTAATTCATTGAGCTTTCTTCAATTTTTGTACTTTTTATCCCCTGTTTCTTACAGAGAGATTTTCAGAATCTCATTTCTCTGGTTGACATTAACTCTATGTAATATAAATTTATTCACAGACATCTTGTATTTATTTATTTTGTGTCTATATTGTCCTACAGCCTACATTTTTTTTTCCCCAGCACTAACATTTGAGTCAACACCCTGGTGCAAGTTAGCCAAGGATCTTTAAAAGTGCAGTCTTAGCAGCAGGAGATGAATTACCTGAATTAAATGTACAGAAGTGTAGCATTCATCCCAGCCTCAAAACCAAATCATAAAAGCAACCCCAGGCACTGACAAGACCACATACATATATTCCTCTGCACTAAATTGATGACAAGAAATAGTTAAATCGACACATCTAAACATGGTTAATGATTCTGGTTCCTGAGGTCAAGTAGTGCAGAGAGAGTTGTAGCCACTACCTTGACAGCAGGCTGCTATACCCTGTGATTTTTCTTCAGTGGAACATTTGTGACACCTTTTGGTGTTGTACATGTATTTTAACAACTCTTTAGTACTGTACACGCTAGATTTTCAGTTAAGGGAGTCCTCCTACTCCTCAAGGACACTTTTGTATTTGCATTTTAAAGTTACTGAATAAAATTCGTATAGAAAAGTGGAAGAACATACCAGACAAAAGTACTTTTCCATCCTGAGGCAGTCTCTCTGGCACTAGACTACAAAATCAAGCTTCCTTTTGCTTAGTTTCTTTCCTACCCAATAAATGTTGCATTCTTCTCTGCATAATGGTATAACTATAGCAGAGAGTACTTCCTAATGCCTATCTAAATTGGCTTCCAAATTTATTTAAAAATCTGTGAATTCCCTCATGTCATTATACGCTGATTGCACAGCAGAGTTAGAAACCTCTACTAAAGATAAACTGCATCGTCTTTTTTTTCAGACATGTATATATGAATAAGAATTAAAACTTTTCACTATTCATCACTTTCTGCTAAGATGTAACTCTCCACAAGCAAGAGAAAATCTATGAAGAGAAAAGAAATGAAGGATAGTGTGGTAAAATTAAACCAGCTCATTTTTTGTATGAATGAGGTAATTTAATACATCTCTCCATCAGTAACCTTTATGATTCACTGCTGTTTTTCCAGCTTTTCATAGTATTAGATGTGGAACACATGCTATTAAATGCAGTATTCATCTCCACAACAGAATCAATGCTTCAGTCACTTCATTTTATTTGCAGAAACAGAGCTAGTTGTCTACGGTATAGGTATCTTAGAGTCTAAGACGGAAAAAAAGACTATATAACAAAACTAAATATTTGTCTGGCAGCTGTGGGTAAACATAGAAAAGAACATAGCTGGTGAAAAACTGTTTACTACAGAATTAGTTAGAAACTTACTGGATAGACTTTGGATAGTCTATAGTCAGAGTGAAGATCTAAAAAATTGAGAAATTATTTTTAAAAAGAAACCAATTAATTTATAAGGAATTTATGGGCTTTATTGGTGTAGTATTAATGAGGACTTTTGTTAGGCAGTGAAAGTGGTATCAGAATGTGGGCATTACACTGAAAAGTCAGTGGATTCAGGGCACAACAGGTTTACAGAGGTCAATTAATATTGATAAGTAGTTTTACTAGCTGAATTCTGCATGCCGCTGTAAGATATTTATCTTCATCACTCCTGAACTTTTCTCTTTTTTTTTAAAGTAATAGAAATAGTCCAAAGTGTGTCTTATAAATGTAAAGACAAATTCAGTTGTCTGTAGGTCATTAAAAAGAAGAAAAGAAATTGTTATGTCAAATTACACGTGTCTAAAGTAGAATTTAACTTTAAAAAAGGAAGGCAATAAAAAAACCCTCAAACAAGCAAAGTGAATCTTGTAGCACCACGTGTTTAATTATAACAATTTAACTGCATGGCCAAACACCACATTGCCTTTTTCATTAGAAAGACATACTTAGAATTATTTTATGTCCATTCTTCTGTAGATCCTACTTTCCCCCCTCACCACAATATAAATGTGTAGCTTTATAAATATCAGTACTTCAAAAAAAATCTACACAATCTTACATGAACATTTATGTACATGAGGTTTCACCCTGACTTTACTTTTTTTTTTCTAATTATGTAAATTTTCTTTTTAACCATGGGAAATAACGCTGAGAAAATGACAATATGACTATGAAAATGATTTGTACATTCTTGGGACTAAAGAATGATTTTTCAGATGATTGCACATGATTTCATTCTATGGCACCTATTAACCTATTGATTAGAACAGCTGGCCCTGACAGAGACATAAATTGCTTTAAATATTAAGGAGCTTTGTGTCTCTGAAATTATATTATCGGAATACCAACTAAAACAAAGTAACTTCAAAATCAGATATACTTAGTGAAACTTAGAATAAAATAAACAACTGCACCTGCTATTTTTAACAAAGCTGATTCTTTCCTTGAATAAGGAGTCTACTCTTTTGTTCTCAATTATGGAATAAATTATATTTGGAATTTTAGTAGTCTCCCTCTCTTTCCACTGTCATTGAGAAGCTAGTTCCTTGATCTTCTCCGGTGTTTTCTTCAAGGTTTATGCTTCAGTAGCATTGATCCTGATATATTCATGTCTCTACTTCCTTATGCTGTACTCCAGACACTTCCTTCAGCTTAATACTGTCTTTTATTTCAGGGCTGGAAGTTTTTATCAACCTCTTTTTTCCTTTCACAAATTTTTACCAAAAATAAAAGAAACAGTTGCAAGACTGCACAGAAATTTTTTTCCTTCTAACACTGTTACACTTTTTCAATATAAAATAATTTCCACCTATCCAAATCTGTGTCTTTTGGTACAGTATGAAAAGAGATATTCATACCTATAGATGAGCAGGAAACAATGAATTTTACCCATTGTTTGGTCAATGTCTCAACAAAACTGAGATCAGACAGGATGGTAATCAATATATGGGAAAGTGCTCGAAAGGTACACAAAGTTGTCTTAATTTAATGGCTCCTATGATGAGGAGAGAGGAGAGGAGAGGAGAGGAGAGGAGAGGAGAGGAGAGGAGAGGAGAGGAGAGGAGAGGAGAGGAGAGGAGAGGAGAGGAGAGGAGAGGAGAGGAGAGGAGAGGAGAGGAGAGGAGAGGAGAGGAGAGGAGAGGAGAGGAGAGGAGAGGAGAGGAGAGGAGAGGAGAGGAGAGGACACAGCAGGACAAGGTAAATAAGTACATTTCCCTTGAAGATAATAATGGACATTAAAATACTTCAAACTTCAAATATATATGCACATATGTATATGTGTGTGTGTGTCTGTATGCATAAGGCTCTTGCTGTCTTTTTCTGCCGCTTCTCATTAAATTTGGGTGATTAGGATTTAGATAAGTAGGGCATGTTCACCTTTTCCTTTGTACTCTACCAACTGTTATTCTGTGACTGCTGCTTGTCTAAAAGTTAGAGTTGGTCAATTTAATATTTCTATCAAATATAAAAAAGTTCTTACTTGGATTATGTAGCAGTACTTTGATTCTATTTTAATACTAGTACCATTCAGATAATTTTGTGCGATTCTCTTGTAAATAATATGTAAATATCTCTTCTAAATAATGTTCTCAATAAAAAAATAAAATAATTAACAAAATACAGTCAAATGACAGCATTAATTATTGCAGGGAAACCACAGAATTGTTTGCGCTTTTAATTTAATTCCACTAGATACTCATGTGTTCTGCCTGGCTTCAGTTAGATTATAAAAACTGACTTTAGTAAAATTCATATAATTGCTTCAGATAAAATGTGTTTATATAATAAATATATATATAAATGTTTGCTTGTGAAATAAACTAGTCAGTTGTCCCAAAATAAGTCCTTAAAACATAACTCCTTTTCTATAGCTGGACATAAAAAAGAACTTACTTGTCTGCACATTTACAAGAAAAGATTTGGGCTTCTGCAAACATCTGTTTATTGCATACAGACAAGGAAAGCTACTGTGAGTATGGTTTTCCTCTTATAGATACATTTTTTGCAGGGAGTAATTTTTTGAGGGACTCATTTTACTCTAACTGGATAAATGAACATTAGGAAAACATAAAGTTAATTTATGATTTTCAGCAAAAGGTGTCTCTACTTATTAATAATGTTAAGATAAAGATGTCTAGCAACCATTTATAGCTCTTCATAAACTATGAATGTTAATTTTGTTCTACATAGTCATATAGTAATATGGAAATAGTTCAATTTCAGTAAAGCACAACAGGATGGTCAAATCACACAAATATCTACAGAAATGTGACATATTATTTAATCTTTCATTTATAAAAGTGCAAGCAGCATGAAAAAAAAAATTTATTTTGGTTGTGAATATACTGCCTATTTTTCAGAAACTGTGCAAATCATCATTTTTGGTATTCTCTTCTGGATTATGAAGATCAAGAGCACTTGCAGTGCCCAGATTTTATAGCTAGTGTCTAACTCTGGCATGGATGTTTCTACTGGTAGGGGCATGAGTGTCCTCATACATGAGGGAGAGCAGAGGATATTGTCTTCCTGGAATTCAATAATGCCTTTGACACTGACTTCTGTGAGATCATCATATAAAAAATGGTGGTGTATGGGATGGATGACAAGACAGTGATCTCACTGCTCCTATGAGGAGAGGCTAAGAGATGTGTGACAGTTTTCCTTGCAGATGAGAGTGCTTTGGAGGGGGAATTTATTAATGTATATAAATATGTGAAGGGAAGGTGAAAAGAGAAGACAGTCAGGCCTTTTTCAGTCTTGCTCAGTGACAGGGCTAGAGGCAACAGTCAAAAAGTTAAATACAAGAGGTTCTATCTAAACATAAAGAATTTTTTTTAATTTTTTTTTTTTTTACAGTGAAGATTACCAAGCTCTGGCACAGGTTTCACAGAATGGTTCATAGAAACTCACCATACTTGGAGATTTTCAAAACCCATGTGTACACTGTCCTGGATTACTGGCTCTAGGTGACCATCCTTGAGCAGTGTGGTTGGACTAGACGACATCCCAAAGTTCCTTCAACCTCAACTATTCTTCTATTCTGTGGCACTCAACTTCAACACAGACTACAAAACCAGCACATTTTCTAAGAACAAAACTAATGCATGTACATTAAATCTATGCAATATTTTTTTTTTACATTCATAATTGCTACAGTTTCCAATGTGTTTGAGAGTGTGAATGTAAGTTTAAATTAAAAAAAAAAAAAGTCAAAAAACCAAGATTCATAAATACTAATTTATTTTAGAATATCCTTTTTTTTAAATTTCACCCAAAGTATATCTAATCATGCTGGGATTTCTAAATGCTAATGTGTTACAGTTACACAAATTATAAAAACATAAATATGTGCAACCTTTTTTATGTGAACATCTAAGACAATCATAATATATGTATTCATACACATATATACACATTTTTAATATATATTTTTTTCAAATAAAATATATTTCTTGATAAATTTTCAACTCTCATATATTGGACATGACTCAAATTAAGTTGCTATTCCATCCATACCCATTTTTGCTGGTAGATAGAACAGACACAAACTGCTCAAAACAATAGAGATTGCCAAGAAGCCAGTGGGATTCTTGGTTAAGGATCTGATCCTGTCGCCTTGCAAACAAAGAGACTGAGTCCATCATGAAGAGACAGAAACAGTTCTTGAAACCATGCTGGAGTATCTACCAAACATGCAATTTAGGAATTTTGGGTGTAATTATTCTGTTGTAACTCTTACTTTACTTATTAAGTATTATTCTTACAAGAGTATACTGAGCTTCTTTTTTGTTGTTGTTGTTGTGTTGTTTTTATTTGTCTTTTTTTTTTTAGAATCAGTTGGACATAACTTCAAAACCCTTAAATGATCTAGAGATGTTTGGCTTTGAAATTAAAGATCAAAATTTTATTTTTTTACCCCTATAAAAGTGAACATGGATAACTATTTAAGAGATAATTTTTAAAATTATTTTACAAGGTCATTTAATGAGTTTTCAAAGATAATTTAAAAATTCTATACTGACAAGAGTAATTAGCCTAGGAACTAACCAGTAATTATTTGATAATATATACATGTGGCAAAAATATTTTCAATACATAAGGAAAACTTTAAAATTATTAAGGCATAGCAAATAAAATGTTTTTCATGTAATTAATTTCTTTCAATTTTGATACTAAATGTAACCCACAAATAGTAAAAAAAAATAAATTCAAAATCTACCTGTTGACTTTGTCTAATCTTTCAAATATTTTATTCAGCATTATTTTACAAGGATTTTTGCATGTTGTTACTTGTGACCCTGGAAAAATCACAAAACTATTATTAAAAAAGAAGAAGAAGAAGAAACCGAGTAATAGAAAGCAAGTTACTTTTATTTTGTCAGCCATTGTCAGCATAAAATGAAGAAAAATGTTTCAACATTTGAATTCAACAAGTGTTATTGGTTAACTATGTAGAATAGGATTTAATTCAAATTTTCTTCTATCAGTACAACTAAAAGCAGTGATAAATTGATACAGTAATGGCGGAAAATATTCAATGAGACACAAGGCAAGGTATCGTTGAAGTCAAATAAACTGTACAGAATTGTGTAGCTATGATATTTTATGAAAAGTCCTTTGCTAGGATTTTTCCTTCCTGGGAAGCTGAGAAGCCCCAGGAAAGAAATTTAAACAATAACTCTCTGCTGCTGTGGAAGGCCACAGGTGCATCTTTCATTGGTCCATGTGGATTGTTTTCACTTGATGACCAATCACAGCCACCTGTGTCGAGGCTGTGAGCAGTCACAAGATTTTGTTATGCATTCTATTCTATTCTTGTTCTTTTGAGCCTTCTGATGATCTTTTCTCTCTGTTCTTTTAGTATAGTTTTAATGTAGTATTTTAATGTAAGATACATCATAAGATAATAAACCAGCCTTCTGAAAATGGAGTCAAGCCTCACATCTCCACACGTGGGGTGTTCACAACAGAATTGTGCTATTTTTCCTCATTTTCTTTAAAACCTTATTATGATGTATTAAAAAGAACAATTCTGTCATTAAAGGATTTTTTCTTTATTAAAAATGTTTATATTTTTTTACTTATCCAAAATATATTCCAAGAATTCCACAGGGATGAGCATTTTCATTTAAAACCTGACATAAAGAAAGGTAATTATTTTTACAGAAATACAGCTATCTTTAAGTATATGCTTCTTTTCTACAAGACATTTCCTAACCAACTGCTCATTATATTTTTTGAAATGTATCTGAACAATTTTAAATGTCTAGAAAACCAAGGTATTCTGGTTATCAGAAGACTAAAAAGTTGCCTCAGAGAAGAGGATTATACATTAACAACATTCCAGAATAAAGGAAGTACCTTATAGGTAGATTTTATTTCACTACTTTTCTTTCAACCTTTTGATAACTCACTATAACTTTTGATAAAATAATATACAATTAATTTCAGTTAATTTGTTTGAGTCATAACATCATGAGTGTTAATAATTTTTTCTTTTTTTTTTTGCAATTTGAAGTCCTGCAAGAGAAATTCAATTGATTAGAAATGATCTAAGAATTAAAATAGTGTTATTAAACACAGAAATTGTTAATGCTATCGGTTCAAAAAGATTTTTTTTTTTCATCAAGCAACAGTAACATCTTCTTAAATCCAAAAATCCTTTGCTATATTTTAGTCATTCTTAGTCATTTTTCAGCCTTTTAAAAACAATATCACTTCTGAATGTGATTGGTGATCCTACAAATTCAGGATAGCAATGATTTTCTTCACAAAGAATAAAAGCCATGGTGTATTTTTAAAAGCAACATTTTTCTGTCTAGATGTATAATAAGAAAAGAACAACTAGTAATATTATTCAATTACATTGTCATTTCTATTGTATTCATATTTCACTTGCACTTCCAAGAATAGGAATAATTTCAGATAATTTCAACGTTGCTTTAAATACGTAGCAGCTGGACACAGCCATATAAATGCTACAAGCTATTTTTGGCTATTACACATATTTTAGCTAAGTAAAATGTTCAAATTTTTTCACATACTTTCAATAGGAATGTTGACTTCAGCAAGTGCATCCCTTGAGGAGAGATAAGTGAAATCACAATCATAGGGAGTCATCTTACTCAACTCCCACAAATGCCAATCTGAAATTCCACATGAAGATCAGAGATTCACTAATTCATATGAAGGATACAAATCATTCCTCTGTGTGTTTACTCTCATATAAATTCCTTCCACAAAGAGACTTTACCTTCAGGAAATGAAGCAGAGTCAAAGGTTATGAGGATGTAAATAGAGGTTCAAAATGAACTGTCAAATCAGTTCAGTTCAGTCTTTAAGACCACTTTGTGAGTGGTGTTGTCTCATTCTTAGGTATCCCCTCCTTTTCTTAAATTTGTGTTCTACCTGGAGAAAGAACTACTACAAAGAGATCAATTATGAGTGAGAAGTGTTCACTCTATGCAATTTTTACACTAGGTTCTAGCATAGACATTATTACATGGTTAAGCTAGCAACCTAACTTTTTAGTCTGGTAAATTGAGAGGGTTACATTCCTTCAGAAAGTGATGCTTAGGAAAGAAGCTAGTCGTTTGTCTTTCTAATTTGGTTAGATAAGAAGCCAAAAGTTAGGCTAAATCAATAAATATGTCATATGCCCATTATTTGTTCTTTGTTAAGGGTTAAGACAGCTTCATCATTTTCACAATGAAAAAAAGACAAAAGAGCAAGACAAGAATCTAAATGCCATAAGAAATCCTGGGCAAAAAAAACCAAAGTTGTACTGCAAGATGAAAATAAACTAAAGAGTAGGTACCTGTTCTGACTAAGACTTATGAGCCCTTTGGTTTCAGTTCAACTTAATATTTATTTGAAAAGCACTTTCAATGTGCAGAATGGAGAGACAGTCTTTTAACTCAGCAAAAATCTTCAAACAGTGAAAAAATTTTCTCAAAGTCGGAAGTGTTAAATACCATAAATAAATTTTCATGTATGTTTTATGTTCCATACAAGAAGCTTGAATGTTTCAGTGATTAGCCTGTCTTTTTCCTTAATTATTCAGCATGTATTTTTGCTTAGTTTAAAGTTTGATTGGAAAACTTTTACCTAATTTTTATTCATCATGTCTAAGACTCATTAGTAAAAAAGAAGGCTTCACTAGTGAACTGAAACAAAATATGCACTGATTAATCAGAGTCTTGTATTGGTTAGAGCAGGTAATATCCCTGCTTGGATACAGGTAGCTTGTATATTCAAATCAGCCTAAGATGTTACAGGAACTGCTGACAACAGCAGAAGAAGGGTTATGGAAGAGACATGAGTCAGTCACATAGCCACAAGTCAGTGGTTTGGGTTTTATTTGCTTTTTTGTTTTAAGTTCACATAAGTTAAATATGCCTTAAAAGTTTATTCCCCGTAAACTGAAATATAACCTACACAGTACATAGAACCAACTCTTCTTGATACACAGGACTTCAGTGCAGGTTTATACGACTTTTATATATAACTATCACTATAAATGAAGCTTTGAAATAATTCATGTTCTTCTGTTTTTTCTTTAGTAATGTGTTCATTTTTTAAAAAAAGCAATGAGGGGTTTTTTTCCCTAGAAAATAAGGGTGTGCAGGAACAATCTGTCAAAAATATTTATCTTTCTAGAACCTAAATGGAAATTGAAGAAGTTCACATCCCCTATCTAGAATTGATTGGTTTGTATTTGTGGTGGCATATCACTATCTGCTATCTCATAGACTCCATGATATGTCATGTAGTCTAGATTATCCAGTGTGCAAGATGATGGGGGAGCAGAAGCCTGTCTCCATAATCTGCTTCTCCTGATCCTTTTTATCCAGTTGGGAAAGATATAACAGTCATCTTGTCATGAGGAGAAAGGATCAAATGAGTTAGGAATACGTAAACATATGCATATACACATAGACAGAGACACACATGAATCTCTATGTATATATGAACACATACAGAGAGTAGAGGATTATTCTACATGTTTCAATGCACTGAATTTCAGAGCCCAATCATTCCAGACTCTGGAAAATGAGGTAGAAACATTGCTAAAAGCGGTAGTCTGCTACAGAAAGAAAATAAAGCACCAGTATTCCAATTTATCTGCAAGCATTTTTCTTTTCCTTATGCTATTTATTTAAATAATATTTAGTTACTAAGTCTGAAGAAATGGTAGAGTAATAATAATAAGACTGTAAAAGCAGCACTGCAGAGAAGCAAAGGAGGATTATTCGCCAGGGAAGACATTTTACTGTTTGAAAGCGAGTATAAGAGGCTATGTTCTACCTATGAGCTCAATCATTGTATATTCTGGCTATATTGAAAGTGGGACATTAAAAACTATACTGCAGTCTTTTCTTTCTGTAGAATGTTTCTGAGAGAATTGGCAAGAATTTCTACTTAAACCTTCTTTCCTTTAACCAAAATTGTGGTGCATGGATGACCATAAGGAATGCAATGCAATAGTGTAACGGGTCTCCATCAACTTTTGAATTATTTCAGAATCATTACAAATTCAGTCCTGTAATTCTACAACAGTTCTCTATTATGCTGAAAATTTAATGACAACATCAAAATTAATCTCCCTTCCGATATTATGTTTTATTTATTGATTATAGTCATGCCAGAGTCCCATTCTTGACTGTTGTTACTTCATAAAAAGGAGCAGTGATAGTGCTATGGTAAAGCAGCCAGTAAAGACACACCTGTAAGGAAAGGTGATGTAGAAAACATTTAATAGGTGTGTGGTGGTAATACTACCATTTTCTACCTAAGAATTGTAAAAGACTTCCTCTGAATGAGAGGGTGTTACCTGCTTAGTTGAGAAATATGGTATTGCTCCAGCTATGATATATGAATTATTGATTTAAGACCTTATTTCTTCTTTTCTTCACTGTGATAAAAGAAAAATGTCTAATGCGTATAGCAAAGCAGTTCTAATATCTCCTTTAGTTACATGTGATTCTCTTATGATCTCTATCATGTCTATCTTTCATGTTTTTACACCTTTTCCTGTTGTCTTTGGCACCCTTAGGAGTCCAGGACATTTTTCAATTATTTTACCATTGGCATATTTGTGCCAAAAGCAAGTCAGCAAAGCTAATTAGGCTCTTTTCTTTTCTTTTCTTTTCTTTTCTTTTCTTTTCTTTTCTTTTCTTTTCTTTTCTTTTCTTTTCTTTTCTTTTCTTTTCTCTTCTCTTCTCTTCTCTTCTCTTCTCTTCTCTTCTCATCATCTTCTCACTTTCCTCTTTCCCCGTATTTTTTTATTTTTATTTTGCTTTTTTGTTTATTTGTTTTCACTTGTCTTGTTAGTTTTTCTCCACAAGTATATTGCTTCATTGTTTCTCCATGCTTGTGTTGGTTTTGTGGGCAGATGTCCTTATATTTTTTTTTTCCCTGACCTTCTTTGTTGTCTCTGGCAGAATACAGTGTATTCTTTAGCTATATATTGGGTTGTCTGCTATTTTTATTCCATCCTTTCCTCTGTGTTTTATAGTTAAAGGAGATTTTTTTACCCTACATTATCACGGCAGTTTCCCACCGGGCTGATGCCTAGCGGGGTGCCGGAGCCAGGATAACTCAGCGGGAGCTCAGGCCACCTAAGCAAGCTACAGTGATTTTCAGCTCTTAGTGATTATCAGCTCAATGATTTCAGCTCATAGCTTGCTAGGTGCCGCAGCAGCAGATGCCGGGAGAGAGAGGAGAAGGCCGTGTGGGGTTCTGCAGGATTCTTTATTCAGGTGTTCCGCAAAGGTTCCCAGTGACAGCTCCTCTGCCAAACCAGGCAGAATCAGGGGTTTTTATACCCTACAGGGGTTTTGAAAACTGTCCAATAGTAAGGGTCAGGGGAAAGTGACCTATGGGCTTACAGGGAGATAAGCAGGGTCCAAAAGGCGGAAGAGAGATGCTGCTAGGGTCCAGTCATGCTGACTTGGCATTTCCTAGTTCAGGCTTCTGATCTCCAAGGAGTCCTTGCAGGCTCTAGGCCTTCTACACTACATAATCTTAAAACAATATTCAAATACTGCCTCTAGATGTTTAAAACATTTCAGTGTACCAGAAATGTTCTATTGTTTTGTACAAGAAAAATCAAATAGACTCCATCTGTGTCAGCAACCTGTTAAGAATTTGCTAAGTGGGACTCCTAAGCTTTCTAAAAGAAAAATCTAACTTCCAAAAGAAGCCAGAACACTTTCTATATTGCCATAAATGACTAAAATTTCCAAAAAAACCTATTCTATGGAGAACTATTGATCTTTGGACCTTGAATCAAATGTGCATTTATGACTGGGATGCAAAATAACTTAATTTCTTAAACTCCAGAACAGTTCACTGTTCACACTATATGTTTGTGTGTGTGTGTGTGTGTGTGTATCACCAGCTAATTAAAAAAAAAAACAAACTTACTGCATAATTTCCTTCACATATTGTTCTATTTTTCTTTTTGATTACCTGAATATAGGATTTGTATTTTAATTTCCCTTCCATGACATGCAAAAATAACAAATTTTATTGGTAATAAGAATTTTAGAATACAGAAATGCTGTCAAAAATCTGTTTTATCTAAGATTGAATGCTTAGTCTTAATTTGCATGTGGCTGTTGGTTTCCCATAAAGGAGAATGACATTTTGATTTTCAAAAATATATGTTAATGCTTACAAAATTTTAAGGGTGGGAAGCTGTATTTGCTGCAAGTCTAAATACCATATCTAATGATATTTCTGTCTAAAATACATCGAAATCATAGTGGCATTAAATATGTGAAGACAAATTTAAAAGATGGTTCTTTCTCTCCTTGTTCCCATATTTAGTAGACACAAACTAAAGGAACTAATGTCCAGTGATGTAGAAAAGATATAGAAAAGGCAATCCTTTTGCTTTCAGTGGCTTGCAATGTACAGTTTTTAGACCAACCCCATTTCTCACTTGCATTGTAAAATTAGAATAGCCCTACCATGGAGACTACAATCATCTTTTCCCATCCAGATTTTTTTTTCGGAGAAATACTAAATTTATTAAGCCCTGAGGTATCCACATTAATAGTGGGGTGCACCCACATCAGGAGTTAACTCCTTTAAACAAGTCACATGTACTGCTAGAACGTCTCCAAGAGAAAAAAAAAATGGTATTAGATAAATTCCTATGAAGCATGCTCAGCACCAAAAAAAGTAGGAAATCAGAGCTTGTCTCATGAGCATTCCCACAGCCAAAGACATACACGTAGGATCAGTACATTTCCAGCCCTATCTCCTGCATAATTCTTGTTTGGTAACATATGGTATTTTCTGACTGTCTCCAGCTATGCTCTAAAAGCAGGTTGCTCTACAGGTAAAACCTTATTTCATATTTATCCAGTCACAGCACATGATTCTATCCAATAAGGACTATGTGCATTTGCTAGCACTTGTCTATAACCAAGTTTTCTTCATCTCATCTCCCTTCTTTCTACAAACATGAAACAGACACTCTCTAAGGGGTTTAAAGAAGGGCCAGCCATGTCTCAGCCAGTTTGCTAGAAGAGGGCAGAGAGAAAACGTTTCTGTACAAGCAGCAAAATGATCTTCTAGATGAAAAAGTAATCAAAAGAGACTGGGTACATCATAAGTTTATTTGTAATGCAGTTAGGGTTGTGTGTGTTTTCTAAAGGACTGATTTTTCTAAGCTCTTCCATGCAGAAGAGGTTACTAAAAAACAATATATTGTTTTTTATAAATTGGAAGTGTTAAATATGAGTCACACCTTTCTTTCTGGGAAAATAGAATGAGTTTTGTAGACAGGAAAAAGACTTCAAGAATCTTTGTGGATGCTCTTTTTAGGAATGGCAATGGGAAGCATTTCTTGCTGTTGTTTGCCACACCCAGGTCTTTAAACTCATCTTCATAAATAATATTTAAGGTGAGAAAAAATTTCTGTGCAAAGGCCTATAAATAGACTTGACAGCACAAGGGAGTAGCAGAGTCTTTTGTGGACTAGCCATGAAACTCACTTCTTACCCAAGATCTCTATAACTCTTTCTATTCTGCTAAATAAAAGAAGACCAGGATTGAGTCTTTGCCCTGAGGCTATTTGTCAGCAGTTGTCTCACAGTGACACTGTCTAAGGCTGGCTCCCTACACAGCAGAGCTGTCTCTGTGAGGCTACTTGTATTCGTCAAAACTAGAAGTAGGACATAAATTAGCAGCTAAAGTTTGTGAACAATCAGAAGTCCTGTGTTCGTGCTCATTTCCTTTGGCAAGGTAAATGTACTCAATGTCACAGGAGATCAGAACTGTTTTGAGTGCATTATGGACTTATGCTCTGCCAAGGAGTGCTTATGTGTTACAACTCATTTATATAAACCTATTGTGCAAGGCATTAGGAGTGCTTCTGTTGGCTGAAATGTTGGGTTTTTTGTATCCCTGTTATTTGCAAAATCCACACTATAATCTTTATATCAATCTCTCATCTGCTTCTGTAGACTGAATGTCCACTGCTGTGTGGAACACGTTTGTTCTGCTGCTAGAGCACCTCACACAAAGGGAATCCTGTAAGTACCATCAAATATTGTGCTGTGGTGAGAACCAAACCCAGACCAGCAGATAATCAGATGATTCACTCCAAGCAGTATTCTTGTTCTAAACCACAACAAAATCCCCCATCTGTTTCCTTCCACCCCACATATTCCAGTCACATTCCAATCCACTGTTTAAACACTAAAATATGGGGAAAGTCCCCAGAAAACTGTATTATGTTTGTCAGCAGTTCCACTGTTTTACCGGCCATAATTTATAAAATCCCTGAACGGAAAAGGTATCTAGTGACATATTCCAGTCACATTCCAATCCACTGTTTAAACACTAAAATATGGGAAAAGTCCCCAGAAAACGGTATTATGTTTGTCAGAGTTACACTGTTTTACCTGCCATAATTTATAAAATCCCTGAACTGAAAAGGTATCTAGTCTCAAGAATGAAGGAAATTAGAAGAGAATTGGAGAAAGTGACATCCATGGAGATGCCAAAACTAGGGTGCAATTTAACTAAGACTTACAGACCGTGTAAAAAATGGTACAATCTAACATCAGCAGTAGGTTGAAAGGTTGCATAGATGAAAGTAGCTGGTTTTAGGTGTCAGGACACTTTCAATCTCCTTGCACTTAATTTAGGACTTGCCCAGCAAGTTTTGTACCTTCTCTTTAGTCACATTCAGGACAGGTTTAATCAAATACCTAAGCATCGTAGTTGTCAGTTTTCTTGACACCCCATCTCTTATTTCTGAAGCTTCCAGTTTGTTCTTCTCTTGGTGCAATTCCCAGGCCTTTTTAGATTCTTCTGAGAATCTAGCTTGACTCAAATTTATGGGAAAGGACCTAATGGTCCAGCCACTATCACACAGAATTCTATCCAGAATAAAAATTTTGGTTTACAATCCAGGAGTCAGTGAAGTCATTGATGGAAGCTGGGAGTTAATAGCCCACTTCCTCCCCTCACCCCAAAAGTCTACTGATGGTTGGAGTCATTACACTGTTGTATACACTACTTTTTCAATTTTCCAATTATATTTGAATACCACAATTTTCTCATGCGGCTAATGGATAATCAGTGAATACATTTACCTAGAGCCACTCTGCCACCACTTTTTTTTTTTTTTTCTGTCTATATTTTTATTTTTATTCATCTAGCTGCAAGCTAGAACTCAATCTTTTTCTGTTATTGGACTGTTTTCCTAAGAGAAACACACATCTTGCGATTGTTTCCCCATGCTCCATGGGTAGTATAGAAGCAAGCATAAATACTGTAGAAATGTGCAATGCTGTTTTATAAGATAAATAGAAAATAAAAAAATCTGCTTTTTGATTTAAAGATGGTTTATCTCTTTTGGCAGCTTTTTTATGTTTTTGAAAGTGTACACTGTTTGGAAAGTGTACACTCAAATGGAATGCACAAGTAAACTATGATTATTACTAATCTCAAGAAAATTACTCTTTCGATATTCAATATAAAATATTCAGTACTTTTCAACTATACAATATAGACATATTAAAAATTATCATTATCTAATCAAGGTGCTAAATAGGACCTTCTGTTTCACAATTTGAGACACACATGTTACTAATGGATTAATATCTTCTTACCATTTAGTTTAACTATATTTAATTTATTAGATTTGTTAATTTTGTTGGGAGAATGTCCCCGAGATGTCTAATTTTCTGAACAGAAACCATGAAGAAATTTGAAAAAGACCACATTTGAGTGTCTCCAGCCTATATTCTGCAAGTCAGAAAATGAATGAGAATGCTGTGGTGAAGAGTGCAATGCAACAAAGTATAAATTGAAGCAATCTTATCTGATGCAAGAGAAAGTGCATCTTATTTTATTGGTAGATCAAGTATATTTGGACTGTTTTAAAATATAATTCTGAATAAGTCCTAACACTATTTCAAGCCTGTTCCAAAACTTTCAAGCCCTCACAAGAAAAGGGAAAATTGGAATGGTGACAAGTAGTAAACAATAAAGAAAGCTAACTCATGACCTAGTTAGGACATGAACCACTGAATATGTAAGCAGTCCACATAACAAGTCTAGTAGTGGTGAGTAATTTGTAGTCTACCATTTGTGGCTGTTTGCAGTTCTTTGCTTTAGTTGGAAAATACATATGGTTCTGAAGCTATATAAAACTCATCCTGAAACACTTCCTATTAGATTAGCTGCATAAGATTTTTATTCTTTTCTTACAAGTCAGAATGCTTCACATCATTCAAAGTCCCTGTCTAAATTCTTCAGTCTAACCATCAGCTTTTATCTTAATTCACTTTATAATATTTTTTTTCCTGGAAAAAGAACTCAGCAATACAATTTTTTATCTTCTGTTGAATGAATAATGGAAATTCCATCAATACCCCTGTTGGAAAAATTAACAACAGTTCAAGTTACATGGGATTAATTTAATCCTCTGTGAAAAAAGAATTTCCTTTTTTATCTTTGTTATTTCTTATGTTTCATTTTGTTCAATGGGTCCCTTTTTATCATGTGAGAAAGGAAGAGACGTCTTAGAGAAGGACTTTAAATGTTATATTGTAAAACTTCAGCCTTCATTAATTCAGTGTTTATATATATTTTATCTTATTCTCTCTCATTTCTCAAATACATTACATAAATAAACTCTAGACAGTCATTTCAGGCATGCTTACAGAAAACAGAGTAAGGCATTCTCAAGTTTGGGATGGGGTTTTTTGTGTGGTTCTTCTTGCTTGTTTTGCTGTGGGGTGTTTTTGGTGTGGTTTTTTTTGTCAATAATGTGATGCTTTGGTGGGATCTTTCAATTTTTGTGTGCACCTGAAAATGTCTTCAATTTCCATCCTATGTGATTACCAGGTGGGTTTCTTTCAGATAAATGTAAGTCCAGTTTACTTCAGTGCTTGAAGTTAAGAATGAAGCATTTTCTGACCTTTTGACTAATCATATGAGTGGGTCTCCCTAGAGATCCTTTCCTTCTCCCAGATTATCTGAGTTTTATCAGAATTATTATTATTTATTCTGATGAAAGTGAAATTGAAATCCTCCTCTTAGAGATTCAGCTGTTTGTGAATCATGACCTAGTTTTGATATAGCGCAGCATTATAACCTTGGTTCAGACATCTGAGAAAACTGCTAAACTGTGAGAAAGCACCTAGACTTCAGCCATGCAAGATAAGAAAATGTAAAATTGTAAGCTGTGGTGACACTGTTGAAGTGTGGATACTTAAGCAGTTGAAGAGCTAACAAACTAACATGAAAAAAATCAAGAATTTTAAAGGAAAATCAGAAAATCAGAAAATGGGGACTCAGCAACACTGAGGATTATCCACTTCCAAAGAGTAATAAGGCCTGACTCTTCCCAGCTTGAATGACAACTGCTTGCCCAGCAAAAACTCAATGGATGTGTTACAGAGATGGTGAACACATTAGTGCTCAGCACAACAGCTTGATCATCTTAGCTATTTGCCATGTCCATTTGTCAATAATTACCTTCCTCTGCTTTCAAGCATGCTCACCTTTCTTGCTGAATCTCTCCATAAGGTAGAAGGTTTGTGAAAGGAAAATTCTCAAGACAGAGATTCAAAAGCTAGCTTTTAATATAAATGTTTGCAACAAAATGTGGGTTTATTCTCACCAATTTTGAGCAGTCATTTATGTACACAGAGGCAGCAGAATATTTTCCACATTATTCTCCATTGAAATATATTGATTTGTTTGAATAGAGCTGACTCATGTCATGGTTACATGAGCAGCTCTTATTTTGTGTCATCACAATGAACTTTAAGCTCATTATGAAAAAAAATTGCAATATAGGCCAGAATTCTGGTTTTAGAGATTTTTGAGGTACATAAAGGCAGATGTAAGCATTGAATTAGATTTAAAAACTTTTGAAAATAAAAATAAGTGTGTGAAAAAATGTCATATCCATTATCCTTATAATGATAACATTGAAATTCCATTTAAACCCACATTTATATCAATTTTTACCTACTCTACTTTTTTTTGTTACTGTAAAACAGTCTGGTTTAACCCCAGTCAACAACTAAGCACTGCATAGTGACTTGCTCACTCCATGCTCTGACAGGATGAGGTGGAGGGAACTGGAAGGGTGAAAATGAGAAAAAATTGGTTGAGTGAAGAGCAGTTTAATAATTCAAATTTTAAAAAGAATAATAACATTAATAATAACAACAACAGTTATGGTAAATTGTAATGAAAAGGAAAATAAACAAGTGAAAGAAATCAAACCTAAGACATGTAATGTAAATGCAAACAATGGTACACAACCAAATAAAAAATCCCCATCCAGTGTTTGAGCAACAGGCTCAAGACACACCTGCTCCTCATCTATTGCTGATCATGATATCACAGATACACATTATCTCTTTGTTCAGCTGGGATCACTTGTCCCATCTATCCTCTCTCTCCTCTTGTGCACCCCCACCTTTCTCACTAGCAAGTTGAAAAGATCAGCCCTCCTCTCTGTGTAAACCCTGCTCAGCAATAGTGGAAACATCCCTGTGTTATCAACACCATTTCTAGTATAAACCCAAAACACAGACATATATGAGCTACTGTGATGAAAATTACTCTAACTTTGCCAAAACCAGCATATTCTCCACCACTGATTCTACTTCATTTTCATCCTGTTCAGATCCTACCCTGTCCGATAAATCCTCAATAACCACCACACCACTTCTCAGCTGTGATGAACATAAAGATATAATATCCTTAGTCTATGGGCCACTCCCAACTTTGCCAAAACCAGCATATTCTCCACCACTGATTCTACTTCATTTTCATCCTGTTCAGGTCCTACCCTGTCCGATAAATCTTCAATAACCACCACACCACTTCTCAGCTGAATGAATATAAAGATATAATTTCCTTAGTCTATGGGCCACTCCTATAAAATGACCATAAATTGTAGAATCATAAAATCACAGAATCATAGAGAGAGAGAGGTCTAAGCTCCATCCCCTTCTCTGGAACCAGGACAGAGAGAAAAGGCAAAGTTTAAATTTTCATCTTCATTCTGTTCATCTTTCAAAGACCGTGAGAATTTATAAGAATTCTGTATTTTCTACTTCAAATCTTTCTCCATGTATACTGTATACCATTCAGTTCTCTTAGTGGAATAGCACTGTCTTACAAAACAGCATTGTCTTACAAAATAGCTCATATTTTGTCTTACTGGCTCTAGTTACTCTACATGACTTCTCCAGTTCATAAATATGTCTGGCATTTTTTAGGTATTGTATTTTTCAGTGGATGAGACAAAATTTTTTCAGGTGAAATCTGTAAAATGTTAATTAAATTCTTCACTCTCACTAAAAAAAAGAATTTATTAAATAGAGAGCTTTTGGGGTTTCTTCATTGTAAGTGAGTGACTAGAATTACATCTTTTGAAAGGAAATGTCTATCCTGAGGCATACCTCTGGGGAGGAAAAAAATCACCAAAACATACAAAGAAAAATACCCCCTCAAACACTTCTAGACATTTAGTGATTCTGACTTAATAAAATGAACATGAAACTCCCTAAATTTATATGGCTGCAAGAAACAATTCTTGCTTGTCTTAGAATTTGTTTATGGATGTTGCATGACATTAAAAATATGACAGCTCAATATTTTTCCATAAATACCTCCTGGGAGAGTGACCTGATCACTTCCTGGGCAGCCCATTCCACTATCTGTAAAGAAATTCTTCCTGATTCCTGACCTAAATCCACCCTAGGGCACTTTAGGACTGTGTCTTTTTGTCCTATTGCTGATTGCCTGGGAGAAAAGGCCAAACCCCACCTGGTTACAGCCTCCTCTGAGGTAGTTATGGAGAAGGATAATGAGGGAGATTTCTCCCCTAAGCCTCCTTTCCACCAGACTAAGCCACCCCAACTCCCTCAGACACTCCTCATAGGCCATGCACTCCAGAGCCTTCACCAGCTTCACTGCCCTCTTCTCTGGATGCACTCCAGCACCTCAACGTCCCTCCTGAACTGAGTGGCCCAGAAATGAACGAAGATTCAAGGTGTGGCCTCACCAGGGCCAAGTAGAGAAGAAGTATCACCTGCCTGGTCCTGCTGGCTGTACTATTTCTGTTACAAACCAGGATGCCACTGGCCTTCTTTTGATGGGAATGCTGCTGGCTTAATAAATTTTTTAATTATTATCTAATTGTAGAAAAAGAATTAAATTATTTGCAAGGCACTATTAATTGTGAAAAGGAATTCAATAGTAAATTTTCCAACATTAGGTAGAAGCAAAGGTACCCTTCCAAATCTTTTTTAAAATATATTTAAGATACTAAGTCCTCCTGATTTTTTTGTTCATACAGTCTTTTGTGATGTACTGGCTTTTGGTCAAAGAAAATCATTAAACAAGACAAAATTATGAGAAAAAAGTTTATGTAGAGTATACCTTATTCTGACTATCATATTCTGTGCTCAGATAATCATAGGATAATCACTGCTTACTATCCTAGTTGTGGATTGGTTCAATCAGAATACATTAATGGAAGATGGGTTGCAAAGAAGCTGCATGAACTAAAACATATATGCAGGAATAGCTAGGAACAGTGTGAAGTGAAGAATAATCCTTGTATTTTGAAAGACTTCTCCCCTAGTATACAAATGTCTTATGATTTATCTCTAGGACCTAGATTTCATTGACACAAAGCCAGGATATCAGTGCAAGTCAGTGGTCCCTAGACCACCATGGTTTTGGCTATTTCCTTGTTGTTAAATTAGTCTTTAGGATCTGAAGGGATTAATGATTTATTCTGAATTGATTAACACAAAAGTGTTCAGTAGTAATTTCATGCATTAGTGTTCTGCAGTTTAATTCTCCTGATAATTAACACTCTGTAGGGGGTGTGTGTGGGAAAAATCAAATTGACTTCAATGTCTGGTGTAAAAAAAATTTTTTTTTTGAGAAACCATGAGAGAAATTAAAGCATTTTTGGAACACTGAAAAAAAAATATTAAATTATTTTCCTTCTTCTATAGCTAAAGGGAAGAAAATAATACAGTTAATAAATTGGGGAATTCTAGCTGAGAAAATTTAGCTATTAGGATCCCGAAACAATAATGTTTAAGAATTCAGTGTTTCTTGACCAAACAAAGCCCGTGAAACCATGAATACCTAAAATACATTTTGATCTGGAAGTGGATGGTTAAGTGCAAAATTTTGAAATATTCTATTAGGGACAAAACCTATCTAAAGGAAAACATGAAGAAAGAAGTAGGAAGTGTCAGTTCTGCCTTTTTCAAGGAAGGTTACAAGCAAAACTCAGAGCTATGGATGTTTCTACTGAGACGGAGGCATTTGGATCATCCACTCCTCAGATGTAAGCTAGAAGAAGATTATGTGTATTCAAAGGCTCAGAGCACTCAGCAATGGCTGTGGCAGAGCCGGTGTAAGGTTCTGCTTCTCCTGTAGTTGGTTGGGAGATGCATATTCAGCATCTCAAAGGAATGCTTTGATTGACCTGCATCCAAACTCTCATATTAAGTCTTTGCTAAGAATTATTACATTTGCCAGAGAGAGAATATACACATTGAGCTTAGGAGATGGAATATCCAGCTTTATGCAAAATATTTACATTACTAAATGTTTAATGAATATCTGTTTAAAATTATTTTGGTCATTATAGAGATTCTGAGAGTATATTTATGCCATTTAGTAAGAGAAGGCTAGGGACTGAGCTAGAATGCTGTGATTGCTGACACTTCACATTTGTTAGCTTGATTTCTGACCCTCTTTGGGCCACTGAGACACTCCTGTGAGGAAAAGGACAATCTGAAAAGAGCACAAGATAATCTCTGCTACTTATCCTTGAAGCCAGGGATATGTCCTTACCTCTCTCTTATCTAGCAACATAAAACGTACTGCTCAGGGTCCTTTTTCTAGATAAGAGAGAACATATTTTAGCTGCTGGAATATACAAGCACAGTCTTGTTCTCTGGCCCATGAAAACTGAAGATGTTTCAATAAGGCAGTATAAAAGAGAACAATCTTCTGGTTCTCTGGCTATAATCAATTTTATAAGCTTCTGGCTAAAGCATCAATCTAAAAGATGTTGGGTCAGACTTTCATTTTCAGATTGAGTAACTGGGCAGTGTCATCCTTCAGCCTGAGTGAGTGGAGTACTTGCTGAGTTACTGAACAAAAGGGACACACAATGCACCAGGTCACTGTGTCTTCTACAATATTGAACACTGTAGTGATTTCAGTCAAATAACTATCAGACTGGGTTTTGTGATTAACATAATCAGAAGGTGACCTAGATTTTACAACACTGAATGGTTTAAGAAGAAACTAAATGTCTTTCTGAGAAACTGTGCTGATATATAGGGAGCTTAGTATGTCCTGTAGAAAATGTAGGATATTTTGATGGTCATATTTCGGTTCATGGACTCTGATACCTCAGTGGGTAGTCAGCAACTGGTATGCATTCTGAGAAACTTTCAGAGATTTTTATATATACTTATGTTTAAAAATATATATATTATGTATATAATTGTAATAATTTTAAGATTTTATCCTAAAAAAAAAAAATATTTTAGTCTGTCACACGGAGCAGGAAGCAAGAAGACCTTAAAAAATATCCCTGTCACAGCATGATTCTTTTACACCCGGAATATGTGAACTCACATTTACCTGTTTGGCATTTGGTTTTGTCTAAATTAATATTTCGATTAAATGGCAAAGCTTATGAGTTTATTATGAGAACACTTTGTAATAAAAAATAACATGTCCTGAATAAATACAGTAATTATAAATTTACCTCCATATGTGAGACTGAAGTTAAAATCCTTTTCATAATACTGATTTATCCATTTCTACTAGTTTCCAATTACAAGATCACCGAAGAATTACATGTTTTTTGATTACTTCAAATTTCTTAATTTAATGGTTATAGCAGTGCCATTTTTAGTCATGTCTTAAGTATTGTCATGTAAGCAAAACTTAATTTAATTTTGATGGGCTTTAATCTAATATTTTGATGAACCCTCTTCTTCAAATTTTGCCAAAAGTTTCCACATGAGAACAAAATATTTTTTAGGAAAATAAAGTTATGAAGAAGAGAGAAAGAATTTGTTTACTCTTGTGGCAATTTCAAGACTGAACTCTTAGAATGCGTCACATTTATAACAGTATATGCTTTCCACACAGAAAGTAAACAAACAAATAGTCTCAAGGTTAAAAAGAAGACAAGTGCTTAGAATCAGGATGCTTTGCCTTTGTTTAGCTTTGCATTTGTTTCTTTCTCTTGTGAATTACATAAAATGTATCAGTTATGTGTCTTTGGTGAAATCCTCTCCTGATTTCTATTTCTTTCACATGAATGTACTGTTTCCTTGCATAAATGCCCTTGACATTTGGAATCATTCTCTCTTTTAACACTAAGAGAACATTGTGCGCAACACTGAGAATTACAAAATCTAAATTTCTTTGAAAGAAGAAAAAAAATTCTACATTTTGACATAGTGTTTAATAATTTTAACATGTATTATATGTTACCATATCAAAGGGAATTTAATAATATCTGCATTTTGACAATGTTTCCTTAATTAAAGAATTTGGATGATGCCGTGACTGTGGGGCAGACCAGTGTTTATAACTTAGGCCTGTAAACTTTTGAATCTAAATTTGTGCTCTGTGAAGGGGTAGTATAGGTTATTTACAAGATGCTGTTAGGGCCGTTGTAGTCTCATCAGGGACACATCAGAAGACTCAGCTCCTCAAGCAGAGAAAAACATGGTGAAATTGTTAGCGGCTGCAATCTTAAATTATGCATGATTGTTGACAGCTCATAGTGTGAACAAATGTGGTAATGCTCCTTTACAGATTTTCATTTTTTTTCCTAACCCTCCACTCTATCTATGCTGTTCAGAGTGATAGAGAGATCAAGTTGTAGAATGCCCAGAGTTTAAATTGCTTTGCTTCATTTAGCTGTTTAGAAGCCGTGCGTTTATTTTGCCATACTTTATAATCTTATTTATGTTGCTGTTCATGTACAAACACTCTTTGTGCACGTATAGTGCAGCGGGAGATACAGTTTTACATAATTTCACTGTCACCAAACATCTATCAATGAAGAATTTATTGTGCTGTCTACTGTTTTTGTATGCCACAGCCATTCTAGAAGAGTTAACTAGTCTTTCAATAGGAACAGATGGAAAAAGAGCAAATTAGGAAAGCATTTTTGATTAATTACTTTTTACTACTTTAGGTACTGGAAGGTTGGAGACCTTGGTTCATATTACTTAACAAGGTTAAAGAAAAACTCCACAGGAAAGCTGCCCAGGAGCTGTCAGAATCAGAAAGTCATCCTTGTCAAATATGCTAAACAGATTCTATAAAGCTCTTCTATGCAAACTTTCCATTAGTGTTCATAAAAAGTAGGAAACAAGTTGTCTAGCCCTGCAAAAAAGGTGTCTAGCCCTGCCATCTGCAACATTAAAAATCCAGTAATCAAAGCTATTTTTCCATCTTTTCCAAGTGAATGAATATGAGGCTATTATAAATACAACTCTGATGCATGAAAATCATATAGGTTTCAGATAGAGAGGTTGTGTTTATTTTTAACAAATCATATATAAATCACATCAGATACAGTGTTCCAACTTATGTTAAAAAAAAAACAAAACCAAAAACAAACAAACAAACAAAAAACCTAGCCACATTTAAAATAGAATTTACTTCATGATATATCAAAATCATAGAATGAAAGAGTGTCTTGGTTTAGAAGGGGTATTAAAGAACACCTAGTTCTAACTCCCGTGCCATGGACAGCTTCATGTTCCACTAGACTAATTTGCTCAAAACCCCATTGAACCTGGCTCTTAATACTTCCAGAGACTGTGCATCCACATTTTCTATGGGAAACCCATTCCAGTGCCTCATCATACTCACAGCAGAGAATTTCTTACTAATATCTGACCTAAACTCACCCTGTTTCAGTTTAAAGATGTTGCTCCTTGTCATGTCACTACACACCCTTGTAAGAAGTCTCCCTTCAGCTTTCCTGTAGTTCCCCTTTAGATACTGGAAGGCTGCTTTAAGGTCTCCTCCGGGTGTTCTCTTCTTCAGGCTGAACAACCCCAACTCTCTCAGCCTGTCTTCAAAGAAGAGGCTTCCCAGTCCTGTGCCCCTATTCATGCTGCTCCTCTGGACTCACTCCAGCAGGACCACATCCTTCTTACTTTTGGAGTCACGGAGCTGGGTGCAGTACTCCAGGCAGGGTCTCACTAGAGTGGAGTAGAAGGACAGAATCATATCCCTTGATCACTGGCCAGAGATACAGTTGGCCTTCTAAGGTATGAGTACTAACTGATGAGTCATGTTGAGCTTCTCATCCACTGCCACCGCCACCGCCACTGATGCCATCGCCATCGTCGCCGCCGCCGCCACCACCGCCACCACCACCACCACCAAATCCTTCTCCCCAGTTCTTCTTTCAATCCTTTCTCTGCTCAGTTTCTATTTATACTTGGGGCTGCCCTGACCCAGGTGTATTTTGTTGTGTTGCACTTCATGAGGTTCACGCCCACATCTTAAACCTGTGGAGGTCCCTCTGGATGACATCCCTTCCCTCCAGTGTGTTGACTGCACCACACATTTTGGTGCTATTGTCAGACTTCCTGAAGGTGAACTCAGTTCAACTTTCCATGTCATTGGGACAGTGTCAGATGCTTTGTACAAGTGCTGATAATGGATGTGTGTTAGATTCTATCACACTTCTCTCTGCATGACTTGAAATACTAATGTGAAGATATTTCATTAATGTCAATACTAATTATGCATATAAAACCTGCATATTGCTTTGAAACATATTTCTAATTTGACTAACCTTTTGGCTTAACTGTTTAGAAAAGCTTTTCTATTTTTTTTTCTTTCTCCTTAAATTATCATAAAATCTGCACAAAAATAAAAATGTTAGAGCAGGTTGCACAGTGAATGAAATTAAGTGTACAGTTTTGCATTTGGGTAAAAACATTCCTAAGTCATCTTCAAAGATCTAATTTATAATGTAAAGTGCAACTATGACCAGTTGTCGTTTCTTCTGCGAGTGTAAATGTTATCAAGCCATGTCTAGGATGATAAATGAATTGTTAAACTAAGTCTATTGGGAGTCAAACTTCAAATAAAAAACAAGGCATAATTACAGATTTCCAGCCTTCAGTATGCTCCCAAAATTCAGGTCATTTTAAGGTATGCTCAAACTGAGGTAGCAAAAGTGTCTAGTCATGCATAAAATCTTTTAAAAAGCCCTCATTTTTCTATGCAAAAACTTAACATGCATATTTTATATTTTTTGTCAGTATTACAATAAAAATATGCGTGATCAAATACAATTTATTTTCTTATTTATTTTTTAATTCTTAATTTTTTTTTTAGAACTGTAGTTTACTTACACCTTCTGAGGATAAGATTCAAGAGTAAACTTTTAAGGCAAGCAGTGGTTGTGATCCAACTTCATTATCCATACATTTTGCACTTCAATTGTTATTGGGCTGCTAAGCTGTGTGTGCTTACACTATGCTAGAACTCAATTTATATTAATTTATCTAACTGATTCCCTCCTCACTAAGTGAGGACTATTTAAAATAAGAGAACAAAATTTAGTTAAACACTATTGCAAATTAATAAGCAGAAAAACAATTTCTATTATCACTGTCCTGCTTTCTGAAAACAAAAGCCTGCAACCAGATTGTCTTTCTCAAAGAAGAAATAAATTCTACATAATAATGGTCAGCTCAACACAAGAAATGTATTCTAAGTTTTGCAGAATAAAACCTAACTTGAGAATTCTTCCTCTTCACATCTGACACCTTGTGTTATTCTGTGTTTTTTGGCCTCCAACAAAGAAAAAAAAAGAAGGCATTTATTTCATTACTCTGCACTGAAATCAACCCATAAAATAATAAAATATAAATATAAATATAACCATATAAATGTTTGATGAGTTTTGTATTTAAAAAAATTTATGAGTTCTAGAAGAACCAACCAAATCAAAATAAATGAAACAATGATAAAACAAAAATCCCATTATTTAATTCTGATGTATCCCTGAGGCTTGCCCCAGAAGGTGAGCCCGAGAGATATATTTATCATCAGAGTGAGATCTGAGTTTACCGTTCAAATGTCAGGAAAATGATTTTCTAATAACTAGAATACTAAAATCACCAGTGGGGAAGGCTGTTTTTTTCAGCTGCAGTGAAGCCTTTGTTCTCTGCCAGTTCCTGAAATCATCATTTGAAAATCATCTCCATAATAGATGAGAATCTTCTATTTTTGGAAAACAACTGCTGCTTATAACAGTTGTGGAATCCTTACATGCACGAAGAGTGCTAGTTAGAAATATAGTAGAATAAAGATTTACACAGAATCTTTTTTATATATATTCTGTATAGTGTGCTTCCATCACAGCACAGATTTATTTTTTACATTTTAAATAACTGCCTAACATAGAATGTATTCAAGAAGGGGAATAAAAGTCAGATTACCTAAACTCAGCATCTGTTATGCACTGAGGCTGAGAGATAATGCCTACACAACACTGAAATTTGAGACTGCATTTTATCCAACCTGGCAATACACAGTCATCTATTAAACAATAGTTTGTCCCTTTGAAGTGAAACATAGTACAGCAAAAAATGGTTGCTATCTGTGGTCCTCTGTGGGACCTATTGCAATATCAGTGGGAAAGACAGCCTATGTTAAAGGCTTTCAAGACACTAAATATTTTATGGAGTGCAATTTGAGTTCAACAAGGTAAGGAGTAATGCTGGCAAATCCTCTGACATGCCTCCCTGAAGTTCTTAGTTCATTCAAGCTAGGCAGCTGATGGAATACTTCTAATACTGTACTATGATTAAAAAAAAAACAGTGGGCTCATATAACTCTAAACTTGTTAATCTGATACTGGACCTGGAGATAATAACACAAAGCATGGACTGAAAATCTATTGGTTTAGAATTAAAGGAGAGTAATATGCTTGATGCCAGTCAAAACTGTGACAAAAAGTTTGATTTTCTTTTGATGAGAGTATAAATTTAGCTCACAAATGAAACGTTTGTTCAGTATTTGATTTCTTCCTGCAGAACCTTTGATTAAAAACACCTGTACATGCACATAGAACTGGCATAGCACAATATGAATAAAATGTGCTCTAGATGCTTAATTAGCATCTCAAATCCCACTATTAGTGAGATCTTGATTGAAGGGGGTGTTTTTGGCAGGGTTGAATAGAATTCAGTATTAAGTCCTATGAAATACAATATTTCCTCTGGAATAATCTAGAAAAAAAAAAAGTTGCTATCGCTAAAGCATAAGTATGATATAAAAATAGAGAAAATTATTTTAAATTAGAATTTTAATAATATAAATGGATCTAATGAGTTCATATTGTGTTACCTCTTCAGCAAGCTGGCTGGTAATGTAGTGGAGAGCAGTTACAAGACTTATCATACAGAAAGCAGGAAGCAGCCTTTGCAAATGGGGCCATAACCTTCAATAATGTTCTGTATTTACAGCAGATA
Organism: Passer montanus; assembly: GCF_014805655.1. Lineage (NCBI taxonomy): Eukaryota > Metazoa > Chordata > Aves > Passeriformes > Passeridae > Passer > Passer montanus. The sequence goes on along the minus strand of NW_024367708.1, from coordinate 10,274,356 downwards.
ATCAATGTCTTCTTACCTCACTCTATGACTTAAGGCTAGAAAAGATTAATAAAAAATTTGACCATAAAACCAAGCATAGTATGTATTTTTATGGGAAAAATTCAAACTTCTCTATGATCTTTGATCTAGAGAAAGGCTACATCACAAAGTATTGAATCAAGGGTAAACACATAGAGAAAAAATATGTCAGAAATATTTTAGAGTGGAATCTTATTTTTTTGAGATCGTGAAATATCCCTCACTTAGTGACTTCAGCACAGTGGGGGAATAGTCAAAATGAATATAAGAGTTTATGTCACAGATCAGATTTTAGAAGATGATTTAAACCAGAACTTCAACATTATGTTCAGAATTCAATAATATACTACATCAGAAATAAAATAAAAATTCAATTTTAAATAAATATAAAGAATGTGAAAGAGAACAAATAATAGTAACAAGCAGGACTAAAGAAAATCTGGTTTTAAGATTGGAAGACTCAGATAATCTTAGTGGAGTTACAGCTGTCAATATCTATCAGTAATTATTTTTTCTTGAGTGTCAATAGAAAAGAGTTAACAAAGTGTTGTAAATTTTTATCATTGCATAATTCTCAGTTATTGTATTATGAATACCAGTGGATAGGAAAAAAGCATAAGGAAAAAAACAATGAACAAACAAACTAAAACAGCATGCAAAGAGCTGAGGAATTTTATCTCTGTAGAACCTAAAAGAATATTTTTTTAATGGGTACTTTCAATAAATACTTAGCAGGAGTTACACTTGTATTGCCTGGGAAATTAATGAAGTTATGCAATGTCGCTTTTCTTGACATGTTTCCACAATTCTTTCAAATATTATATTTTGAAATAATTTTCTCTTAACATTTGAAAATAGTCATGAAACAACCTGTGCAGGAACAGAATGACATCCTATTACCACTGTTTCAGAGAAAGGGGAGCTAACTGGTATCAGCTAAAAGTATTTTTTTCCATAGATACAGTGGTATTTATATGCCAAGAGTGAAGACGTAAAGGCACATTTGTCTGAAACTGTGTCTTTAAAAAAAAGTGTTATATTACAAAGTTCTGCATTATTTCAGCATAACTCCAGTACAACTAATCCACACAAGATACTTTAACGCTCCTTTTTATTAACAAAACCCACTAAAATGCTGATTAAGACTATGTATGTAGATCTATTCAAATTATTATAAATTTTAAACTAAATAAATATTACAATTGGTATTATTGCTGAAAAAACATCAACTTCCATGGAATTTCATTGTCTATACATGAATATTTGGCTGCCAGTCTCAGATTTCGTTTGGCAGTGAACAGGAGGAGGTGACATTCAAAAATTCATAGTACTTTTGTAGCTCACTTTCCCAGGAAGAAAGTACTCTGTGAATGTCAAGCATACTAAGAACTTTAAGGCTAAGTCTGGACATCCAGAGTTCTGCTTAACTTGAGACAGTCAATAACTCCATCTTGACAGTCAATAACTCCTACTTGATTTATAAATATCAATTCCCACCCTCTGCTCACCTCCCATACGGTGCCATCACAAATGTTTAGATTATGCTTACTCTTTCAATTTTAAAATGGCATGAATTGCCCTGTGGAGATGTGGGTTTGCCTTCAATGTCTGCAGAAGAAAGCAAAAGTGACTACCTTAAGTTGAAGTGTCTGCTTTTCAATACTCACAGGAAAGCAAATTAATCCCATAAATAGGAAACTACTTTACCCTGTATGTGGTTACTCCAGGAAGCATCTTGGTTTTTTTGGAAGCAAAGATGTTCTTTCTTCATTGGGGAACTGGGAAAAATTTCCTGGAGTCAGTGTCTGGGATTTGTAGCAGAACAAACAGGCAGAAAGAAAGACAGCAAGCTAATAATATTCATCCTGTTATTTCACTTTAGAAACAGCATAGAGCAATCTAAAGAAGAAAGTTCATCTCCATGTCACCTGCAGGAACAGTTATAGCTTAGGCTATGTCTTAATTGTCTTCGGGAGACATTAAGTTGTTTGATTGCTCTTTAAAGACTGACTATGAAGGAGATAGTGCTTCATTGTTACTGTTACAGGTGCATTCAAAACGAAGTAACAAATTCTTTTTTCTGCAGTGTAATTCATTGCTTCCTGTTCTGAGCTGCGCATATGCAGAGAGTATGCAGAGAGAAGAACATATTTTTTCATTTCATTAAAATCGTTCTCTGCATGAACTTTTTTTTTTTCTTACTTGTGAGAAATCACTCAGCTCTTTCAAATGTTTAGTTTTGGTCTTGGTGTAACAAACATCTTACATAATTCCACTTCCTCTTTTACTGATCTGTTCATTACATCCCATATTCTCAAGGCTCATAACCCAAAAGAATCAAAGACCCAGCTCCAGCCTCTTTGCTGAAATGAACCAGGAGTATAGATTTTCTCCTATTATTCTTCCATTACTGACAAAGAGGAATATTTTAGGTTTTATAATGTCAGTTATTTTGTCATTTGTTGATTTATTTTTTTTTAATCCACAGCATGCACATTTCTCTGTCATATCCATCTTGCCACTCATTATAACCCACAAATCCTTCTCTCAAAAACTGTTATCTAAACACTTTTCCCCCCATAATATTCCATTGATCTTAACCACTCTTTCTAAACTTTACTTCCCAGTGTTGAATTTCTTTCCATTTTCAGCAGATGAATGGTCTTTCATGGCTGCTTGGAATTTAAATCCTTTCCTTCAAGCATAGTTATAATCTCTCCATTTGTACAGAAATTTGAAGACCCAAAAAGAATCCAATACAGAAATGGAATATGATGCGGGGAAAAAAAAATAAATTGTTCTCTATTTTTCTAAGTTGAACTAGTATTAAAAATCAACTAAAGAGTATCAAAGCAATATTGTCTTGTGACTATGGAAAGGGAATAATCACATTTTTAAATCACACAAGATCCCCAAAATGTACATGGCTTAAAAAAATTATATTAGCTTTTAAGTATGAAGGCTTTCTGAATAAACATTAGTCATTCAATTAAATTCAAAATGAGTGCTCAAAATAAAAAATAGTCACAAAGAACTTTCTTCACAAAGGTAGATTATTCTGTACCAGGGCATTTGTGAATCTTAGGAAATTTCACCTGCTCTCATAATTTTTACAGTTGGTAAGGTGTAATAAATCATTGAAATACAGGCACTAAAGTACACAGTGGGTTTTATTTATCACTGAACATCTTTTCAATCCTCATAATCAAGAAAAAATATATGGATGATTCTTTCTGCAGGGGTAACATTAACCTGCAAAGCAGCTCTCACAACAGCAATGGAAAAGAATATGAGCAATTGAAAACTGATGAAGTGAAAGGAATAACTTAAAATCAGAGTAGAGACATGAACTTTGTTATTTAAGACTGTGCTATTATATATTCAGATTATTTAATACTTTATTGATTTTAATATTTTAAGAGTGGATGAAGACTGAGAGATTCTAGTCAAATGTGTATTTATGGCTAAAGATCATTAGTTCTGTACTCTCTGATCTGAGCAATCAAAGAGAGATCTCTCACTTCCAAAGTGACCTGTCAAACTGATTTAGATGTTGGCATCAAAATCTATTTATGAAAGCTGAAGTGGTTGTTCCAAGCAGTGAAGATCTTGTTTCAGTAAATGTGGTCTGTGGAGTTTTCTGGACTTCATTCAGTTGCCTGCACAAAGAAAACTACTTACATCAGCTATTTCATTGAGTATCTAGGTTGTCTTCATGAAGCTGATTAATATAGGCTATCTTTGTTTTTCTGGAATGGGGAATCCTGGGCTGGGGTACTAGATGAATCACATGACACATTTAAATTTGGACACTGAAATATTGTCTAAACTCCATTGGCTCTACCCCAATGGTCTACAATGTACACATCTAACTTGTTATCACAGTTGTCCTGTGATAAAACTTATCTGTATGTTTTGGTTCTAACTGGCCAGTGATGGTAAGTGAATGATCAGCACAGCCCATCCAGTTGTCACAGAACTAGAGCTCAGTCCCAAACTTTTCAAGCAATAGAGAGAATTGAAATAAAATTGTCATATTTTTCCCCACATTTGTAAAGTACTAAACTTAATGAGATGCATTTTAAGGTCTTCTGACTAGAGATATTTCAGAATTTTCCTGTTAGACTACCTGTTTCTTTGAACTGTGAGAGCATAAAAAGTATACCATTTTTAAAAACTATAAGAATAAGACTGATGCTGATTAAAGGGCATATCCACAAGCAGTACTTTCAAGGATTTTGACTTTGATGCTGGCAGAACACCTTAACCTTTTCTTATTCTAGCCAGTTGATTCATTCCAGCAGTGATTAGGGAAGATTATCACACCAAGTTTCATGATAGACCAAATAAATAATTTGTGAAATCCCATGAAAAATGTTCCTTTAATCATGTATTCCTTCTAGTGTATATTTAGGATGTATTCCACAGATGTTTAATGAGTTTGAGAGTAACTTGAAGCAGTTGCAATATAAAATCACCTGTTTGTGCAGTGTATAGCATAATAGGTGTGTTTCAACTCCAGATCAATGGGCATGATCATATGACAAATATCCAATTTTAAAAAAATACACAAAAACTTTGATAGATGATAATCAAGAATAAAAAAGAATATTCTGGAAAATTTTGTGGGTATTATCTTGTGCTGAGCTTCCAAAGAAGCTGCTATACTTCATTCTAAAACCCCCAAAGACTATTTCCTACCTTCTGTTATTATTGATCCAAATTATCTGCGTATGAATATTCTATTTACAACAGGAAGTTTTCATGTGATTTTACCTCACTCAGATTGCCCAGAAATACTATTCAGCTGAACTAGTGTGGGGAAGTACACAATGCAGTTGCATGTTTCAAAACTGTTCCTGTATGAGAAGCCACCACAATGGAACTTGAGATAAACACAGAAGACAGAGGATCTACAGCTAGATATGTATGCTTGTGGTCTTGAAAATACACCTTACAATGAAAGAATGAGTAACTAAAATGACATAAACAGAATGCTGAGGCATATTTTTCATAGGTTATGATCATTTTTACAGCACAAAATATCAACTCTGATGTTGAAGAAACACTTTCCTCTATAAATAGAAAAAAGGACATGCTGAAGTTAGCAATGTTTAAATTGGAAATCAGATATGTTTTGCTTTATTTAGGATTTTTTTTTAATATCAGCTCAGTAAAAGGCCAATAGGTTCTCACCAATTTTTCATTAAATTTTGTCTTTAATGTGGTGGCTTGCGTTTTTCAGTAGGCTTACATGAACAACCTGAATAGTACCTTCTTGTCCTAAAAAAGTAGCTGAAATCTGGAAATGATTGATATTAACTGCTATGCAAAGTTTTCTCCCACCAGTCAATTAAAAGCATCTTCTTTTAAGGAACTGGATAGAAACAAACTTTTACACACTTTTAGTTAATTTTCACAAAAAAACTTAAGCTTAGTAAGTTTAACTACTGCTCTCAGGTCATATTCACTAACTATTATTTCTTTTAAATCTCATATAATTTTATTCTCCTCTGAACGATTTGCTCATGCCAAAACTTTATTAAAGAAAAATTGTCAGTGCTACACAATATTCAAGTCTTGCATTAGCCACAAATTTTGTTACCTTTAGAGCACTAAAGAAACTGTTCCACTATCTCTATTTGGACAACATTTCAATAGATCTGAGGTTTGTATTTTACTACTAATTTTCAAGTACTTGTTTAGATTTTCACTGTATTAATTCTGTGTGCATGAACAGGCTGTTCATATTCTCTAAGTTCTTGAAGTTCTTAAACTTTAAATACTTCCTTGATGAAGAAACATTCGTTTTATGGACCTTATTCCACCTTCAACTTTTCAGCGTGATGACTTTATAATATATCTCTTAGGAACTATTTACCGTAAATTGGAATTCATGTACACACCCGCACATATAAAAACCACCACCCTCCCCCTGTAATCGCATACCACACAGTGCTATAATCAAAGACAAGCTCAATTTGGGCAATTTGTTTTAAATAGCTTTTTTTGCAATTAATGCCTGTAGGGTACTTTTAAGTCCTGTGTAATAACAAAGCCATCAGAAGTACCTACGCATACTCATAGCTATCAGCAAAGAGCTAGATCAATCAGTAAAAATAAAGTTTTCTAGTCTATTAAAGCACAATCAGATCTGCCAGAGATGTTTAAACAGTTCATAACTGCCTCTTCCTAAAAAGTTGATAAAATGCTGATATCATTTGCACTATTTGATTAAGAGAAATTAAATAGATAGACAGACAGACACATTGCCCTCTTTAACTAGCATGGGAGTTTCACTCTTTCAGGATTGTTAAAAAGCTTTATGCCATAGGGAAATATATACAAAAAATGTCTAGGATCTATTCCTAATAGTCTCTAAGGTGTTGGATTGCCACAATTCTTATCCTCATCTTCATCATCATTATCATTATCTAAAAGCTCATGCTCCAGAAACCGGCTATTTCCAACTTGGTAGAAAAATTAAGTCACTCAGGCAGTTGATTTTATGCTACTCTATATTGCAACTCCACATGCATGCTAAATTCATATTTTGTGGCAAATGTTATACAAGAAGATATGACTAGCTTTATTTTCTTTATGTCTGTGTTAATCATCAGTTAAATCCTTGTTTTGGTATAATAAATATCTGTTTACATTTTTATTAGTTTTTGTTTTGAAACAACTGAAAAAAACTGACACAGCTGTGTATATATTAAAGTTGGAGGTAAGTAGGATTACATAATTTACCTATACAGGCTCTTGACCATCCCCATTTAAAATGAGTAGAAAAATGCATATTTATTATTGATTTCTAAACAAGCTGAATAAGGTCCAACAAAGATTACTAAGGCTGTATAAAAGCTGAAATTCTTTGCTACTCTGAGACTGGCATTTCTTGTTTTGAGGAATAAGTACCATCCATTAAAAGAGATGTTGGATTGACATTAAAGAATAATAAGGATATATCTGAAACATCTTTATTGGATTGGTTTGCTTGTTTATTAGTTATTTACTTTAAGAATTATTGATAAAAGTAATGGCAACTGGAATCCCAGATGAAAATCGGGACTTCTTTCTTTGAGCTGAAGTTCTTTATCCCTAGGCTATAGCGTCACACGAGCAAAGGAGAGACAAGTTCAGCCAACTGTTTTGTTTTCTCCCCTTCTTTTACAATAAATATGTTCTATTCTCCCTCTCTTTCTGTGTTTCTCTTCCATTCCAGTGGATATAAATTAGCAAAATCTTTATAGATATTAAAGGTAAGAATAATGACAATTACATTAACAAAGAGAGCTGTCTTTTACAGACACAGGTTAAGGGAACTTTGATTTCTGCAGAGGGCTTTTCAGTTTCAGAATCCTAGTAAGAGACAGTTTGGTGGAAATAACTAGCATTTTCTTAAACACTGTATTTAATTTCTTTTCCCCTCAAGAAAAAATCCAATTAAGAATCCAATTTATATTCTTGACAGCTATCAGGCAAACTTCTTTTGCTCTCTTTCTTTTCACTTTTGGTGTAAGAAGGGTGCTTGAGGCCAATTTATTTCAAAGTCCTATATCATCAGAAAGGTAGTTTTATTCTGGGCACTCTAGGTAAGGTAAGAGGTTCAGCATTACTCAGGAACTGAGACAACTGTGAAATAGTTTGTTGTCCACAGTAAAAGTTACTGATGGTTTTTGAATACCAAGACCAAGGCACAAATCTTGATAATTGTAAAAAAAAAAAAGTTCAAATTGCAGCTTTGTGAAAACAACATTTACTAAATGCAATTTAAAAAATTAATTCTTAATTTATAAAAATTACATATAGAAGCTATATATTAACTATAATTGTATACTTTTTTCCTTTTAGTAATAGCTCTCCTTTATTTGTAAAACTTCTAATTTATTCCTTCAAAAAATTTTAAGTTTGGTGGGGAAATTTGTCTGGCATTTCTTCTAGAGAGTAAACTACTGAGCAGTTATTATCAAGGTACAAGAGTACTTGATAACACAATCAAAAATCTCCATAATTCATGCTTCTCTCTTTATCTAGGAAGATATAATGATAATATGCAGTAGGTAAGTAAATTACAGAAAATTGTCTGTTTAAATCTTCATACATATTTAAAAGATAGAGATTCCTTTGCTAAGACAAGCTCTGCATCAGTTTTGGTTTTGTTTTTTTTTTTTTGCATGCCATTACTATGATTCTGCTGTTTCTCTGTTTCTGGAACGTTGTTAACCTTGTTCTTCCCAATTCCCTTAATAACAAATAAGACTGAATGCTTTCAGTTATTCTGCCATTCCTATCATGTACAGGAGGGCTTCTGTAATTAACCCAAGTATATCAGACTGTAAACTACTGCCACTTGGTTTAGTGGATATTGAGAGAGTGTTCAGCACCACTTTATAGCTGAGGCTCACAATATTGCAGGATGTGATCTAAAAAAAACACAACCTCTTGTTACCAGTCATTAATATACTGGAAACTCTTTCCTGACATCTTTTAGTTCACCATAAATAGTGTCAAGAGTAAATTCCCTCCCAATGATTTCCAAGGGAAAGAAGTTAATGTCTATTGCACCCTAATTATTTGTATTTATTCTAAAATAATAGTCCAGTTTATTAGAGTTTTTGAAAAACCTTTCAAAATAAAAGTTAATTTTTTTTGAAAACTGTGTTGTTTCTACTACATAAAAATACACCTGTATTGTCCTTTTTCTTCTACAAGATATACCAGACTGTTTTCAAGAGCAGCAGTTGACCATTGCTTTAAAAAAGTCTAAAGTATATAATAACTTACGCTGAAAATATTATGATTTCACTTTATAAATGCCAAACATCAAATGTTTTAAGTCTTATTCATGGCAAGGTGCAGCTGTAGTCCCATACCACTTTTCTACAGACTTCTTTTTTTACATATAAATAGTGAAATACCAGGTAAAAATATCTTCCTGATGATCTAAAGAAGCAGCAGTGTTGGTTTTGCTAGAATTTGTGAGCATAGACTAAAATATATTCTGCATTATCTTACATAAGAAGTATTTAATCAATATGTGTAAGATCTATGTATGTTGCATACAGATCTTCATCTGCTGGGGATAAAGAAAAAAAGGAAGACAAACAATGGAAGAAAAAAATCATTATTTGACAATATGTAATAAAAAAAACAACAGCAAACAAAACAACCAGTTCAAAGAAGAGATGCAAATTTTCTATGGCATGAAGAATGGAGTTCTTAAGAGTTAGTGCTACACAACCTTTCCAAAATCCCTAAGCATCAGATTTCCACAGTTATAATATTAACATCAATTCTCTTGGGTTAGAAGAAAATAAAAGTTGTTATTCAAACATCTTTGCTTCATTAACTTCTATTGTTTTCATAGCATTACTATTTATAGGGTTTCACAGTACTCTCATTGTGGCATGATATGCTGTAACTGTGGGAAATTAATATATTTTCTGAATGAGCACAGAAAATAATATTTTCTTTTTGAAGGACATCACCTAGAAACATCAGAGAGGAAAATATAGCATGGAAAAAATTTCCCTAGAAAATATATTCAGTCCTGAGTTTATGCTACCAGACATTTACGTGAAAGAAATGAAATTAGGGGAAAAAATAAAAGAAAAGAGAAGACATGTTGCGTTTTCAGTCAGGTGCTGAATAGATTTAGGAGAATTTCAACAATGCCTGTATACTGTATCAAGTTCCATAATTAGTCTGTCACTGAATTGCTGCAGTTATTAAAGATCTATTAGAATATGGAGGTATTCTAACAACTTTGTCAGATGGTTCTTTCTATGTGTAAATTCGCTTAATGCGTGAAATTAATTGAAGTATCTGAATCATCAATCAAACCCCTAATCAACATTCTAATCAACGGAGAATTATCTGACATGACAAATTGGGTTAATTGTCAACTGCACATCAGGAAAATTGAATTATTAATGAAAAAATAAAATATTACCCTTTTCAGAAGCATTTTTAAAGGTTAACAACAGAGTGGACCTTTTAAAATAAATAAGAAGGAACACCTGAGGTATTGCTTGTGATCACTGCACAGAAGTATCTCAGAACAACAGTAGGTTGTAATCATATTTTGTAATCAATTTTGTAATCATATAAATATCTCAAGAAAATATTTGGTTTGATCCCATCTACAAGGATCATAAGCAAATTAGATATTTATCAAATTTCAATAGAAAATATATTTTAGTGTAAAAATATTATTAATATATTTAAATTGATAAATAGTCATCCTTCTTAATAATTTAGCCACCATATAATAGATATTAACCTGTATATAAATTTCATTCAATCAATAAATACAGATTTTATTGAATTCAGTTAAAGAAAATGCTGTTATTACCACTTTTATTAGGGCTTCACAATTAACATGCAATTATTTGCTGAAAAAAATTAATTACTTTCACCTATATTAAGAATAAGGTTCTAAAACTTTGCCAGTCACTTCTAGTGTCAAATTCTGTCTATCAGACAGAATTTGAATTTATAGTTTACGTTTGCTGAAAGGCCAGTTGTTAATCTTCCACAGCTTTGCCATTTATATGCTCTTATAATTCTGAAAACTGAGTGAGAACTACTGAGAAAGGTGAATACCTAAACACCAAACTGATTCTGTAGGCAGACATGTAGATCCTACCACAGGTCTATGTTTTTGCACCACTTCTTTAACGTTGTTGAAAGTAGGAATCCAGGAATCCAGGAATCCTACCACCGAGATTTTGGCATACAGAGTTCCTGCAATTATTTTATTCCTTTATTTCTCTGATTATGCCAACAGCAGAACTTTGTCTGATAGGCTAGGAATGCCAAACAATTCACACTTTACACAGTGGACTATTTTTGTTGTTACTTTTTACGCATTATAAGGTTTTGATTAAAATCATCCTTGAAAGACTGATACAGAATGACATTAGGAACATTTTTGAGTCTGGCTAGCTAGACCAATCTAGTCCATTGGTCCATTCCTGACACTTCATCCAGTGAGATGAGTTGGCAAAGTATGTGACCTTAGCTATGTTCTCCAATCCTTTTTCTTGGTACTTACCTATTCAAAATGTGTGTAACTTGTGCCTGCTTCTCCTTCCAATAGTTTTGAATTTATCTGCCCTATATCTTAGCCCTGTTCAGACTGGCACAAATGTTAAGAATATGGTTATCACAGGCTGACAACGTTTACTTCAGCCTAGAATAGAGCTCCCACACTACTTAGTTTAAAATAGCATTTGTAAAAATTATTATTCTAAAAAGAAAAAAAAGGGAAAAAAAAGGGAAAAAAAGCCATGCTGAAAATGTTGAGAAAGGGAGCTGACTTTATATGTGAAAATATAACTTGATTATTCCTCTTATTTATTTCTTGACAATTTATTTGCAATACAATCATACTCAATAATTATCCTTATATGCAGTCCAATTATCTATTTTTCAGTAATTTCCATGAATCATGCAGTTGGAATTACTGTACACAGATTTTATTGTACCCAAACTTTCTCTTTATGTTATGTTTATCCCTTCCATAACTCTCTTTAAAGGTCAGTGGAGTCAGTCATCATTCAGGTCAATGCATTCAGTCATTAGTATCCAGAACTGTTCTCTGGGAAGGAGTTACATGGTGAAGGCAGTGTTTTTTTACCTCCCCATTCTCAGGTCCACCAAAGAATTTTTCTTTGGCATTGTTACAAAATCTACTTGGACACTCTTTCTTTCCTCTTTTACTCGCAAGTTAATTAGTTGTTTACCTTCTAATTGATTTTATTACACCACTGCCACATATGGTTAAGTCCTCCCAGTGCAGAATCCTAAGTGGAAGCAAAATGACGCATTGCTATCCAATAGGAAATAAGATACTGCGGGATCAGTGTTCATTTGAAGGACACAGCCCTCTTTACCCTCTGACCTGTTCAGAAATTTTTGCAGTCACAGCTTAAAAAGATCCACAGTCAAGACCTTGACAAGACCAGGGGACTGAATTACTAAGTCATTTGAAAGGTAGTGGACTCTACTAATTGCTAGAAACGTTGTATTTTCTTGGCTGCACAGTCTGCTGGTTAAGCTCCCTTTCTCATGGGTGCAAAGACCTGTTCAGTGCTGTCCAGAGTTTAAAGGATTTCAGCTTTTCAGCTGAACTGTAGACAACACACCATGACCTTTTTAAAATGTCCTAGTGTGTAGCAGTAACAAAGAGAAGACCACCTTTTCAGTAATATGATAGTAAGGATATTAGTCAAGAAAACAAAGGGAAGGGATTTCTTTTTTTATTTTTTATTTTTCTTATTCTCTTAAATTCCAAATTCATTAATCAAAATTTCAGGGCTTTTATCAGCACAGAAACAAAGGTTCCTTTCCCCTAATGAGAGTAGTTGTCCTCGAGTGAACTATGAAGTGAAAAACCTCATTTTCACTCTTTCCCAGCATAAAATAAAAAAAAAAAATCCACAACTTTTCTCTTGGAGTCTGGAGTGGACACTTATATGACCAGGAATAGAGGGGAAAAGAAGGCAAAGTCTGTGGTCTGTGGGAGCACTACAGACTAGATGTAAAGCAAATATAAACATAGAGACTGAAGGTAGATGTCAGAGATCAGACAGCTACAGAAGCTGAACTGGGTAGCACCGCAGACCTTTTGGCCCTAGTACAGTGAAAGCTGAGAAAGAGATAAACTCAAGGCAAGTGCAGAAGTGAAGACATCACAGCTGGCCACTCTGACCCTCTGATGCTGACCATTTTGATGAAGGAAGGTGCAACAAGGACTTTGCTGGCAAAAGAGAGAACTAAAAGGACATTAAGTGTAAGAAGAATAATCAGAAGACTGTGTTTCCAAAGGGGACCAGGGCAAAGGGGTCTGCATGGAAAAATTTGTACAAATGTAGTGACCTGTAAATACTGCTCAACTGAGTAATAAACTGTCTTTGCTTTGCTGTCATGAGTGGAGTCTGTGTCAGTCAATCCTCACAGGTATATTGTATTTAAGACTTGGAAGAGTACAGGCAGTGCAGAGAAATAGTTGTGGATGGGATGGACAGCTTAAAGGCGTGTAAGTGAAGTGTCTGAGAGCACCTAAATTTAGGCATAGGCATAAAGGGCATTAGCTGAGTGGGCAGAAGGTTATGTAGACTGGGGGTAATTAGAATTACATTATTAAGAAACGTGAAAGAATACAAAAACAATGCTGCCAGGCTTTTGGGACTCCATCACTGTTCTTGCAGCATCTCAAACTGAAGAAACAAGTTTAAAAATGCTAGAATCTTAAGAAGATGTGGAGCATTACTGAAGATACTGTAGCAAACGTTATGAACCGTGGGTAAACTATGCTGTTTTAGGGTTGGTAGGGACACACAAACAGTTCTTTCTTATTGAGGCTGCTCCATACATATATTTTGCTACTACTGGTCAGTTTTTTTGCTCAGCCTGGAGAAGAAAAGACTGAGTAGAGACCTCATTGCTGTTACAACTTCCTCCTGAGGGGAAGAAGAGGGGCAGACATTGATCTCTTCTCTGCCGTGATCACTGATTGGACCCAAGGGAACAGCGTCAAACTGTGTCGAACGAGGTTTAGGTTGGACTTTAGAAAAAGATTCTTCTCCCAGAGGGTGTTTGAGAACTGGAACAGGCTCTCCAGGCAAATGATCACAGCACCAACCTTGACAGTGTTCAAGAAGCTTTTGGGAAATGCTCTCAGGGACATGCGGTAACTCCTGGGGATTGCCTTGTGAAGGGCCAGGAGTTGGACTTTGATGATACTTACTGGTCCCTTATAACACAAGATATTCTATGACTGTTCTCTTTTGTTTTTCCAGTGTGGAAGATAATATCCCCATGAAATAGTTAATAGTAGACATCCCCATGCTACTTTCCTATGATTGTCATTTTGGTAAATTTTCTACTCTTGAAAGCTCAGTCAATCAAAATGTTTTGCATCTCACATTTCCAACAGAAAATATGATGCATTTACATTAGGACTCATTCCTGTTACTTGTTTCCTTGCCTAGCATTATGCTCTGTAATTTTGGCCTGGAGCTCCAGAAAAATATACATAACCATGTGCTTGCTTAAATTCATTGGTTTCTGCCTGATACAGTGTGAATGCTGTGAGTTATCTTCTAGATAGCCTATCCAAGCTTCTGCTTTCATTCCACAAAGATATCTTAACAATAAGTTCTTAGATACTGGACTCTCACCAGATCGATGAACCCAGGTTAGGCATCAGTGCCATGCAGTCACACAGTGTCAAATATCTATAACAAAGAAAGGAATGTTCAGATAACCAATTTAAGAAACTTCTGTGTTTTCAAGGAAGTGGGGAAGACTGAGTGCTTTTCAAGTAGTGTGGAAGTATGGGATATTTTACAGTTGCCTTTTCAGTTTGTGATCAACTTCTTTATTTGATGCTGCTGATACTGGAGACAGGAGCAATGACCTGTGTTTGCTGTCCTAGAAATATAAGTTTGTGTTCCAAGGACTGTTTCCTTTTCTAATGCAGGGTGCCCTTATGTGTCATATGTTTCAGTCTTGTTTCTTAGGAAAAATTAGTGACTTCCAGTGAATTTTGTAGATGGAATAGCTACATTTGCAATGAAAGGATAACCTCCATGAAGAACCAAGGCAGACATGCATACCAGTTTTTTTTAATTTTGACCTTTCAATATCATGACACTACCATGAAGCTGAACCATTCTGAGTCAATGAGCCTGACATTTGTAATGTTTTCCATTATGTGAATGGAAGAACAAAATGTCCTTGGGTAAATGAATCACTGTTAAAAATAGCCACCTACAGTGGGAGATAAGTGTCACTTGGACACCTGCTTTAATGAATGAGCTTCAATTTCAAGTGCCCTAATCACTAGATGAGAATCAAGGTCTCTTTTTCTGTGATTTAATATGAAGACTCCTACTTGTATGTTCAGTGGTTGAGCTTCAAAGAAAAAGGTGATGGGCAAAGACAATCAGAATACATCACTGCTTGGTGATTAGGTCATCCTCTCCAAATGAGAGGAGTGCAAATTCAGTCTTTTTCAAGCAGCAGGAGAACTGGAATGCCTGCCTATGGATGAGAGCTGTATGAACATCAGTGTTTACAGATGTATGAACATCAGCATTTACCAAATTATGCCATGTTGGAAAACAGGGGGATTAAGATGTCAGTAGAATGGACCCTACAGAAATAAAATGTTATAAAGGTTTACATAGTTTAAAGCATTTCTTTAACTGAATTCTTAAAGTAATTTAATGTTGTTCTTTTAATATATAGATGATATCAGTATAGCTAACCATATTAGCTTTTTCAAATGCTTATTATAATGTCAGTTCTTCCTGAATAAATGTTTTTACAAAAAGTCACCAGGATGATTATCACTATGAAAATCTTGTTAGATACAGTTGGAAAATCATTCTGTGTGTTTCAGACTCTTGTTTACACATTAAAATAGCTTGCATTTTCTAGTGTTTGAAAAGGAATCTACTTGTAATTCATACAAAATAGCTTTTTTAATGTTGTTATAATTGCAGAAGAAATCACAGCACATGAAAAATTCAAAAGAACTATTTAAAAAGTCAAGAACATAGGGATTCAAAATTTCTTCTTGTAGTGCTTTTCTTTCTACAAGAAATAATTTTATTAGTGCTGTGAACTAATAAACATCTTTAACAGAGAAAAAAGGCAAGAAAACAGAAATCCCCACAAGTCCTTCCAAAAGAAAATTATTTCAATCTTTCAATGCTTAATGGCCCACTATTGGTGTTCATCTTGCTTAGGAGTAATATATTTATGTGTTTAACTCAGAGCTTAGCAGGTCCCCTATACAGGTCTCCTATACTCCTATTCATGGGGAAACTGAAACTCACCAGAATGCTATTTGGGAAATAAAAGAAAATTATTCATCTCTTAACATGGCAAAGAAAATGTTTTCTTATAATATAGAATATTCATGTATGTCTGTCTACCTGTACATCTAAAATGTCTGTGGCTTCAAATAAGCTTTAAATTGGGCATTTGAATGATAGAAAAGTGCATTGGATATTTTCTGAGGCAGCTTTACTACAATAATAAGCTAACTCCATAATAATACATATATATTTTTAAAAACAAATTTAAACTTTTCAGACTGTGGAGGTCAATACATAAGAACTAGATGCTCATCTGTGTAAAATAATGAAGCACCATTGATTTCCTACCTCCCATACTTTCTAAAATGGTTTATAAACTTTTATTTGTGTTGAGTTATTGAATATACTTTCATTCAAATTCACCACAACATAAGAAAGACATTAAGCTGTTAGAGGGCATCCAAAGGAAGACACAAGGGTGGAGAAGGGCCTCAAGGGGAAGCTGTATAAGGAGCAGCTGAGGTCACTTGGTCTGTTCAGCCTGGAAAAGAGGAGACTGAGGGGAGACCTCATTGCAGTCTCCAGCTTGGGGCAGACACTGATCTGTTTTCTGTGGTGACCAATGACAGGACTTGAGGGAATGGCCTGAAGCTGTGTCAGGGAAGGTTTAGGCTGCGTATAGAAAAAGATTCTTCACCCAGAGGGTTCCTGGGCACTGAAATGGGCTCCCCAGGGAAGTGGTCACAGAACCAGCTTGACAGAGTTCAAGAAGATTAATCTGAAGTATTTTCCTTGACTAGGCAGGTTCAGTATTTAGAACCTAGCGTACCAAAAAAACCCATTTCTAAATTTAAAATACAAATAAAAAAATATAAAAATGTGTCTTAATGTGGTTATTTCAAGGTAAATTTTTGCAACATTTTTATTTTAAAAAAAACTACTAATCTTGGCAAAATTGGGTCATTGCTTTGTTTCTTTTAACTCTGAAGAGAAATCTGCCATTTCACCCATACATGACTGAGGGAACTAAGCCTTAAAAAAAATATATCAAGGAATAAAGTTGCTTTTAGGTAAATTGTGAGCAGCTGGTTTCATCATTTCCTCACATTCAGGTGTCTTTGGCTTCCTGCCAGGGTCTCTGAGCCCCTGCCAGGGCTTTGAGACATCCAGGGCATCCAGAGAGATGCTCTGGGTTCCAACAAATGTCAAAGTTCATAATTCTGAAAATTAGTAGCTCAGAATATAGCCACTTGATCTGTGCCCTTCGAGCAAGGTACTTCTGATGAACCACTATATTCCTTTAAAAGAGAAGAAATAAATTTTTTTGAAAGCATGGTGCTTAGTCCTATTCACCTATAAAATCCAGTAATTCTCCAAATCTACTCTGTTCCACAAAAAACTTCTCAGACCTTCAAAGAGACAAGTTTTGGTCTTTTTTTTTTTTTTTTCCAGCTGGACATAAAAAGTGTATCTGTACAAAAAAGCAACTGGTTTCTTTTCTTTAAAAAAAAGAAACCAAGGAGAAAAAGTATTATCAATTAAAATTTTTATCTTTACATATGAAGTGTCCCAGGTACATCAAGGCATTGTGAGTTGAAATAACATATAATGTCAAATTCTGTAGTGCTTTGGAGCTGATAAAAATCTTATTTAAAGGTATGATGTTTATGTGAAGTTTAGAGAATTTTAAACAAAGTTGAAGTATTTTGTTAATTTTTTGTTCTTCAGAAACCTTGCCCTGTTTAGATAAATACAATAATTTTTTTTCATCATCATCATCATCATTTTTATATTTTAGAAAACAAAAAATAGTTTACAATGTAAACATGGAAAGAAAGTAATTTCTGAAATAATATTTTCTTTGTCCTGAGTTATCAAAGAAGGAAAAAAATTAAATTGCGCATTTCATATGGTATTTTTTACCTAAACCTTTAAACTGTAATAAATTACTAATAATAAATAATTTACAATCATCTTTATTTTGATGATTGTAGAAACTGATTAAACTCTTCAAATTAAAAAAAGAATGGTGTCACCATACTACAAATGAGTTATATAAACTTCTCCTTGCTGATCTCAGAGCTTGCATGTATTTTTCCCCTACATGTCAGAATTGTTGTCAGAATGGTTTTGGATGCTTTGATTCCATTAGCAACAATGAGCTTTTTGAACTACATTGACTACACTTCATTGGTACAAGACAAGTATTGGCACAAACTGCAGCACGATGCACATGAGCTGAAGTGCCAAGTGGAAGCAGAGAGCAGACATGGAGTAGGTGCTAATGTTTATTGATATATATATCCATTCTTCAACAGCATCTGACAGACATCAAGATAGAAGATTCTGAAATGGAGATGGACCTAGTGAGTAGATTAGGGCACTCCAGGGAAGGTCAGTGCAAAGGGAAGCCGCTAAAGGATGCAGAAATTGATGAAGGGATTTTTGGGTTCACCTTCCCAAGGGGTGCTGCTGCTGCTGCTCACACAAGTAGCTAAGAGACATGTTTATTCCTAGAAGCTCTAGCAGTTTCTAACAGCCCCTGGGAGCTAATCCTACTGAAAAGGTGCTTACATCTGCTATCTTCAGCCATATTAAAATCCTTAATTTAGAGTTGGGAATTGTCAAGTACCTCTTCAGCTGGCACCAGGGAAAGCATAGCCAGCTGGGAGCACAGCAAACAGAGGCAGCAATTTGTGCAGCAGTTGAGATGGAAGGTTTCCAAAATCTCTCTTGAATATGGGAAGGCTTAACGCTGGCAGTGATGTGCCACAGGGCATGGATCCCAGCAGCAGCGGAAGCAGCTACCCCAGCACATCAAACACCTCTTGAACTCACATCAACTTCTGCAAGGAGGACACAGCCATCCAGCACAGAGTACGGAGTTTTTGGTGCCTTTCTATGAGCCTTGGGCAGGCAGAGGTGAAGGCATTGCCTAAGGGACGTTTGTCTAGGCTGGGAGGTCAGTAAATTAAGCACTGCAGGAGGAGTCTGCACTCCAAAAAAATCAAAAAGTTGATTTTTAATATGTGTCAGTGGCAGATAGAGATAATCAAATTTCATATCAGGCTTAATTTTACATTATTACAAGGGAAGGTGGAATAAAAGAAAAGAAATCCTCAGGATTTTCATTGGTCAGATTTTTGTATATTTTTTAATAAGTAGGGTGTTTAATCCAAATATCAAAGTGTGGTTGAAATTACTTTTTTTTGTTGTTTTCAATTTCATTGGACATAGCTATCAGAAGACTCCAAAACTGTAAATCAGTTCATGAAACCTTATCTTTGTTATAATAATAACAAATGAGTATACCAATGAGTTATGGTAATAACAGATACAGCACCTTCTAAAAGCATCAAACAAAAACAAACAAACAAACAAAAAAAACAACACAAAAACCCCAAACAAAACCCAAACCAAGCAACCGCAAAAACACCCATAAAAACAAAAAAAACCAAGGAAACAAAAAAACCCAAGCAAACAAAAAAACCCAAACACTAAAACAAAACAAATAAATACCTAAAAACAAACAAAAACCCCCAAACCAACATTGAAACATTTCCTGCAGTTTTCCTGGAAATAAAACCACTTCTGCTGTCATAATTGGTATCTATATTTTTGTTTTTAGAATCTCTTCTGGGATATAAACTTACCTGAAGATTTCCTTTCACCTGTTTCAGTTCTTATCTGAAGGAAAAAAAAAAGAAGAAAAAAAAAAAGAAGAAACAAAATTTCCCCCCCCTACATGAAATAACAATTTCACCATCTGTACTAACAGAACATATGAAACAGCATCTGCTAAAATTAACTAAGCATAGACAGACAAATTGACAGATCTAGACAACTCATGCCCAAGACTCTCAAGGGAAGTAGGAAATTACTGTGATAGTAACACAATTGGTTTCACCATCTGAACTATAAATTTCTTATGATGAACTGAATAGTTGAATTATCTCCAAACCACTAATTTTATTTTTTAATAACTCAGAAGGAAACTAGAGATGTTTTAAAGGACTAAGAACAGTAGCAATATTTCAATTACAATGCAGAAAAGGCCTGGGGAGCCATAGGCTGTTTAGGCAGATGTTTATCTTTGATAAAATAACTGATTTGTAGCTATCAAAGAAGAATCAGAAATTAAGTCCCAGAAAAAATCAGACAATTTATGTTGAACTCCCTGTTTCCAGATGGGGAGGGGCTGCCAGATTTGATACCAGCAGGCTTCTTCTACCCTTGGAGTATATGGTTTATAAATGTTCTTTTTATCCTTGCTCTAGGGATAGCGACTGTGTGTATTGCCCACACCATTTTCATAATTTGTCATAATCACAGCATATATGACTGGGGGCCAAGGGGATTATAACGTTTGGGGACAATCTCTTAGACCCAGGAAGAGTGGGTTAGTACAATATTTTTTTCCTTTTTCTTTTTTTTCCCCAGTACAAAACATGCATTATCTAACGTAAGGGAAAAAAAAAAAAAACCAAAATCAAAAAATGCTGAGTTCATTTCATTACCATGGAGGATCAATTCACAGTGTGTGGATTTGATTACTTTTAAAAAGTTTAATTTAGCCTGCTGCTGGGCCATATGCGGTGAATTAATTTTTTCTGTGATTTTTTTTTTTTTTTTTGGACCAGAATCTGATGTAAAAGAGGATTCCGTTGCTTGATTCCCAAAGACCTTTTTTTATATGTAACTGAACACATGGTATGGATGCTGCTTTCATTGTATATGACCTGTAAAAGTTTCAGAATACGCAAACCTTCTCAACAAATACCAAACCTGCCATGCTTAGGATCCAAAAGAGCACTGGAAGGAAGTTTAACTTGGTTATTAACATGAGTTTTCTTCATTAGATTATTTAAATATCAGGGCTAAAATAACTTCTTAGCTTCATACATATGCTGCAGGGTTTTTGGTTAAAATAAGATTTAGAATGGAAAAAATGCCTCATTTGCCATACTAAGACTTCATCCTTCTATACTACAATTTAATATAGGGATGGACATACACAGCTGATTCCACACAACACAACTGCATGTTACCACTAGGTACTGGTAAAAAAAAAAAAAAATATATATATTTATAAAATTGAAATATATTCCACATAATATTGCTATGCTGAAGATAAAAGCGCTCAGACAATAGTCTCATTGTTAGACAAGTGTTTTTTTTGTAAATCAGACAAGCACTAAGGGCTGGGCCAGGCTGTCATAGACATATCCATAAAGAGCAAAACCAACAACCTTTGTCCTGAGACCTTGTACGGTCAGTAGGAAGCCTGTGGCCTATTGTGAGCAATGACAATACCAAGATACAGAGCCACAAGTGCAGAATTCTTTCAAAGTTTTCAAAAGCAAGTGTAGTTCTCCAAATGAAACTGTAAATGCAATGAATAAAGACATTCTTGTTTACTTACCCCATGTGGATTCCCGTGTAGTTTTTCTGTGAATAACAGTACTGTTCTGAATTACCAGTTTTATCATTTTCTCTTACTTCCAGGTAATTTCTATGTATTTTTATTAAATCAGTTTATCGATTTCTCAACTTTCTGTAGTTATCTATTCTTGCCAAAATAGAAAATGCACAGTTGACTTAAATGAATACTCATGTCTAAATTTTTCAATATTTTTTCTAATTTTTCAAAATAATTCTGAATTCTAATTCCTGTCTCTCTTATTTCCTTCATATGGCATACAGCTCGTTTCTGAAGACTGAAATGCAGATATTTTATTCACTAAAAAATTACATGAATGAAGTGAAATGGCCTGTGTCATACTGGAGGTCAGATCAGATGATTTAAAAGACTTTCAGGCTTTAAAACCAAGGAAATCTCTACAAAATATATGAAATTTGAAAGATATTCCACCATGTTCAATGATTGCCAGAGCAGCTTGCATGAAGATAAGCAAATAGTGGTAATTTAAAACTGAAATCTAAATTTCCTTATTTTTCACTGGATATTTTGGCTCAGTTGTATTTACACAAAGATCTAATAGTTTATGCTATGTATTACCTTACAATTACAATAGTTTTGAAATTAATAAATTCTTTCTTGAAGTTCTTATAGGTCTGCAGACTGCTATTCAATACCTAGTCCAGCCCCCAACAGTGCATTTTCTAATAGTGTGTTCAAATGGGGAACGATACATTGAAGTTCTTGTTTTATAAGGCATTGCTACACAAGTAAATTTCAAGTTAATATGATTAATAGCTGTAATATGTGTAATAAGTACAATAAAGATGTCTTGCTGGCAAATAGGAGATATTAGTATGAGATATTAGAGAATTCTCCCTATGCTGCCTAATACTGCAACTGCATACACTTAAAATGTCTCTGCATTTGACTCCAGAGTTGGGGAAAAAAAAAAAGACAACCAAACCACACACACCAATGCAGCTCCTCTGCTATATTCCTATACCTGTCATCCAGGTAATCTTGACCTCATTTTTTTCCTGTGTTTGACATAATGAAGAATTAATTGAAATCACAACCACAGACCATTAAAAATTATGTAGATGGAAAAAGGCTACAGCCTAGAATAACAAGTATATAGTCCCTCTACAAAATCATGCAGACTGAACACTCTGAAAAGTAGCTGAAAATTAAATGTGAGAAATCAAAAAGAGCCAATTAACAATGAGGAAGCCAAACAATGACTTAAAAGTATAAAGCATATACTATAAAGAAATATTTTAGAATCTAATTTTACATTTAGCTAAAAAAATTAATAACACCTGATCAAATCACTTTAATTATGAGTAAGAGGTTAAAATTAGAGGAAACCTTGAAAAAAAAATTGGAAAATACTAATGAAAAAGAAAATGCCACAAAGAGAGCATTTTTTTTTTGCTTTCTCTCCTTTTACCTTTCTTTTAAAACATGGTTTTTTTTAAAAAATCAGAACTGTTAGAAGGGGCCATGAAGGACCATCTGGTCGATCCCATTTCCTTTTAAAAAGGGAGCCTAAACAAGATTATCTAGCACTCTGTTTTAAAAACCTTCAGAGATGGGGACTCTACCAAATCACTGAGGAGGTTGTTTTCAGTATAAAAAAAAATTCTTTCTAAGATCAAGATGAAATATTTCCCTGTGCAACTAATATCCATTTCCATTTGCCTTCTCCCTGCTGCTTCTTGTGAAGAGAGAACCTTCACACTCTTTGTAGCCATCCTGTTTAGAATTCTCTTGGATTTTTCAAAAACAGAATGACTACTCAAGCCAGCAGTTTGAGGCCATAAATGTTATGCTCTGCCTGCTTTATAGAAATTTTCCTCTTTGCCCTTTCTGCAAATCTGAGATTGAGAATTTGTTTTCTCAATTGATTAGAAGAGGAATAATTTATAAAATATGTTGTGCATGTACATAGAGTCGTATAATGATTCGGGTTGGAAGAGACCTTAAAGATCAGCTCTTTGCAACCCCCACTGCTGTGAGTAGGGAACCTTTCATTACACCAGGTTGCTCAGAACCCCATCCAACCTGGTCTTGAACAGCTCCAGGGCTTATTACAACTTCTCAGCGTCTCACCACCCTTGTAGTAAAGACCTTCTTCCTAATATCTGATCTAAAGCTATTTCCCTTCAGTTTAAGGCTATTCCTCCTTCTTCTGTCACTTCATGCCTTTGTTAAAGTCCCTCTCCAGTTCTCTTGTAAGACCCGTTTGAGTACTGTAAGGTCCCTATTACAGTACAGTACTTGGCACAAGGGGTTTAGATGACATTTAAATCAACAGAATTAATACCAAGATGGTAAGACAGATTAAGAAATATGTAAATACTACAAGTTAACTATTTTCATGGTATGTTTTCATCTTGAGGCAGTATCGACTATGAGTTACCTGAAATAAAATTTAATTTAGTTTTACATGCTCATGAACAAACACAAGAAAGTCTCCAAAGTGCTTCAGCAAATGTGGTCATAGCCATGTTTTCTCTGCCAAAAAAAATAGATGTGGCTGCCACTACTTTTTACATTAATAGAGCAAAAATAACTCCTGGAGATGTTTTGCTCCTTGTAAAAATTATGTGCAAGGCGGGCTGAGATGATAGGATGTAAACTAAGTTATAATTTATCTTGTTTTATGTGTTGAAAAATATAAGAAAGCCAAATGAGCTAAACGCTGAACTAATTTACAATTACCTCTCAGTGGGTACTGAATCTGGTCCATAGTGCATAAACACTGGATAAAATGAGAGAACACAAATTAATAAACAGTGCACTGCTTAAAGCATCAGAAAATAGTCCTTCCTAAAGACTAATTACAAATTAAAAGATGCCTATCATATTAAGCATGCTTCAGGCAAGCAGAAATGGAATAGATTATAAATAAAAGAATTAATACTACATCTTCTTCTCACTTTAAAGCACTAATTACAAATTATTCTGAAGATATGACAGCAAATCTTTTCCTGTTTTATTATCCCTCTGCACCAGGGAGCAGATAGAGCATAACAGCACTTGCCTACAGAGCAGAAAATGTTTCTCTTGAATCGTCTCATGTAGCATTAATTTAGTAACATATGCAGGTTGGTTTTGAATTGTATTTGTATAATTTTCTTTCAGTCTTTGGTAATTCTGATGGTTCTCTGGGATCTTGCATTTTATCCAAAACAATAATGAAATGTAAAGCTGAAAACAAAAAGCCATATTTTATCCAGTCTTACCAAAGCCAAGCAAGTGAAAGGATTATTGTCTTTGATCTTTGTATTGCAGAATTTTTCTTTCTTTCTTTCTTTCTTTCTTGTTTTGTAAATACTGATATTTGTAAAACTTCTTACTCTGTCATAAAATTTAATTTGAATGTTGGACACAGTTTAATCCACTAAAATTTATATTGGCTATTACTTTTCTCTTTAATAATTTCAACTCCCGGAGTGCTTAAAAATATTATTGGCTTTGAAAGTCACCTAAATATGTAGATGGAGCAGAATTCCAGCAGAGAACCATGAAATACATGAAATTCAGTGTCAGTTAAAACTCATCTTCCTTATTTCCTTGCATCTTCCTCCCCCATTTTTTCCAAGTGTAAAATTCCTTTCACGATGTTGACCAGCCTTTTTGTAAAAATACATTTGTACCAGAGCATAGGGTGAATTATGATTTTTTTTCCTAGAAGAACTAGATTTTCAAAAGGGGTTAGATCGTAACAAATTTCAAATCCCCCTTGTCAAAATAATCAGTTTTTGACTCATAGGATGCAAGTACTCCTCCTCAAGCCCTTCCTCTTACTAGCAGGATCAAAGAGAAAACTATTTGGGACCCCATGCCCAAATCTCACTCCTATAACCAGGTAGGTTTGCTTGAAACTTTCAGAAATTCTCTTTAAAAATCCCCCTATGTTTTTAAAAATTCACCTCTATTTCAAAAATGTTATGCTGACTGAGGTGGCCATATTAAAACTGCCCTGAAAGAAAAAATAAAGTCTCCATTTCCCACAGACTGTCCAAGGCATCATTTGAGAGAAGGGAGGCAGAAATGAAAAAATAGAAGAATGATTTGACAGATATTAAAAACAACAGCAACAGCAGGTTTCACATTAAGAACTAACTTAGAAATATTTTCAGTCTTCAGTTTCTGCAAAGAGTGTGTCATTCTAGCTAGAGCTGTACAAATGAAAAAGCTTTCTTTGGCACAAAAGGAGCAATATCTGGGTAGATTCACTTTCACATTCTGCATGCTGCAATATCTGCAAGAACAAGAGAGTGAGATATTATTTTAGGCAGCAAATGAGAACCTTCCCTCTGCAACCCCCTGTTAAAATCAGATCTTTTTTTTTTCTCAGAAGACAGACAGTTCAATCAACCATTGCAGCTTAAACACAATCTACATTATGTCTCTACCTATGTAAGATGAATGTGGAAAAAGTGTTAAGGGCAGTAAGCGTCTGTTATAAAAATGAGCTATATAAGCACACACATGTCATGCCATCATCCAGAGAAGGAAAATATTTGAAGTAACTGTCACTCCTTTAGGGACAATGGGCCTTATTATCTATTACCTCAAACTTAAAGAAATGTTACTGACAATGAAAGATGGGTCTGTTTAGATGGGATAGCATTTTATGGCTGCTAAATTGGTAGCAAAGAGGCAAAGAAAAACATAAAAAAATATTATTGAGAAGATACTTCACAGAAGAAACCAGGAAATATTTAATCTTAAAACACACAGTTGACCCTTAATTTTCTGGTGTCTTTTTTCTGGTCTGTGTTCTACCACACTCCTCCCAAAAGATTGACACTTTCCGATTTCAGGATTAAAGCTGTAAAACCAATCTGTCCTCCTGAGCAGGTTTCATTTTCGCAGTTAAATGTAGAATCTATCTAATTTTAGACATTCAGGTGCTGGAATGTGCTCACAGCTCGTCTTGTAATTAGTAGGAAGAGATAGGTATTGTAAATGCCATTCACCAGATAACGTAATAGACTTAATGAGTAAAAAAAAAAAACAAAAAGAATCTCCAAAGTTTCAGCCATTTTTCTCCCACTAACTAAAGAGGACATGTACAAGAGCAATGGTCTTTAAGCCATGGGTTTTTAGCTAAATGTGGTTACATTTTTCTCACTGTAAATGGCCAACTCTTTTTTGCACTCACTGAAATGTAAGTGCAAAAGAATTTTGAATGTGAATGTGTGAGTGGCTCCTAGGAACAGAGAATCCACAACCCCCAATCCTTAGGTCTTGATTTTTTTTTTTGTTCAAGTCCAACATTTAAAACCTGCACAACCTTCTTGCCTTTTCTTTTTATAAACTTCACTAATCTACGTAAATGGGTTATGTTTCCATTGGCACTTACAAGCTCTAACAGCAGCAGAAATATATATTGGGGTAGCATAAAGGATAGGATTTTTTTCATGTACATATGTTATCATACCAACTGCAATGTAAATTTCTCTAAGGGTGAAGGGCATTGTGAGCTAAATGGAAATCTCCGTCAAACTCTTCCTTTCCTTAAACTCAAAAGATGGCTATGCTTGGTTTCAGGTTTCCTTAACATAAATGCTTTTTCATAGTAACAGGAGAAATCCATAAAATATGAATTGCTCTTAAATCACAAAATTATTTAACCACTTCAAAACGAACATGATGCTATCCCATTCCTTAAATGAGGCAAACCTATAAAGAACAAGTGCTTTCTAAGTTACTAAATGGAAAATTAATCCTGACGATGCTAGGCATGGTCTTCAACCTATGGCAAATGATAAAGTTTCATTGAGGGAAACAAGGAGCAACAGTATTTTAATCTTCTGAGCATCTGATGCCAGTTAAAATTTATCCCCACTGCACAGATGTATCATGTTGAGTTAGTATGATCACAGATATGCTTTTGTTGATTTTTGTTGCAGGTTTTTTTTTACAAAACACTATATTAAATGCAAGATTCTTCAATAGTCTGTTAGTAGGTAATCTACTAAATGCCCCCACATTTAAAGTCCCTAATTCTGATGGGAAATATAATAACTTCTTATAAGAATATTAATTTTGCCTCACTGCAATGCTTTACTTAGACTAGGTGTAGATGCTATCAAGTAACTTTACTTTTTGGTAATCTGATCTCTTGACTTGTTAATCATGAGTAATTAAAATAAAGGCATCATACTGCAAGTGGCATACCTCCAACCTAGACTACTGAGATGCTGAGACAGATGCAAAGATCTGCTGAGACTACGTCACTACCAAAAAGTGGTATGGCTAGAGGCTAAATGAAATGCAGGTTGACATATTTTGTATATTGACAAAATAGTATATCTAACTTTAGCAACTAATCATACAATACAGCTTCAGTAAGAATACTAAGAAAATACACAGTAGGGAAAAGTAGCACACATTTTTATTTTAAGTCAAATCAGGAAGCTTTTTATTGAGTTATTAATGACACATGATTAAGCAGCACTCAGGAATTATAGTTTCAGGATCAATAGCAGCAACAGAGCAGATGAAACATAACACGTGACACTGGACAAATAATTCCAACAACTTTCTAACCACCCTTCTACAACTATTCTCCAGAAAGTCTAACTCTCTTCAACACATAGTTACAAGCTCAGCTTCCCTGTCCAGCTATGTGTGTTGGGGGTTGGTGTCCCAGCTTTGTGTAACCTCCTTGTCCACACCCCAAGGACTGTGGTGCCATGCATGCTGCCTACACACTTCCAGAATGACATGGCTGAATGCAAGCTTCTCCTGGCACCCCATGGGAGATTGTGCTTCCCAGATTGGTCAGGGCAGGTGTGCCTTGGGGAAATTGCAATCAGGAGCCACCCTGTTGCAATGGCTACTGCTTCCTCTCACCACCTGTCCCCATTTTCACAAATATACTCTTGCTATACTTTTTTCAAGATCACTCTTTCTGAATTTTTTTTTTTAATTTGCCTTCTTAGTTTAGTCCTGCTGAAAGTCATCTTTTTCAGGACTATCAGTTTTGGGCAAATGCCCTCTCTGAGAGTTTTGGGCATTACACACTGTTTACATTTCCATTCTCTTTACCAGCTGTTGTTATCCTGTCCGTGTTACTAGGAGAAAGCTGTGTAGCGACCCCCTGCATTTTTTCTTTACACTTAATAGCTCTTTCATATTTTTTCTCCCCTCTTATTAATGTATTTCATAGTTTTTTACTTCAGTGATTTTTTCTTAATACATGCTTTTGGTATAAGATTTTTCATTTTCTGCACATTCAGTTATTACTTGTTTAAAATGTTATGTTATCAGTAAATGCGCCACCTCTCTGGTTTGCCATGGCTCAGAGATTGTTTTAGACAGGTTTGAGAAAAGTAGATATATAGCTAAAGATGATGACTGATTCCCCATAACCAGTCTGGATTCAAAAGTACAAGATGGGATAAATCAGTGGAAAAAGATATCTAAATATCAAGGGAATTTATTGAAACTTTTAGGAGTGGCACACTGTCAAGCTGCAGCAGCTGGAAATTTATCTGTGCTATAAGTTCCAAGTACATGGCTCCAAACCTTTAGCTTACTGGATGAAACTGTTACATATATTTAGATACTTCAGTGATTGTGTGTGATTTTCAAATCTGAAGATGAAAAATTCTTGCTTTATCTGATTCATACATACATATTTTATATGTAAAAGGTTGCAATTTCTGACATAATCGTATCATTTACATGTTTTCTGTTGCATTGTCTGGTCTCCTAATACCTTTATATTAATATCATTTGTAGTTTCATCAGTAAATTGTTTTGCTATGATGGTAAAAGGTCACATTGACAGACTGACAGAATTACAGAGAAAAAGTATCCTTATGACTATTTAGACTGGTCTGATCCTTAGTACAGGTTGTAGATTTGCATACAATAAGCTATTTATTGAGCTCTTTACTTATGTTTCAGATATGGCATATTTTAGAAAATTTCCAGTCTTGATTTGAAGAATGAAGAGGTTTTTACATATTGCTGCCAACAAAATCCATTAAACCAACAATCTTTTCTTCTCAAAACTTCCCTGTTACTTTTGTTTTATTGCCTACAGAAGTCACAAAAAATTAATAGATTCTTTTGTCATAAGTCTTTATTACAAGAAAAAATATCCAGGCAATTCTAGGGAAAAAAAAAAAAAGGTTTTGGCAGTTTCCCACATACTTAGACCACAAGATGATGGTCACTTGGTAAGTATGTAAAATTGAAATGAGTGACAGAGAGGGAAAATTAAGTGCAAATTCAAAGTCCTAAATCCTAGTAAAGACCTACTGGGAATTACATTGTTACTGCTACTCACACATGCAGCCATGTACATATTCAATTCATGTGACATAATTAAACTCTCAGAGACTGTGATGATGACTTGACTCTAATTTGATTTGTAATAAGTTAAATTAATTTTCCTCAAGTCAAGTCTGTTTTGTCCACGATGGTAATTGGTGAGTGACCTCTACCTGTGTTTACCTCAACCCACAAACCTTTTTTTGTGTCTGTCAAACTGAAAACTTGTGAAAAATTATGCTGAAGGACAAGTACAATCTAGGAGTTACAACATGAATCTAGAAAAGCTGAAGAATCTGTTTCTTATTTTGTGATGATGCTCAAATGGTTTCTCCTAATCCAGTCTGTGTGTTAATACCTTATGTACAAACTAAGGATAATAATATTTATAATTTTCATGGATCACTATCAAACTGAAACTAGCGGATACAGTTATGCATTTTGAGAAAGAAGAAGTTGCTGGGGTATGAAACTTGGTTTAATGATATATATTAATTCTTATAAATTATAGTTCAGAAATGTACAATTTTGTAAACTAGATAATAAAAAAAAACCTAACAAAAAATCCTACTCAACAAAATGTTGATTAACTTGAAATATCGAACTTGAGGTCCAGCTTTATTCTTTACCCTTCTCTTTTGTTGATTAACTTGAAATATCGAACTTGAGGTCCAACTTCATTCTTTACCTTTCTCTTTAAAACATTTGCATAGCTGGAACTTGTAACTTCCTAGGTATCATCTTTTAAATGGTAAAAATCAAAATTATCATTTGGTTTTCTCTCTGTAATGCGTATATAAAACCATGCACTTTAAAATGCAAATGGGCTTCTAAACAAAAACATTATTTATGCTACTTTGACTTTTAGAATGTATGCTCCACAGTGATATTTGACCAACTGTCCACTCCCTCATATCTTAGAGAGGGAACTGATTTTGTTATTTGAGTTTGTAGAGGGCTTACAGACTGATTCCTTTAAAAAGATTAGAGTAATTAAAATATTGATCTTATGACCATCTTCAAAGACATAGAGTGTCACTCACAGACTCTGTTGTTCTGCCTTTAATTTATATATGCATATCCAGTCAAGGCCTTGACTTTGCTCTGGCTTTGACCAGGTTTCATCACACTTATTTAGTTACTGTGTGCTTACATATTTCACACAAATTCAAGTCAGTTCATTTTCGTTGGTGTCCATGATATTTCTGAGAAGCTATTGATAGTGTGTTCTTAAATTCAGATGGTGACACTGTAATAAATCAATGTCATATTTTAAGAAAGTTTTACATTCCTCATCAAAGAAAGCTCTACACTTGGAAATACATATATACATACACCACAGAATTAAATGACCTCATAAATATTTTCCAATGTCAGTGATTATAGTATTCCACAAAAGGGAAAATTCTAATACCTAATTGATGAAAGCTCTTTTGCTTTCATCATGTGCCAGGAAGGTTCAAGGTATAAAAGCAGGTACTGAATTTCTTTTTTGCTGTGTGTTCCCCATCAAAAAATGCAAGTGACACAATACAGAACAACTTTGCTCATTACCATTTCTGTAACCTCTGCTAAGGAATAAAACTTTCCCATGCTTTTTATTTATATTTATATCCCTTTGTTCCCATATAGCTACTTGAGTGTGTATTATTACTACCACATGCTCAATTTATGTCTGAAGCGCCCAGAAACAATAGTTCCACAAATCAAGCTTAAGCAGGCTCTGTCTCTGGCTGCTGTTCTACTCCAATACATTCCAAGTGATTAACACCACCTGTGGCACTCCTAATTCACAGCAGCAGACAATTATATCCCTTGGATACCCATTACGGGTAATTATTCCCATGACAGACTATTAGATATGGGTTGTGAACATTTCAGCTGTAAATTTTTTTGCAATTTTATTTTAATTCTGATATTGCCATTGAGAGGTATATTTGGGGAACAAATCAGGGTTACATTAAAGGTATGTTCACAACAAGCAAAATATTAATTTTTCTTGCTGGAGTTGTAGTCAGATTTATTGTTTAAATATGTGAATAAGGGAGATTTTACATGTTTGCCATTAAAAGATTATTTTATTTCATTCTTTTAGTACATAAGCGATAGTAGATCCTGCTGATGAAGTTACACTAAAGACAGTTATAAACTAATTGTTGTGTTTTAAAGACTGTTTCTCTTCTTACATATCTTTTTTTCCTTTTTTTTTTTTCTTCTCAATATATAAGTTTTATCCCTTTTAAGTATGTAGGGGAATTCACAGTATGGAGAAAGGTCAAAATTCATAAAAGTTTCCTGATGGTGCAGCATTAATTTTAAAGTTGGGGGTTTTTTTTAATAAAATAGCAGGCTTACACTCAATCAATATCACAATCATAATCACTTTGATTTCCTACAATGTGAAATATGGTCTTATGTTGAAAATAAACACACTCTGAATCCAAATTGAGAATTTATTTTCAGACAGAAAGAAGTTCACTGAAATCAATGGAAACAGTATAATAAATTTAAAGTTGAATATTGAAAACAAGTTTCTTCTTTGTAGATTCATTTTCAAGATGTTCATTTATAAAACCATTAGTATTGAATGAAAAAAAGAAGGGGGAAAAAAAGAAATCCATTTTCATGTTTATTATATTAAAAATGAAACACAATATTGTTTCCAACATAAAAGGAAAAAAAAAGAAAAAATATAGAATTAAGAGGAAAAATGTTTGCTTGTGATGTGAATTTATCTGTCATGGTTTTATTAATAAGCTTGAGTTCATATTGGATTTTCCTGTATTAACTTAGATGCTGATAAACATGCTTTCTGTAATACTCCTATAAGGATCCTCCCTCTAACCCCAGGCCTTTATTGAATAAGTAAAAAACTTAGTTATTAATCATATTTGATCCAAAGCTGGGGACCAAGGAACAGACTAGGTAGCTGATAAGGGCTCCATGCTTCTTTCACACAATTTATTAAACTTTTTAAATCCTGGAGGCATTTCACAAGTGCTGCTGAAATGGCCAATATGATAGGCAAACTACAGCTGCCCTCACAGCAAGCTCAGGCTTAGGCTTTGGTAAAACCAACCTGATTTCTTTGATATGAAAGAGAGGCTATGTTCGGTTCCAGGAGAAACAGAACAAACCCAGTCCTCCTTACTGTGGACTAAATGGCATGACAAATGGCATCTGACTCGTTTGCACATATGG
Source organism: Passer montanus (assembly GCF_014805655.1). Classification (NCBI taxonomy): domain Eukaryota; kingdom Metazoa; phylum Chordata; class Aves; order Passeriformes; family Passeridae; genus Passer; species Passer montanus. Next base: position 10,241,578 of record NW_024367708.1, on the reverse strand, counting down.
TCTGACTTTATCACCATTTGTCACATGCCAGCAGATCTCTGAGAGACACAGAAGTGACAGAAGTAAATGGGATTTATACAGAGTGTAGGTATCAAATAGTGTGGAAATTTGAATCAAAGCTATGACATCTTACAGCCAACAGTGTGGGCATGAATAGCTGTCTCAAAGAGTTCTTGCTGACATGATAGTTTTCAGTCAGCAGAAACACAGAAACAAAGTCTATGGTACCATGCTGTAAATTCAGAGTTGGAAACAGCATTATTTTGAACTTCTGTAATTATTTCTCAGTTCTCCCAAGTAAAACTTAATTTCTTATCCTACTTTGACAGATAGAACAGGTGATGCAAAATATTTATGAAGTTATCTTCTATGGCTGAAGACTACCCTAAGGTAACTCTCAGGTCAGATTAATTTTTTTGTATTCAGATTGCCCTCAGAAATTCACAGTAACTGTACAAATCTGAAAATAATGCAATCAAAAGGCAATGTATAAAATGTGTAGATGTTTAGTGTTTGAAGTTGATGGTTCAGTACAGTTTTTGTAAAAATACAAGCATACTTCCAGGAAATCAGTGAGAAAGTTATAACTTAAGTTTTTTTTCATGAACGGAGCTCTTGTCTGTATTTAGTGAAATGAATATGATAACTAACAAACACTGCAGTATCTAAACCAGAAATCAAACATATTTAAGAGAAGTAGTGATTGAGGATGTTTGCTGCTAACATATATAATTTATTTCCACATTGAAGGATTAAAACCAGTAGTTAGCAAGACTGTGAAACAGCTTTTGAAAATATGAACAAACACATGCATACTCAATTTACATAGCGAATATGAATGATTTCAGTAGAAAACTAGTTTATTTGGACCTTGTCCAGTGAGAACACACCAATTCAAGTAAACAGCTAAAACAAGCTAAGCATTTCTAATGCTGGAGTTCCTGCAGTTCCTGAAAAAACAAGAGTAATTGATTATGCATGAGGAGGTGTAAAAATCAAGATGATTCTATACCCTTGATACTACTTCAAGAAGACACATCACATACCTAAGTTCTATCACTAAAATTCCCTGAAAAAGCTCACTCTGGGTGGGTGGAGGATGGAAGGGAAAAGAGGGGGAAAAGAAAAACCCCCCACACTTTTGAGTAGAATCTGCTTGTAGCAACTTCATTTTATAAGCCAGGTTTCACAATTTAAATGTGAAGGACTTTGTTGAATTTGTGATAGAGACAAAGCAAAACCCTTTTTCTTTGGCTAGATATAAAACTTTAATATGGCTCATAGAAGTCAGTCAGACTCAGAGCAAAGGTTTGGACACTGCTACTCTACAGACTGCTTTTTGCATTTCTCACTTCATCCATCACAGGTCAATTGCTAAATCCTGGCAGCTTATAAGAGCACATCAGGTGTGGAAAGCATTTGCAGAATGCTTAATAGCCACATGCTAAAGATTTTAAAGTTCAATAGCACCATCAGAACAGTTGTCTGAAGAGTCCTCTTAGAGTAATTTGGAAATTGACATTAAACTCCAAGGGCACTTTCTTACACATGAGTATCAAAGGTAGTAGAAAAGGCTCCGTGTTTACTGCTAACACACTGATAGGCAGTCCAGGCTTAAATGGTGTCGCTAAACATGAAAACTTATTTCCTATACCTAACAAAAAAAAAGTGCTGACTCTATTTTCCCCCTCTCCTTAAAAAAAAAAAAAAAACCAAAAAAACAACCAAAAACAAAACCAACCAACGAAACAAAATAAATTGCTGGAAACACAGATTGGCCTTTTTTGTAATTAACAATGCATTGCTTTCTTCTTTTTGCTGCAATTCATTTGTGTTGATAATTGTTTTTATTTTCCCTAGAAAGTTGCATATTTAGCGATTAAAAAAAATTTGTGGAGCGCGTGTTAAATGTCTTCAGGGTTGTTAGAAGAAGTGCAGGCTCCTTTTCACACTCCTTATTCTATTACTGACAAAAGGTCTTTTAGACTTCAGTTCCATTCTGACTATGTTTATAAGACAAAGAAACAAGGCCATCTGTCATTCATTTTCTCCATAGGTTGAAATTATACTCTATTATTAGCAGCACATCTGAAAATAGACCTGCAGAGAGTATTTCTTTAATGTCAGTAACTAAGAAGGCACTATCTAGTAAGTTGGAAGTGAGATTATTTTCATATTTTTTAATATATCATATACAAATTTTGTATATTTCATATATATTTTTTGTATATTTCATATACATATTTTCATATTTTTTCAGACCACTGAGTCTACCAAAACAGGTTCTACTACTGCGGCATTAAAGCATTTAAGATATATTTGCATATTTCAAAACTTTTAAACAACACTTAGCTTTACTACTAATTTTTTTTTTTTACATTCTATTTTAGGAATGTAAAGGTAAAATGAAATTTCTAAACTTCACAAATTTAGAACATAAAGAACAGATATTATATTTACAGTAAACGAAACCTGTAATTTTAAACATTTCTCTTTTGAAGAATGGTCGTTGACTTAAAGGACAGTTTTTACTTTTGACTACTAACTTCCTCATACTAAATGACATTTCAGTACTTTTAGCATTCATATTTCTATTTATGACATATCCTTTTGTAATTTGCCAATTTATTAAAATATGAAATGGTACTTGAATGCAAATTCTGATAGATATATTAAAAATGAAATAGCATTTACTGCAATTCTATCTTGAGAAAAATGTCTATTTCATATTAAACTTCAGAAGATTCTGAAGATTCCACTGAAAAACCTACTTCAAATGTTTCAGATGACAAAACCTAACTTTTTAATAACTTTCAAGTTTGCAAAGCATTCATAACACTTCCAATTAAGTAATTTTTTTAGAATTTCTTTTTGCAAATTTTTGTGATCTTCACAATTGTGCTACATATTGCTCTTTATTGTGTCCTGTAAAATAAAAGAAGTGGAATCTGACCACCAGAAGATAAAAGCTGGGAAATACTTCAAGGGCATCTCGTGTATCACCCAGAAGTTTTAGTGTTGCATATCTTGAATTTCAATAAGCTTTATATCTGTTGAATGCCTTTGGGGATTACAATCTCGATATTTCACAATTTTTAATAGAAGACTGGATTTAAAAACAGTGACAATTTTCTGTAAAGTATTTAGTAGTCTTTCACAATTTAGCAGATCTGACAGACTCTTCTGCCCTATATTTATTTTCTCCTGCTTGATTTCATCCCAGCTTATTTTAGTATAAGAAACTCTTATTCCTGCTTAGTATTCAGGTACTTAGATCCTGGTTTGAATATAATAGAATTTTCTGTATGTAAATTAAAGAGTAAATTAAGGAAATTTCTCTGTAGACCTTGTGGTTGACACCAAAACAGATGAGCAAGCCTTCAAAAATTGTTCCAAAGAGAAGAGTCTTAAAGTGAAATTAATTTTGATGACATTGTCAGAATGAGAGGGATCCAAATAAAAGGCATTATAACGTACATCTGAAACATGCTCCATAATAATTGTGGAAGACTTTTCTCTTTAGAACCATTGCTGCAATAATATATACAACTCTGTGCAAACTAATTACGTTTAAAGTAATAATGTGGAGATTACAGGTGAAGAAGTAATATACTGGGAAGGAGTTAGTCAAAAGTACAGACTGGGAAGTTGCAGTCATAATTCTATAACTTGCTAGGAACTTGCATTGGCAACATCAGCGAGAGCCTATAGAGTAATAAATCCTAGAGATCAACATCTGCTCCTGCACTGATCCTACACAGTTCCAAACGCTGCAATGCCTTAGAGGAACATTAAAAGGATATAGAGCAAATATCATAGGCTCACAGACTAACAGAATTGCTTGGGTTGGAAGGGATCTTAGAGATAATCTCATTCCAACCTCCCTTCCATGGGTAGGGACAACTTTCATTAGACTAGGCTGCTCCAAGATCCATCCAGCCTGGCCTTGATCATTCACAAGGATGGGACATCCACAGCTTCTCTGAGCAGTCAGTTCTTGTGCCTCATCATCCTCATAGTAATTAATTTTTCCCCTAATATCTAATCTAAACCTGCTCTCTTTCAGTTTGGAATCATTTCCCCTTGTCCTATCACTACACACCCTTGCAAAAAGTCTCTCTAATTATCTTGTAGGCTCCTTTTGGGTACTGGAAGGCTGCAATTACCTCACCCCTAGGCCATCTCTTCTCCAGGCTGCACAACCCCAACACTTTCAGTCTGTCTTCACAGGACAGCTGCTCCATCCATCTAATAATCTTGGTGGCCTCATCTTGACTCTCTCCAACAGATCAGTCTCCTTCCTTTGTTGCAGACCCCAGAGCTGGATGCAGCCCTGCAGGTGGGGTCTCACCAGAGCAGAGCAGAGGGCCGAAATCCCCTCCCTGTCCCTGCTGCCCACACTGCTCTGGATGCAGCCTAGGACTTGTTTGGCTTTCCAGGCTGTGAGTGCCCATGGCTGGGTCAGGTCTAGCCTCTCCCCCAGTCCTTCTTGGCAGGGCTGCTCTCAGTGTGTACAGCCTGTGTTGATACAGCAGATTGCTGTGACCCAGGTGCAGCACCTTGCACTTGGTCTTGTCATTGGGCTCATGAGATTCCTGTGGGCCCACTTCTCAAGCTAGTCGTGGTTTGCTTTGGATGAAAACCAAGGACCTCCTTCAATCTGGAATTGAACCAGAGACTTAGGCATTCCTGCAGGCTATACTTCTACCATCTGCTCTACCAGCTGAGCTTTTGAAGGAAGACATGGATGGATGATTGCATATCTCTCCTATGTACCTTGGCAGAAATACTCCATAAAATGATTTTTCAATCTTAGTCCAACCAGTCAGAGATGGTCTTTTCAATTAGCTTTTCACAAAATATCTTTTACTTTCTGCATGATTCCTGTCGTAATAATATGTTTATCCTAAAAGACGCAGAAGGCTTCTATTTTCAAATAAACATGTCCAAACAATTTCTTTTTCATTTGTTTTGTAAAAAAATAACAAAGCAGAATTGCCTACATAATCTTAGTAAATTGACTTTATGTGTGTCTGCCTGTGTAGGCATATGTGTGAATGTTTGCTTACGTTTGTTAAAGGGTAATGTTAAAACTCACTATTATTATTATTACTAATAATAATATCAACTAATTCAATGTCATTCTACTTCATGTTCTTTTAAATTTTACCTTCAAATGCCCATTTTTTAATTCCCAATTTCCTGTCTGTTTACTGAACCATTTTTTATGACTGTACATTTACCTCAGTAAGAGCCCAGCCCATACTTTGACTCACAGTTAAAGTTCAAATATAAACCCATAATACCAGAACACCTTAATCAACAGTAATATATGATAAAAACCCCCATATGTTCGCAAAGCAGTTTTGAAATCAGAAAATCAATAAAAAAGTGAAAAGTATTGTATAAAAAGTGCTTTCATGTAAGAAAAATAAATGTTCTATTACGTTCTGTTGACTCTTTACTATGTCCCTACAGTATCTAGTATCCATTCCCCAAGACTTACCTGTTTCTTTTAAAGAAGGCTCACTTTTTGAGTCTTGAATTAATGATTTATATATTTGTTCAGTTTTAGGTTAAAAAAAAAAAAAAGCAGTGTGTTGATAAGATATTAAGTACTAGGAGTAAAAGGCATCTTGGATCCACTGTCTGGAATACATAGGCATGCAAGAGTCTTTCATAAATTACTGATAATATCTTGATTCCTTAGCATGGGCTATGACGGAGAGTCTCCTGAAATGTAGTAAAAACATACTCCTGGAACATATTAAAACCTGCATTTTGAGACTATTGCCCATCAAGCAAAGGTTCCTGTTGATGTGATAACTTTTTTTTTTCTGTATAAGTTCACTTTTAATCTACTGTGTCTCTAGTAGTTGGATTCTAGTAGTAGAATCACAATATTGCAGTTATTTGGCTAAACTGACTGTCTAGCTTTGATTTTTTAGGAGGATTTTTTTCTTGTTTTGAGGAAATTCTTTCCATTAATAGAATTTTTAAAACCTCAATTCTTTAAATTAGGAGGTGGTAAGGAACACTTGCAATCTGAATAACTTTAAGTTCCCTGCTCCATAGTTTCATGTGATGTTTTGGGATTTAGCTTGAAATTTCAGAGATGCTTTGTTGCCTTGCTCTTGTAATTGAGGTTGCATTTTCCTATTTAATGGAGTGTTGCAGAGAAACAAATAAACTTAATATGATTAGGCTTCTTTGCATTTTTTGTTTTTCTAAATATAGTAATGGCTCCCTAAAATTAATGAAATACTTCATGCAAAGGATGTTATTAAGTGGAAGTCTGAATATGAAGTCTAAATAAAAGGAATGTAATATCCCCAAACCATGAAATCATGAAGAAAAGAATTTGGGAGAGCCAGGACACAGAACCTTTGTTTCATTTGTCCTCAGAGATACAAGAAACTGCAATGACTGCAGCGGTCAGCTCATTTTCCAGTCATTAAGATGGAAATTCCAGAGAACTTAAAAATTTTTGATATGCACCCTGACTCCCAGTGAAAGCAAGAGGAATAATTTTAGCAAGTTTTCCTATATTCCTAGACAATCCTTTTATTAGTGGAAAGATATATTTTGCCTGTTTTATTTCTGATGGTGTTATTGTTTAACCCAACCATTAATTGAAGTACTACATAGGCTCATTTCCCCAAGAGTGGGATTGAAGTGCAAATCAGAAGCCTACAAGCTAGAAAACCCATGGGTTGAGATAAAGACAGTTTAATATGAAAAGCAAAAGCCTCACAAGCAAAACAAAACAAGGAAGTAATTCACTGTTTCCCATGGGCAGGCAGATGTTCAGCCATCTCCAAAAGAGCAGGCCCCATTGTGCATAACACTGACTTTGGAAGACAAACACCATCATTCCAAATGTCACCCTCTTTCTCCTTCTTCCTTTTATAGTTTTTACACTGAGCATGATGTCATATTCTTTAGAATATCCCTTTGGTTAGTTTGGGTCACCTGCCCCAGCTGTGTCTCCTTCCAATCTCCTATGCAGCCCGAACTTCCTCACCAGTGTGACAGTATAAAAATCAAAGGTATTAAAAGGAAATTATGTAAGAAGCCACTGCTGAAAGACAGACTTTGGAGAAATCTCATAAGCCATAAAGAAATATGGGAGTAGGAATAGGAATAAGAATAGGAATGGGAAATAAATGAAGGAAGTAGATAGGAAGGATACTTTTTCCATTGAAGCACAAAAGGATATACACAGCACAGAATAATGTGTTTCTTAAAAAAAATAATCAATAATAATCTTAAGCATAATAGAGCATGGTCATCTCAAAACTGTAAGCAGGGAGACCTGAGACATCTTTAGGTTGGTTGCTTTTCTTTGGTTACTGTTATTTTACCTTAACAAAAATAATAACCCTCGAAATCTTCATAGAAAACATTATTAAACCTGTCACTTGGATGACAATAAACCTTAGGGATTCAGCAAGCAGTGGAAAGAAAATCTGTGTGGTCAGAGACAAATATATTATTTCCAACTTAGAAAATACTTAATCCACAGTTGGAAGGTGGGATACGATTTGGAGAAACAAGTCCGTATACTGTTCTTATCTGTAAAGTCCTGTTTTCTTTTCCAAGTATCCATTACCAGATACTACTAGAAATTGGATACTGTGACAGCTAGATTTAGTCTTGTATTATTTAGATAATATTTCTACTTTCCTGTTCCAGACAGAAACTGAAAATAACTTCTTTCATATCCAAAGTAAAAAAAATAGCCCTTTATTATTATTTTTATATTTAATAATCTGTGCTAGAGTCAAGATGTTTCTGTCTAAGAAAGAGATCTCTGATAAGAATAATACTTTGACATTTTATGAGAAAAAGTAGCCTTATATTGCTTAAAGATTGAAAGGCCTTGTGGATGAAAATGCATTTTCTTGAACAATTCAAAGCAAATTTACACTACAGCTGTAGCAAACAATTATAAGATTTTAAAAAAACCCAACTCTGTTTCTTAAATGTTGATAGGTCAGATTATCTGAAAAAATGAAGTAAAAGAATGGATCAGTAACTTTTTTTTTTACAAAAATATTGTCCCTAATGCCCTCTTTGAAAGCAATTACGCAATAAAGGGAAGCTATTTTTATATGGGTATATGAACGTTGGCTTGCAAGTGGATTCAATGACAGCTGACTATATATCTATGATCTTGTGATGCCCTCATGCTGCCATTGCTGTCATTGCTGGCACAGCTTCTTTGCAATTTCCCAGAATTACCATAAGAATAATTCATGCTTAGAATATATCATTCCTAGATATATTTGTTCAGTGTGCTACTTAAATTACTTTATATCCACGCTTTTCATAGCTATGGTGTTTTGAAAGGGCTTAGAGAGTCTCTTAACAGACTTTATGATCATGTCATACTGGGCAAGTCCTAGATGAATATTATTTTGGATGTATCTTTTATATTTATTAAGAGGAGATTATGTTCCACATAAAGGTTGATGCTTATTTCAGTCTGACAGATTTCTTTGTTTCAGAGTTCTCTGGAGACAGAGGCTGGTTCTAGTAATGTCTGAATAAACCTACTTAAAATGTAATATTTAACTAATATTATTTTTCAGAGAGAAATTTTTCTGGGCTGAATACACTCCAGTGCAAACCACTTTACCACAAGTGTAATAACATGAATGCTCTCTTCTCAGCTGCCTTTTTGAGAATAGAGATATTTAAATGTTGCATCATTATTTTTTTCCTATGGCATTAGTAATTTTTTTTCTCCCATACTCCTTCTTTGTTACAGTAAGAGGCAGTATCCTCACAGGAGGATGTTCCATGGAGAAATTCCTAGTCAAAGTGCAAGAAAAATATTCTTTTGTCCAAACTCACATAGTAAAAAAAACTCCAGTGACTTTTTTGTAACAGAGGTTTACATAATACTATCCTGCTACGCTCATTTAACCTTGGTATTGCATTATTGTATTATGGATTGTGCATATGTCTGGAACCCTTTTATCTAAGAAGATAGTTGCAGCTTGTGTGAATTTGCTGGTTAGTGCAAAGGATCTGATTGGTACAATCTCGAGAGCAGTTTGCAGCCGATGGATTTGGAATAAGACAACTTTACCTCAGTAGTACAGGTCAAAAGGATCTCAAACAACTGAGTCACATTTCCTGAATGTATAAAGTTCTAAAGCAAGCCTTCTTTAATACTTATAGCAAAAAGCATGTATCTGCAATATATTTTAAGAAAGGACCCAAGAAGATCTTTAAGCTTGGGTAGTATCCAAACAATCTTGAGAAAATCTCAGTCTGCAACATATGTATTAATTGAGTTTTGGTATAAAACAGCAGAAAATTTTGGGCCCATTTCACTTCTCACCAAGAGTCGAATAGTTAGAGTGTGAATGTGCCTAATGGAGCCAACAAGTCTTTCGAGTGAAATGCCTTTTCCTGTATCCAATCTAAACCTCCTCTGACTCAGCATCAGGCCTTTCCTTTGAATCATGTCACTGGTCATGTGAGTGAAGAGATTGGTACCTGCCCCTCCACTTCCCATCTTGAAAATATTGAAGACTGCAATGAGGTCTCCCCTTAGTCTCCCTTCCTCCAGGCTGAACAGACTGAGTAACCTTAGCCACTCCTCATACAGGTTCCCCTCCAGACCCTTACCTATCCTCATTGTCCTTCTTTGGATGTTCTTTAATGGCTTAATAGCTTCTTTTTACAGAGGCCCTCAAAACAGTAGACAGAATTCAAGATAAGGCCACCCCAGTGCAGACAGAGCAAGACAATCTCCTCCCTTGCCCAGCTGGTGTGCTGTGCCTGATGGCCCCAGGACACAGTTGGCCCTCCTGGCTGCCAGGGCACAATGACTCATGTTCAACCTGTCACCAACCAGGACCCCCACGTCCATTTCCTCCGTGCGGCTCTCCAGCCTTTCGTTCCCTGGTCTGTACACACAACCACGGTTGCCCCAGCCCAGGTGCAGAATTGAGCACTTGCACTTGTTAAACTTCATATGGTTGGTGATTGCCCCATCCTCTAATTTGCTGAGGTCTCTCTGAAGGACCTCTCTCCCCTTGAGGGAGTGGACAGCTCCTTCCTCCCAGTTTGGTGTTGTCAGCAACTTTGCTTAGCATTCCCTCAAGTCCTGCATTCAAGTCATTAATAAAGATGTTGAAGAGAAGTGGGCTGAGGATGGATCCCTGTGGAACTCACTAGTGATAGGTTGCCAGCCTGATGTCACCCCATTTACCACAACCTATGCTTACCCATCGCAGTTTTTCAGCTGTGCTGGACATCTTGTTCAGAAAGATACTGTGAGAGACAGTATTGAAAGCTTTGTAGAATTCCAAAGGGATTGCATCAACCGGCTTTCCTTGATCACCTCAGTGGATTGCCCTGTTGTAGAAGAAAATCAGGATCAACAAGTAGGACTTTCCCCTCATGAAACACTGCTGGCTGTGCACAATTGCTTCATTGTACTCCAGGTGTTTCTCTACAGGGGTAATCTTCTTCAGAGTAGCTAGTAGTATAGAGCTAAGTTTTGGGTTTGTGCTGGAAAAAGAGTTGATAACACAGGGATGTTTTGGTATGGCTGACCAGTACTTACACAGGGTCAAGGCCTTTTCTGCTTCTCACAGCAAGGAGGATGGAGACACATGGGAATTTGGGAGGGGACATGACCAGGACAAGTGCCCCCAGCTGACCAAAAGGATATATCCCAGACCATATGGCAACATGCTCAATATATAAAACTGAGGAAAGAGGAAAGAAGGGAGGACATTCACAGTGATGGCATTTTTCTTCCCAAGTGACTGTTATGTGTGATGGAGCCCTGGATTACTGGCCATGGCTGAACACCTATGGGAAGGAGTGAATAAATTACTTCTTTTCTCCTGTGAAGAGCTTTTGCTTTACCTATTAAACTGTTTTTATCTCAGTCCATGAATTTTCTCACTTTTATTCTTCTGACTCTCCCATCTCAGTAGTGGAGGAGTGATCAAGCAGCTGTGTGGTGTTTACTTGAGAGCTAGGGTTTAAATCATAACACAGATTCAATCTCCTACAAGTTTGTTAACTTGTAATTTCTCTGAAAATTCAAAGAGAAATACAATATTCAAAATTGAGAAATTGTTCTGTTATTCAGAGTAACTAATCTTCTTACTTTTTGCACTCGTTGCTAACAGTATTTTCATCTGAACCAGTAGTTTTCATTGTTTATTGTAGTCATTAAATGAAAAATTACTTTCAGAGCCAACCTCTTCCAATCAAATGGCCACAAAAGGAGATGAAGGCCTATGTTTAGTTGACCATATACATGTATTCAGTGTTTATTGAAACATCCTAGAATGCCATTACATGTTAGGAGATATTACTTTGAGAGTCTGAGACAAAATCAAGATTCCAGTGTCCAGGTTTTGGACCCATGAGTACAAAAAAGACTTAATAATAATTGTTAATTGTTAATACATAAAAAAAATAAATAAATTGAAAAAGAGTGGCACCTTATTGTCTTCTCCCTTTTCCAGAATACATGTTACAGCTTTCACAATGCAAATTAACATTTGGAATCAGGAAGAAAATTAGCCTATTTAGGAAGGACAAGACCAATCAATTTACACTGTATTTTATGTGCCTATGCTCTCTAGACTTATCTATCAGATAAGCTTCAAATTTAATGAGAGATTGGGTGGTTTATGAATGCATGAGGTTTGAAGCATCAGTTCATTTGTCAGGCTTCAATAGTTTTGCCAATAAATTTATTCAACTGTATGATTTTATCTGTAAAAGCATGGGTGAACAGTTTCCCATCATACTGGAGTACACCTTTTAAAAATTTGGTGAATATCAGTGATACCTGCATGAACAACAACAACAACAACAACAACAAACTAACAAAAAAATACACAAAAAAACCCAACCAAAAACACACACAAAAAAAAAATCCCCAAAGACTAAAGCAATACAAAATTTTAGGTAATTTCTTTCAGAATGTCAGCAAAGCAGTACTCAATCTTCTTAGTACTGTTTCAGAATTGGACTTTATCTCTGATTTCCCTTTATATATGAGAGTTTTCTGTACATTACTGAAAGGAAACTAGCTTCAAATAATTAACTTTTCATGTAAAAATGTTGATATCTGATTATTATAATATATGGCTTGATTTTATTAAAATGTTAAGGTGGTAGCAGTCAGCTTACAATTTCTCTTGCTGTACAAAGGAAAGCCTGAATTAAATCTTGAATGAATTTCATATTCTTTTATGATTAATTTTTTCTAGTGTTTGAATTCGAAGGAAAATCTCAAAAGTATCCAGAAAATATGTTTAAGATCATCCTAGGAACCTTAATAAATTCTGAGCAAATGTATTGCTTTTGCATGGCAAGATTTTTTTAATGGGGAGGCTGAGGAGTGGCCTCTGTGAGAAGCTTCCCCCAGGTCCAATAGTACCAACGCCAGCCAGTTCCCAGACAGACCTGATGCTGGTCAAAGTCAAGCCCATCAGTGATGGTGGCAGCACCTCTGGGACAACATATTTAAGAAGACGGATCAAAATAAACACATCCAAAAAAACTGTGGTAAAACAGCAGCAGGACAGAGGAGTGAGAATATGTGAGAGAAAATTCTGCAGACACCAAGGTCAGTGAAGAAGAAGGTAAAGAGGCTTCAGGCACCAGAGGAGAGACTGCCCTGTAGCCCATGATGTAGACCATAATGAAGCAGGTCTCAACTCTCTGCAGGCCATGAAGATCCACATTAGAGCAAATGTAGCCTAAGAAGGATTCCATGCCACAGCAATTGATATGCACTGAAAGATGTTGTGACCCTGTGGGGAGCCTGATCTGGAGCAGGCTCCTGGCATGACCTGTGATCCTGGGGAGAGGAGCCCATACAGGAGCAGATTTTCTGCTCCACAAGGAGCACCTCACAATAGGAGGCTGTAAGATCGTAAGGTCAAGTTCTAGACTGATTATTAACAAGACATTGAAAACTTAATCACAGTTCTGTTCATTGCAATAGATTACTAAGAACATTGGATGAATATTTATGTTATGAATAGTGAAAATCCCTGTGAAGAGACTCTTGTAAGATTAAAAAAAATAAAAAAAAAAAAATATATATAAAGATTTGGATATCTAAAGATTTGGATATTAGATTTTGGATATATTAGTGGTTTTATAATTTATATATTTAAACATGTCTTTATCTGTGCATCCCATTGCCATTCAAATGCCAAAAAGTATTCATTTTTGCCCAAGATAACGTTACCATTTTTTAAATTGAACATGATTATGGAAACCCATAAATATTTTTCATAGACAGACAGATTTGGACCATCTTTTTTGATTTGAAAATTATAGTCAGCCATGCAATCAGCAGATAAAAGGCCTCTAGTTATCTCTTGGAAGTTCTGTGCAACCGTAATCCTAGCTGACATTTGACAGATTCTCTGTCAGATTTCCATGTTTTATCTTTCCCCTCTGAGGTTATTTTAAAGTGTGGCTATGAAAACTCTGCACTATATAGAAAGCTTATTTGTAATTGGCATGGTGCCACAACAACATATGGAGGTGCTGAACATATTGCAGAATTCTACAAATGAGAATTACGTATTAGAAGGAATCTTATTACACATGTGATTTAGCAATGCTCTTCTTTTCACAATGTAAGAGGCTAATTTAAGTCTACATTATTTACAAACTTATAAGGTATTACAAGTTATTAATCATCTAAACTAATGAATATTAAAATTTATTACAAATTTGAATAGGATGTCTATTGAGATGTCCATGAATATATGTATATAGATAAATTTACCAAAATCCCATCTATTCACTTGTGTACCAGAAATAGTCTGTCTACCTCTGTACACTGTGTTACCTTGAGAACATTAAAATTAATTAGACAGTTTCCTGTTCAGTTTGAAAGTTTCCCAGATGTGCATAGAAATTCTTATTCTAAGGCTATAAACATCGTTTTTCTATTTAGTAGTGCAATACATTTAAGATTTTGGGTGGATAAGCTTAGGCAATTTGTCAGAGTGGCACGAAGTCAGAATATTCATCTGAACTTCAAGAGACAAGCTGTTAAACTTTGTAAAAATCTGCTGCATGGAGGTTCCTCCACACTACAGCATTCTCCACCTTGCTGCTATTGTAGAAGACATTGCAGAGTCTGGTATGCTGGGGAGCCAAGATAGGATTCAATGACTGCACACAAATAGTAGTGTGGTAGATGCAGGTGCCCAGGCACTGGCAGAGGTGGGGCTGAATGGTGGCTTCTGTAAGGGGAATCTCTGTTCCAGACACAGATATGCTTCCAGCAGAGAGTGGACCCACCTCAGGGCAAGGCTGAGCCCAGCAGACAAGAAGGCACATTGGTTAAGAAGAATTTAAGAAATGTGAAATGCTGCAGATCAGTGAGTAGGACACTGATGAGGGTAGTGTGCAGCTTAAAGGATTTGGAAATGGAGTGAAGCTGAGTTTGAGAAAAGGTGGAGATGAAGGTGTTCCAATCTTTTGTCTTCATTTTTCAGTACTCAAATCTATTTTAATTTTCAACAAATTACGTTAAATTTCCTCCAATCAAGTCTGTTTTGCCTGTGATGGCAACTTGTAAGTGATATACCTGTTATTGCCTTAAGCTATAAGGTTTTTCTTATTTCTTCCTCTGTTCTTGCCCTGTGGACAAGTGGGTTAAACCTCCATGAGCAGTGGAACAGATGTCTGCACTTCAACCGATAATTTTAGCCTCCCTTCATTCTGAGAGGAGATAATGAGGCATACAGAAGGCATTGATATGTGTTTCACCTTATTTTCGTTATAGACTCTCCTATGAAAAACATGAAGCTTTGTTGCCCCATGGATTTATGAACAGCTCCCATATTCTACTTGTATGTCAAAGTGTTATTACATGGTTTGCTTTAAGGCCATGTGGCCATGAGTGATGTTGGGCACATAAAGAAGCAAGAGCAGCCAAAGCTGACGCCTCTAAGCTATCATTGGTTTCAGCTGAGTATCAAGTCCCAGAATTCAGTACCAAGTGTCAGAGCCGTGGGCTCTGTACTAGGGGCTCAGCTGTACTAGGGGCTCAGCTGTTAGTGCTCAAGCCAGCACTGATCTGGTGCTGCTGTGCTGCCTGGAATCAGACTGCCATGAGGAAAGCTTTGTGGGAAAATGTTGTGAGAAGTAAGAATCTTACTCCTCTCAAGTTCATTCAAGTTCAGCCCCTATCCTTGCCTATGCTGTGTCACAGATATGCCTGGGTCTGTCTATGTATTGTGTTGGTCCCAATGGCCTGATTTCGTGCTTTCATCTTCAAATCTGTTTCATTGCTCTGGACTTTTCTGGCCGACTGGCCTTTTGTCTGATTGAGTTTGGGGTGGCCACATTTTCTCAGTGACTCTTGCTCAGAGTCTGTGGGACTGCAATACTTGGTAAGGGTACTGTCCTTCACACCTTGGGACACTCTTGGCTCATCTACTGTCAGAGAGCATCCCACTATTTTTGCTCCTTGACCCTGGGACCTGTTGCAAAGTGTTTTGATGCATACACTACAGTCCTCTGTGAGTGTTTTGGAATGCAATTTATACATAAATTCACAATATCTGTGCTCATAAATAAACAGTGTTAGGAACAAATCCGCAGCTCAGAGGTCTAAAGGCACATCAGGCTGGAGGAGTCTGTATTGCTAAGTGGCTGCTCCCTCTATTGCAGTTTTTCTGAACAAAATTTATTAAAATAGAGTAATGGAAAAAATAGCAGTTATATTATGAAAATAATCAAGAATACAAAGACTGTTTTTGCAAGTCCTCTAATATTTAGCAGCAGAGGTTTATATGTGCCTGAAACAAGCTGGATTGAAGCACAAATGAATGGAGGTTTCTAACACATTCAACCTGTTCTCAGAACCCTTAGGAGAGGAGCTCTGCTTAATTACAGCTGTCTGGATTAAACCCTGGAGGAATAAAAATAGTAAGATTTATTTCGACTGTTGTTTGCCATTAGATATGTATTGATTGTATTCAGCCAAATTAATTTCCTCTTCTCTAGTGTCATGCATGCAAATTAAATATCTTGCTCTGGCAGACACTCAGTTTAGAAGCTGAAGTTTCACTGCCATGTTATACCAATTCTGACAGAGATAGAAATAGATCCCTGTGTGATACCAAAATTTGTTTCATATTTCAAATTACATAAATGGTCAGACTCAGTAAATATCAAGCAACTCTTTTACTATTTTGTATTTCATGGCAATAAACTCAGCATTGATAGAATGCTTTTAATATTGAAGAAGTAGACTTTAATTTGAGAATAACAGTAAATAAATAACAGTAAAATATTTTTGAAATATTGATGGAAAAAGATAATTAAATAATCCTTCAGACATATGTTTTTCATACAAGAAAAAGACCTCCAAGATGGACAAGTCCAACCACTAACCCAGCTCTGTCAAGTCCACCACTAATCCACATCCCTAAGTGTCACATCTTATAAATACCTCCAGGAATGGTAACTCCACTCCTTCCCTAGGCAACCTATTCCAATGCTTGATAACATTTTCGGTGAAGTTTTCCCTAATTTCATATCTCTGTAGGCAGACGTATGTCTATTGGGTTCCCTTTGTCACACTCTTTAGAAGATATTCCTTCTTTTAGAAGATACTCCTTCTAGATTAATTAGAAGCATTTTTTCTATGAACATAAAAGGCATGCAAGAATTACAGTGATCAGGGCCCACTTATTTGAGGTATAATATCACAGAATCATAGAATGACTAGGTTGGAAGAGATCTTGAAGATTGTGTCCAACCAATGCTCTAACGCCTCAACACAACCATGGCACCAAGTGCCACATCCAATCTTTTTTAAACACATCCAGAGATGGTGACTCCACCACCTCGCCAGGCAGACAATTCCAGTATCTATCACTCTTCCCGTAAAAAACTTTTTCCTAATATCCAACCTATATTTCCCTTGGCACAGCTCAAGACTGTCTTCTGCTTCTGTCAGTTGCTGCCTGGAAAAAGAGATCAAACTCCAACTGACTACAGCCGCCTTTCAGGAAGTTGTAGAGAGTGATAAGGTCACACCTGACTCTCCTTTTCTCCAGGTTAAACAAGCCCAGCTTCCTTAGTAGTTCCTCATAGGGCTTTTGTTCCAAGCACATCACCAGCCTTGTCGCCCTCCTCTAGATGCGGTACAGCATCTCAAGGTCTTTCCTAAACTGGGCTACTGATTTCACTGCTAACTCAGGCTTATCCTGCCTTGGGCTTGCTTCTAGGTAGTCCAGCTGCATCCCCTTCCCCCTTCAAACCTAGTTTAAAGCCCTCTCAGTAAGTTCTACCAGTTCATGAGCTGAGGTCTTGCTGCTCTTAATTGAGAGACAGAGCTCATCCATTTCCAGCAGGCCGGGTGTCACAAAAGTTGCGCCATGATCAAAGAGCCCGAAATTCTGCTGATGACACTAACCCTGGAGCCATTTGTTGATAGTGTGAGCTCTCCTATTCCTTTCATCAATTTTCTCTGCCCCCAGAGGGACTGCGCAGAGCACCATCTGTGCTCCTGCCCTGTCAACCACTCGACCCAGTGTCCCACAGTCCCTTTTAATTACCCTGACACTCCTCTTTTCAATCTCATCACTGTCCACCTGGAGTATGAGCAGTGGGTAATAATCAGGGGGCTGAATCAGCTCAGTATCTCACTTGTTTATTACATTATTTTAAAATCTAAGAGAATCCTGCATCAATCTTTAATAGTAAATTATCAAAAAAAAAGTTAATTACAAACTTACAGGCTACAATTTTCTCCTATTGACTGTTCTTTTTTTATTATTTTCTGATAATATCATTGACTGAAAATGTCATTTTCTCAATAACATTGTTCAAAAATGTATCAGGTCCAGCAATTTTTTTAACAGTTCTTCAGGTGGAAATTCTGGTCAAAATCAGAGACAACAATATTATTCGTGTAGCAAAGACTGTATCAGCTTAGGTATCATATTTTGAAAATTACAGAAAGATATTAAAATTGTATAGTTCATAATTCAAAACCAGATCACATCCTTGCTTCCTTGATACCACATTCAAGAAACACAGTCACAAAATCTCTTGCTATTTTTTGATGTTGGCATCCCCTTACATTTTTATCTTCTTTTTGCCTCCTATAATGAAAAAAAATAGGACAGAGAAAGTAAAAATCCTGAGGTTTTCTCTGTAATTAGCAAAGGATGAGAAGATATTCTATATACAGAGCACTTAAATTAGATGCCTGCTCCAAGTAGCTCTTTGGAGGAATCAGTCTTTCTACATTGCCTATATGAGAATCAATGTAGACTAGCCTTCTAATTTAGGTACATATATTTGGGATTTATCTGCCCTACTTTATATATCTAAAAGGCATACAAGTCTTAATTAGTCACTGTGGTCTCACTTTGTAATAACCTCCAAGGGCAATTCACCGCACAAGAAGGGCGGATGAATTGATCTCTGGGAGAGATACCTGTATCTTTTTTTCCAAGCTATAAAAGGATTTTTGGGTTGTCAAACCATTACAACCTTAATTCTTTTGCTCATATAAAGGTATTTATCCCGCTGAGGATCTCTACGGCATCTGGGACATCTATGTAGAGTTAATAAAGACTGTAGAGGAAACCCATTCTCTTCCAGACAAATAAACATTACTGGCAGAAAAATAATATGTTAAATGTATAATGGCACTAAAAATATGTGTCTTATGGTCTAGAACATAAATGGGCCTTTAAAAGTCCCTTCCAACTGAAACTGTTCTATGACTCTGACTCTATGTCAAGAATCTTATCATTACAATTGAATGTTATTCCAGATTTAGACAATTTAATTAAATTTTTCACATGTCAATGTGTGTTTTCTACTCAGGAAGTGCTGCTTCTTTTAAAATGTCAGTTAAGAGAGTAAGAAGTATTTAAGGCTGATCATAAGATTTATTGCATAAAGGATGGAAAGTATAGAAGGGTTGACAGCAGTCTTCTACCCCTTCTGATGTGAGGAATCCCAGGGGCTGCAGCAGCAGATGAGCCCATCTTCATTGAACAAACAGCATGTTACACAGAATTCCTGTCTGTGGTGAGGTTCACCAGCACAAAGTCCTGTTTCTCAATACAAATTCTTCAGTCATTGGTAGATCTGCAGAATGTCTTATACAACATATTCTAACATCCTAATCTCATTAATGAAATTACAGGTTCTGAGCAGTTGCACACAATATTTCCAGTGGACAAGAAAATGCAGTATACATTTACAGTTCAATGTACATTGGAAACAGGATTGTTGACAATGTATTGATTATGCATAATCAATACATTGACTAATTATATTATTATTTAGATATGCATTAACTAAACAGCAGTCACTTGGTAACTGTGATATTTTTTCACATTCCTGAATGATCATGGGTAGTGTCTACATGTAAATTATGTGTACAGGTTTCCAATAGAGGCAGTAGACTTCAAGAACTTAATTCACTGGTCTAAGGAAATATAGCTAGTGCCATTTGTGTCCTAGACTATCTTAACTGGTCTCCAGCTCCATTTTCATGGAGGCATGGCTCTCCCATCTGTTTTCTCAGGTCATTTGAAGCAACTCCAGATAACACTGGAGGCAATTTTTAGGCACCACTTACAGTCTTACTGTCTGTGTAGCACAAAAAAAAAAAAAAATCATCACAACCAGATGCTGTGGTTTAGGTTTGTTTGTCAATATATCAGTGCAGCCATTGTTTATTGCCCTAAGATCTAAAAGCTACTCACTTGACTGATACAGGTCCCACAAGATACCTGCAGTGATGTTCTGAAGCAGCTGGAAACTTGTAAAGATAACTAGGATTAAGGATCCCCCCTTTTAGGCAATTTAATCAAACATTGTATGTTTACTTTAGAATAATCAGAATTACTCTTTAGTCTCCACTAATGGCTGCTCATTAATTTTATTGAGAGCTTGCACACTTAAATCACATTAAGCATGTAAAAAACTCCATACCTGTATGGAGATATTTCTGTTTCTTAAATGGGAACATAATTCTTTCTATCACTTTAAAGCTGAGTGTATCTTGTCTGTCTGAGATGGAGTTAAACTTCCCACAGCAGTTGTTGTCCTTGCTTTGCACTGATAGCTGGAAAGGGTTTGGTAACAGACCAGTGCTTTGGCTACTGCTGTGCAGCACTGGCACATCATCATCACTGTCTCTGCAAGATTTCCCATTGTCCCACATTGGCAGCAGAGAAGATCTTGGAATGGGGCAGAGCTGCCACAGCTGACTCAAACTGACCAAAGGGATATTCTGTACCATATGGTGTCTGTTGAAAAATCAAAGCTAAGAATTAGGAGGAAAGTGGGGAGGACCCTTTTTCCATATTACTTTCTTCCCTCCCTCTCCTGCTGAGGGTACCAGTAATACAACAACTTGGTGCATACCTGACATCCAGCCCAGGTCATCCCACCAGAAAAGTCCCATCCAAAGTCAGATATGCATGTTAGACAAGGTGAATATCTCCCACTGATTTTAGATCTCTCATATTTAACATGTTCTATTCTCTACAGAAAATTCCATGTTCATAACACTAGGAACCTGAACCTAAATTCCAAAGTCTCCAAAGCTGCTAATTTAATACTTCAAGGTTTGGGGATGGAGATGGACATTCAAGTTTTCATTTCTTATATAGAAAAAGAAAAAAAAAAAGCCTAAAAATTTCACTAATTGTCTCTGATCTAATTCTTATCAAAATATTTATTAATTATATCAAAGCCAAAGGATTGCTACTTACTTTTATAGTTTCCTGTCTGCACATCCAAAAATTTTGTCAAAATCTCTTCTTCCCTATAGTTTCTTCTCTGATTTCCTATGTGTGTTATATTCTCTGTGATAGACTTCAGAAAAGAACACCCAACAGCAGCTAAAATTTTTGTGTAACATTTACCCTCTTAGCTTCAAATTGTCATTGGAATTAGGTTTATATAAAGGATTTGTTCCACACATAACCATTCACTGAAAGCTCTTCATTTTAGTTGGCTCTGTCTGCAGTATGAATGGTAAGCTATGGCAGATTGACAGAGCAGAAAACTGGGTGTTATACTTTCATGCATCTTCTCCCCAGCAAGACTTGTTTGAATTTGATGTCATGTTTTAATACAACATTTAGATACTTAGTTAATTTCAAATCACAGCAGATTAGTTGAGACTTCAGACTTTATTCAAAGTATCTGTCTACTTGTTTGATTCCTTTTTCTCCAAAGCAAGCCTCAGACAAGTTTGACTGACAAGGCAGCAAGATATAGTCATTATCTGGATTTTCTTCAGCATCAGAAACAAAAATTAAAATAACAGAATGTTGGTTTTTTCACTGAACCCCAGATGGAAACCTTGACATCCCTGTAGGCTAAAACATTGTGGCCAGGAATACTGGTCAGAGGACTACACAGATAGAAGGTAAAAGGCAGCTTTAACTCTGTATGACTAAGTATCTTAAGTGGGAAAAAAAAAAAAGGTTGTTTTTCTTCTTCTATTTTGATTTTACTAATTCTTTCATTTTTTATAAGACATAACATAGTAATGTAAAATTCTCAAGTACTCCTAAAAGAAAAGGCTAGTAGCTAGACTCCTGTTTTACAGTATGGAAGAACATCTAAGTCACTATAACATAGCATTATGCTCTTTCTGACTCACTTTCCTTATAGAAAAGCCAGACAATTTTCTCTTTTAGTGTACTCAAAATTTACAATAATGTCAAAAAGATTTTTTTACTAAAATCATGTTTCAGACTATTAGTTGATGTTTATTGTATTTTATGAGAGGACAATGATCATAATTCACTCTTGAAATATGATTTTATTTGTATGTTGGAGATGATTTCCTAAATTTTGGAGCATTTATTTTCAAATGAAGGTAAATGTCATTTAATTTAACATGAAAACTTACAGTCAAAGCCAACTCTTGTAAACTACCTACATTTTTATTATGTTATTTGCATCTGTTAATAAAATATTTTAGTAGTGTATCTAATGTGCATCTTAGTAAATGAACTAGGGTTAGACAATATCATATTTAAAATCATATGTTTTGAGAAAATTTCATTGCAGAAGAAAATAATACTAAAAGTAAATAAAAAACAGGCTTTAGGAGAACAAAATTTGCAGTTATTCAGAGCTGTCTATTTATGCCCAAAAACATCTCAAAGATCGTACAGACTGAAATTTTATGTCTATAGAGATGCTCACACACATATTGTCTGTACATATATTACACTCCATCAAATTTTAGCACTGTTTCTTTGCTAGCAAACATCTGTTCCAGACATTATGTACCTATGTAAGACAAGCTATTTATGTGCCGAGATTGTCAAGAATTCAGCTGGTCATTATCTTTCAGCCTTATGAAACATCACCAGTAATTAACCTGTACCAACATAACGTGATTAACATAATGTTTATGTCATCTTAAGACAGTTGAAGCTGTCTTTTCAGTGTGATTTTCCTTTTTATTTTTTACTTACTTAAATTTGTTACTCTCAGTTTACCAGTATTTTCTTTTGTTAAGCCAGTTTAAAATTGTCTCTCTTTTTTGCTTTCTGAAAAGCTAAGTGTACTGGCTGTGGTAGATTTTTTGATATTTGTTACCTGATGCACACTGTTAAAAAGCAGATCCACTTGAACATTCACTTGTGTAAAATCTTTTTTTTCCAATTTTTGGCTATTCAAAACCAACAGCTGCAGAAGAATGATTCTAAACTGATCTTCCCATGGCAGTGTAACCTCTTTCATTTCACTCATCTAATGGGATATCTTATGGAACTGTACAAATTTTTTAGGAACCAGAATGAAATTTTGCCATTATCTGTCCATTTTATTGTAGACCTTAACAAAAAACCAGTTTGCTGATCACTTACCTTATATATGAAATTTACTCTTGGTCAGGCTGTGCATGAAGTGTCATCATAAATGACAGAGAAATGGGTTCATTATCAAAATACTTTTGAAAGGAAAAAATGAGAAATAAGACAAAATTGTGTCTCCTCTTGTAAAAATTACTTGCTTGCATTTGCAGTGCTGCTTATTTTCCATGAAATGTATACTATATATATTTAATGGAAAGTACATATACTTTATTTCTTTTTGTTTTCATACTCAATCCCTGTCAAACATCAAGAAAGTATAATAATTTTAGAATGGTTTTCTACTCTTCCACGTACTGAAAACCAAGATTCAATTACAATACACATATTCTTGATGATATCAAATAGAGATGGATAAAGAAAAAAATCAAATCAGTAGGAGTTTAAAATGAGACTTCAGTAACAAATTTCAGTAAAAAATCTGATTCAACATTGTGACTGCTAACATCAGATGTTATGATATTGATACTGAACATTTAAAAAATGAGATATGATCATTCAATATATATCTTAGTGGTGAGAGAAATAATGTTCGGCTTTATGATGAAAACCGATATGGTAGCAATATGTTCCAATAAGGAAGAATCTTCAGAATACTTATTTAAGTCTTTTCTGGAAAGTTTTCATTCTGCCACTGGTGGTAAAAAAAATCAGTAAACTAAACATTTCATAAATATTTTGGGTAAAATTAAGGAGATAGTTTTCACAAGACCTCAATAGAGTAATCATTGCAGATAGGATTGCAGTGAGGGAATAATTCAGTGTTTTGCTGAGTAATATCTGCTGTTGAGCCTACGGCAGATTTAAGCCATGGGAGAGCTTGACATATGTGACAGCATGCCATTTAGAAGTGCTGCCTGCATGTTATCCCTGGGGAAGGCTTTGTTTGGCTCTAGTGGTGTAAGGAAATGCTGAGAAATGCAGGTTACAAATTGAACAATCCCAGCTCTGTTATACCCATTTATGCCTGACCCTATTGCAATTCTTCCATTTAGGTATGATTAAGCTGTGTCTGCTGTCATTCTGCTGAAGTCATTAAATATTCCTAACAGTGTGCATTGGTACTGCTAATTGAGAAAAATACCATTAAATGCATTTTATTTTCATTTCAGTAGATCACAGTGACACTTACAGCGGAGCTAGAGTTCATGCCTCTAGCACATAATCACAATTTCTCCAACTTCCAAGCTTGCTGTCATTTGATATGCTGGATTTGGTATCAATATGATCTTAGACATTGCCCATAGGAACTAAAATTATGAGAAAACTCTAGACACCCTCTCCTATCACCATGAATCTTGGCAATGAGATGGCTGTAATTTAAAGATTTCGTAAGACACGTTTAAAGCACTACAAAAAACATTCAGCTCTTAATTTGCTCTAAATACACATAGTGTTATACAGTGACAAAAACTGTCTAAAGGCACTGACTTTGTCAAGAGTTGTGGAATGGAGAAAAAATTATAAAACTACTCTGAAAATAAATATAAGCACACTAAATTCACAGATGAGGAACTTCCCCTCCTAAAACCAATAAAATATGATAAAGAAGATTAAAGATTTTTCCTTCCTCTTATGTGACAAAACCTGGGAATCTGGCATATATTTCTCAGTTCCTATACTTGTATCATAGTAATTTTTTATCATTGCACTGAGATATCTTTGTGCTGTGTTTCAGCAGCTCAGCACAGGTAGCCAATTAGGATATATTTATACGGTTACCTGCATATCAGTAAATCCATGACAGCAGCCTATGGATCCTGAACAATTAATACTTCAGGCAGATAATCTACACAGTGCAACATAACTGTATCTGCTGGGCACAACATCTCTGTGCCTTGACAGTTGTGCCACATCACTGCTACACGTCTTTTTTCACTGGGTGATAGTTTTGACATCTATGTTACAAAAGATGTTCAGCAAAAGAAAAAAAAAGAAAAAAAAGAAGGCAGAGAACTTTCAGTCAGATAAAGAATCCCCCAGAACAACAGGGAGGGTTTTAACTACTGCCTGTGAAACCAAGCAAGACCAAACAATATGTAAGGCTGTAGTGAAATGTGACAGTCTGGGCTTGCTTGCACTGTGAGAAATGCGTTTCTGATCTTCAGCAGACTATAAATGAATCTATTGAGAAGGCAAAATCCTCACAGACAATCTCTTAATTTTTTAATTTTTAAATTTTTCCCCCCTCTCTAATAAACTCTCTCTGCTCTGGTGGGTATGTGGGAAAAGAACTGAGTCTCATCTCAAAACAGCCTACAGAAGCCCTTGCTCCTTGCTTCTTCTACTCTTTCTATTTCAATATTTTCTGCTAAACTACCAAGAATTCTACATGGAAAATTTGTTGCATTGAGAGCCTTAATTTAAATTAATAAAACCACCTGTCATAAAAAAAACCAACCAGAGGAACAGAAAAAACTCCTCAAACAACAGAAAGATATTCTCATATTCTAGTACTAAGGAAAAAAAAGATGGTTCTATTAGATCATCACAGAGCGCTCTCCCATAAGGCATATTATTATTACCCATTATTTCACTCCATCTATAAATTTACATAGTTTTAAATTAAAGATTGCCAGGAATAAGTACATGGACTACAGGGCAGTTGCTTTTCTTGCAGTTGTCATACATGGATTTTTGATCACATAAACCCAGAAAAAATATTTGTGCAGCTTATTCCTGATACATTATCCTCAAACAGAAGGGATGAGGAAATTGTGAATAACTGAAATGATGATTTAAAATAGAAGCTGTTATATAAACATAAATGTTAGCACTGCTATTACTGTACCAGTAATAAAGGCAACCTGAAGCCAAGGTATGGAACCTTGAGTGCCATTTCATTAGATTCATGAGATATTTTTAAGTTCTTGGTGGGCTCACAATCCATAAAAATAATGGAGTGAAGTAGATGATGTAGAAGAAAAAAATCACAGACTCAATGTTAAATTTTTTAGTAATATAAATGTTAAATTTTTTAGTAATATAAAATTTCTTTTAATGAACAGATCTGCAAATTAGTTTGCTAGCAAGTAAAAGTTTCAAACTTTAAAGAGAACATATTTTCATTGCATTCCTGTAGAAAATACATAAATTTAAGTGCACTATTTAAATTACTTCTTTTTCTGTTGCTTCCTAAACATCTTAAAAAGTTTCCAGCACAAAATTAGATCATGTGATGTCTGCTAACAAATTCTCCTTTTTAAGTACTGTGATTAAAAATAATTAGGGATTTATAATGCATAGTCTTGATAATTTTTTCTATAAATAGCTTAAACTTTATATGTCTCTGTCTTCTTGTGTGCAAAGTGGCAGCACAGGTTTAGGCCCTGAAAGTTGAAAGGGAAGAAAACTGTCACAGGGGAGGGTGTAGCAGGTGATGGATTGTGATATAATTTGTCCTTTTGTAGCTGGTGGTTCAGGGACAAAGAGGTTTGGCTTTTGGTGTTTGTTTGTTTGTTTTGTTTTATTTTGTTGTTGTTG
The DNA here is from genome assembly GCF_014805655.1 of Passer montanus. Classification (NCBI taxonomy): domain Eukaryota; kingdom Metazoa; phylum Chordata; class Aves; order Passeriformes; family Passeridae; genus Passer; species Passer montanus. The sequence goes on along the minus strand of NW_024367708.1, from coordinate 10,215,197 downwards.
TTGTTGTTTTGCTGGGTTTTTTGGGTTTGTTTGGGATTTTTTTTCCCTTCAGTTAAAAAATCTGACATTTTTTAAAAGCCTAAAAGATTAAATTAGTAATGTAAATTAGTAATTGAATTAGTAATGTAAATTTTGTCCAATGGCACATGCATAAAAATCGTGATAGCTGAGCTACCAGAGGGAGTCATTGTACTTGATTGTTTTCTCATCAATACCTCACTTCCCTAAAAAATTTCCTTGTCATCTCTTGAGTTTTAACAGTGGAATGCTAGCAAGCAAAAACCTTGAATCTGTTCTCTCTGGGCTCAATTAACTCTATCAAGTTAACAGAGCAAGGAACAGCACTTTACACTGACAGGACTGTCTGAAATGGTCGGTGCTCTGGGGTCACAAGTCACGTCCTATTCAATTCTTGTTCTATAAAGAAGTCTTTTCAACTTTTCATACAGCTGCTTATGCATTGCTGTCGTGTGTTCACTTTGTGATAGGGACCAGAAATCAAATGAAGAGAAGCCAGGTCTCTCATATTCTTCTTTATCTGGTTCTTGCACACATGCTAGTAAGCCATGATTAAAAGAGACTCTCCAGGTTCCCTCCTGTAATAGCATTCACAGTTGGATGAGGTACTAGCAGGAGACTTACACGCGTGGTCAAATTTATGCATAAAATTATCCTATTACTTTTTTTATTTGATGCTGTGTTATGAGAAATTGCAAACCTTTTCCAAATAATTTTGTTCATACCATTGAGTTTTGCAAAAATCCGTCACTTCTCTCCTCAAATATATTCTCTCCAAGCCAAAAATTTATTAAAAAATTTAAAAATTTCCTCACATGAAAGTTGCTTCATAGTTTTGAATGACCATCCTTTTTGGCACTAGCTTGTATCCTGTAGGGTCCAAAATTTAGGGGTTCCCCCCCTTATTTTTTTTTACCAGCAGAACGGAAATCTAGATTTAAAATGAATTTTTTGTTTTTGGTTTTTTTTCCCTTTTGATCTCAGTTTCTTTCCTACTAATTAGCTGATCCTCAAGATTTTTCTGTATAAAAAACAATATTTCATTTCTATTGGTGTGCTTGTTATTTGAAAGAGCACACAACAAGTAATTTTGAGATAAACACAGTTCTGAATCTTCAAAAGTTTCAAAATTATTTTATATATTATGAGAAAGATATATCATCCAACTACAAAAATGTTGAGAATAATTGATTAAAGGAGTCTTCTTAAAGAGGTAATAGTGATTTTATTTTTAAAAAATATTATATTTGATAATGAAATTTTTTTTGTTCTTCATTATAGATCTGTGAATATAGAAATAAATCATTATCAGGTACTATTGATATATTTGCTATCTATTGATAACAAATGATATAAAAATTCTAATGTATGGAAAAATGTATCTGGAAAGGAAATGCATATTGATACAGATATTCAGCACCCAGTACAAGACCCATTGGAGTTTTGCCTTTGGTTTCTGCAGGGACAAGATTTTCCCCACAAGCTTTTATTAATAACACAGCTATAGTCCTACTTGAGGGCATGGAATTGTTTTATTCACATATATTTCTGTAGATTGGTTCTAGTCCTTAGATCACTTTATGCAGAGTGCTTAATAATTTGCTGTGATTGTTTTCTTATCACGTCCTGAATTAGCTGTACTTGTTTCATAGAAGTTAATGACATAGAATTAAAGTGTTAAGAAATTTGTTACCACTATTAATAATGTAGCACAGTAACTGGTAATATAATATTGATACAGATGCCAGACATTTCAGTGCTAGATGTTTGAGCCAATATTTTTCAATGAACAACCTAACTTCTTTATACTTTTGGTGATTATCTAAATAAAGGGCAGAAGTATTAGAAGTCATGAAATACAGCTCTCTAGAATTCGAAGTCTCTTGAGGATTTTTGACCTTGAAAGGATTAAACAAAACCTGATTCAGGCATCTGTACAAAAGAAAAACCTTTCATAAGACTTACATTTGCTGGCATATTTCCACTTGTGCTTCATGTAAAAGGATCAACATTAACTTAAATATTCACTGGATAATACATTAATTAAAAAGAATCACCAATTTCAGTGATTTTAACATATTTTTGGAAGTCTATGATTTGCTGCATAAATATTTTGTATTTTCTGTACTCTTTAATAAGAACACTAGGACATTGGAATTTGATTCAGGGTACTTGATTTCTATTTTTAGCTCAGCTGCTCCAAGACTGACCTTGGGGTACTCATCTCACACTCTTAAGATTTTTATTTTTTTTTTTTTTGCTTTTAACTCTTTATTCTCCTAGCCTTTTTAGATAATAACCAATTGATTCAGGGCAGAAACTGTACCTCATTGAAAGTAAAATATCTGGAGTTACAGGTTTATAATGTGTAGGTTATTATACACCTAAGCATACATATCTGTATTGGTTTCTCTAAATTTATTCCTTTACATGATATTTGGTGCTGTAGAATTACAAATTTTCACTTGTGAGATAAGGACTTCTCATTAAACAATTGAAATGGCAAAAATTGTTAATAATAATAAAGCTAACAAATAAAGCTAACAAATCAATAATAAAGTTAACAAATCTGTCTCTCCTTTAATATTTAGAATGTTTAGGTATGTTGTATGATGCAGAGTTGAAAGTTCTTGAGAGGTATTTGGTCAGAAAGATCTCACATACCTAAATAAAACACACAGGGAAAAATTCTGTTGCAACAGTGTGATCTTTATAGATTGACTTAAGAATCAAGAAGTAGATCAGATTTCATAACAGCTCCAAGTAGATAGGAGGTAGGGTGAAGTGCATAAGCCTCTTATTCAAGAATTGTAGACTTGCAGCTGGAAGCATGGCCCATAAATAACTGCAGTAGCAAATAATAGCAAATAACATCTGTGGTTACACTAACTCAGGAAAAACAAAATTTACAAGGGCCATCAATCTTCATGCTTTAGGGCACGAACTGATCACCAGCTGACATCCACAAGCAATCTCTCTCATGGAGTTTTATTACGCAGTAAAGTAGATTACGAGCTTTTGAGACTTTGTAGAAGGAACAAACTTTGAGCATGGCTACTGATAAGGTACAGGACTACAAAAACCATTGCTCCAGCACAAGATTACAATACTTTTTAAAAATGTTGTAACTTGGTTGCAAATCTAAGATTGATCAAATGACTAATTAGCTAATCACTCTGTGAGATTTTTTTTTTATGGAAATTCAGAGCAAAAAAAAAAATTAACAACACTTGAATTTAGATCATACAACAGACATTTAGGCAACTAGGTTAATATCTGGTAATTAAATAGAACATTAAAAGGCATTCTTCCTTTGTCAACAATCACAGAAAAGTAATAGTAGCATCTTTTCCTTGAGAAGAGTCTAAATTATATACATTCTTTCAGTCAAATTGGAAATTCATGTTCACATGAAATTCACATGAAAACACAGTGAATGGGTGAGTTTTCTTAATATGATAGAAACTGGAACTTTTTATCCTATCCACCACATCATTTGGAGAAAAATAAGGAAAAAAAGTTATGTATTGGTTCTTTTATTGGTTTTATGTTATTGGATTTTTTTAGACTTGTTTTTATAGCTTAAAAATTTTTATAGCTTCAATGTGTTTTTACATGGGTAAAGAAAAATGTATTTCCAGAGGCCAAGCTTTATTACTACTGTTGGAAAGATACAGGGTTCCTAAAAGTTTGAGTAGAAAAGGTAAAGACCTGCATAATATTAAGTAGCTTTTCACAACACTATTTTGAATATGATCATCAATGGTATTTTTCACAGAAGACAAAATTTTTAGTTTATTTTGAGAAGAAGAGAAAAGAATCAGTATAACAGAGCAGAAGTTAGAGATTACAAGAGACTGAATATGAAGTCTCTGGCACCACTCTAATAGGCAATTGATGAAACAAAAGTAAATATTAGCATATAATGTAGTTAGAATAGCATGCAAATAAAAGACCCAACATAATGATTAAAATATTAGATTAAGTACTACATAAAACATGAATATTCATAGATGCCTAATGCCTTTAAATAGCTAAAGAAAGACTACAAGCAAACTGGAGAGGGAATATTTGCAAGGACATGTATTGATAGGACAAGGGGTAATGGCTTTAAACTTAAAGAGGTTAGATGCTACAAAGAAATTCTTTACAGTGAGGGTGGGGAAACATCAGCAGAGGTGTCTCAAGAGACTTGTAGATATCCCAAATCTGGAAGTATTCAAGACTAGGTTGGAACTAGCTGTTTTTTAAGTTCTGTTCCAACTCAAAGTATTCTAGGATTCCATTAATTAAATTATGAATAACTTGGATTTAAAGCCCTATAACCTATGAGGTATCTCTGCTATGTCATAGACAAAATTTGTAGTGTAAGTCTCCCACAGTTAATTGATTTGTATTGATGCAAGATTAAGATCTGAGTGAGACTTTGTTATATACAGATAAGAGGAGGAAAGCAGATACATTTTTCTAACAAAAAAAGTAGGTCATCATAGAAAATGTTCCAAAAATCTGGCATTTTAATAGAAACCTTGAATGTCATAAATGTAAATCTGTAAATTATTTTAGAAGACAACTGATTAATGGCGTCAAACACCTTAAAACCCTAGACTTAGATTTCTTTTTTCATCTCTAAAAAGTAGACAAGATAAGGTAGATGGCAAGCTTATTTTAGCTGCTTGTACTTCTCTCTCCATTCAATTCAGCACTCATGGGTCCATAGGAAGAGAATAAACAGAAAAACTTAATTATATGCCCTAGTGAGAATGAAATAACTACAGAAGACTGGGAAGGATTTTCTGTTCTTCTTTTTTCATTATTACTTTTTAATATTAGGATAAAGAACATTGTGACTATTGGGAGAATACTTAATAAAGAAAAGTTTTTGCTATTGCTATAAACTAGTAAACTATGTATGCTCATGAATGCATCTGGGCACTGGGGCCAAGTGGCAACAAGCAGTGAGAATCAATCATAGTGAGTAAGTCTTCAGAGCTGGGTGTCTTTATGCAGAATTCCTCTTGGAATGGTTCCTAGAAAATTATACTGCCTAAGGGGTGTCCAGACTCCTGTGTGAGACTACTGGTTGGCACATGCTAAAATCACCCCAGGGAATTTTTTAGCACTTTGTTAGTATAAAATATTATGTTCTGATGCTTGGGAATGTCTCCAAATACTGTTTAATTTACCTTTAAAGACGCAACTTTTAGGAAGAAATTCTCCCATAGATGTCTTCTATAATAGGAGCTGCATCTTCAAATTCTCTCTTGCTCATTCAATTCCATATATTTTTGCCCCATTAGCTTTGAAGTCTTGTTGCTGCACAGTAAGACAGAATTAGTGGGAAGAACAAAAGAGAACTTCCTACAAACTCTTATGTGTCTTGTTCCTTAACTTCCAGTGAGTGAGGCACTGGAACAACTTGTACAGGAAAGTTGTGGATGCCCTTCCCTGGAGGTTTTCCAGGAGATCTGGATGGACCTCTGAGCAACTTTGTCTAGTTGATGTTCCTGCCCAAGGCAGGGGTGTTCGAACCAGATGATCTTCAAGGTCCCTTTCCCACCCAAACCATTCTGTGATTCTGTGAACTTTCTTTTCTTGGCAAGACAGGATTCCCTCGGGATAAGGTAGATCTTAACTATACATTTTCCTCATCTGTGATGAAGGTAGATCTTAACTATACATTTTCCTCATCTGTGATGAATACAATACACAGAAGTTTGTGGAAGTCCCTTTTGCTTTACGGCCATCATTACTGGAAAATCAGGCATCTGAGTCCTTAAGTGCAAAGAATGCCTCTGAATCAGCCACTTGTTGATAAAGCTATTTATTTAATGTTATCTCTTGGGTAGCTACTGGCCATTCCTAAGCTGCTAACATTTATCACCTGAGGTCATTGGTTTATTTTATGCTAGTCCCCTGTGCAGTCAAAAGAAAAAGGATTTATCTCACTTAGCTGGTTCAAAAAATGCTGTGGAGATCTATGTTTCTCTCCTTTGCCTATAGCCAGTGTTCTTTACTTAGGATGTTTGGATCCTCTAGATGTCACATAAAGGAGAAGTTAAGTGTTTAAAGCACAGATACTGAAGCTTATATTCTACTTTATCTCTTGGAAACAGAGAGAATTCCACTGAGAAAGGAAACACATTTTGTGGTGTACAATGCACAGTAAAGGTTCATCCTGCTTCAGAAATGTCACTGTATTTTTCTTCTGCCCTAAAAAAAGAGGAGCCCTTTAGGGTGCTTTATATGTTTCACAAATACTAATTTTCAAGCAGATGAACTGGTTGAATAAGCAATGTCCTCTGAAGCCTTTATTAGTTCTTTATCTTCACACAAAACATATTTGTATATGTCATAAAATACTAATTCCAGTAGTGGTATTTAATAATTAGAATATTATTGTTAGCTTCCAAGAAATTAGAGGAAGGGGGGAGCTTTTCTTAAATGTACAGTGGTAGAAGTAGTGCTTCTTTTCCAGAACCCAACTGTCACCAAGCCAATTTTTATTAAAAATATCTGTAAGAGGTTTTACTAGCCTCTGAAGCATGTGTGTTAACAGCTTTTTAATAAAACATGTAGCCATTGTACAATGCATGAAGCTAGAAGAAATAATCATGCCCAAATTACCAAGAAATAACCCCTTTCTAAGAAGTAACTCTAAAGGGTGCCATTTGCTATTAGAAGCAGCAAAATACAGAATAGAAGTCAAACAAAACATATTCCCAAGAGAGAAATATTTCATGCTTCAGAATGCAGCAATTGCAGCCTAACAGATTTAAAGCATTTCAAAACAGATTTATGTTCATGCTTAGAAGCAAATGCTTTCAGAATGGCAATGATTACTGATGCAAATGATTTTCATACTGAGTACTGCAGCCTGACACATGCAATTCTAGTAGTTGGGATATCTTTCTAATCTACTCTGGAAAAACACTGGCAGAACAAAGTGTAAAAGTCATACTCTTGGGATTTCTTTTTAATGCAAAAAATGGTCCAATATTTTAATTCTTCTTTATTTGATTACTTATTCAAAGTTTTATTTAAATGCAAAAGACTAGGACCATGGCTAAATCAATTCCTATGGACATTGCTGAGATCCAAATATTTCAAATATTTAAATGGGCACTTCACTCTAGAGCGGATTAGAAATTAAATCTTCATATACTAGTAAAATGAATTCTATTGTTCAAAACAGATCTATTTAGAAAACCTCTTCCATTTCTGTATCTAGTCTTAAGAACATGGCTTGGACATATTTATACTTCAGAACACATGTAGAAATACCAATAGTTTTTTTATCTGCTAATAAATATAGCTGTAGAGCAATTGCCTTTCAGTTCTTTATGCCGTCATACCCTTACGCTCTCAGGTAGCCCTTCCTTCTGCTGTCTCCTTCCTTTTGACTAGGAAGTGCTCAAATATAAAAAAAATAGGCATTTACAGACAGTAAAAAAATTAAAATATTTAAAAACATAGTATTTTATACATAGAACAACTAGTTTTACTATATATGCTCCTAAAATGGCATATAGGTGAATATCTTATATGTGTCTATATGCATCTATAAAGCTCTGGATATGGAGTAAAAATAGCCATAAAAATAGGTGTAAAATAGATGAAACGCTATGTAACAGGAACTAACTGATTAAGTAATTAAAGTTTAATTGTGAAGAGAAACTAATTAAACAAAAGTGAAAGGCAAACTTGGGTTCCTCCACTTTACAAGGCTGTAGAGAAAGCTGTGAAATGTCTGCAGTGGTGAGCAGATGCTTCAAGAAAAGGGGCACCAAAAGTCCGGGTGTTATGTGGATAAGTGGGTTAGAGGGTTCCATTTCAAGGGTTATAGCACCCTTGTAGGAAACCATAGTGTAAATCCTAACATGTAAGGAATAGTCTTTTCCTTTGAGTCATATTTCGAGGCCCCTGCATCCAGCTCAACAGAATTATCATGTAGTATAACTGGGACAGACTTTTGTTTGCATGGTGACACACAAGTAACTTAAAAAATGGAAAACCAGAACAAAATGCCAGCTTCAGAAAAAGTGTGTATGGCAACAATAATGAAAAGACCCAAACGGGATCCCAAAAAATTACTGCATCAACCAGAAAAATCAATCAAGGGGCTCATGAATAATAAACTGGATTTTGAGGTATGTATGACAGAGAGAAGATAAATAGTGCTGGAATGACTTCATTTCCCAGTGGTTGAGAGGGAGGTTTTACAGGTGCCTTGAAGATCACAGTGGGGAGCAGGCTGGTGCTATGTCATTTCAGACTATGCTGTCTACTGCAAAAGCAGTTCCATTCTTTTGAAGACCATATCTACTGCAGAAATCATAAGTAGATAATAAACAGCAATGGGTGTGCACCAGAGATGAAAAACCATGGTTATTGCCCAGTAGAGAGGAGAAGCTGGCAGTCTCTTAGTACTAAATGAGCTACCTGTATATCAGTAGCACCTATACGACTGTCCTATAGTAACTGAGCAGTGAAATGCTGTTTGGAGTTTGGTTGGCATGTTCTTATAGGAATTTTTTAATAGGACTTCAAAAAAAAAATAGTTAACAGACTTAATAAGACCATGTAATAGTAGGTCATGGAATAATAGAATCATAAAATGACTTGAATTGGAAGGGATTTTAAAGATCATCTGGTTCCAATTCCCCAAGGTAGTTTGGGATTCTTTTCCTTAAGGCAGAAAAGTGATGAACATGAGATTTGACAAAAGCTTGTAAGGTCAAGAATAACAGTGTTGTTTTCCTAGACAAATAAATGTGAAACATCAAATAAAGGTGCCAGTTTCAAAACAAAAGGAAATAACTCTTTATGACATCTTTAAACAAAGACTTTTAGTAAGGGTGGGAAGAGTTACCTTTTGTAACTCTTCTAGATTTTGCATCATGGAAAAGAAATCATCAGCACTTACATGGCAATGATGAGGCTGCTAAGGAAATACTGTAATTTCAGAGACACTTTGAATAGGTCTTTCTTGAGTGAGATTTGTTTATAATTTAAATAACATATACACCTAAAAAAGTTATTATCGGATATTCAGGTCATGTTTAAAAGAGCTGTAACTGATTCACATTAAATAATCATTGCCTCAAAAGACATACAGAAAATACAGGGTAAGTTCCTTACAACTGAGACAAAATTTGTCATTTTAAAGTAAAATTATCTTAGGAAAAGAAATAGAGTTTCAGTATTCAGTAAATTGAAGCCTGTCTATATTAGGTAGCTAGTTCAAGGGGGAAGGAGGTAGGTAGAACCCAAATCATGTGTTAAGATGAGCCATAAATAACATTCAACAGTTATATTTTAGAATCAAATTAGGACAAAGTATAAAAACAAAGCAGGGAAAATAAATTTATTATTCTGATGCAGAACTGAGGCAATTATGTTTTGTTCCAGCTGCATTTTTGTAGGAGACAGACAGAAGAATTACTTCCTGGTTATCTTCCTTCAACAAAAATGATTCACCCTCCAACTGCCTTTTTATGATGGTCTTAATCCACAGTGCAAGGCCTCTTAGATGCTAAAATACAATGCAACTTAAACTCCCTTTGAAGGACCTCAGACTCTCACAAAAGGGTTATTTCCCAACTTTAGAATGCTGGTGGAGCCCATACAAATATTCTGAGCATTAAGTGAAAAACACAAAATGATCTCCAGAACAGTATGGACCTAATTTATCTATAAAGTTGTCATGGTTCGACCCTGGCACAATGTCAGGGCCCCCATGAAGGGTATATTTCCAAAATGATTGCTGAGAGATGTGACCCAGGAACAGAACAAAGCAGGCTCCCATTTGGGGATGGAGGGAAAACCACAACACTTTATTCATTATAATATCTAAAAAGATCTCCCCTCCCCCACCCAGACGCAGCTGGGCAGGGGAGAGGTCAGACTCCACTCACTAACGCCAGATTCCCAAAGAGGAAGTTCTCTGGGAATCTCCTGCTTTTAACCCCTGTGTGTTCTCAGAGGCATATCCAAATCCTCAGTGGCCACACCAGATGCCCATTTTGAATTTGGCCACTGATTGGTCTGACCTAGACTCTTCCAGAAACACACTTCCAGGCCAAACCACGACAAAAGTTTAATTGTTAAATCATCTCCTGGATGTGTTCTAGTCTCCTCAAAGCTTTTGAAAAAAAATGATAGAGCAGGATATCCCAGAACTAACCTTGCCTGGTGACCTCATGAGGAGGGATCATTTTCTGCTGTTCTCTACTTTGGGAGCATAGACACAGAGAGGGGAGCTATTTCCATGCCATTGAAATATGGATTTTCCTAGTAACCTTCCTTTCTGTCCATGTCTTTTGTTTGCTGATTTAGTCTGATTGTTAGCATCATCTTTACTTTGTAAGACATGCAATATTTTGGTACAACTATTCAGTGCAACCTTGAGCTGTATTTCTTATTCATTAGTAATTTAATTTGCAAACAGAGTTTAGGAAGCTCTTATTTCTACAGGAAATAAGAGGTGAATGTGGCTTTGTTGGCTCTTCTGAAGTAAGTTTACTTTGCATCTCTGCTTCATTATGTGAAGGAATTTTTATCTTCATCTTGCATTTTTCCCCATGCTCATGAAAGTGATGTTTGATACTATTAGGCTTTTAGCTATTGCAAACCAAATTTGCAGCTCAGTCTGAAGGAAAACAGCCAAAGCATGACATGCCCTGCTTAAATCTGCAGATCACTATGGCTACAGTTTTATTTAACAGGTACACTGATGCTACTTTTGCTACAGTAGTTAATTTTGTATGATGTGCTAATTTTATGTTATATCTAGGCTGTTTGCGTTCTGGCTGAATTGAGGAATTCCTGATTACAGAGCTATTGATAGTGGTGTTGTTTGGACAGGAAAGCTTAGCTACACACATAGACACAGTTCAGCTCTCACAGTGAAATGTGCTATCACCTCCAGGGCTAAACTCTTCGGGAAAGTGTTAATTACCTTGTCATATATTTCACCCTGTAGGCATTCGTTGGTTGCTCTTCCTACTTAGAGTATGGCAGGCAGAGGCAAATGTTCCTATGGATGGTACAATTTGAAGAATTGCAAAATAATATCCACCTTTTTAATTCTGCAAAGGAAACAGAACCATATTTGATTTTTACTTATTTTCCAGACATCACACTAAGGGAATGTGGAAATTCACTTCCCAACTTTTCTCAGTTTCTTACTTTAACATTCTTTCTCTTTCATATTCAGTCTCTTTTTTGGCAACTTTTAGCATGTGCCAAGATACTACAGAAACAGATTTGAGTTTGTATTTAAGAGTAAAAATCAATCATTTATTGTCTACTATACACAGTATATTGCTAATATTAACAGAATACTACAGTGATCAATAGTATCTTCATCATGGAGTTGCATATGGAAAAGTGAGATTTTGCTGCATTTTGTAGTATTAGGACCCTCAATATTGCTGAGTTGGCATCTTCTAATTGATCTCCTGTGCTGGGGAGGGAGGGCTGAAAAGGATCTTGATGTCAATATTTTTACCCTTGAATCTTTTTGGAGCTGGTAACTCTCACCATTTTACCAGGTACTCTTTTGTCTGTGTTTTCACTTTTCTCATTTTTTGTGGTTTTAAAGCACAGACTTTTTCACACCTTAGCAACAATTTTCTCACTAAGTTTACACAGCTGCTTTGAATTAAAGTAGGCCTTGAATTAGAGACAGCTGAATTAGGTTGAGCATGGGGAAATTTCAAAATTAACTGAGTTGGCTTTTCAGAATAATATCAGCACTGAGCCTCCAAATCATGCAATAATTCTTTTGCCTAAATATGAGGGTCGAATTTTCTGTGAGATGTCCTGGTATATCCACATGGTTTCTTGAAAATCTTCAACTAACCAAAAAAAAAAAAAAAAAAATAGAAAAACAGATAACATTTTATTTTTTCCTAATTAATTCTTTAGAGTATTGTAGTGCAAACTTTTTTTACATTAAGAGTAGATACATGTCTTTAAAGTGTTTCCAAAAGAGTTGATTGAGCCTCATTGATTGTTTAGGTCTGCTTACTCAAATTTTGCAACAGTCTTACATTCTGAAGTAATTTTCACTTTTCCCAAATTCTGCCAAAAGTTTTGTTTGAGTGTTACAAAAATTGCTGTCAATTCCCTTGTGCTATAAGTGGATGTCACATCCTTTTAATATCTTTGTTTACTGGAAGTATGAAGCACGGTAGCAGCTTCTGCAGATAGAGTAGAAAAGTACTGAATCTGAAGGATAACACTCACTGAAACAAATACTTGTAATCTGAAAAAATCCCCACCTGTTCCTGTTACTTTCCCTGTCAAGTGCATGAGCTGCAAAAACCTATCTTTTGTCTGCTCAATTGTGGAAAAGAAAGTGACAACTGCAGCATTTTACAGCTTGTAACAGTGTCAGAAGCCAAGTCAGAAAATAAGAAAATACAGAGGGGAAAAAAAATCCCTCACAATGCGTGCTTCATTGAAGAGAAATAAGAAATAACAAGAAAACATCTCTGCAGTGACAGTAAATACATGAAAATACCAACAGAAGAAAATATAAATATTTAAAGCTAAAACAGAAAACAATTCATAAAAAACATGGTTACACTGGGTGACATATGTACTCAGAAAAACATAGAAACACCTAGAAAAAGAAACATTTCTGAGAACTAGGGAAAAGTTTAGGAAAATTAAAGTCCATTGAAGTTTAGATTAAGAGCTAGACAGAGATGGGGGAGGGGATATATTCTGAAATACTTCTGCTTTATCTGAGTGAAAAAAACCCATTTGCATATGCTTCATTATTATAGATGTCAGTTCTTCTAGCTATGGATTATCAAGGTTTAAATAACATTTTCTGTGTTCTATTAAAACATTAGTCTTAAAGAATTTTCTTTTATTTCTGTGCTTCTGCAAAAATTCTTGAAATATTGGGCCCAAAATAAAAGGAACCAATCTAGGTCCTGAGGATCAATAGAGGCATTTCTGTTCATTTTAACAGGCTTTGAAACCCTCATAAATTAAAATCCCTTTACTGGTACATAGGTACATAGATGATAAAATGGTTAAACCACCCCCCCACCCACCCATTTAAAAATAGTTTTTTGCAAGAAGATTTCTGACATAGAAACAGTATCAACAATTTAGTCTCTGACACTTTTGACCCCCCAAAAAAATCTTTTGCATGATATGACCTTTGCTACTGTTTTATACAGAGCTCCAGCCTGTATTAGTTTTAATAACTGGTTTTGAAAAAGTGGTTCATCTAATATATTATGCTTATCTGTGATGACATTCATAGGCCTGGAATCTCTAGCCTCCAGATAAGTATAAGGATTTGAAGCTGATCTGAAACTGTATAAAATGTAAGTATTAAAGAGATAGGGTTATAAGTAACATGAAGAAATGTGTTTCTGCATATTAAGTCAGTAAAGATACACAATTATTTTTAAAAATGCCCTTGACATCTTATCTTTCATGAAGCTAATGCTTGGGAATTTCTGCTTTGCTGCAGAATGACATGTATTTTCAGATTTATCAAAAGAAGAGAAACAACAGGGAACCTGGTTACTGATTATTAATACAGATAATGAAATTATTTAGTTTGATTTGCTTAGAAGTTTAATAATCAGATCTATGTAAAAGTAAAATATAATGACAGCTAGATGCAAAAGCAAGCTTATCTTCTCTGAATATAGAGTGCTATTTTGCCGTAGTAATACTCTAACTAATGAGAACCATCATTTATTATATAAAAAATAATCCCCTCTCCAAAAGAATGGTACATATTCTAGTAATATTCAGAAACACAAAACTTAGAATCCTCTTCCAAGAGAAGGTATATGTATTTGAGTTTCTTCATATATTCTGAAATATTTGAACCATGTTACTCAAATTTGCTTGCATAAGAAATTCTTCTCAGAAAAAATAAGTATAAATTTATGCTAATAACAATTGAATGAGTAAATTCTTATGACTTCTGTTATTTAAAAGCTTTGAAAGGCTAGAAGAGAAAGAGCATTTTGAATTTCTGCTATTAATAATAAATTTGCTTATGGTAAGCAAGTTACATACCAAATAGAAATCCTGCAATTTATAGAGGTGTTATTTTTTTAACTCAGGGATCATAATGAAATCATAAAATGAAAAAGAAAAATAACTGTTACATTCTGTCTTTTGTATGGCAGAAAATATGTTTCTTTATTATTTATTGAAAAAAAATGTTAAAAAATAACATTGCTGCAATTTAAATGTTATGGATTTTGGTGAGTGTTCTTTGCATAGGCTCCAGAAATAAAATGCAGCCTGATAAAATTTGAAAAAAATATGTTGTTCTTGTAATACAATTTTGCTCCTTTCTGTTGGGAAGCAATGGTTAGGTCGAGCATGAGATTGTAGATAAAGCATGACTGAAATTAAAACTACATTCTGGTACATGACTTGCTTATATTACAATAAGGTATTGTTGGATTTGTTTGTCTGTTGTGTGGGTTCTGAGTGGAAGCCAAGAAATATGCCACTGGCTGTATGACCAGAAAAGGGAACCTGTAGGCCTCATCCCATGATGATTAATACAGAATTAATTTCAGGGTTTGCCTTGAACCAAGACTGAACAACCTCCTTTCAATAAAAGAGGGAGGTGGGGCAAGACAGACAGAACAGAAAAGTGAAATTAAGTCATTTCTGGCTCTAATGCTGTTAGGTCAATGGAAATTTCCATCTGACTTAGTTAATTCACGGTTCAGCCTTTAACAGGGGACCCAAAGAATCCTCAAGCTCACTCATCCAAGCTGCATATCTATAAACTAATGGGTTTTTTGCATGTGTAATCAAACTTGAATGTTTTCTATTGCTCCATTGTTACTGTTTCTAGTTCATTGTTACTGTTATTGTTTACCCAAAGGCACAATGACAAGTTAGACTGCACTGTCTTTTACTGACGCACTAAAATAAGAATAAAATGTTATTAATGTAGCAAAATTGGGTTGATTTGTAAGGTTTTTGGGTTTGTTTGTTTTTTGGTGGTTTTTTGGGTTTTTTTTTGTTTTATTTTTTTTTCAAAAATCTTTCCACTAACATATTAGCAAAGAGAGAAAGTTCACAAATGACATCAGGAGACAGATGGGAAGGGAAGAACACAACATATTGCTATTGTTCTGTTTTATGAGACAGGCTAGGAGGGATATGTCAGCTGTTAGTTCATTTAAGGAAATTATAAAGAATTTAATTCTTCTGAGAAAAACTGCAGTTTGGGGAATCAGCCACCTACAGTGTGCGTTTAGCACAGTGGTAAGCATGTATTATGTATATCTCCTTTGTGCCCAATGGCAGAGAATATGAGTCTTTTCTAGCCCTAAGCTGTAGTCCTTTCACCAAAACTATAGAGAATTATGACATCAGGAGCAGTAGAAGTCCGCAGATCACATTAAGACAGTAGCTGTTGCACATATGCTCACTTAAAAAGAAAGAGCACTGCACAACATCAAAAAACAGCTATCCAGTTCCAAAGGAGAAATATCAGACATTGGGTTTTGAAAAAAATGAAAGCTGTAACAACAATGCCTTCCCTAGTCCTCAAGCCATTTGTCACGTGTTTTAAACTGTCTTAGACAGCGGGAGAGTATGAAAAAATGCTGTATGGTGTGCAACAAACCTGTAAGAACTTTTGACACGTGGGATCACTGTCAGAAAGGTATAGCCTTTTTAAATTGCAGAAGCCACAATTTGCAAAATGAAGATATTTAAGTGTGAAAGGCAATTGAAATTAAGTTCCTAAAAGATTAGGTCTGTTATTGAACAAGACATTAAACATCATTCATGCGGAATGTGCAGAATTGCCTTGAGAATAGCAAGTCAGAGACAACTTGCTGTCACATTCCAATTTCTGACTTGCAGCTTCCATGGGAAGGCTCATGCAACAAGATAGAAGAGAGGAGGGAACTGGTATTCAGTAATGTCTTACTCTCAGAATGAAAGCAGAGCTCTGAATCCCCAGTAAGGCACTTCAGCTTCGAAACTTCAGAGTGGTGTTTCATACAGTGGTGTTTAACATGCCAGCACTCAGCAAGCTGGTTGTTTTGAATACAAATTTGAGTTCCTGTATTTGGTGCATAGTTATATCTAGGCATCTAAATCAGCACTCCATATTGAGTTTTGAATGCCTACATTTTGGATGTTGCAGTCCTAAACATGACAATGTGGTCTGTTGAATCTCCTACTGAACCATTTTTCTCTAAGGACTAGAGAGAAATAAGAGATCAGGTATATAAAAGAGTACTAGAGTATGTAAGTCACATATTGGTAAATCTGTGCTTAAGTAATGCCTATCTTTGATGTATATAAAATACATTAAGATTAAACATCAGAATGCCTGATATATATTACAGTTTTTCACATACTTTGATCTTCTTTAAACATTCAGGATCTGCTTCATAAAAAGCCATCTTCAAATTGTGTTACCATACTTAAAATGCCATCAAAAGCAGGCCTGTTATATTTTTTCACTGCTTGTTTCACAGTAGAAACACATTTGAAATTATTGCCTTTGTCATAACTTACTTTTCCCTCTTACTTGTGACCTGATGCTTAAGAATTTTTCTAGGAAACACAAAATGTATCTTGTCAGCCCAAAAGGATTTTTAATGTTACTCCCTTACTTGCAGCAGGGAGTATTCAGTTACTGGGCTTATTTACATACATACATACATATATATATATATTTTTATATATATCTATATATGTATATATCCTAAAAAAAACCAAAACAAAACAACCTGTTTTATTGTGATTTTTGTTTTATTAGTAGGTTTATGGTTTGATTTGTGATTCGGTGGTTTTCCTTGGTGCTGTTTTCGGGAAAGAGAAGCGGCAACAACCCTTTTATTATTATTTCCAGGTGAAAAGTAAGCATAACTACATACTTCTCTCAAAGTATTTTAAAGGATTTTAAAGGACAGCTTATTGTAACTGCTGTTAGAGCATTACAGATACTTCTGTTAAGACCTTCAAATGTATATAATTTTATGTATAAGCATTATTTTGGTCAAAGGACATTTTTTTGTAGTTTCAAACTACATAACTATATAGAATGAAGTATAATTACTCTAAAAATATTTTATGTTTAGTATTGTATTTGCTAATGAAAACTTTAACTGTAATTTTAGTTATTTCCTGTCTATCACTTAGGTAAAAAACAACCAGCACTAACCATGGTAAGTTACTGTAAGCTAAACCTCCCAAACTCATCTGTACAGTTGCACTTCCTGTTCTCAGCTGTGGCAGACTCTAATGTTTAACTTAGCATTAAAATTAAATCCTACTTCTTTCATCATACTTGACATCTTATCAAGGTTTAACCTGGCAGGTAACTAAACACCACACAGTCAGTCATTTGCTCTCCTCCCCAGTGGGATGAAGGACAGAAATGTGGGGAAAAAAGGAAAGATTTGGGGGCAGAGATAAAGATGTTTTAAAAGGACTGAATCTGAAGGGGAAAGAATAATATTAATATTGATAGATGAAATAGAATATCCAGAGTGATGCACAGTGCAATTGCTCGCCATTCAGTAAATGATGCACAGCAAGTTCTCAAGCAGCAACCCCGAGTCAGCTTTCTCCCCAGGTTATGTACTAGGCACAACATCATGTAGTACAGAATATCCCTTTAGTCAGTGGGGATTGGCTGTTTTAGCTCTGTCTCCTTCCAGCTTCTTGCTGGAGGTCCCAAGGCCTGTTCTCTGGAGGAATGATGTACAGAGCAGAAAAGGTCTTGGCTTATTGTAAGCACCACTTAAGAAAAACTAAAACATCAATGTGATATCAACACTATTCTCATCCTCAGTCTAAAACTCAGCATCTTGCTTTACTAGGAAGAAAACTAATTCTAACCAGGCTTAAACCAGAATACATCTAATTTTGTATAAAAAACCCCTCAAAACTGCACTGTTCCCATATGTCCTCAGTGAAGCATATAGATGGTATGACTGCAAAACACTGCAGTGTTAGGGGTAGTTCAAAATACTGACAGTTGAAATCCAAAGCAAGATCTCCAAGAGTCTGCTTGTAGAAAAATTAGTGCTTGCTCTAATTTGGTGATTGTGCTTCCTTAAATAGAAAGATTTTTTGTTGTTGTTGTTTTGGTTTTTTTTTTGTTAAAAGAAAGAACAAGTCAGGAGGAGAATCTCAACAATTTTTTCTTTGTATAAGCATCTTAACAAATTATCTGGAGCTTACAGGAACATTTCAAGAACTTTTTGTACAAAATGGACAAAAACCACTGTATCAAGCTATTTCTCCTTGACGGGTTGGTTATACAATGTTTTTGGTATGATATTGCAAAATACTGTTTTTCAGCTGCCATGTTATACATGTGTTCCTGCATAATCTAAGTATATATACACTACTGTTGCAGACAGTAACAAGTGCATACAGAGCAATTGAGCAGGAAACATCTATTATGCAGTGTAGGCACTATTTTTAGTATATAACTGCTGCTTATCTGCTTAATAATTACACTTTGACACTATTAAGTAAAATATTTTTATGCAACAAATGTTGCCTGATAAACCAGATTGTTTAATTGTCATGTCACTCTCTGGACCTCTTGTGGACAGTCTTCAGCTAACTCTTATTTATAAAGCCTGAGGGTAGTTAAATCCAGGGATGACTCCTATATATAACAGGCAAAAAACATCTTCAAGGATTGGCTACCTTCATTCCACATATGCCTCTAACTTTCACACAAAGAGCTTTGTACCCTGTATTACCGCTACTTGTCCTCCTGAAACAAAGAAAATTAATGAAATGTGCTCAGTTTCACACCATGAAGGACACAGTCAGCTGACATTTTTCCAGTTTTTAAAGCATTTTGAGTAGGGAAAAAAAAAAAAAAAAATTAAAAATGGAAATGAAAAAAACTTCTGGGAAAATAATTCTGTCTTCAAATCTGCAATCTGCTATACTTGGAGCTGGCCTTAACAGGGGGAAATACTGTTCTATTTATCAATACACCTAACTTCAGTGCTATCATGGGTTTTCCTTTCATCTGGTTAGCAATGAGAATTCCTGATAATCATTCTTACCCATGATGCAACCATAATTTTTGTGCTTTCAGTAGAAAGAAATAAATAGAATACAACTAAAGCAGTCATCTGTCACTTTTTTTTTTTTTCCTGAAATTGCACCAAACACGCTCCAGTATTTTATGGTACATATTGTACTAACTGAGCTATAATACTTCATTTTCCTGGAAGAGTATTTTACTTATTTAGACATTTTTCTTGCTGTATATAAAGACAGTATCAGATTGCAAAAAAATGCAGTATAAAGTAATTTTCTCTTGAAAAAAGTTTCTCTTTTGTTAGGTTTTTAAATGTTAGTCTACTGCTCTTGTAAAGACCATTCCTTGTTGCAATCATATTTAATTCTTCTCAGTGTGATAGGCTGACTTATCTTTCTGTAATGAAGATGGTAGCTGCATTACTAAATTCAACCTTTATGTCTGCAGTAGCTGTAGCTTAGTTAGAGATGCATACACTTGACTATAGAACAATTGTTCATCAATTCAGTTGCCTTGGTGTTTGAACTAAAGACATCTTGAAGACTTGCAAAGTGGAAAAGGAGAAAGTCTTGCAATACATGGCTCAAACTTGCTGAGCAGTGCAAGGCTTACAAGAAATTAATAAATCAGAAGAAGTGGAAAAGCTGTTCTTAGGTAGTCAATATTTCCTCCACCATTGGTTTCTCCTGTCTATAGCTCTGTACTTTTGCCTCAAGACTTTCAAAATATGTTAAGGGTAAGGAAAAAAAAAAAGCAGTTTGACATCTGGAAGAAATAAAAGAAAGGGAATGATGAGAAAAGTAGGAGGGAGGGAGACAAGGGAGGAAGGAAAAGAGACAGACATGCTTGTATGTAACTATACAGATTTTTTTAAAAAATGCACTAATGTTCTAAGACAAATATTTCCTTGGAAGCTGAAGTTTATAGCTTCTTTAACAAAGTTATTTTTTTTGTTTTTAGTAAAGATGTGGAAACTGGAAAGTAAGAGTGCATTTTATAGAGAGTGATATGGGCATCAACTAATAAACTGAAGAAAATTTCAAAAAGAATATGAATATACCTCCCGTGAAGTAAATTACACTATACAAATCATAAAATGCAAAGGCAATATTATCATCAAGACACCATACAAAATCTGTGGGAAAATGTAGCTTTTATCAACATTCAAATGACTGCAATAAGTTTCATCTATAATTATTTTTACATTCTGATAGCAATTAATAACCCTGTAATAGATTGTGGTCATTCAGTACTAAGGTATAACTTACTATCCAGATCTAAAATTACCTTAGTAATGAATTCTGTACAGTATTTTTTTAATTTCTTTTCTTTGACTCTTAGAACTGGTGAAGTGGCACAAAGCAGTCAGTCAAGATATGGACTGGCATGTTCAAAATTTATGTATTCTCCCTCAGCTCACAGGAATGCGTGAACCCATGTCAGTGTGAAGAGTACACAGGAGGAAAGAAATGAGCATGTTCTGAAAGTTCAAAATTAAAGAACATTTAACTCCTGATTATTAGTGCTGATACAAAGTTCTAACCCTGCAGCAGCTTTGAACTCTCAGGGCATGATGCATGGGAAAAATTGATGGCTGAACACACTATAATACAAAAGTAAGAAAATGCAACTAGTTCCCTACTGTGCCAACTAGATCACAGAAACAAGATTATATCCTTTTTTTTGCTTTTTATTCAATTCAATTCAGGCTTCCAACTTAGTTAAAAAAAAGTGATTAGATATAACAGCTTAAATCTTTATCTTCAAAAGCTCATTTATATTTTACTCTTCTTTAACACTTACAATATTCTATGGCTTTTTCAATGGCAGGGACAGCACTCAAAGCCATGTAATTACATAACAGATAGCTCTATGATAATTCTGCTGCAATGGATAGATATGACTTGCTTTAAAATTGCAGAAATATTCCTTTACTTGCCTTGTATTCCTTACCAGACTCAACGTCATTTAGATTTAGGTATGCAGGCTTATGTGTTGGATCTCTGAGAATATATGCACTGCTGCTGAAGCCCCCAATCTTAACAGAGCACACTGGATGAACAAGAAACGAAGGGAGGGGTGGTGTCCTGAAAGGCGATGTCTCCCATTCATGCTGAATACGCATCACAATTGCTTTTAGTAACTGAGTTAATAAACTTTTGCATTAACTCCTTCTGTCTGGGGTAAAGCTGCCTGGCTTCACTTTAGAAATTGCTGTTCAATATTCTCTCCAGAGGCTTTTTACTGCCATAGTCTTTCTCATTAATCCGCCTACCACTAGTTTTTTGCTGTTTTTCATGTGCTTGTGTCTTCACAATAGAATCAGAAAATTCAGGGGTTATCCTTTCTCTGTAGATTGAACCTTGATCCTTCAAGTCTCTGATTACAAAGAGAAGTATGTCTCTTAGTCTTGTTTTACTGTCATGCAAATGCACTGCAGATCACTGAGGAAACTGAGGGCTTGCTGTTCTCACAAATCCCTTTGACACAAAGTCCTGCTCGGCCAATAATACACTTTCTGGAATCTTGCATTGTTCTTAGTATCAGAGAATGCATTTAAAGATAAAAGTATATTTCACGTAACAGGGTACATAAGTGAAGGCAGTTTTTATGTAAATTCATTTTAAAACCTACAGACTTACTTGTTTGGACTGATTTCTAACCAGGGAAGTGTAACAGAATTGGCATTGTTCAGGCTGGAGAAGAGAAGGCTTTGGGGAGACCTAATTTCAGCTTTCCAGCACCTTAAAGGAACCAAAAAAGATAAACAAATACTTTTTACAAGCACATGTAGTGATACAACAAGGGGAAATCAATTCAAACTGAAAGAGAATGGGTTTAGATTAGATGTAAGAAGAAATTCTTCACTGTGACAGTGGTGATGCACTGGCACATGTTGCCCAGAATGGCTGTGAATGCCCTGTCCCTGTGAATGATCAAGGCCAGGTTGGATGAGACTTTGAGCAACCTGTTCTAGAAGAAGGTGTTCCTGCTCAGGACTGGGGAGGTTGATGATCTCTAAGGTGCCTTCCTAACCAGGCCATTCTACGATTCTATGACTTTATGATTATGAAAGCTGGTAGAGTGTAATATGCATGAAGACATTTCTCCTGCCTCTTGACAATTGAATTTTGATTAGCTGGGATTATTGTAGTGCTGTGCATGTCAACTAGGAGTAAAATGATTGTTAGCACTGGAGAATAATCTGCTACTAAGAAAGACTTAATGTGCAATAGCCTGTGTGGTATGGATGCAAATTTTGGATGTTTTAATATGTAAAATGGGCTTAAGGACTTTGCAGTATGTCTGTATAGACATACTCCTCCATCCAGTATTGGAGCTTAGCATCAGTAATGCAGTACATTCAGCAGTTGAGTCTTTTTACCATTTTCTGTGAATGTTCAGTGACATAGTACTATTAATATTTTATGACACTACATTCATATAATTTTTTTCTGTAACTTGACCTTGGGAATGTTTGTATTTTGAGTAATGTATTTGAAAGGTATACAATATGTCGAAATCAAACAAATCCAAGGATTTAAAGTTGCTCCTTTTGGCCAGGGCACCCAAAAGGATTTGAAACAACTGTCTTGATTAAAGCCAGTATAAAGGAGGAATTCACAAATTAATTCTGTTATTGCACAGCTGATTCTCAAGATGCTGCTATTCACCTTAGTTTAATAAATTTGGAAACCTCTTGTGTCCTGGCACTACCTAAGTACTCTAATTTTTAACTGCAGAGAAAAAGTTTCCCATCTGGCACTCTATCCTTAAAAACAAGTGACCATGACACTTGTTTTTATTCTAAATATGCTAAGAGGGATAATGCCACTGTATTGGTTTTTACAGTGTAAAAGAAACACTGGGTTCACACATACATGCAAAATCTCTTCCATCTCAGGAAGAAGACAGATTTTTGAAGTAGGATTCAACTGAAAAAGTCACTAGGGGCACCAAATGCTAGGGCACTGGAACATAGGTTTGTTTTACTTACCTAGATTAACAGTATTGAAATTAACCAGTAAATCACACACAAATTTAATTCATTCAAAAATTAAAGACTAATGAAAAATAAGTTTTGCTTCTTCTCCCTCACATACTGCTGAATTTTGCTTATTGAACTCACATTTTTTACTTATGAAAGTGCTATAGATTTTCACAGATTGTTCCCAGTGCAAGGGACAAGTGTGGCCCACAGTCCTTGTTGGACCTCACAGTCCTCACCTCTGCTGTCTGTGGTGTGGAAGGAGACAAAGCAGACATCATGTCACCACGCTACTCCTGCACAGGAACAGCCTGACTAGCAAGGTGACTCAGTGATGACTAAACATCTCAAGAGTTTTTTCTTATGTCTGCATTTACTCAAAATTTCAGAACTCTGAGTACACAAGGCAAACATAGTATTGTTGCTAAACACACAATGAAATCCAATCACTAAAATAATAAAATTAAATAGGTGTTTGAAAGCTTAAAGTTCATAAATACAGTATCAGCAGATTGCAAAAACCTATCTCCCTAACGATTCCAAAATGTTTCTGTCTATAACAGGAAAACAGTAGATATCTACAATTTTAATGAGATATGATTACCTTTTTGGGTTCAGTGGTTAATTTTCTATTGAGCAGAGACCACAGATGTCCATCTTACTTCTTCTTGACATATTTTGTTTCATTTGAGTTGTTAACTGTCTCAAAGTGTCCTGCTCTGGAAATCTGAAGATTGATGTCTTGCTTTTTTTTTTTTAATGTCAAATGTACTATAGATTTAGTTTTGTATCCCTTCTCACCTGTGCTAGGACATAAAATGCTATCAAAAATTTTCACCATTCCTTGTGCAGACCTCCTATGGAAGGTAGGAATGATTTTTGTTTCCAATCTACTCTTGACTTGATTTTCACACTCTGTTTTAGAGAACATCATTACTATCCTTCCTATATTTTTTTTTTAAAACTCACCTTTTGCAGACAATATGTTGAATATGCAGATAGGTTTCTGCTGACACACATATCACAAAACCTAAAGGAAGACATTCTTCATCTCTGTGTTCAAAAATGTCCATTCTGCTTTCTACCTTCTTTTTAGGATTTGGGCAAAATGCATTGACTATTTCAGGGTAAAGAAGGAAAAGCAAGTAAAGAAAGGCAAGGCAAGACAACCATACACGCTCAGAACTCTTCATTTGGCTACAAATAATGAATTTTTGATTGGTTGGGTTTTTTTGGTGTCCTTCCTTCCTTGTTCCTTCCTTTCTCTCTCTTTCTTATTTTGTTTTAGTGGTGTCAAGGCAACTCAGAAGAATTAGAAGAATACTAAAGTATATAAGAAACCAAATTTCTTTTCTCAAAAAAAGCAAAGCCTGAGAGAATGGATTTAAATCTTGACTATCTTGACTGAGAATGAGATGTACTTGGAGATTGTAGGATCAGTGGCATTTCCTTGTAGTGGGCAGGTTCAGTGCAGAATGACTACAGCTATGAGACAAAAATGCAGAAATGTGTCTGTTAAATAAGCAAAAGTTTGGACTCCCTGTACAGTCACCCTTGACATCAAATCATCTTTGGCCTGACAAATGCACTATGAGAACTGACTTTTAAATAGCTGTAAGATTCTCATTTCTTGGAGAATAAATATCAGCAACATGATAAATGAAGAAAATTTCATATTGTTATCTATCGATCTATCTATCTATCTATCTATCATCTCTATCTAACTTAATTTGCAAACATTAGGCTTTGTCTATGCTTTGTTCTGGTTTTAACAAAAATTTGTGAAAAAAATAGTGTTCTAGCTGAGCACAGACTGGTTTTTGTAAAGAAATACAAGTATTTGGCTTTTTTATTTAGTATTTATAAATGGTTGGTCTTTAAAAATTCAAATAAGTATTTCAGACAATAATTTTTAAGCTCAGTTTTTAATTTTTGTTGCTACTGATGAGAGCAATATGCATGCATGAAAATGAAAATGAACCCTTTTTTATTGTTAAACCTCATTGTTGATATTTTTAAGGGCAAATAAATAATAATTCTGTCATTCTAGAGTTTAACAGTCATAGTGTAGATGAGTCAGAAACCTAGCTTCTATCTCTGAAGGATTAATACTGTGCATTTGTGTTGTATTCATTAATATACTCCAAGACACCTCTTCAAAATTAGACCAAAATAAAATGCACTTGATTTCACTTTGCTAAAAAAGATGCACTTTCTTTCCTGAAGCAAAGACTTGTCATACATTCATATGTTCCCTTCCTTCCCCTAGAGAACACATATGTCACCTCCATGCTGCCTCAGCCCACTGAGGGAATAATAATTTTTAATAAGACTGCTATAAAAAGACAGTTAATTTGCATGAGAAGTGTCCTGTTATGAGAGCAATTATAAGGAACAACCATGATTACAGATATCAAAGCAAACAACCCTGAAAACAATTTTATTGTCTGGACAACACCATCAGAACACTACCAGGTAAATATGGTATATCAGTTGTTTACTGATGAGACAGAACACAATCAAAACCAATGACTACAGTAGTGGAAACACTACAGAACTAAATGTTCTTTGAAGAAAATAAAACTGATATATTTTAAGAAAAATAAACCATATTTGTATTTTTATACTTTTCTTCACATGCTTAAATTCTCTTTTTATTCCAGAAAATATTGCTGTATCAGATATGGATGATTATATTCCACTTGTGAAATCAGAAGTTGACTATATATATATTTTTTTTTGTGTTCTCAGAACTGGATGGTGTGTGTTTATTTCATTATGTTCTCCACCAAAGGAAAGGCCACAAAGCCAAAATACTGCTTTTACTGGTGGTGGATGAACACGATTTTATATTTTGGATTATTAGCACTTATCACCACAGAGGTAAATGTAGCAACCTCTGTCTAGAAGGAAACAGTAGAAGATAAAGTAGAACATCATAAACTGTGTTTGCCTGTCAAACACAGTTAGCAATGTCTGTTAATAGAAAATGAGATTCTGTTAAAACAATGGTATTTTAATTGAATTGTGTGGATTTAGAACACTATTAATTACACACTTCTCCATAGAAGGTATAATTAGGACTTACTGATATAGTGTCCATTTGGAAAAGCATTCACTAGACATGATTATACCTACTGGAAAACATTTAGATGGGAAGATTTTGACTGAGACACTTTCAAAGGCACTGACCTTTTCCCACTGAGGAAATGTAGGCTTATTTCAAAATAAACAGCCTACTAAATGCACATAATCTAGGCTCATTAGGAGTCTTTAGTTCATATGCTACAAAGCGCTGCTAATACCTTCCAAAACATTTCCTTAAAGAAGCAATTTGCTGTCTAAACCAAAGTTCTCTGTCACCAGGGTACTTCTTTAAATCCTAACACATGTTTTTTTTATTACTAAATAGCTGAACTGCCTAGGCAGTTACCTTAAGATAGATATGCTAAAGATTTATAATAACACATAATCTTTTAGATGAAATTGCATCAGTTCTGCAGAATAGCTGTGCAGATGCTTTACAAAGAAGCAAGGCACTGTTTCCCAGTAAGATGTGCACTTCTCACACTATAAAACCCACACTGGATATTTGGTGACATAAACCTGTATATCTACCTGATAAGATTTTTCCTGACATGTTTCTTGCAGTCATTTTGAAAACTATTTCTTAACGACTGTGCGAGACACTGGTATTCTAGCTCTTATTCTCATGAAAGAGAATAATTCCTACTTGGAATAAAAATAAGTTTTACCAATGTAGACTTCTTTTTAGTACATTGGTTTGTTCCCCTTACAAGTAGTATATTGCACATTCAAGCTTATAAACCAGTCTTTTATTCAGTGCTATAAATACCACATTTGAGCTAAAAATTTGTCGAGGTCTGCTGTTCAAATTTTTCTTGTTTCTGTGAATGCTTAGGAATCCTATCGTAACTATTTTCCAAAACACTGAATTTGTTATTTTGTCTAACATTGCACATGGCCCTTTTTTTTTGTCTTGCTATTTGTTTGTGTGACTTCAACTCTGAATTCACAAAACATCTGTCTGATTCCCTTTCCCTTTAGTAATTTAAAAGTATTGTTATTGCTGCAGGACCTGAGTATCATAAAGACTACATGTGCTTCAGTCCAGACTTCATGACTTTTTTGTTTGGTAAATCTAATTTGAAGGGGTAATTCTGGGTCTCTCATATGACTTTGAGTGTTTTCTTGCATTATAATCTGATCTGCCATTTAAACTCCCAAATTCAATGAGACTCATATTTTATGTCTCAGATAGATTGCTTTATGACTCATTTCTGTATCTTGCTTGAAAAAGCATGAATCGATCACAATGATTGCTAGAGTTCCATAGCATTCAGAATCTAGCAATGTCTCTTGTGCCTGAACTAAATTAAAATTTTGAAGGAAAAAAAATATAAATCAATAAAAAACTACAGCAAAAATAACATTAACTGGAGTGCCTTCCTCCTGGTGCCAGAATAAAACAGGCTGAACTTCCACTGGCTGTCATCTCCACATTTAGAAATTATTCAGAAGTTTGTTTGGGGTTTAATTGATTCATTAACTGAGGTTTTACTAAACTCATGTACTAAATTTTTCTAGTGGCTCCTTGAAAATGTGCTTTACACTTAAGAGTTCCTCAGTTTCCAGCAGGTTCCTCAGTTTTCTGGCTGCTTGCATATCTCACACACCCCAAGGATATTAATTAACCCAGCTGCTCCCCAGCTCCAAGAATTTTGTCAGTCATAGAGTTTTCAGTCCCATCACCATTTCAATTCAAACATCAGTGGTCAAACTTTTAGAAGTGCCATGAATTGATGCAGGTTAGATTTCCCCACTGGTCTCCTTGTCCTTGGCACCCATGGATGTGTTTACAGATCAACTCAAAAATTCATTAAAGTAAGAGTAAGAAATAAAGGGAAATGGTTCTGGTCAGAAGAAAGATTTACACAAGGTACATAACTGATTACTTTCAGTCTTGCAGTGCTTTAGACAACATGAAACAAAAATGTCATGTGACCTTATTACTGATTTTGCATTCACTGTCACAGCTCTTTAAAATAATTTTCTTACTCCTCTAGCAAGAATAATTGAATTCCTCTTAAGAAGGAATATCTACCTGTTCAAAGCTGTATATATCTTTTCCCTTTAAGTTCTCAAAAATTGGCTTGACTGTGCCAGAAAATCTTGTGATACACAAAGATTTTTAACAAGTATGTTGTTTATTAAAGTCTATTTATTATCTGGTTTATGCCTCTAGAACAGATTGGAAAAAGACTGGGAAATAGAAATAAGAAACACAGTTTAGAAAATTAAAAGCCTTTGGATTAGATCTGCATGAGTACCACTAGATATCATCAGTTGTGTTCAGATGATAATAAATGTCACCATTTACCTTCCAGGTTAATTAATAGTTTTGTGGGGACTCTGCAGTGTTGGTGAACACCTGACTAATTTTCTAGTGATTCATATATATCTGCAGGACATGGTCAGGAGGAGCAAAATACAGGAAACTGCTAAGCAGATGCTCTAGCTGTGAGAAGTACAAAAACCATGTTGGTGCAAATTGGTTAGCTGCTGCTTTGTTTCTCCTTTTATTGGGTTTGCATGGCAAGGTTTTGATAGCAGGAAGGCAACACGGCTGGCTTCTTTGAGAAGCTGCCAGAAGTTTCCCCTATGTCCAATGGAGCAAATGCAGCTCCAAGAGAGACCCACAGCTGGCCAAGGACAAGGTCGTCAGTGACAGTGGTAACACTTCTGTGACATGTATTTTAGAAGGGGAAAGAGTTACTGAAGAATAGCATTTTCAGCTGGAGAGAGGAGTGAGACTATGTGGGAGAAACAACTCTACAAACACCAAGTTCAGTGAAGAAGCAGGGAATGAGGTGCTTCAGGTGCCAGAGATTCCACTACAGCCCATGGTGCAGACTATGGTGAGGCAGCTGTGGCCCTGCAGCCTGTGAAGGTCCATGGTAGAGCAGAGATCCACCCACAGCCTGTGGAGGACCTGACACTAGAGTGAGGGCATAGCCAGAGGAGGCTGTGATCCCTTGAGACACCCAGCCCAGAACAGATTCTTAACACAGCCTGTGGACTTATGGAGAGAGAAGCCCACAGTGCAGCAGGTTTGCAGGCAGGGCTTGCGACCCCACAAGGGAACCAAATGGGAGAAGTCCATTCCTGAAGGACTGTACCTTCTGGAATGGGCTTATATTGGAGCAGTTTGTGAAGAACTGCAGTCCGTGGGAAGGACTGTATTGGAGAAGTTCATAGAGAACTGTCTGCCATGGTAGGGCCCCCACACTAGAGCTGGGGAAGAGTATGAGGAGTCTTCCAGCTGAGGAGTAAGCAATGGCAGACACAACATGTGATGAAATTAACCTTAATTCCCATTCCACATTCCTGTGCACCACTCAGGAGGGAGGATGTAGAGAAAATTGGGAAAGAAGTTCAGTCCAGGATGAAGGGAGGGGTTAGGAGAAGGTGTTTTTAAGATGTGAGTTTAGTTCACATTAGTTTACTCTGATATGATTGGTAACAAATTAAACTAAAGTCAAGTCTGTTTTGCCCATGATGGTTACAGGGGAGTGATGTTTCCCTGTCCTTACCTTGTGTCATGATTCTTTTGTTATATTTTCTTTCCCTTGCCCAGCTCAAGGAAGGGAGTAATAGAGAGTCTTGATGGGCAACTGGCATCCAGCCAGGGTCAACCCTCTATATCACTGGAGTCACTTATAAGCCTCTGCTAGAAACTAGGTCAAGTTTGGCCGCCATGAAATCTTAAATGTCCAGGTTTT
This sequence comes from Passer montanus, assembly GCF_014805655.1. Classification (NCBI taxonomy): domain Eukaryota; kingdom Metazoa; phylum Chordata; class Aves; order Passeriformes; family Passeridae; genus Passer; species Passer montanus. Next base: position 10,185,343 of record NW_024367708.1, on the reverse strand, counting down.
ACAATTTTAAGCAGGTGAGCTACTTAAATGTTCAATTCACATAGTAAAGGAAAAATGCTCCAGATGAAAAAACAAGTGCCATGACTGAATGAACATTAATCTGTTTAATTAATGTTTCAAAAAGCGTCAAATCAATATTATCTCCTAGATTAACATTTTTTTAATATCGTTTTCTGCTGGTCTTAGAATGCAATTACACTTCCATCTGAAGTGATATTTATAGAGAAATCATAATTTATGATGTGGATTCTAGATACTCTAATTTCTGAAGGCATCAAAGAATGCTTGGCTGTTATGGATGGTATTGCTTAGATCTTTTCACGAGTCAAAATTGCTGAGGTGACCCTCAAAACTCTGTATAATGAGAGACATTGCAGCAAAAAAAAAAAAAAAAAAAAAGAGTTTTATCAGCGTTGTTTTTTTGGGGTTGTTTTGAGACTTCTAGTACTGAGGTCTCTGCTAGAGGTGACAAGATGTTGTTATGAAAAAGCTTGCAGTCTTAAAGCATGGCTGCTACAGGAGTACACAAGCAGATATTGAAAGGATGAATGAGACGAAAACATTTGGCAAACTGAAAAAATAAAGTCAGGATATAAACTGACCTTGAAAAAAAAAAAAGAAGATTACACTAGCTTGACATTTACAATTTTTCTTGTAATACACCAGTGACCAAGGAGTAACAAGTGAGCTAAACTACCTAATTGTCTGAAAAATTAGTCATAATTCTATGAAATTTGGCATAACACTTCAAAGAAAAATAATATATAATGATGAAGAAAATGTAAGAAAGCTTATTTCTGTTTATTTCTGGTTTTAGTTTATTTAAATTTAATATTTTTATTTTAACAATTGGGGGTATGTGAAAGCGAAAAAAGGACTATTAAAAATTAATGGATATCAATTCAGATAAGGTTTTTTATTCCTTAAAAAGGCTGTAGAGTTGATTTTGCCTTGTAGAAATCTTCAATGAACACTGGCCTTGGAAAACAAAGACAGGTTGTTTTTTCCACTAGTGTGAAAAGGTGATCAGCTGTGTGATAATAGCATTATTTCTCCACACTCTTTTACATCATATCTCTGAGCCTACTTATCTTATGCCAACATGATGTGTGAGTCTCATGGTTTACTGCTTGTTTATTGGATAACTTGCTTTAAGGGCACAATCCCCCATAGTTTACATTTGCAACTAAAATAATGGAATGCGGGGAGAGCTTTGCTGCATTGAGTGACTAGTTTCTGGAATTACTTTTGGTATTTTTATACTAACTGTAAAGAACCGAAAGGGTATTTTCTTGGAAATTTTGAAAGATTCCACTAACATGTTCAAACTTAAATTCCTGAACAAACACATCAAGATCTGAGCCCATCTGACACCAAATTCAGTCTCTGGGGGCTTTACAGTCTCTGTTAATGGGACTTTAGGCCTGAAATCTTTCTTCTTTCAACATCATTCTCTGGTCTTAGGTCTCAGATTAGGCCTACTTTCCCATAACAAAAATGTGATATGTTGATCAGTAAATGATCTTAAACTGGAAAAGCTCAGTCTGCTTTCCCTGATGCAGAGTCAAGCCATGAATCTGGGCTGGTAAGAAGTGTGGCTGTTTGAAGCCTTTGATCTAAATGTCTTCAAGGCTTTAATATAACTTGCAGTTTTAACAATGGACTCAGACCAAAAGAAACTGTTACTTTACTTTCAACAAATCAAAGAATATATATGTTTTCTAACACAGAATTGATGCTAAATGTGGGGAAGCGGCACTTTTATATAACAGTTACTTCAACAGAAACTACTCCAAATTCCACTCAGCATTGTCTAAGGTACTAATCATCACCATACGACTGATACTAACCTGACTTAGGTATTTAGTGTGAGGTGTATTCCCATCACACATATCACCAAGTATAAGGGAAACAAACTCCATTTTTATACTTCTAGGCAGAGAAGAAAATGGATAGTCTCTGAGGCAGAACATTTTTTTCACAGCAGTGTTCCAGAAAACTATATCTTATTTTGAAACAATGCAGAGCCTCCTAAGAAGCAAGTAATGCATAATATGAACATGACTATTTTTTCACGTTTTCATAATGCTCTAATAATATAGTACAGCATAATGCCCACAAAAGAAATCCCTTCTTTATTTTACACACTACAAGACTAGAAAATATTTGCTAGTATTATTTCAGACAAAAATATTATGATTGGAGAAATAAAAACCCATCTGCATTCAGCTATACATAAAGGGGCCAGAGACACCTACATATTTCATGAGTCAAATGTTGACTTCTTAACAGAGATACAGATTAGAACTTGACTGTTATATTGCTTTTAACTTGGCCGTTAACATGTCATGAATTTTGGACTTTCATTCTTCAATCATGTATTTTTAATTGGACACATTTAAGATATTTCTGAAAATGACAAAGAAGGAGGAAAAATGAATGCAATACAAATTGTAATATGAGTACTAACAACATTAAAAAATAGACCTTTTAGATGACTAACAAAAAAGCAATGTTTTCTTACTAAAAGGTGTTAAACACATATTTAAAACTATGCTGCAAAACCAGTTTGAGGTATTCTACCACCAGACAGGATCACTGTGATTCTGAGGGCTTAACTCCATAGAAATATAGAATCATATAGTGGCTTGGATTGAAAGAGACATTAAAGATCATCTGGTCCCAATCCCCCTGTCACAAGAAGGGATGCCACCTCTTTAGATAAAATTGTTCAGGGCTGCACCCAACCCAGCCTTTAACCAGACTCCAGGGACTGGGCATCCACAAATTCACTGTTCCAGTGTCTCACTACCCTCTGAGTAAAGCATTTCTTCCTAACATCTAACATAAATCTCTTGTGTCTTATTTTAAAACTGTTCCACTTTTTCCATATCCCCTTGTAAAATGTCACTCTCCCTCTTTTGTAAAAGCCCTGCTCGGGCACTGGATAGCTAAATGGTCCATGAACAAAATGGTTCATGGACTGTTAGGATATCAAAAGGGCACAGTTTAGGCTTTATTATTACTATTAGAAAGCTAACATACTGAAAATATTGATTATCCCTGGCAAATCCTGGAAACTCTGGGATCCTATGAAGAATATGCTTTCTATTTTTTTTTTGACATCTAAGCACAGCATTGCATCTTCACAGTACTGCATCAGCATTAATGCATTGGCATAATGCTGGAAATCAGAAGGTAGGAAGGCTGCACAGTGCCCATCTCATCATTTCATCTGTCTGTGAGCATATGCAGAACAGCTGGTAAAGGCTAGTGGGAACACAGAGATCATCTCCTTTGCTGGCTTAGGAAATCAAATTAGGAAATCTGGATTAGTTTCCTCCTGGATTTGATAAAAATCCAGAAATGAACCATTAAGCCTCCTTTTCCCCTTCATCACTAGCTGTAGGCTAATCACAATGTGCCTGTCTGCTTCTGTACAGCAATGAGGATCAAGTGACAAGACCTTATCAAAACAGGGTAACACACAATGACAGAATCAGGCTTTATACGTAATGTAGCATTAGTTGACATTTCTTTTAAAAAAGATGGTGAGTACCAACCTCTATCTTGAGGAATAATTTAGGACTTAAAACAATAACTAAGGATACAGACAACAAATTATCAATTTATACTCAGGACATCTGTAGTTAGGCAAGATGAATCTGACTCTGGTGATTTTTGTAAAATTTCGATACTCCTCAGGTAACAGGGAACATTTTGAGGTCTCATCTATCTGGTAAATCTTGAGGCCATTTCTACACAGTGGACTTGCTTTAACAGCAGCACTAGATCTTGATCCAGAACCTAGCCTTAAATGAGCAGGCAATCATTGCTTGATGAGGGAGGTAGCAGTAGGTGCTGAATTTTGATTTTCCATGCAGGATGTTTCCTCAGCTCCCCCCAAAAAAACCAGTACTTGTCAGTATATTAAAGGCTAAATTTCATTCATTTCTTGAGGACAAGAGAAGGGGCACTTTTGGCTGGAGTGTATCTCTAGTCTGTGCACTAAACATCTTGGTCTAGATATGAGAATCCGTATCAGTAACGACTTAACTTGGGCCAAAGGCAGCTCATATCATTTCATGTCTTTTCATATCTACTCATATCTTTTTTTTGTTGTATAGAGATCCTGGGCAACAGTTGTAGTTTAGCTCCAACCAGCAGCTAAGCCCCACGCAGCCGCCACATGCTCACTCCCTTACCAGCAGGATTATGGAGAGAATTGGAATGGTAAAAGCAAGAACACTTGTGGGTTGAGACAGATTCTACTAGGGAAAGCAAAAGTCACTCACACAAGCAAGCAAGGAATTAAACCAATGTTTCCCATGGGCGGGCAGGTGTTCAACCATCTCCAGGAGAGTAGGGCCCCATTGAGGATAACACTGGCTTGGGAAAACAAACATCACCATTTCAAATGTCACCCTCTTTTTCCTTCTTCCTCTTGATATATGCAGCATGACATCACATTGTCTGGAATATCCATTTGGTCAGATTGGGTCCCCTGTCCTGGCTGTGCCTCCTCCTGCCTCCCATGCACCCCCCAGTTCCTTGCCATCATGGCAGTACAAAAACCAGAAAGGTTTTGTCTCTGTAAGCCCTGCTCAGCAGTAATTCAACATCTATGTATTATCAACCCTGTGTTCAGCACAAATCCAAAACACAGCCCTATACAGCCACTGTGAAGAAAGTAGCTCTGCCTCAGTTGAAACCTGCACAGCAACTAATAGTCCAATGTCATGACCCCTATTTCAAATCATATTTTGATACCTAATACCTGGTTAGTTTTTAAAATATTGAATATCATGTCAACAGGATCTTTCTCAAAGGACATGGAACATGGACACAAGTGTGCAAATGTAATCCTTCAGGAGTAAACCAATATCATTCAGATTTTAGTTTTTTATTGAAATAGCCAATCAGTTTGAAAGCATTTTTAAGGAATCCATGTTAATAATTATTAAAAAGGTAATAAATTACATCAAATATAATCAGCTGCATTATTATTCTTGGAATTAATATTAGGATAAATGGTCTATAATTATTCAGGTTATCACACTTGCCTTTTACATAGAATTAACTTGGTTCTTGGAAAAGTGTTTTAAAACTGTATTTAAAATCTATTATTATCTGATAATTTCAGAAGTCCAATTTTGGTAGTCACTATTTATATTCTTCTGGCTAATGTGGGCATGAAGCATATGCTGTCAACATTAAAAAATATATTTTCAAAGGTTTCCCTCCAAATTCAGATTGAAACAACAGAACAATTCCACCCATGCTTGATTATTAGTGTCCATATCTGATTATTAGTGATTATTAGTTTGATAGGTCTCATATTTCTATAAAAAGAAAATACAAATGGTACATATATTTTAACAAAGTTAAAATAAATACATACTTTGGACAGCAGTAATTTTTCTCCCATCCAGTAGATGAAAAGCCAAATGGAACAGGAAACAGGAGCTAATATATAGCACTGTATTTAAAAAAAGAAAACAAAACAAAACAAAATTTAAAACCCACCTTTCTTAATTACCACTATTTTATTTTAAGGAAGAAGACAGAACACTATTCCTTTATTCTGCTTAGTGATGTAATGAATCCTAGAAGGAAAAAAAAAAAGCCTTATGTATTTGAGGAAAAACACCTCCCTCTTCTGGGACTTTCTATGAAGTGCCTGGCAGTTAAGATTCTGGACACGGCATGAGACACTGTTTAGTCCTCCCACATATCATATAGGAATGGTGGCCATTAATTCTTTTAAATCCAATATGTCATTAGCTTGAGGAAGTATAGAAACAGGCTTTTTTCTGGTTATTCTCCTTGATATTTTTTTATGACCCAAGGACCTAATTTTCTTTGTTACAGAGCTAATAAAAAATGGTAAAAACAAGGCAAAAGGAACATATGTTTTTAAGATTCTTCAGTTATTAGTGCTAACAGTATTAGCATAAGGTAAAAGTCCTATCCCATTGGGTTTAAATTATTTAATAGTCTAAGACAAAATTAAAAGGCACTATCTTCTTATCAGACAGTTACATGTACTATGTTAAATAGTTGGCCAATTTTCATGAATTATTAATAAACACAGCCATTTAGCCAAAAGAAAGTTTGCTAATGTCCAAAGAATTCACAATTACAGTCTCCCCCTCTCTAAGAAGCAAGTAGTCCAAAATTATACCTACTGACAGCAAGCACATTTTTTATAATATGTTTGTGTATTTCTAGCAGAGTGTTCATCAAATATAAACTGGTCCTTAAACTTATCAGCAAGTGCCACAGACAGACAATACTGATATTACAGATGTTGCTGCCAACCAAATGATCATAGGTTTATGTAATGGTACCACGTTATAAGAAACCACTTGAGACCATGTTAATAGAAAGTGTTGCTAAAATTAAAAGGGGTGCAGACTTTATCTAGACTGTTAGTACAGACAATCATAATTTATGGCAGAATACTGTCTATCTTGTAGGATTCTGAGATTTATGAAAAAATAATTGTGAACAGTTCTCAAGTATATTTGGTAGTCATTTTTGTACAAAACTGTAGAATCTGTCATGAATACAAGAAATGCAATTATGTCTAACTCTTAATATTCATACTTGTGTAAGTACACAAATGTTCATATTTATGCACAGAAACACAACGTATACACATTTATGTATACACATAAAACTTATAAGAATTATGGAAAAACTTCATTTGGAAAGTTGATGAATGTGAATACACAGCATGTGCACACAGGCTATTTACTGAACTCTTACACATACTGGATTCATCTTTTGAAGAAAGTAATTTAATTTCTGGTCTATGTACCACAAAAGTACTTATGTTATTTTGCTTCATTCCTTAATGGAGGGTAATGAATTTTGTAGCAAAACCATGAATTATGTTAAAGATGCTTTAAGTCTCTTTTTTCTGATTAATTAATTTATAAAGAAGATAATGAAGAATTTGGAAAAGCTTGACATTTTTGCAAATATTTCTGTTCATGATTATATATTATTATTTATAGAAATTAGGGAAATGTTCCCTACAAATCAGAGGTTTGGTCGGGGTTCTTTTCTATGTTATTGTCTCATACCTAGAGAAAGGCTAGTATTTCCAAAGCTATAGCCAAATTATTGTGATTTATCAGTGTGCATGTATTAGGCCAGATAAACCACAGAACGGCTAAAGTTCAACAGGATATCTGGAGGTTATCTGATGCAAACCCTCAATTTGGATAGAGTCTCTAGGATGGTGTCCCAATGCATTTTTAATACCTCTTCAGCCTCCCTGGGCAATCTGTGCCAGTGTTCCTTCACCCTCATAGTAAAGACATGTGTCCTGATATTCAGAGGGAACATCCTGTGTTTCAGTGTGTGTCCCGTTGCCTGAGGAACTGTCACAGCATTTGAGAACTGTCTGGTGCTGTCTTCTGTCTTCTTTACAACCTCTTTTCAGGTATTTCTACACATTGATGAGGTAGATCCCCCTGAATCTTTTATTTCCTGGAATGAATTTCTCTCTCACAGGAAAGATGCCTCAGTCCCTTAATCACCTTTGTGGCCCTTTGCTGAATTCTCTCCATTATGTCCATTTTTCTCTTGTATTGAGGAGCTCAGAACTGGTCACAAGACTGCACTAGTGCTGAGTGGAGAGGAAGGATAACTTTCCTTGACCTACTGGTAACAATCCTCCTAATACAGCCCAAGACACCATTAATATTTTTCTTTCAAAGTCACATTTCTGGCTCATGTTCAGATTGGTATCCACAAGAACTCCCAGGTTCTTTTCTACAAAGCTGCTTATGTTGGGGCCAAAAAGCAGGAATACTGATGCATGAGTCCTTCCTCCCTAATACAACAGTTTGTACACCCCATCATCCACCCTGAAATGAGGATGGTCTCATCACTACTGCCTTGTCATTTCCACTGCAGAAATAGCAACACCACTACAGACAACAGTGAAAAAAGAGCCCCTGGTTTCAGCCGGTGTCAAAACTTAAATCTACTTCCTTCAAAACTGTGAGGAAATAGTCTTTTCCTTAGTTTTATTTGAAACAGCATGGAACCTATATAAGTATAGTTTATCTTAATAATCTAAATTAAACTAATAAGTAGTTTATCCTAATATGAGTTGTGGAATAATAGAGTTTTTGCAGTATGATTTATGATAATGTAATAAGTGCAAGACATGTTTTTCCAATGTAGTTCAATGCTTTAAAAGTAAAAAAAAGAAAAAAGAAAAAAGAAAAATGAGTATTACTTGCAGTCACAATTAACAAGCAGCAGTGACTCATCCCCAGGAGTTTAAATAGTTTGCTTATAACTGATCAAGGTGCTGTTTAGAGGTTTGATTGTGTTTTCACTCCCAATGTGAACTTTATTCCAGTTTAAAAGGCGATATTTAAGTGGTCTTTGTGCGACCCCTGGTGGAGAAACTTCTCAGTGAAGCATTATTTGCATGAAAAAAATTAACAACTAGCAATAATAATACCTGCCTGTGTTCAGCTGACCCACTTTTTTTCCCCCCCTCTTTTTTCCTTGTTAATACTAATGGACAGATATACACACATATTTTTTTTTCTGCACTTTAAGTAAAGAAAATTGACATAACTGGGTTGCACATGTCTGTGCACTATACATGAATAAACTTCTGCTTATAAAAGTCTAGTGGAAATACCTTTGAAGGCTGTAAAATTAAAGGACAAAATAAAATGCACAACAGAGTACAAATTGCGGGTATTGATTTTTCCAGCTTTAATTTCACTTGCAAAAAATGGATGCTTTCAGGATTTTTTTTTTTCAGGCTGATGGAAAGGACTTGACCAACATCACGATGGGTGTAAGTTCAGCCCAGTAAAGCATTTCAGCATTACAAAGTAGCAAAATCCTAAACTGTATTTGATGTGAGGGTGGTGGGCTACTGGAACAGGTGACCCAGAGGTGCTGTGGAAGCCCCAACCTTAGCAGTGTCCAGGCCAGGTTTTATGGGACTTTGACCAGCCTGGTCAAGAACAAAATGTTCCTAACTATCGCAAGAAAATAGGAACTGGATGTTATTTAAGGTCCCATCCAACCCAAATCATAATTCTACAAATGTGTGTATATATTTGTACATGTTTATTTCAAAATAATTAAGGCACAGATATTCAAAAGAGTTTTTGTAGTACATCATAGGTCAACAAAGAGAAAGATGAGGCAGAGAGGTTAGGCCTAAGCTCAACATGTATCTTCCCAAAATTACTGTTCAACTTAATAGGATTGAAGTTCTTTAACTGTTCAGTTTATTAAAAACAGATTATTTTTTTCCCCACATCAATGCTAGTATCAGTTGGGCAGGGAAATTGGCAAGTTTGGTATTCTTTGTTCTTTATAGATCTTGACATAAAACCTGTGTATATTTTCCTTTTTTTTTTTTTTTTTTGAGCTTAGTTATCCTTTCCCCCTTACCTTGCTGTCTTTTCCCTATGAAAAAAATAAAAGAATTTTACAGTACCTCCCAGTCCATCAGTACTTGAAGCACTTACTAAACCCTGGGAAAACAAAATCAAGTCATTATTTTTCTTCCATGTAGAATAAAGTTATGAACCCATATGTTCCACTTCTTCACAAATACTCAGTAGAGTGTCTGTACTAGGAACGTATGTGGAGCCAGGAAAAAATATGAAGAGATGCTACATGACTGCTAGAATGCATCCTGAAATAGTTTTGCCAGTGCCAGGTGGTGCTTGCTAACACAGTGTTGAAACATGAGTCCCAGGATGTTATATGACAGAAAGTATTCTTAAAAGAAATAGAGAGGAGGTTGCCCTATTTTTTGAGAGAAAAAATGTTTTTAGGCAGCAACACACAAGAGGTACTGTGCTGTTTATGCTCACAGCCAGATATGTTTTCTTAGGAACAGACATGCATCTTTTGGTGTTTCAAATGTTCTTGATTAAGTTTCCTTTGTTCATGTTATTCTTCTTTGGAAAGTGGACATGAATGATCCATTAAACCATGGAATAATATAAAAATATTATTATTTACAAAACATAATGGATATTAAAATATAACAGGTACATAGCTTCAACTGCATATTCTGTAGAAATATTCTGAAGAAATACTGTATATTCTGAAGAAATACTGTAATAACCGATATATAGGGTTCCAGTAGATGATTATCTTAATAAGTGCTTTCTGCATTCCAGGCATCCAGTCTGATTAGTCAAGCAGATGGAAGAGCACTTTGTTCACTCCAAGTATAGGCTTCAATCTATTTCTGAATTGCTTGACTTAGTTTTGGCATTTTGTGCTGGATGGTAGTTACAGTTCCCCATCGCAGCACAGGTTTAGTCTTCTCAGGCTGTAAATATTTGACTAGCTAGCTTACCATAACTTTCTGAAGTTGAAAAGCTTAGAGGTAGATCTCCTGTTAGTCCTGGAGTGGTTTTCAAATACTGATAATACAGTGACAACACCAGTGAAGAATGGAATTTTCCATTGACGCAGCCAGTGTCTAGGAAAATAAGATGATTCTATTTTCACAGGCCTAAGACTTGTTCTGGGTAACAAAGGGTTAAAATAAAGCTTCTGAGGAAAACGTATGCAACTTAACATTACCTCTTCATTTCATTCTTCTTTGATAGTTCAAAAATACCAATTTTTTCTATTCTTTCTGATCTAAAAAGGAATAGATAAATAGAGGAGATATCACAATGGTTTATGAATTATGAACACTTTACAAATCAGGGACTTCTTTTAGCCACCAGAGGTTGGAGATAGGCTTTTGTTGGCAAGCAAGCACCTACTTTAAGACTCTCTGCTTTGTTTTTTCCCTGAGGTGATGTGAAAGGACAAATAATATAAAAAAGCTCAATACAAAACCTCAGATCTGTCTGCTCTACAACAGTAACTAAATGCAATATTATTAATTTCAAGTAATCCCTAGAGCTTTTAAGGCCAATAGTTTTCCAATTCCGAAGTGCGACTTTTACTGTTAATTTAAAAGAAAAAAAAAAATTGCTTTGCCATTATCTGCATAGCTGGTATCTCATTGTGTTTTATAATGGTGAATAGCTGCATCTCTGACTTCCCTGCTTATCCTTTAACTTGCATTGCACTGTGATAAATGAACCCTTTAAGTACTTAGATTTTACGTTTCCCCATGTTTCTGAATCAGGTTTTTTTCTTCACACTCCAATATTTTGTGTAATAAATAGGTAAGATACTAGTGAATAGGGTTTCAAAGTACTGAAACGTGATTGTTTACACGCTACAAGGACATTAATGTGTAGGACAAAGAAAGGACTTCACAGCAGTTATGGTTGTCATTTGCAGTAAAGCCTAACCTTTTCCAACACAGTAAGTGCCATTATCTGTAGCACACAACTTCATTTTCCTTAATGCAAGGTTGGCATTGCTAGTTTTATAAGGAAGATAAAATGAAAGAAAATCAATAACAGAATGACATTATTGGAGAAGCATAGGGGGGAAGTATTATATTTTATTTTAGACATATGAAAACTGAGGAGTGTTCTGTGTACTGTACTGTGTACTGTTCTGCACTGTACTCTGACCAGCCATATGCACCTAAAGAGCTTCCTTCTACTTCTTCCTAACAGATTAAGTTTAGGAAGTGTGTGTGCACAATTTCACACAACACATATATACACTCTAAATACCCTTTATCCCTACCCTTCATCCCTCATTTTCATTCCGTACCTAGAGACTATTCCAATGCCTTCATGTACAATCTTCAATGTAGATCTGCATCGCCTTTGGAAAGCAGAAGCTTCCCATGCTCTGAGCTAAACGGAAGTGAGTACCACTACATTAACATGGTACTCACTTGAACCGTAATCAGAAGGCTTTATTAGTTTGGACTCAGTGCTCTGCTATTACTGAAAACTTAGCTTCATCAAAGGCAAAAACCATTTGAAATTTTCTTCAAAATGTTATGTAGACACACCCCTTCATTTTTATACTACTGCTAAATTGCATTCAGTTGTATTGCATTTTGGATTATATATTCATAGTTATAATTTATTCATGTAACCAGAATCTCAGCTGACCTTCTGAATCATGTTAAAATTGCATTTAAATTGCCATGATCTGTTAATTCTAGGTTTTCCTTTCAGAGAAGCTGGGTAATGCAAAATTATAAGAAGCTGGTTTGCACCTTGTCTCACCCTGAGATGGAGCTGTGGTTCAGGCTGGGACAAATACTATACTTAGCACCTCACAAACACTCAGAGGCTTAGTAACATAAACATTGACAGGGGGACAATATCTCTTTGATGACTGGATGAATTAGGGGGTTTTATATACTTTATACACTGATGAAATAATGATACTTATTCTGTTAAGATATCATTTAATCATGTTTTTCCTTTTAAATCCTTTGGTGGGTGAGTTAAATTTTGGAAATAACCCTTATTTCTTTGACTAATCTGATAGATCTATATCCTTACATGTGCAAATGTTTTCATCAACAAATATTTCTCTACTTATACTCATTATTGCCTGTACATTTAATTAAATGAAAAATAAAGATTATTTAAGTTCAGAATGTCCTATGAACACAAACTATGCATTCTTAGATTTTCATTAATTAATAAATTAATAAAACATGACATTTCTTCTAGTTCACGCATATCTTTTCTAAGAATGTGAGATATGTGGACCTTCCATTGTAGACAAATGCAAAAAGACCATAGATTTTGTTCTAGTTGTTTATAAGAAAAATTAGTATTGCTAGAACCAGCAATCCTGACAACATTAATACTAACAGAACTGTTCCCAGCTGCTGCCACATACAAATTTAACAACTTCACTATGTCTCTTTCTTGGATGCAGTTCCTATAGGTCTCTAGCTTTTGTTTTAAAACTTGAATAATTCATGAGCAAACAGTCCCAGTCCTCAGGAGAAAACTGTGTTTGGAATGCTAAGGAGTAAGGATTTTCTTCAACAATTTTGTTGTTAGAAAATATGAAGGGTTACAATATATTGAATTTACTTCTATTCTGTGCATTTACTTGTAGCTATTAAATTCACTTCATCTCTTCCTTTGCTTGCAATATAAAAAGATAAAAATGTTGTGTGTTAATTTCCTCATCAGGAGATTTATTTAAAAAATAAACAAGAAATTAAAATTCAGATAATGATATATTCTGAGGAATGCATTTTTGACTGTTGAAAACAAGAGCATGGGTGGTATAATGAGATTAGAGTCCTGTAAAATATTGGGGGGGGGGGGGTTTAGCATTTACACATCCTTTTTTGTTCTCTTCTGAGGACCATTAATGATTTTTAAACTTTTTATTTCCCCAGTATTACTAAATTATAGAAAAGAAAAACTGGCTCAAAAGCAGAAAGTTGCTTTAAACTTCAGGAGGTATAGTTTTGGTAGGTGAAATGGAAGACACAGTACAGCATCTCTTGTAACCAAGAGGTCCCCAAGCTCTGGTGAGTGCTCTAAAAGAGGCATCTGTAGAATCTCAAGGATGCCACTTTCTCATTAGGTCTGTATAGATATGAGATTGATGGTATATTTTTCAGAATATAAATTTAAATGGAAAGGAAAAAACCCAACAACTTGCTACATTAAGAATATTTCTCTAAGGGACAAAACTTCTAGGGAAAAAGTTATCTCTGACTTTTACTAAAAATGTAATGTTTGGACTGAAAAATCTTCTGTCTGAAAATTTCTGGGGAAGGGGAAAAATATATTTATTTGAGAAGGTTAAGTCTCATCAAAGTGACATTTTCTAATGGAATACACACTGGCAAAATATTTGATAAATTGTATTCTAAGTGAAATGTAAAAAAAATAATTATTTGTGAGTTATCTATGGACATTTTTCTGTTAATTCAGCTATGATTTAATATTTCTGGTGTTTATACACACACACATGTGCACTTGTATTTTTTGAAGATTCTTTCAGAGACAAGATTTAATATCATGTAATGGTTGAATGCTGCGTTTCAAATAGCTCGAGTTCACAGGGTGAAAAAACCAGGTCAAATGCAATTTCTGAAGTTCAGTGTGATCCAATGAAAAAAATAGATAAGAGATAAATGAAATTGTCAAATTATAGGCTTCATATTTATTAACTCAGATGAGTGGTCATTTAGATCAGTTTTTTAATACATGTTCTCAACTAACAAAATGATATGACATTTAAAGGACATTTTACTGTACTGTAATTCCATATAAAGATTGTATTAAGAGAAAGTTAAATATACACAGTTCAGTGCCAGGAAATAAGCAGTATAAGTTACACGTGGTGAACCATCCTTTTGTTATAAGTACATGTTTTTTCTCAGTGGGAATAAAAGACAACGACACACTTATTGAAACAAAAGATAAATCATTTCCAGAAACAGCTCTACCTTTCTGAAGAAGCAAAAGAAACTAAAGGACGAAAGGCAAATTTGCAGTTACACTTGCTTGACATATCTTTAGCCAGTCATAACTACTGCGTACACTCAGAGACACCTTTTCTAAAAGTCAATACCATGAGCTACTTTGGTAATAAATGTTTTAACATAAATGATTTTTTTTTTCTGGTGTGTGTTTTTCAACTGCAGCAACAGATGACTTTTTTTTCAATACCTAAAAGCCTGTCTGGTGTTTAAAATAGTCACAAAATAATGAAACACATAATATGTTTTGGTTAATACTTCTTTGGAAATGTAGGTCCCGCTCATGATGAATGACTATAAACAAACAAAATCTTCAGAAGAAAAGGATAGTGATATTGACTTTCTGTCTTCTGAAACTAAGGTGAACAATTTACTTGAATAGCCTTTATGGCACTTTGTCTGCATTATTTCAAATTTCACATAGAATTTAATGATACAGCTGGAAAGCAGCTGTGATTATCCCGTAATATCAACATAGAATTTCAGAAGATGTTAAAGAAATTATGACATGTGTGTGTCAGAATAGTGGCTATAATTGATTGCTTCCAGCTCCCTAAGGCATTACAACGTCAAAATATCCCCTGATGTTATCTTACAAGTAGGTCTGGGTAGACTCAGGTGTGTAGAAAATTGCTTAAATTGCTGGATTGATCACTTAGTAGCAATAGTAGTGAACTGCATATTTTGAGAACTCTATTCCTGATTGATGAAAGTATGAGTTATGTGGCAGTGGAGTTTGAAGATTATATGTTTAGTCTCTCCCTAAAGTTGTTTACTACCTGTCTTCCCACCTTTTCTCCATGGCATTTATGATAATTACAGATTCTTCCCTGCCTGTCCTCAAAAATCCTGCCCCTGTCATCTGTCTGTCATAATTTGCTATATTCATTTATCCAGAAGCTTCAGTGACAGTTATGATATTTCCCTTCACTCACTGGTATACACCCTTCCCTACTCCTCCTCTATTTGTTTTATGTTTATATTTATTCCCCCATACCCCTCCTATCTAGCCCTTAATTTGTTGTTAGGCAGTTTTCCTCTGGGAGACTGCACCCCTCCTTAAAATCTCTCATTTTTCTTTGTTTCACACTTTTTGCTGCTGCTCCCTTTCAAGCCATGCAACTCCCATCACCAGCATGACTCCTGCATGGCACTGCAGCACCTGCACCACTCCCGTGCGCCGCTGCAGCCCTAGCATAAATTTTTTGCATAAATTAGATGAGGTTAAACTGTGTCATTTCTTTAAAGTTTCCAGTAATACTTAAGTTCTTAAAGAAACATTCTGAAACTCAGAAATATACTGAGGTTGTTTTGTTTGTCTGTTTTCTCGTTTTAGGGGTTTTGCATTTCCAAGGAACTTGGAAATTGTCTTCTTACAAAAACAATAATGGAGATAGTTTTTTTAATAGCTCAATTTGTGCAACTTTTTTTCTTTTTCATTCAGTATTGTTCAACTTTAGAGCAAGTATCATTAGGTTCAATTTCTTTTGAATGCTGATACCATATTACTTATGGTAATTACTGTTTATGTGATAACTTCTCACTAGAACAAGCTCAGAGAAGAAGGTGATCTCATTTTTATAGTGTATGGTAAAAGGATGAAAAGAAATGACTCAAAGCTGTGCCAGAGAAAGTCCAGACTGTATTTTAGGAAAAAAATTCTTTTTTGAGAGTGTGGACAAACTATGCAAAAGGCTCCCTTGGAGAAGTGATCATAGTCTCAAACCTGCTGGTGTTCAAGAGGCATTTCAACAATGTGCTTGCATATATTTAAGTTTTAGACTGTCCTTGTGGGGTCAGATTGTGGCACTGGAGATAACCTGCTGGTGTTCAAGAGGCATTTCAACAATGTGCTTGCATATATTTGATTTAAGTTTTAGACTGTCCTTGTGAGGTCAGATTGTGGCACTGGAGACTCCTCTAGGTCCCTTCCAGCCCAGGATATTTAATGATTCTATTATAGATCTCCTGTTAGAGCCATTAAAAAGCTCAAGCATTTTGAGTCTTCTACTGTACTATCAAAATATCAGGAGAAAATTCTAAAAGATCCTTAATGTCTGGTTTCAAAGTTGGTTGTTCAAAGTATCATTATGACTCACTGCTCATGATGAATGAGCAGAGAGAGAAAAATTGCTAAGCTTTTAAAAAAACAAAAGATATAATGTCCCAAAGCAAACCAACAGTTCTGTGAAATAGCTTGTTTTGAAAGTCTGGATGTGCTGTTTCTTGAAACAAGATTTCAAGGAATAACATTAGAAAGGACTTTAGGAAATTTAGGAAATTATCTAATCCTTTAAGGCCCTAATGGTGAGATCAATAAAGCACATTTTAGTACTCCTAGCACTTTTTCCTCTACATGTTCTTTAAGACTCTAGGCCTCTGATCAAACATCTTAATCTGATCCTGCTTTTTTAAAGTTATTAATGCTTTCTAGTATGACTGTGCTTTGCTTTAATTTAAATTTATTCCTTTTCTTTTACATTGTCCAGGAGAGATATGGAGAATAAAATGATCCTTTTTGCAGCAGCTCTTTGCAGTCCTGCAAGTTGCTTTAATGTTTATCCCAGACTGAATAACAAGGATTCACTCAATCTTATTTCATTCAAATTTCATAAAATCTTTTCTAATTCCTTTCTATTCATCTGTATCTATCCTGGAGTGCAAATTTAGACATAAAATCTGGCTTACGCCTGCTGAAGCCAGGTTGGGGAGAGGGCTACTTCATGTCCTTTATACATCATACATATAATTTACTTTTTTTTCCAACAAAGATAATTTAATTAATTTCACCTGAGAGCACAGAGTAGCCCCAGACCTTTTCTTTCCCCAGAAGCTACTATGTATTCACAACACATTCTGTACTTACACAACAGAAATGCAAAATATTGTCAAGTCATAGTAATATTCAGCATTAGCCAACCAACCAACCCCAAGCAACCATCTTATAAAGCAATTTGATATTTGCAACTTTTCTATGATGTTGTGGTTGCATGATATATGCTAATAATTTTTTATTTACATTATGAGTAATGAATAAAGGAATCAATGTATTTAGGTTGCTGTTCGTTCTGGTTTTTCAGTTATTTGAATCTCTTTTCAGAGCTTGATGTTAGCAATGTAAACTTTCCCTAGACCTGGAAAGATCTGGTAACAAGGATAGCATAGCTTCAAAGTTTTGAATTTCTATATAATTATTAGGCACTTATGTTTTTTAATTTAATATTTCTATGTATTTTGAGGAACTTTTTTTTTTTAGCTTGGTTTATTTTTTTCCTAGGCTTTTTTTTAATTTTGTTTGTTTGTTAGGCTGTTTTGTTATTTGGGGACATTTTTTTTTTCTAAATAAACTGGAAACCCAAGGCTAATAATTTCATCTCTTGGTAACCATGTGTCCTGGATTTGATTGGGATAGAGTAATTTTTTTTTTTGCTAGTGGCTCTTACAGTGCTGTAGTTTGCATTCAGTTTGAGAATAATGTTGATAACAGACTGATACTTTAGTTTTTTTCTGAGTCTTTACCCTAAGTCAAGAACATTTCTTCTTTCATTACTCTGTAATGCAGTGAGCAGCTGCACAAGAAGACGGGAGGGAGCATGACCAGGACATGACCCAAACAGACCAAGGGATATTCCATGATGTAGAATTACATGCCCCATATATAAACTGGGGAAGTTGGCCAAGAGACGCCTGTCACCGCTTGGGGACAAGCATGGCAAGACAAGCCAGGTCACTGGATTAAGTTCATCTCTATACATGGTGACTTTTATATAGAAATTATAGAAATCAAATAAAAAGTATGAGATTCAATTCTAAATTAAAATATTTCACTTTAAACCCCTCTAATATAATTATTTCTAAAGGAATCATATTTTCAATCCCTTAGTATTCAATAAAGATGAAGTCTCTTGTGAATAATTTGTGTGGTCAAATATAGATTTCTACCTTAGTGTGATGGGATGAGTGAATAAGAAAAAATAATACATAGAGAATGAAGATTCATTTGCAGAGAAGAGAAGAGAAAAATTATAGAAAGGGTATTGTACCCATTATTTCTTGTAAGGGATCTCTGTGATCATGTAATTAGAGAGAACTGGGTGCAGAAAGATCAAAAAATAAGGGATGAGGAAAGGCAACAGGCCTGAAGAAGTGTACAAGGCAAGTGATGTCGCTGAAGGAATTAAAAAATAGTTATGCAGTTTCTGCTCTATCTTCAAGGATAAACTACTCATAAACCAAGATTGGTCAATTCTAAAATATAAAGTTATAGACAAGTATAGGAGAACTGGAATTGAGGAGCAGAGGAAATGTGTTAACCCAGACACAGAAAGGAAGTACAGGAGAGACTGTACAGGAGATTAGCTGCTCAGGAGGTCTATAAAAACAGAATTTGTGCATGAAAGATGGGAATTAGAAAATTGGCTGAATTGCCAGGATTAAAGGTTTGTGAAGAGCAGTATGGAGTCAAGATAACCACAAGTTATTATTGAGGTCACATTCCTCAAAGCTTGAAAGGATGGTTTTAATGTCTAATATCTTTATTACTAATCTGGATGACAGAAAATGATGAATTATCAACAAGTTTGCAAGCAATGCAAAATTGGTGGTAGTGATTCACAGGCTGATGGACCAAGCTGCTTTTCAGGAGGATTGACGTAGGCTGAAAAAGGAACAGTGTACTTGTGTCCTAGGTGGCACAAGAAAAGCTGAGATATTGGGATTTATTCAGTCTAAGGTAGAGAAAACAAGGGGAAGGGCAGTCTTATTGCTTTCTACAACTGCTGGATGAAAAGGTATAGTGAGGAGTCACATCAGGCACAATAGGCACAACTTACAAAAAGGGAGGTGTTTGTATTGTACTGTGATATACAGGCTTTGTGCTCTGCTGAAATTTAATTTAAAAAAAAAAAATTAAAGTTCCCTTTTTCCTTTGCATTAAGGACAAATGCCTACTTTTTAGTATCGAGGTTATGGATAGCATATGGAAATGAAATATTCCTACTTAGCCTTCACAGGCCATACTGACAACACTGTGAAATCATTGTTTCACAGTGCTACTTGCTTTAATATTAAATTCAGCAACCATGGAAAAAATCCACTAATACCAGAAGCTTCCAATAAAGAAAACAATCTAAGGAGGACTGAACAACTGCAATGTACTAGTGATTGTGGGTTACACATACGTGTTGATTGCTCAGATAATACAAATTGCTTTATATTTTGTAGGTAATAAAAAAAGATATGTGATAATATGATTGTATTTGCAGCATGTCTGTATGCATACATAGCATTACAAACATTAATCTACCTATAGATATAGTATAAACATAAAACTACCTATAGACATATAATCTTTCTGACTTATGTCAATATCTGATATTGTGAAATCAGCATGAAAATATCAAGGAGACATGAAAATAATCAGATGAAAACATGACTTTCCAAATGAGGTCAATGTTAATAGGATTTTCAAGAGATAGATTATATGATTTTCAAATATTGAAAATAAGGGGAGTTCTTAAAGTCTGACTTTAACTTAACGAGATTTTATTTTTGATTCTTGGTAAACCCCCAGCATTTGATAGACAAATGTGTATTTGTTCAAAAATAAATTCATAGGAAGATATTCTGCACATTGCCTTCTTCAGCTCTGGATAAATTCATGTAATATTATTTACTACATACTAGAGATAATGTAGGATGGTATATTCACCATACACATCAGCTGTAATATCTTTAAGTCAGAATTTATAAGAAAATGCACACATATTTGTGCAGAAGCAGTTATAAAAATATATATAGAAATGGAGATGCTATATAAACTGTATTAGAACAAAAGGAAGGAGGCATGATAGAATATTTTCTTTTGAAGAAAAAATATTTTTGACAAATATCTCTAAACAGTTAGTATCTATTTACTGCAACAAAATCAAATGTGCAATTTTAATTTTGAGTTACATCTTTGAATCACAATCTACAAATAAAAATACTGTGAAATAATCTAATCCTCTCAAAGTAACTTCAGATAATCAGCATATTTAAAAATCAATACCTCAGTAGAGTGAATTTTGGTGTAGGTCACAGAGTCAGGATTGCATATTTTAACATCCTGTCATCAATCAAATTGCCCAAGTTGCAAAAAATACCATATTTTATTGAAATTTTGATCAGTACTGAACTTTAAAAAAAAAAAACCCAACATGTTGTCTTAGGTGACAATGTAAAATGAAACCAACGGTATGTATTCTATCACCATCTTCATAAGCTGTTAAAAACAGGTGGGGCAGTATCCTTTATCTCTTCCACAGCCCATCCCTCAGAACTCCTTCCTGGGGCTGTCTTCTGCTAATGGGCCGTGGAGTCTCACTCATAAAATTACATCATCCTGTTGCGAGATGTTCCACCCAGGGGGAAGGACCAAGCATTCCCACCTGAATATAATCTGAGGTTTGGAATACTTACTGGATTCCCAGAGGACAACAGCTATGTAACTACCACTGGACCTTCAGAGGAAGGCCAGACCCTTCTATGGGGTCACCGCTTCAACAGAACAGCATTAACTGCTTCAACAGGACTGCAGCCACCATTTCATCAGACTGCAACCACCACCCTGACCAACAGGGTTGTATCCTGACTCTGTCAGGTTAAGCCAGTGTTTTCTGCCTTTTTAAAAATTTTCCTATTAAATTGTAGTTCTGACTTGGAATCTCTCACTGGTTAATTTTCAAACTAGCACAAACACACATAGAGACATATACATATGTATACCCAAAAATATTAGTGGAAAAAATAACTTATTCATAACTGAGAGCTCTGATCTGTCTAGGGATAAATTAAATATAGAAATAATTCTATTTGAAGTGGAATAGAATTCAACACTAAATGGATGCATGCATATGACAATGTGTTTAATATCAATATTGTATATCTGCTAACAACTATTGTTTTTCATATTAATACCCATTTTAAGTGCCAAAAATTTTAAAGTTTGAATGTGGATATTTAAAAAGACTATCTACTTTAAAATGTCAGAAGAAGCATCCCTGTTTCTGGAAAGCAACTAAAAAGGAATTATTTATAAAATTTTACATATAAGATTTACTCTGTTGAAGTCAATGGTAATTTTGAAAGGCAAACAATTTCATGAAAGATTCTTCATAAGATGAGGATGTACAAAGTTTTAAAATATGTTGAAACAAGGAAAAATCTGGTATGACCTTCCGTGATTTTAGTTACATTTAAACAAATAAACAAACCAGAAATAAGTCCAAGAGAACTATTACAATAAACTCAATATCTAACACATACTTTTTAAAGCACTAGTGGAAGTTGCAATACTAGTCTAAACATCACATTTTACATCTGTTTTCAGTTTCTAAATTTGGATATTCCATAATCCATCAGAGATATATCTGTTCATTTAGAGAACTAAAAATCACTGTAAATATGGTACAAGATGACCAAGATTCTTTCCTTAGATACACAATATTTACCTGTGGAATTCTATGGAAAGTAAGTTTATCATGGAAGCTTTATATATATTTTTATTCTTTTATTTCTTAAAGTTATAAAGAACTGAAAGTTTTCAATAAGTATTGCTTTATTGCAGAGTTATAATTTTTTACAGATGATTTATTGTACACCACATTGTGGTGTTGCAGCTGAGTTTTTGCTCTGCTTGCTTGTTGTTTGTTTTTTGTTTTTTTTCCCCAAAGAAAATCTGTCCTGTCACTTAATTCTTTTTATTATTAAGAATTTTTATGAAGATCAATATTTTTATTTATTTCCAAATCACCATATTTTTTCTGTAATTAACTGTAATATAGGAATAACTTCAAATTTTCATTTATATATTACGTATAATATGTTTATAGATTTTCATATGGCTCTTGTGGGCATATTTGCTGTGTATGAACACAGTCATCCCTTTTTCAAAGATTTTTATTATATAGATGAACATTGATGGCTAAATCAAGGAGCTAGATTCTACTCTATGAAATTCAATTATGCTCTTAAATGATAAGTGTAGTGAAAATCTTGCTTAACATTTCACTTGCCTTGGCACAGAAAGCAAAATGAGCTGATAAAAAATGCTAATGACACACAGTTATAGAAAGAGTTAGTCAGTAAAAAGGACAGTTGGGAAAAAAAATACAGAAAAAACATTACTTGGAAGGCTGAAACAACTAAGGTAGGAAGAAATTTAATAATGCAAAATTCAAGGTCAACACCTATAATTAAAGGATCCTGTGGTACAAATGGACATGGATATATGCCCCAGCTGAAAGATGACTTTTAAATGCCCCTATGACACAGTCATGGAGAAAGCAAAACAAACTGAACAAACAACAAATCAAACAAGTTAGGTATTTCAAAGACAGAAAAATATTCTTAATGATGTGTAGAGTCACTTGAAGCATGACACAGTGCAATCATACATGTGTAAAGGTAATTGCAGACCTGACACCGAGAAAGGAAATTTGTACGATCAGAAATGGAAAACCTGTCCTATTGATGAATCAGAGAGCTTGAGCCGTTGAGTTTGCCATTTCAGTGCTGAGAGGATGGCTGCTGTTTATAAATGTTTTGGAAAATACAAGGAAAAACATTTTAGAGGAAAAGTAAAAAATTACATTAAAATACTTTTCTACTCTTAGTTACGATAAATTTAGACTGAAATTTCTAGTGCCAGAACAATGTTGTTTCACAACTGTTTTCCAATAAGAGCAAAAGGAACAAAAACCCCTGAAAGATATATGAGATGTGGTGGGGAAGTATTCAGATTTTTTGCTGCAGTTGTCATCATTATATGTCAGAAGATGCAAGGTGTGGCATTATTAGGTACTAGATAATGTGATCTGTCCATCATTTTCCTGACACTAGACATGAAAGTTAATACTGAAATCCATCTTAGTCACTTCAGCAGACAGCTAGCAGAAACAGCTTTATCTATTTTCATATATTTATGTAAAGAATTTTTTTCCTGGTTTTTGCCGTTTCTATGAAATTGGATGTAATGACCTCTCTGGTTTTTGCATGGCCTGCACATATACTTGTTTCTCTTTCTGCTTCATGTTTTTCACAAGGGTTCTAAACATTAAATTCCAGACTTAGATAGCTGTAGGGTTTTTAGATGTCACTCAGCTACACAGATTTGTTTAATTATTTTTCACATACACTGAGTTTTATGCTGTGTCTCTAAGATCTATAACTTAATCTGTAATATTCTTTAGAATACTTATTTTCCCATAACTGGCTTTTAAGTTTGTTTAAAAAATAGATAAATCTCTGTTATCATTGTGGTTTGTTATTGGTTGTGGGGTTTTTGTTTTTTGCTGTTGGGTTTTTCGGTTTATATATAAAGCTGGGGGATGAGGAATGACATTAATAGGGTTGGCATTTGTCTTCCATAGACGTTATGTGTGTAGAGCCTTCCTTTCCTGAAGATGGCTGAACACCTGCCCAGTGATAGGAAGTGGCAAAAAAAATCCTTGCTTTGCTTGTATGCACAGCTTTTGCTTTGTCTGTCAAACTGCATTCATCTCAGCCCATGAATCTTCTCACTTTTACTCATGGGCAGAGTGAGTGAGTGAGTGGCAATGTGATGCTTAGCTGCTGGTCTGGGGTTAAAGAATATTTTTCAGATACAGATACAGGTGTTTATTATAGATAGAGAAAATCACATCTACATATTCATTGAAAGTAACTGATTTTTTCACCTTCTGAACAAAATCCAATCCTATGCTATTTACTGTATTACTAGAGAAAATCACTTCAGTTCTAATTAATCTAACTGATGTAGGAAGTTAAAGATAGGTAATGTAAACAAAAGCAATTCTAAAAAAAAAAAAAGTGTACCTTTAGAAGAGACCTGTGCTATCAACATTTGTATTTCTTTTCATTATGTTATGTTTTTATTGTCAAAATTGCATGTTTATTATCTCTTAAAGTTATACAGAAAAATAAAACAAAAAAACCCCACATTAACTTTTAATGGGATAAAATTTCATTGAACTGTGAAGATACGTTAATCTGGTAAAATGAAAAACAATGTATCTCCACATAAGGAGTAACTATTACTAATTTTATACTAAGACAACAAGGGTATTACTAGGAAATTGCTAGATACTCTGTAGACCAATAAGGGAGAATAAGCAATATACTTTTTTTTCTTAACATTATGTTTTTCATTTCCTTATTATAATTTCCAGAAACAAAAAGAAAAAATATAATATATAAATAAGCAGATGGAACTAAATGACAGACATTCAAAAGGAAAATAAAAGTAAAATAACTAATAGAACTGTTGCTTATTTTTTGTACATTAATACAAGTACCAAATGTTCTACGTTCATAAATACAGCAGAAGTGGCTCCAGCAAGTAGTAAAATGTAGACATTTTCAGTGGAATTATCTGTCATTCCAGATCAGTGTTCACAGGTGTACTATATAGTACAGGACTTAAATTGGACAGAGATAAATATCTTATGTAACGCTGACAGAATGTCAGATTTGGGCAAGAAATGAAGGATACATGGAAAAGAACATGGAAAAATGTACACGGAAAAAAAACTCTCACATGGAGAATAACAATGAAAACAAAGAAAAGTGTTGCTCCAACAGTGAAGTGGAAACTGAAAAGAGAACTGGAAAAATATTGTGACATGGCTGGTTCTATGCATTGCAGTTTAACACACTGGAAATACTTTAAAGTATCAGCAATTGATATTAGCTCTATGCTATAGAAAGACCATGTAAAAAGGGAGTACAGGAGTGATTGAAAGTTAATCAAGGTCAATGGAAAGGTCATCTTTTATTTAGGTGGGTTATCATCTATATTTTCATAGTCTAAGGTCTGACAAAGCTGTGATCTACAAAACAACCTACACTGGGAAGCAGATCAGAAGGTATCAGCTTCCATGCTTCAATTTGTTGTATTAAATTTTTGTTTTATAAGACTTTATTTACTAATCTCAAAATGCCTTCATGGCTCATGATAACTGATTTCAGTTCAGATCTTTCAAGAAAGCACACAACAGCATGAGGAAATGTTTAACAGAAGTCTTTTAAAGGATCAGGGACTTGCAGAATAAAGTGTGTGGACAACCTTGCCTTGACTGAAGATTTAATAGTAGAAAGAAAAGTTTGATTTGAAATACAATAACAGCATTGCAACCTCAAATTCATTATTTGAAGTCTTCTAGGTCTTTCAGCTGAAGATATAGAAAACACAAGAAATATCTAACATACACCTGTAGTTATGCATCTCAGCAGTTGCTGCTGTTTTTAGAAAGAATAGAGATTTGATTCTTTTAGAGATCAGTAGAAAGTTAGAATTATATTATGATGTTGAATTTAACAATATAACAAGACAATATAAAAATTAATGCTGTAAAGATTGAGATGAAGTCAAAATTTGATGTTATAGTTTGGTGTAAATGATGATCATTTATGAGAAGTGCCATAGTGCCACAATATATACTTGTGTACAAGATATTTGAGTTCTAGGCAAGCATAAGCAACTTGCAGTCCTATATCTGTAGTGCTATATGACTACAGCAATCTAGTGCCTCTAAAAGTTGGTCATTTTAATTCTACTCATCATGAACATGCTAATGTCCCGGTGGACAAGGTAACCATGAGCCAGCAATGCTTCCTTCTGGCCAAGAAGGTCAATGGTATCCTGAGGTACATCAGGAAGAGTGTGGCCAGCAGGTCACGGAAAGTGATTCTCCCCTCTTCTCAGCCCAAGTGAGGCCACATCTGGAGTGTCCTGTTTGGGGCTCCTCAGTACAAGAGAGACAAGGAGCTACAGGAGAAAGTCCAGTGAATGCCTGGAGCATCTCTCTTTTGAGGAAAAGCTGAGGGAGCTGGACCTGTTTAGTCTGGAGAAGAGAAAGCTGAGATGGGGATTTTATCAATGTGTACAGAAGAGGGTTTCAAGAGACTATTTTCAGTGGTACCCAGTAATATGAAGAGGGCCAATAGGCACAAACTAAATCATAGAAAGTTCCACTTGAAGAAAACAGCACCACCAGGGATGCTCTTCAGTTCCATACAGCGCTTCCTGCCCAGACAGGAGCCCTACTGAGCTGGACCTGCTGATGGGTGTCTGAGAAGGAAACAGAACTTCTTTGGAGCA
Source organism: Passer montanus (assembly GCF_014805655.1). Lineage (NCBI taxonomy): Eukaryota > Metazoa > Chordata > Aves > Passeriformes > Passeridae > Passer > Passer montanus. The sequence continues at coordinate 10,158,803 of NW_024367708.1, read as the reverse complement.
ATGAAGAGAGGTTGTTTGGAAGTTTATTTGTGTTTAATGATGTTAACAATATGTGTGGTTTATCTGTTGCATTGCTTATATTGATCTTGAATATATAGCTAATTGATTGTTCTTAAGTCATGTTCTCAATAAGCCATTTCAGTTCTGATCTGACTTTAGGTTATGGGAACTGGCCTGCTCTCCCCTGTGACTAAAGATTTTAGTCTAACTCAGAAATGTTGACAGATTATTTCTGAAATAAGGTAAACAATGTTATAGTTTTCTTGAGACATCCATTTACCCAGCCATACCTCCACAAAAAGTAAACTTTCCCCATTATTTTCTCTATTTCTCTTGTTAAACTTTCCCCATTCCTTTCAATATTCCTTTCTCTATTTCTCTTGTTCTTTGAATCCTACTTCATTATTCATATTAATCAAATTATTTGTCTTGGTGTATAATTTTTCAGACCTTTTCCATTAGCAATGTCATCAACAAAGTACAGAACTTTGGACACTTACTATCAACTTCTGCTATGTCTTATTTCTGATCCTGCTCTTGTTGATTGTGATGTTTTGTGTGGGTTTTTTTTGTTTTCCAAAAAAGCAAATATATGTTTTTCAGAACATATATTACAGTGAAATTTTTAAGATGATGATTGGTAGCACGAAGCTTAAATTTCACATTCCATATTTCTGGAGAGACAAAGATTCCTACTTACAATCTGCTCTGTACTTTAAAAATGTTTTTAATCAGTATTCCATTTTACCACAAAAACAAACAAAAAAACAACTAAAAAACCAAAACAACTCAGTTCTCTTTTCCATAGTTCTTTATATTTTCATTATTAAATTATATTTTATATATATACTCGACCCATACTAATTTTATATTTTCCGTATTCAATTGATGTGATTGAGTTTGAGTTCCTGGTTTCTTCAACAGTAAACAGAATTTGCCACTGAAGAAATTAAAATTGTTCTCAATAATACAATGTGTGAATTATTTAATGATATACATATTAATTTTACAATTTTTGTTTTGGTATCTTAATTTGGCTATATGAATATTTATTTCATAGTTTGAAAGTATTTTGATTTTCTAAAAACTGGAAGTTTTGATCAAAGAGGAAAAAAATATCTATATTTCTAGCCTATAATGCTGGTTAATTTTCCCCAATGATATACATATTAATTTTACAATTTTTGTTTTGGTATCTTAATTTGGCTATATGAATATTTATTTCATAGTTTGAAAGCATTTTGATTTTCTAAAAACTGGAAGTTTTGATCAAAGATAGAGGAAAAAAAAAAATCTATATTTCTAGCTTATAATGCTGGTTAATTTTCCCAAGAACAAATAATGATCACAAAATTTGCAGTTTGAGTTGACTAATCTTGTTCATAGACTTTTCTCATTGTCCAAAAATTGAAAAAGAACAAATATTTTGGGACATACTTGAAAAGAAAATTTGCCAATTCTATGCAGGTAGATGTGTGGTTGTCACTGTGGAGAGGTCCCTAATAATCCAGCAGGTAATGACTGTTTTTTTCCTATAAGGACTATTGGAAGAAAAGTCCACTTATTCCGTTAAGGTATAACGGAATCTAAAATCAGGATAAAAATCCTACTTAACAATAACAGAAAAAAAAAAAGTAACTTCATTAAATACTAATAATTTGCACAAAGATTAGTCCAAAATACTTAATAATGTATAATCTTCAAGACTTATAATGCACAAATATTATTGTGTTGCTAATTTTTAATTAAACAACTTGACCTTGCTATTTGTTCCTCAGCAAGGAAAAGTTTATTCATTTAAGGGCTGGTCTAATGCCAGCTCAAGATTAAGATACCCTTCCAGTTAGCATCAGTGGTTTTGTGGTCTCCAAATAATAATAAGACATTAGAGTTGTGTTAAATAATGATAAGACATAGTTTTGTTTCTCTGCCTAGGTAATGAAAAACAATTCATACCTATCAGTATTACATTGTCCATGAAAGAAAAAAAAAAAAATTCCATTTCTTGTGCATTTTGTATCTGAAACTTCTCCAAACTATTAGTTTTTTAGAAAACATTTAAAAAGTGCCACAATGCCAAACCTGAATGTGCTGTGGATGTTCCTATTAAAATCAAGACATCTGTATAAATGCAAAGATGTTTGGGAGAGGTAAAGTGGTATATATAAAATTTGAACTGAAGGATTTTTAAGTTATTCTTCATTCAGCAAAAACATGCTACAGAAATAGACACAATCCAGGCTGTTGCCATTAATGTAGACATGTGCATTTTTTGTTCATTATTCCTCTGCATTTTCCATCCTTCTTTTTTCTTTATCTTAACAATAAAATTTCCAGAAGGAGATGGCATGGAAATTGATAAATGGCTTCATTTTTAGTAGATGCATAAATGCAATGTGGGGACAATACCTTCATTCAGTTAAGGTCTAAAGATATAAAGAATCCCATTTTGCACTTTTTAGACTTTCTATGGGCTCATGCTGTTAATATAGTCAATATATTCAATATATGTAGAAATAGCCCAAAATTTTACAGTAGACATATCACCTTCATACTATGGCACAAATGTTAAAGTATTTTCATAGCAAATAGATTTGATACCTTGCCTAAATAAAAGTACAGGAGAAAGCATGCTGTACTTTGTAGGAAAATATTATGACCAGATTTTTCATCCTTTTGGGTTATATCCTAACTGTTCTTTTTTGCATTTCTGCTTTGCCAAATGTAAAAGTTTCATCTAAAATGGAGGAAAATGTTCTTTCCTTAATGCTGTGATGCACATATTCAATCTAATTGGTACTTACTGGAAAAACATATTATTTCTCTCATCATCTTTCCTATTTCCTTAAGCAAAAGCAAAGGTTTAAGCTTTTCTTTATTTTTAAAGCTGCAATCCAGGTATTTCTGTTAAAAATATGAAGAAATGAAAAGAACCCAATGTATAAAACAGCCAAACTTTATTTAGGCTACCTCTAACCATAAAGAAGATAAATTTAACAGTCTGCAATTTTACCTGTAATTAAACCCAATAGCTAAAAGATGTCAAAAGTAATGTAATTGCTATCTAGATTCTCAGAAGGTTTTAAACTTTGGTCTTTGAAAAACATTATAAGGATACGTAAAGTAATACTGTTTCCTCTGGGTTTTTTTTCAAGATGACAAATGAAATTGCCTGTCATTTGGTTTTAGACTTGAATGCTACAGGCTTTGCAATTTTTCTTTTGTGTTAATATTTCTGAAATATGCCTTTAATTACCTTATTAAAAGGAAACAAGATAATGCAGAATTGATACCTCCAAACCATGCATTTCTATTTGCTCTCACTCTAATTCTAAAATTCTGTTATGAACGACTTTAAAATTATTTTTTATTATTATTGTGATATTTGATTAACAATTTATTAATATTGTGTGTTAATTTATATCAAAATGTCTCTCAAGTATTCATAAATGCTTCTACATGTTTATAAGTTAAGATCAGATCTTGCTGTTTTCTTGTGAATTTTTATGTGGGAAACATCATTACAGTTGGGTAATAATGCTGATAGCATGTAACAATCATCTGATGAAGTTTTTTTCAAAGAAATTTTGAGCAACAATAGAAACATAATTCTTACAGAGCATGAAAAAAAAATAATTGTGGAATAAAATTTTTCCAGAGTGAAACTTACACCAAGTTAAGTTTTTGCAGAAGTCTGGTATAAATACCATGCTGGAGCCACATTTTCCCACTACTGCAGGACACTTCTTATTCATCCACGGCATGTGTCCACATTAAATAAAACACTATCAACTTCTACCAGGTTCACTGATACAGATCACTTATTTGCAGACCTCTACTTTCATTTCAACCTTCTGGCCTCCAATTTCATTCTCCATTCTATGAATGCATTTGGACCAATATTTTTAATACTTGAGTATATATTGAATATGTCCCAGGATTTGAAAAATAAGACAAAAGTGGAAATAAATGGGTAAGTAAGAAATACTGCTAAGGCAGTGAAATTAATTATCCTTGTGAGCAACATAATGTGAGTGATGGAGTTAGCAATCAACATAGGGCCCAAAACCTTGATTTATTAAATTTTACCTGTGTAAGTACATCCACATGACTGACATCTTCAGAACATTTAGGTGAAAATTTTGTCTGTTTCAAGTTTTGGAATAAAGTTAGTGACCAAGTTTATAGCTAACATGTTCTTACATCATAGAGAGAGAAGTTGAACTAGTTTGGCTTTTGCTATTTTAATTTTACTATTTACACATATTTTTGGAAAATTATTATGTCATTGCTTCTGGATTAATTCAGAAAATCATAAATATATTCTTATTAGGGAGCTTTGAGCATCAAGATGAAAAAATCCCTTCCCAGTGCTGCAGTATAACTGCATAAAATCACATTAAAAGGGGTTTTTCCTCACCCCTGAAATAATTCCAGATCCTAGAATGATGAAAATTTTAAATAGTGCAGTATTTTTGCACTAGACAATCCAGAAACCTGTTACTTTTGTTGCTGATTTTATGTATTTATGGAGGGGAAAAAAAAACCAAAACAACTTGTTTCACCCAGGTGATTTTTTTTTACTGTCATGACCTCAAGTGCTCCTTTTTAACTGTCCCATTAAAATAGTGAACCACTGACCTGTGGAGATGTTTTAGACCCTTATTCTTATTTGTTGGTCATTTACTTCATGCTTACTGCTTCCATAAGTATTTATTAAAACATCAGATATTTTGGAGGAAACAGAAAAATATACTGACTTAAATTTGAATCTCTGGAGTTTAGTCTGATATTATGAACTATTTTAGCAGTCTTTGCAGAGAAATGAAAAGGGAAAAAAAGTAATTAATTAGATCAAGGACAAGCATATGTTATCCAGAAATATGTTTTGGGAGACATTTGGAAGAACACAGAGCTATTACCTGAAGAATGCAGTAAATTTGGATGTACAAATAATGCTTGTAGACTGGATAGGAAATAAAATTTAGATAGAAAAATAGAAAAATCCAGTTGAAAAATTGTATAGAAAAATAACAGGAAAACGCAATTTAATATAGTATTGCTTTTGAGGAATTGAAAGTAAAATAATATTGAAAATCAGTTTCAGGAATGTAAAAAACCTTCATTTTAGCAACAGCTGGAAAAACATGTTGTTATATTAACTGATTAATTATATTTTGAAATTCATATGATGAATTTAAAAATATTTCTGATTTTATATTAAAATTCTGTTAAAAATAATTATATTGTCTTGGAAATTATAAATAAACTTATCAGTTGAAGAGATAAATTTGTACACATGAAATAATAACTGTTTCTACTTTAATCACCAATGCTGTATTTTCTGATCTGCATGTTTATAGGTTGCCCATCATTGTTTCCCTTAATACAATTTGACAAAGTTTCATAAAGGCACATACTGGATTTAGTCTTATTTACTTTTATAAACTATCATAATTATGGTATTCATTGATATTCTCTATTTTGATTAGGATTATTCTTCATAGTAGGTGCCAGTCATAATCTATGTTTAAATACGAGACTCAAAATAGACACTATCATCTTCAATATTATATGCCAATATTATGGAATCATATTTTTGAGGAAAAAAAAATCTATTTTGATGCACAAGCATTAAAAAAAGCTGTTCATAAACTACATTGAGAAAAAGTGGAAAGAGTCTGGTGAGAGCACATACTGATTAGGTAAATGCATACGTTCTAGATGCAGCAATTTAGTTAGTGACAACACAACATTTTTCATTAGTCTGGGATAAATGTTTTCATCTTAAATAAAGAAAATCTTTTTCAGTGACTCCAAGGGAAGCAAAGGTCTGTGATAAATGAGCCAGTAAATGGCTACATATATCTGACAACACTAATCCATCTCTTTATTTCCTCAGGGAAAGACAGTGGTTCAGGTACATGCTACTAACCAATAAAAGTGTATTGTCTTTTTAACATGTGATTCTAACTTTATTCTTTCAAAGCACCTTGCCAGATGCATTACCTGGGAGAATACTTCAGGTTCTGTATCCTAACTGGATGAAATTAATTCAAAACCATAGATTTCAAGTATGTCACTAGATCAACTATATCTCTATGGTCAATGTTTTGGTTTTTTAAAAATAAACATGGTGACTTTTAAGGGTATACCTGCAATATTAAACAAGAGAGACCGGAAAGTGAACTCTAGCACTACAGCCTCATCATCTGTAGAGTTACTTACTAATTCAATTTCAAGTTCTGTTCAAAAGAAATCTTACAGTATTGAGATATCTACTGACTCAAACGAGAGCTCAGACACATGCAGACAGCTGTCAGAAATGAGTGCCATTCCCCAGGAGTACTTAGATATTAAGCATAATTTGATTTTTCTGTACTGTATCCTGCAGGTCCTATGGTATCCTACCAGCCTAAAGGGCACAGATATCCTCTAGTTCCTGTACTAGATACACTACAGGTACTTCTTGATCTGTAACGTATCTAAAAGGTCACTTAGATGACCATTTCTGTCCAGATAAGTTCATCCCATATCTGAAACCCCATGCAATCATTGCTGCTCCACACATCAGACTCAACCAGTAAGTACCCAAAATAATGTATACCAGTATGACTGTTTTCATTGCATAAAAATACTGTCATTTCAATGTCATGATTATATTTCTTTTCTGAATAAATACTGAGAATTCTAAGACTCCATTTCTTTTCATTCTGTTCTTTGAAAAGACTCCACAAATGGGCTAAATCATAGCTCTCTGAAGTACATAATGAAATATTCCTATTAACAACAATATTAACGGATTTCTTATTCTGAAAGCTGTGGTAAAAAGGCATAATAAACAAGATCAGCAATGAACTGACTTATCAGAAATATATACAGAAGCTGTAAAAATAGTTTTATCATTCTTTTTATTACAAGCTGACAATTCAAAAACTTGTATTATTAGAAATTTCAGATTTTAGCAGTTTGTTATTTAAATAAGCAATAGAGCAACAAAATATAACTAAGGAAAAAATTAAATATTACAAAAATCACAATCACTGCTAAAAAAAGCCTGAGTTGCATAGGAAATAACTGAATCAAAAAAGCTTAATTACAGCAACAGTACTACATAATTTTGCTTCCTTGTCCTCTTGCTAGGGGATTCAGTTCTTTGGTGAGTTAACCTAGGTTGAAAGCAAAGCACCTCTGTTCACTTACTCCCTGTAACATCCCAAAAGCTACAGTGGAAGGAATAGAAAGAGAAAAAGCAAGAAAACTTATAGGTTGAGATAAAGATATCTTAATCAAAGAAGAAGGAAGGATCATCATCACCAGTAACAAAACAAAACCCACTTGTTGCTATCTTGTTGCAAAGGCTTCATACCTTCTTGGTGATTTTTTTTATTGGTAGCTCCTCTCAGCACAGCCAACACACTCCATCTTTACCAGCCAACCTACTCTTTTACAATACCCCTCCTAATTGGATCCAGCTGTGGCCCATTAAGGGCAGGCTTGTTCTTCATTCTTGATAATTAGCACAGCTGTAACTCCTTAAGAGTGGGATTACCTTCACCATTATCTCGATTCTCCTACCTTCTATCTATCCACACCCACTCACTCTGGGCAGCAAAGTGGGAATAAAAAAAAGCCATGGTGCTGTGCAAACACTGCTCAGTCATACTCAGAACAACGGCAGGTTTTCAACATTTAGTCACAAACCCTAAACACAACACTGAATGGACTGCTATGAGGAAAACAATAATCAGAAGAAGTTTTAAGGGCAATTTTTCAGAAACCAATTTTTATGTGACTGAAGTATGTGTTTTTTGTGTATTGTCAGCAGTGCTGCAGCCAATTATGTTGTTTGTTACATAGCACCAGGATCTGGAGTAGTTGTTATTTGACTGAAACTACATGATTTGTATCATCTAAACCAACCTGTCAACCTGAAAGTGACCTAACCATAATTTATGATTGCATTTTTCTAGATTATTAAAAAGAAAAGAGAAAAAAAAAAGAAAAAATTAAAAGAGGGTGAATTTCCCATTGCTGCATACTAAAGCCACCTGATATAAATGTTTACTCTAGTGACTATTGCTTCTGTTTTGAATTCAGTACAGCACTCAAATAGTACGTAAAAACTCTGAGTACTGCTCCAACACTGCAAAAATTAGCAACCATTTTTTAAAAGAACAGATCTTACATTCCTAAAACTACTTTCTGGTCAAAGTAAGATTATATCAGAACAGTTATTGCAAATCAATATAATGATTTCTGAGTTGTTAACACATATGTAAAAAGTCAAACCCAAGAAAACAATATCCCAGTTCTTCAGAATTGTATGACTGAGGAATAAAGATACCTCAGCTTTGTGCTGAATTATGATATTCTGTGTTATAATAATAATAATAATGTAGTGTCATAATTTGAAAATATTTATTCCCTATGTTATGTTTTTCCATAATCCATAGGAGGCCCTCCCAAAAGAGGAGAACATTTTAATTCTTACTTTCAGAGGAAAGCAGGTATTCTGCAAGAACATGCTTTTGCATCTCAATGGGATTCTTAACCACCCAACTAGTTGCACGAAGACTTGCCCAATTTTTCATGGTTTTACTAATTTCTTTTTATAATCTGATAAATAAGTGGAGAGATTGAAATATGTCCTTTCTTTCAACCTGTCTGTCCATACACAGATTTTAGATTACTGCAAATATAAGTACTGTGCTGGTATGACAAGATTCAAGACATTTCAAATGCAAGAGAAATAGAAGTTATTCCGCAGACTCGCTTGTCTAATCTAATTTTAGCCACCTAAAAGTTAAGTATGTGAATCGAGCAGCTCCTCTTGATGCTCAATATAGTTAATGGAAGGAGACAGTGTGAATGACTGTTAGACAGATAGAGTGACTGTTCCTCCAGTTGTAAAATAACAACCCAAGACAAGTGGAAGAGACTTTACATAATTTAAAGACAGATATAGATGACTGAATTGTGGTGACTTAAACTTTATAAAAATAATCCCAATTGTAAAATTAATTCAATAACTAAACCCAAAAATAAATAAACAAAAACTGGAGTAAATGGTTCCAGGTGCACCTCCTAGAATGTGATAGGTTGGGAACAATAGTAAAACAGGGTCCCAGTATACCAGCTTGGAGTAGATGAAGTTCAGCACAGAAGTTCCAAGTTGCCCAGGAAAGACGTTTATACTCTGTAGTCTCATAAGCTTGAATAGAAATCCTATGACAAGATCTTTGATTAGGGCTAATCAAATCACAGCCTACACACACTGACTGGGCATGGCACTCAGTACCATGGTCTGGTGGACAAGGTGGTGCTCGGTCAAAGGCTGGACCTGATGATCTCAGAGATCTTTTCTAACCTAATTAATTCTGTGATTCCATCTGCAAATTAATATTACCATAGTTATTATTTTACTTCAGAAAACTGAAATACTTATGTATTTCAGTTTGGTAGATATTTCTGCCTGGGTATATGTATCATTTTCTAATATAGTGCATAACCTGTGGCCTTTCTAGTCTAAAAATTGTATTTTTAGCTTGTCAGTATATAGACCAATAATAAAATACCTTGGTGTCTACATTTTTAGAAATATGCAGGAAATGGGAACTTTGAAAAAATTATGATCTAGGAAAAGGTTTTCTCCTCTATTGTGTCAAGTACTTCACTAATACATGCATAATTTTAAAGTATATATTTATCAGATAAACAGAATGGAAGGATAAATTTTCCATTTAAAACAGAAGTTAGGGAATTTGTGCTGAACACATTCCACTTCCATCCGCAGTTACATTGTCTTCTGAAAATACAAAATTTCCTTCAGTCATATATTCTATGAATCCTTAGTGAATGATTCCCTTCTTTGGGTACACTCTCTTTAATAGAATGCTTAAGGTGCAGATTTTAAAAATGTCTTGAAGGATACTACTAAGTGTGCTTACATTTTTGAGGAAGATGGCAAATGCTGTAGTGGCATTTATTAATATATATATATATTTATTTATTTATTTAATAAATTTGCTAAATGAACAAATATGGAAAAAGAAACCAAAACAAACAGAGACCAAAACAAAAGTGAAACCTCCCACACTTTTCTGTTGAAAACCTCCTTTAGCAAAACTTCAACCATACACACGATTACTATTAAAGCACCATTCCAGAGACAGCTATTCTGAAGAGGTACATCCTTGCAATTTTTCCTATTCCCTTCACTTTATTCCTGGTACAGATAGTGGCTGTATAGCCTCTGGTGATGCTATTCTAACTGGTGCTACCAAAAATGCAGTCAAACCTTTTTGCATTTTTCAGTTCATTTCTGATTTACTCATAGTCATATTCACTGATTTACAACCTCCTGATATTTTGAAAATGTAACTTTTTCAGTTATTGAAAAATAGAGGGACAATGTGATTAAAACAAAATAAAATTTGGAGTTTCATCCAACTAGCATTTTCTAATGAAAGTAGCTGCTGGTGTAAACAGTATAAAGTCATGTGGCTCTTTCCCTCCACTCCAAAACCTCCCTCCCCACCCTGCCACCACATATGAAATTACAGTCAGTTGCTGATCTTCAGCAAAATCACAGGAGCTGTTTGTATTTGAAAGTAGAAAGCACTAAAACTTTAACAACATAAGATAGAAAAACAAGCTTTTAAAAACCTTGGAATAACACTTTTGTTTAAGTGCAGAAATGGCTAAGAACAGATAATTACTGAAACTGAGCTAAGTCATTAAGCACTTGTGGTTTATAATATGTCTCTATAGTTTGAGTCTAAGACAGTTACATTCTGTGCCATGAGTCTGAATTATCTTTTCTGGTAACATTTAACTGCAGCTAACTGCAATTTAACCAATACAAAAACTTCAATTGTTTAAGTTTGGGGTGCCATGAGTCTGAATTATCTTTTCTGGTAACATTTAACTGCAGCTAACTGCAATTTAACCAATACAAAAACTTCTATTGTTTAAGTTTTTTTTTTTGTTTTTTTTTGTTTTTTTTGTTTTTTTTTTTAAGAGTCCCTTCAAAGACCTATCTATACCATAAGTATGTTTTGTTGCAAGAGCAGTCTGTATAAAAGTGATCTCCCAGAACAGACTCCCATCTCACCCTTCAGATATTGTCTTCGTGATGCTAGGGAAAAAAATCCATTTGTTGAACCTCACTTAATTATGTTAATGTTACTTCTGCTGATATTTGAGACAGGCTGGTTTATTTAGTGCCTTCCTTTGGGACTGGCATATATGACAGGAGACCTTAATGAGGTCTGTGTCTTCCTGAACTTTCAGAGTTGGGCCAGCCATCTTAACCAAAGCTTCACAAATGGCTTTCAGTTCCTACACTCGAGCAACTGAATTGAAGCTGCTGTTTCTTTGAATACCAGCTTCATCTGACTTTACGTAGTTGAGGAGCCCTGTTGCAGCAGGACACTTGGAAAATCTGTCACTCAATAGCAAGGTGACAAGTTGAATATGAACTTGCATTGTGTCCCTGTGTCCAGCAGTATCTTGGGATGATCAGGAAGAGTGTGGTCAACAGGTCAAGGAAGCTGATCCTGCCCCTCTACTCAACCCTAGTGAAGCCACATCTGGAGTGTTGTGTCCTGTTCTGGGCTCCTCAGTACAATTTATGATAATGTTGGCATTGAAAATATGCAAGATGAAAAAATTACGATGAGGTAAAGCAGGAGAAAGTTGTGCTGATGATTCAAATACCATCTTGTGCTTCAAATGCATCTAACAAACCTGTCACAAGATATTTGCAGATTTTTTTCAGCAATAATTTAAAAATAATTTAAAGTAGAACACATTCATAAATAACTCTCTACTAAATATTATGAGAAAGTTCCAAAGACTTGTTAGAAACAAGAAAACTCAATTTATCTGAATACTGTGTTATTTGGTAAAGACAGAATGTTAACCTTTTCCATATCAATCCATTTAAATTTTAAAAGATACAATTTTCTTTCAGTATTCTTGTCTTCTTCCTAAAGTGAATACTTATTGAATAACTTCTTTTAATAAATTTAGTGAGATGACATATAAACTGAGATGCATATAAACTTCTCAGGATGACAGTATCTGGTTGATATACTTAAAATACCAACACACAATTTTCCTGAACTAAATGTAAGCAAGGATGAAAGACCCTACCCATAAGCATGTTTAAACTGGCTTAAATATTATATTGTCTGTTTACTTGTTCTGCTTTTCTTGATAGCTCTCAGTTGTAATGCCTGAAGAGTACAGAGTTGAGAAAGTCTTCTGTTTGGCAAAGTTCCACTCAGATTTTTTTGAAAATATTCTGAATTCTTTGGAACAGTGTAGCAGGCTCAGGGCCTGCAAGGCCTTGGCGACCAGAGGCCTAAGAGCTAGGAAATGCCAAGTCAGCATGACCCTAGCAGTCCCTCTCTTCCGTCTTTCGGACCCTGCTTATCTCCCTGTAAGCCCATAGGTCACTCTCCCCTGACCCTTACTATTGGACAGTTTTCAAAACCCCTGTAGGGTACAAAAACCCCTAATTCTGCCCGGTTTGGCAGAAGAGCTGTCCCTGGACCTTTCATGGAGACCTGAATAAAACAATCCTGCAGAACCCTATACAGCGCTTCTCTCTCTCTCTGCGTCTGCTGCCGTGGCACCTAGCAAGCTAAAGAGCTGAATATCACAAAAGAGCTGATAATCACTAAGAGCTGCAAATCACTATAGCTTGCCTAGGTTGCCTGAGCTCCTGCTGAGCTATCCCGGCCTCCGGCTCTCCCCGCTGGGCTTCTGCTCTGTGGGTAGTGTCCGGCAATAGCTGGTCCCAAAACAGATAGCCAGGGCTCCGAGCCAGATAGAACAGGATCCATTTGTGCCAAAATTTTGGGTTCTGTCTTATGTAATTGTGACACAAACTCCAAGCCCAACCTCTCAGAAGAAAAGAATCTCAAATGAGAAAATCTGGGATTTTTCCAAGCTTGTTTTGTGAATTTTGACTACATGTCTTTAATCTACAGTGGAACCAAGTGATTCCTGTGCTGGTGTAGTTTACTGTCTGGACTGGATTGACCTGGGCTAGCTGCCAGGTGCCCACCAAGCCATTCTCTCCCTCTCACTCTATCAGCAGGAAAGTGGGAGAAAGTCTGATAGAAAGCTTGTGGGTCGAGATAAGGACAGGCAAAGGAGACAGAACTTGGGGAAATTAATTTAATTTATTGCAAATTGAACACAGTAGGATAATAAGAATTAAAAACAAACCTAAACCCACCTTTTCCCAGTCTCCACTTATCCAAGAGATAAGAGGGATAACAGAGAGAGGGTTGTCTCCTAGTTCCTGCTAGGACTGTGCTCTAGAATAGTTGCTCCACAGACTTCAGCCATCTTCAGGACATATCTACATGCTCTGGCATTTGGCTGTCTGCAGGCTGTAGGGTGCATCTCCGCTGCACCATGGTCCTCCTGTGGCTTCATTGGGACAACCTGCCTCACCATGGCCTGCATCATGGGTTACAGGGGAATCTGCACCTGAAACAACCACTCTCTTTCCTTCTTCACTGACCTTGGTGTCTGTAGGGCTGTTTCACATTTTTTCACTCCTCTCTTGCAGCTGTTGTGCAGCCATTTTTCCCATTTCTTATGTAAGTTATTACAAACGTGCTACTGCTTTTGCTGGATGGCTCAGCTTTGACCAGTGGAAGGTCATTCTTGGGACCAGGAGGAACTAGATTTTGGTGCTTGTCCCAGCAGCCATCCCTGCATCTCTCCACGCTGGCAAAACAGCTGGTGTTTTGTTCTATACAGATGTCTATGTGTCTATGTCTGCAGGAGTCTCTGTTCTTTCCAGATCTACTTATATTTGTTCCCTTTTCTCTATGTATTATACAGAAAACGAAACAAAATCCATGACTCAGGTGGGCCTTCTGGGCTCAACTATTCAGCCATTAGCCTTAGCCATTTTTCCATTATAAATTCAAAAGTAGATCTTATTAGAAAGGGAAGAAAAAAACCAAACAGCTGACAACACTCACATATAAAATGTTGACAGCATCAATTGTAACAAAAACCTTTTGCATATAGATTATAAATTCCACAGAAAAAATAAATAAGCCATAAAGCAAAGAGTAAATCTCATTCACTTTTGAAATGTGGTCAGGATAGTAGCTGTACAGAAACATTTCTTCATTTACTGCAGAATCAGATTTCAGTTGAAAACTGCGTTGCTGTTTTTGCTGTAGAAAAACCTTCTACAGATCAGCAATCCATAAATATACATCAGAGCTGGGACTTAAAGCCTAATGTGACTAATCAGTTTAAGATTTGAATATAGAACTTAGGAGGCAATACCTGACTGCAAATACTGCCTTACTACATAGTAAAGGCTATAAGAGAGGGCTGTATTAATCTTAGGGATGGATGAACCTTGGAATTTCTGCCTGCAAAGGAAACTCACCAGCCTATCTGATGTGCTCTCAAAGACTGCAAGCGCAGCAGGGTGAGGTGTTTGATTTGTGAATGTTTTTCTTTCAGCAAGAGAGAGCATGAAAAATAGGCTTTATTTCCAACCAGCTTGTGACTTCATGTTTTGTTTACAAAAGGGCATCACTACTTCCTACATTTTTTGTAATACAACTTAAAAGACTGCTATTTCATTTTAAACAAAACAATGAAATCCTGACCTCAGTCACTTGAAGTTTTGAATCTTGTTCATTACACTTTTTTTTTTTTACCTGGATTTTATCTTTCTACCTTTGCTTTGGGGTAGCAATTATTGGCCTTTCCTAAGACTGCAATTGTTTAAGAAGAGCAGCCCATGGAGGTTTTAATTTTTGAATTTGTGAAAACAAGAAAGGTAACATGATAAACAAAATAAGCATCCTTGCTGACGTAGTATTCTTGTGTTCCTAGTACTGATACTGCATTGTACAGCATTGAAATTCCCTCTGTCATTTCTGATGCCTCAAAAAACCATTGTATTAATAAGGATATAACATATTACTTGTTTGTAAGCAAGATTATGTTTTCTTAATTATTTAATGTTGATAATTTTGCAGAGTAAAGACAACAAGAAGCCTTCCTATAATCTTGTTAGCTAATAAAATGGTATTTTATCCCATTTTATGTCACCTTCTTTCCAAGTCCTCTGGAACAACTTGTACTTCTTGGAGGGGTCCAAAAAAAATACCCAGTCTAGATGTTGAATCTCAAGGAAACTACAGCTCAGAGTAGATAATCATTTTCATTCCCATGGGGAAAAAAAGGAAGGAATATGGACATAAAAGTAGTTGTGGAATCACTTAAGTATCTGCATCTATTAATTTTATCTTGCTGAAAAGGTCACTGTTTAAATTACATAAAATTAACAAAGGTAACATACATTTTAATGTAAGAATACATTTAATTGTTTCCTTATGCTATTTTTGAGGGTGAGAAAAGATATAGTGCATTTTAAAGGAAAATTGCTATCTAGTTTCATTTTTCAAAGGATGATACCTTTTATGAGTGATATCATAAGTATTATGAAGCTGAGTGTAAATGTCCTTTATTGATTCCTGTTAAGTTCAAATATTTCTCATGCTACATTTTCACTGAAATATTTATTTTCAATATTTTAGTAGTATTAGTTTTAATTTCTTTTCTCACTTTCAGTCTTCCCATTTTTTCCCTTTCTAGTTATCTTAATTTTTAGCAGATGCCTTCATTGTATTACCCCACTCCTTGTCTAATATTCAGAAAGAATCAATAGAGATGCTATTCTTGTTTATTTTCAGCATTCTTATTTTACTGCAAATTTACTGAAATCAGCCTGTTCCAGTTCTCATGGTTTGTTTTTTCTTGCCCTCCTGTCTTATTTACATGCTCTGCAGTGTTGATATGCTTAGATTAGTTCAAACTGCAGTTTGCTCTATAATTCTGTGAAGCTCTCTTCTTGCAATCACTAATCGAAAAATTATATTTGTACAAATTAGTCATGTAACTTTCTTATATGGATCTTGACATACATTCAGACTCTGTTAGCAAAAAAATACTTGAGGAAGAATTTTATAATTTTATATCCTTACTAGCAACAATGTTCAGCCTTTGTTTGTGTTAATAGACATAAGACTGATCCAGTTTGTCAGTGATGAGTGGAAATGCATTTTCTTACCATTTCTTTTTTTTTTTTTTTTTTTTTTTTTGCCTCCCTAGATTTGTTTTCTGTAGGAGTGTGCCCCCTAATGACAGAGTGGCAAAGCTAGCCTTTGTCCCCCAAAAAAGGAAAGAAGCCCAGATGTTTCTCTCAATGATTAGGTAAAAAGCCACCTCATAGGACCTCAGGGACTTCACCAGAAACTTGGGGTCATCTAATTGGATAGAAGCCAAAAAGTCCCGCCTGGCCCATCAGGTAGAAAAGAAGAGAACAACAGAACTAAAGTGCTTTTGTGAGGTGTTTATACCAGGAGCAGACCTCTGTACCTGGCTCAAGTTTTTCTGTTTGTTGTTTTGCCTTTTATTAAACCTTTTTTGTTTCTAACGCTGCAGCAGAAGCCATCCTGCTTATTATAAGCCCCCAAAAGGTAATAGATAAGCTATCAATAGGTGTGTTAGGTTTCCTTTGGAGGACTTATGAGAACTGGCCCGAGAAAAAGAAACCGAACCATTTTCTTCTGATTTTATGAAGTTAATTAGTCCAATTAATGTCCAGGAAATACTGTAAAGACCACAAAGGGATTGGTAAAATCAAGAAACAGTGAACAGCCACCTCAACAGTGTAACAATATTACACTACCTACCATATATTCAGATGAAGTATATTTATAGATGTATACATCCATTTGTATAGATGAAGCTTCTAAAGTATATTACTTACTATTCCATATACTAAAAATAAAGTTCATATAGTTGGAAACATCGTAGATCAATGTTACCAAAGTCTGGCAACTCCCATTTCTATTTTAGAAAAACAGTAGTTCTACTGATCTGATGTTTAAAGTTGTATGAATTGAATTATGTATGTCACTTCTGCACTTGGCTAGATAAATCAGTTTCAAGCATCTGAGTAGTAAGCCAGTGAGTAAACCTATAACCTACTCTAACTGTAGAGTTTGGGAAAAGATAATTAACTCGATCATTTATTTAAATATTTGAGGCAAAAAAATAAACTACTGTATATTTAAAGTCTGCACTTTAATTAAGCTCTTATCTGATGGATGATAACTTTGATCCAGAACTTGACTTAAAGAAAATATTAAAAAAAATTGGCTGGTAATAAATTAAGTTGGCTTTCTTTTTATCAATATAACAAGTTACTGTACAAAAATTGTGTTTGTCATGGTTCAATTACTGTTACATTTGATGTTATCAAATCTTGTGTCTCCTTGTGTTCTAAATGAAGAGGCAAAGTAATATTTTGAATTTTGAGATTTCCAAGTATTTAAAGTAATGTTTCATTACCATGTTGTTAGTTTTTAGGGATCCTTTTGGATTTGGCTTTTTTTGTTTGTTTGGTTTGGTTTCAGTTTGTTGTTTTTGGTTTTTGTCTGGTTTGTTTCTTTTTCTTTAAATAACAGAACACTTCAGATTAATATTAATTTAATGAAGCTTCCTTTTATATCTCTGACGCAATTCTCATTTCTACTAAACTGTTTTGCATTTCTTCAAAGTGTTGTTGATTTATGGGTTATAAATATGCAAAGGGCTAATTTGTCGTGTCTCTAGCATGCCTCAACTTTCTGGTTATGTGATTATTGTTATGCTTGCATTTGTTTGAACATAATTTCATTGTAAGAATATATTCTGCAGCTAAAAGTACTTTAAACTATTTTGAGTCTAAGAACATTCTGTCTTACTCTTAGAATCATTGCTGGCCTTGTTCATTAATGAGGTTTCTCTTATTTTTCTAGCTTTTTTGCATCCATTCCCATAGTGGCAAAACCATAGTAATATTACTCATATTAACATTTAAATAACACTCATTATTTAATTTTCTTTGGATTTCCTTTGTGTGCAAAGAATAATTTCCTAATTAGTAATGTGCCGTAGCTATTAAAAAGAGAAATTATTCTACATATTCTAACCATCCTTATGCTTGTGGTGGCTGTAGTGATAACTCTTAAAATCACTGTAAATATAGCTCTCAGATAGCACTATGAATCAACCCTTCCTTACAATGGAAAATAAATTAAAACACCAAAGTCAAGATACCAAAATACCTTTAGAAGTCTGGAGTAAGAATTAGAGGCCAGCACGTGATGGAAAGTTCAAAAGCTTTTACCTTTCATTTGGCCACATAGGAATAACTTAGCTACAGGAAGCAGTGTAGCACTCCAGATATTGTAGGTTAATGCAGAAATGTGAGCATATGTCCATTCAGCACTGCCTGGACACTTTGCAGGAGTGAAGTGGGTCTACTGGTTCTGGCCTCCCAGCTAAGTCACTGCTGTAAGGATATAAGGAAAGTGTGTAGTAAACATGGATATTTGCATGACATTACTTTGGAGGTAAAGCCTAAATGCCTTCAGTAGGGTGGTGGAGGTAGAGGAAAGTTCCACATCTTTTGCAGTTTCAACTTCAGTGACTATTTCTTCAGCTATTCTCAGAGAAAAATATTTAAAGATGTGTATTCAATAAGTGTTTTCTGTGACTTGAAGGAACTTTGCTCCAATTTGGCTAATATATTCTATATAAAAGATTAAAACCACAGGAAATATCGCTCTAGCTGTCTGTTTCGAAAGGGAGTTGAATGTGATGGTAGAAAATAATGTTAATTTACTTAAACTTGATATCTTTGAAAGTCTAAAACTGAAATTCTGCCATGATTTTTTCAAGGCATAGAGGTAAGGATGCTCCTTTACTACGCAGGGCACCACAGTTTGATTCTGGCAGCACATAGGAATAATAGCCTCGTGGATTTCTTTGTTGGATACGGGACTGTGACTACAATTAAATGGTGAAGTTTATAGAAGAATAGAAGATCTGAATTTGCATTCAGTAATATGTGCTAGCAGGCTCTTTAGTTCATATCATTACATGCCGGCTTCCTGACATGCAACCAAATCAATTAAGGAAAGTCACCCCAGTAAATGTAGCTACTCCAGGTCATGAAACTGAGCTGAAAAATATTTCACATCCATGAAGGCAAAGTAGCTATGGCCCTGTAGTAAATGCCTATTGTTTGGCAGATACTGGTAGTGCTCTGCATTCTGTCTTTGAGGGCAGGCATGAGATTTTACTGGACAGAGTATTATGGAGCAGTTATGGGAAGGACTGAAAGACCTAGGTCTGTGGCATCTAACAATGAGACAAATGGATACCACTCCTGTAAGAGATAACAGATTATGCCTGTACTTAGTAGTAGTAGGTCCTGGACTGCTTATATCTTAAGCAATGCAAAAGACCATGGAAAGAAACCACTTCAAGGTCAGCCACACTCTAAGGCTGCATGAACTGTATCAATGCAGAAGGAAAAGCACACAGAGAACTTTCATATCCCTCTAATATCAAGGAAGGTTCTGAACTGTGTTGATACTGTAGGGTTTTTAGACAAGGACTGATAGACACAGCTTCATAAAATGTCTCTATATTAAATATAGAAGGATTGGGGTTTGTTTGGTTTCTTTCATTTTTAAAGGAGTCATTTACCTGTATAGAGATAATAAAATATTAAATGTAACTCAATATGCTATTTAATTAAAACTTTTAATATAACGTGTTTGACACAGGTCTCTCTCTTAGTACACTCTGTACAGTGGTGAAAACAACCCAAAATAAATAAACCAAACCAAAACAAAAAACAAACAAAAGTAAACAAAGTAGAAAAAAAAGCAAAGAATATGCAATTTACATGCTGTCATAAATTTAGCCATGTAAGATAAAATCTGGGCTAAAGAACATAGTGGGTGTTATAAAGGTTCTGACATCTCATGTGAAATAGATAGATCTCTTCATGTAAAAGCAATGCAATTACAAAGACATTGGTCTAAAGACTGAAAGAGTCTAGTTGGTATACAACTTGCAGGATATTCAGGGAGAGATGATCTGTACAGGAAGTCATCACAACACCTGAATAATTTAAATTCTGGTTAAGATTCAGACACCACACATTTTGAGATACAAAATGCAATTTCAGGTTATGGATGAACGTAAATGGAAAATACATTCTAACCTCCAGGCCTATAGATTACACAAAAATATAGCATATATGTTCCAAAATGGTTGACTTAGTAGTAAGGATTTTGGAAATCCAACTAGTAACAATATCTATGGATTAGGAAAAAGCTCATGTTAATACAGAATAATATTGTAGCAGCATGGATGTAGCATGGATGCTAAAAGAAAAAGCAAAAAAGTCAGTGTCCTGACACTCTAGTCTATTTTGTTGTATGATAGTACTTGACATTTAGTCATCTTTAAGTTATGTACATGATAATACTACAATCCCATAATAACAAGAGTCACTTTAAATTCATACAATCGTAGGTTGGGCAGAAAATAAAATTTTGGGATTTATGCTGTACAGAGAAAATGTCATATCAAGTAACTAAATATCATCCTAACATCTTCCTGAAATTGAAGATTAAAATTCATAAACAGAGACACTTAGACATATAGACTAAAGAGTGAAAGAAGAACACTTTTATCTCAGTAGTGCATAGATCTGTACATGGGCTGAAAATAGCCCAGGAAAACATGGGAGATAATTAAGACACAGAACTAATGTTTGAGAGTATAACATAGCTATTCTACCATCATCTCCACAAGGAAGCTTCATTTCATGCTTAGGACTGAGTTTCACTTGTTTTGCATTGACTTTTTTTAGTGTCCATGTACAGAAGAAATCACCCAATTGCCCTGCATAGAGGAGATCTCTTCAGGGTATCAAGTGCTCTAACATCTCATTCTTCTCTACAAGTGAAAGAAAGAAAGAAAGAAAGAAAGAAAGAAAGAAAGAAAGAAAGAAAGAAAGAAAGAAAGAAAGAAAGAAAGAAAGAAAGAAAAAAAAAAGTAGAGTTAAAAAAAAATTTCCAAGCTTGTAGAATCCAAACAATTTTTTCCTGCACTGATGTGGAAAGAGTGAGTTTGGATGGGTGGATGCATCTGCATTTCCTGTATATAAATTAAGCTACATAGGATTCAAATGAGCTAGAAATGCTACATGGACTGTAAGAACATATGTTATTCACAGTCAGTTTTGTTGCTGCTTATTCTATCTGAATGTTGTCAATCTTTCACACAAATAAGAAAAATGTAATTGTACATGTATGTGTCAAATCGAAATACAAGTTTATGCAAGATGAATATAAAATTTGTGAGTTAGGGGTTTCCAGCCTATGCTTCAAAAGCACTGTAAAGTGGATCAGGAAAATCTCCATTTATTTACATCTCCTGAACTCTCTGCTACTAGTACCATTGAACTGTGATTCTTTCTAGTCTTACACAAATAGATTATCTCCTGCACAACTTCTAAGTCCTTCCTTTGTATGTCATGTTAGTGGAGCTTTTTTGTTTCCCCAGTTCTTTTACTGAGGATAGTAAACTGTTTTGTTTTGGTTTTCAATTAATTTGCTGAGAACAAACAGACAATAGATCCAAGTAGAAGAACATTTATCTCACCAGAAGAATGATGTATGTATCTAGAGCACTCTGAGAAAAATCCCTGGGTCAGTGATGCCTTCCATATCAAAAAAATTCCTCATAATTGATGTTTTTTTCTCACTTTGAATTGTGCTTATATATAGATATTTTTTATCATTATTTCCTTCTGAGACAACTTTTATCTGTAATCAACTGCACCACGGCATGGGCAACTAACAGGAAGAGATGGAAGCTATAATGCTGCTAGACAATGTGAGAAGGCTACAGCCTAGTTGCCATTACTGAAACTTAGTGGGATGAAATACAGGACTGGAGTGTGGCTATTGATGACTACAGGCTGTTCAGAAGGAGCAGGAGAGGAAGAGGTTGGAAGTGAAGGGGTTTCCATCTACATCAAGAAAGTGATAGAGTGCAGTGATGTGTCTGAACAACAGCCATGAGCAGGTTGAAAGTAGGAATTAGAGACTGGGCATCAAAGAGAAAATGGTGCTTGGTATCTACTACAGGCTGCTTCCTTCCTCTAGCCACAGGAGGCAAAGGCTTGCAGGCACTTGTCCTGCTGGAGGATTTCAACCACATCAATATCTGCTGGAAGAGTAGCAGTGAGAGCTTTAGGCAGTCCAGGACACCCCTATATGCACACATCACTGTGGGATGTAGTACTAGATCAGTTGGCCACCTACACAATTGAGCTAATCATGGACATTAGGACTGGAGCAGCCCAGGCTGCAGTGATCATATACTAGAGGAATTCACAGTCCTGAGGGATATGGGTCAGGTGAAGGACAAAGCCTTCAGAGCAAAGAACTTCAGAAAAGCAGAATTCCAGTTGTTTAACAGTTAGTCAACCGGACACCCTGGGTAATTGCTCTCAGGGGCAAGGATGGAGAACAGAGTTGGCAGATCTCTAAAAATGCTTTCCACAGAGTGTAAGAGTTCTTGATCCCCAGGTGTCATAAGCTAAGAAAGGCAGGCAAGGACTGTTATGACTGAGTTGAGACCTGCTGAGAAAACTGAAGAGCAAGAGGAATAACACAGGCAGTAGAAGCAGATATAGGTATCTTGGAAAGACCATGAGGAACAGCTCCATTGTGTAGGGATGGCATCAGGAAGGCCAAGGTATGGCTGAAATAGAACTTGACAAGTGATGCAAAGGGTAATAAAAAGGGTTTCTCCACGTATGTGAGCCAGAGAAAGAATGCAAATGACAACATATGTCAACAGCTGAGGAGGAGAAGGCCGAGATACTCAGCACTTTCTCCACGTATGTGAGCCAGAGAAAGAATGCAAATGACAACATATGTCCCTGATGAGTACAACTGGCAGCCATAACAGCTGAGGAGGAGAAGGCCAAGATACTCAGCAGCTTTTGCCTCAGTTTCACTGGCAGTCTCTTCCTACATCCCTTGAGTGGATGGATCATGACAGAGACTGGAGGAGCAAAGTCTTTCCCACTGTAAGAGATCAGATTCATAATCTGCTTAGTGGTCTTCACTAGTGTTCACGCATTCATACACACACCTACACCTGCTCCAGTTCCTGGTAGCACTGATATGGATCTATCAAGATAGGATACTGCATTAAAAAGAACTAGACATTCAGCTAAAAAAAAATTAGGTGTTCAGAGAATAGAGAAAATCATGTTCATGGCCACCTGAGGAACCTGGACATGCATAAATCTGTGGGGCCTGATGCCATGCATTCCAGAGTCCTGAGAGAGCTGACTGATGCAGCTCCCAAGTCATTCACCACCATATTGAAAAGTCATGTCTGATAAAGTCTCAGGTAACTAAGAAAAAATAGGCATTGTACCTACCTTTAAAAAGGATATGAAGATGGACCTGAGAGTTACTGACCTTTCAGCCTCACCTCTGTGCCTGAGATCATGGAACAGATCCTCTTAGAAGCTCTGCTAAAGCACATGGAGGACAGAGAAGTGCTTACACTTCACCAAGAGCAAGTCCTGCCTGACCAGCCTAGTGGCCTGTGAGGGAGTGACTACATCAGTGAAGAAGGAAGAGACATGGCTCTCAACTAACTAGACTTTTGTACTGTCTTTGATACAGTCCTCAACAACATCCTTTTCTCTAGACTGATGGATAAGGAATTGAATGGGTAGTTGCACTCAGAGGGTAGTGGTCAATGACTCAATGTCCAGATGGGGACTGGTGACTAGTGATGTCCCTCAGCAGTCTGTAGTGGGACCAATGCTCTTTAATATCTTCATTAATGACACAGCAGGATTGAGCGCATCCTCCATTGTTTATATTGGAGATATAGAAACACAGTATCAGATAGATATCTTGAAGCATTAATTCCTGTTTCTTGCCATTCATTAATTCAGTAAACTCAATTTGGAAGACCAACAGACAAGTTTACAATATTTTTTTCCCCTTAAGTCCATTGACATCACAGTTAATAATGATTATTTTAATATCCAGTGGCATTTATTCAATTAAACATTAACTTTCTCAGCAGGCTGCATGCTGTACAATACATGTACAATACAAGTCTTTAGGCAACAGATAAAGAAATCATGAAAGTCTAGACAGTTCCTGAATTCAGACTCTAACTTTTATCTGAGAAAATTTTTCTATATCCAAGATTTTAAAATGAAAGATGAAATAGAAGGATTAAAGTTCAGAGGTGGCAGTGATGGTTTAAGATTAAACAGGAAATAAGAAAACAAAATAATAAAACCCAATCCTCTGCAAATAGAGTTGCATTAAATATTACTACTGGTTTAAGAATTGGAAATGCAGTTTCGGCTCCATGAAGTGAAAATATGAAAGACTTAAATACCATTGATTCTGGTGATAACAATGTTTTTTCTCAACAGTTTTGAAGAAAACACCATTAAATGAAAGAAACATCTTGAAAAATCGTTATTTAGCTGGATGGCACAGAGATAATTTTTATATATGCCTCTTTTTCTTGGTCCAGGTAACCTCATAGGGAGCCACATACATATTTAAATATAATGATTAGTGTCATACAAGCACTTGAAGAAAAACACAGCCGAGGTTTCTTTCTTCATACTTGTGACAAACTTCTATGATAAACTGGGTTTTTTATTATTTTTTTTACAAACATAATGATGCAAATGCAAGAAGATTGTAATATTTAGAATCTTCTTTTTAAGAGATATTGAAAAAACTGATTTATGAAGAAAATAGGATCTAACTGTAGGTTCTATCTTTCTCTCACTTCTCTCCTCTTTATACATTGGTGTTTGATTTTTAGCTTTTCCCTTCTCCCACCCTGATCAATAGAAGGCTATGACACTGTCAACCTCTATCTTAACAGTACATGCTTCTTTAACACCTGTCTTGTATTTCATCTTCCTTAAATCTCTTTTGATATCATTTGTGGGCTCATGGTTCATCAGAATGAGGAGGAAAAGGGAAATGAAACAACTCTCTTACACTCTTGCAAAATTTGAAAACTTTCTGCATGTGTTGAACCGTACTAAAACTCTGTCAAAATCACGTGATCAAGAGTGCAAATGTCTTATATAGTACAAAACACTGGTTAATTTTCAGGTCACAGAAGTGAATGAAGTGACCCTAATTAATGTCAACACATCAAGAATACCTCCATTCAGTTTCCAACATTTTCTCCATCAAATATTGATTGTGTTTACATGGCTTTGTATTCTATAAATATAATTCAATATGAGAATGTACAAACTGCTGCTGACCTTGTTGTTAGGTGTTTCTGTGTTGACCCACAATCCCAAAGCCAAAAGGGAACTGACCTTATGAAACTGAAGATCCAAGGATTTATCGTTGCCTAAGTATAATCTTAATCTTTTAATAAAAATACAACAATAACTTAGATTAGTTGAGCTGCAATATTATTAATATATCCCAAATTATTACAGAAAACTTTGTTTAGACTCATTCTGGAATGTGTCAACAAACATGTTAATATTTATGTTTAAGAAGTACAATAACAAATTTAATTATTTGTCTTTTCCACTATCTCAAATTCTTATGATGTTAGACATTTCTGCCTAATTAGAACCACTACAGAGATAAGACTTTCAACTTGCTACTCATTTACACATGCCAGTAAAGTTAATTCATGTCAAGGGATAAATTCCTTTTATCTAAACTCAATATCATGTGTTTGTGAAGGCTCATTATCAGTGGTTTAATATGCATAATCAATTCCAAAAAAATTCAAATGTCAAAGAAATTTTTAAGAAACAACATATATGGAGATAAACTGCAAAGGGTTTTTTATCCATATTTTTCATTACAAACAGCTCTCTGATAATTATCTGACGATAGTTCTTTCACTGTAGCATAAATAGAAATTATGTGATGATGAAGTATGACTTTGAAACTGGGAAGCTTCCATAATTCATAAGTTTTCTTCATGGTGTATGCTTTTACTTCCAGTACAAATTAGCTTAAATCTACTTTTTATTGTCTAGAAATGGTAAAATCCTCTAAGGGAGTGTCAAAATCCTCCAAAGTCTTTGAAAGAGTTTATCTAAAATTTTTAGTCTTTCTTTTTCTGTTTTTCTATTTACTAAATAAAAAACTGCAGTAGCATAACAAAGTTTAATTGTCTTGGTCAAAAGTTTCAGGGTTTCTTTTCCCCCAATTCAAGAACTGAAAATACCACCAGGGACCATTTACACATGCACACACACACACAGACACGCACACACACACACACACACACACACACACACACAAACACATAGAGACACATAGCTTAAAAAACCCCAAAAACAAACCAACAAAGAAGATAGAAAAAAGGAGCCAGAGCATAGACTGATGAGATCAAGGGGATAGTTATATAAACACATTCAGCTGCTGACTATTTAATAATTGAATTGATAGTATTCTCTTTAATTTTGTTGACACAAACATAATGGCCTCTTAATATTAAAAAAGGCATTGCAGTATT
The DNA here is from genome assembly GCF_014805655.1 of Passer montanus. Lineage (NCBI taxonomy): Eukaryota > Metazoa > Chordata > Aves > Passeriformes > Passeridae > Passer > Passer montanus. The sequence goes on along the minus strand of NW_024367708.1, from coordinate 10,132,325 downwards.
TCTGAGAGACTTTGAGAAAAAGTGGTTTTCAGAATTTTTTTCTCTCTAAGCTGAAGTCCTATGTGTTTTAGAAGAAAGGTGGATGTCACCAACTAACATTTTTTCTGCATATTTTTGCTCTAGTATAACATTGTATTGTTTTAGTATAACATCCTAAATCAGGATTTGGAAATATCAGTGATCTCCGAATAGCTGTGTATATTTTTCCATCGCAGAATAAAGAGATCTATTTAGATTTTGATAAATCTAAACAGGTTTGCCATCTGTTCTTTTGGTCAGTACAGTAAAGAACACATTAAACAGAAAGGTGCCATCAGGTAGTTATAGGACAAAATTTCATAAAACCTCTAAAAATCCTCTTGGGTCTATTTTTAAAACAGGTGGTAAAATCAAGTAAAATAATATTTAAAAGAATATGATTGATTGTGCGGGTCTTTGAAATATTTTAAGATAAGCTTATAATTTATTTATTGTAGGGTAAATTTATCATTTATCTGTGTAATGTAAATGAAATATGAAATGTAAACTACCAAATAATGCCATATTCCTTCCAGTTTTAAACACTTCATCAGGGAAAAATAAAATCTTTCTGAAATTAAAGACTGAATGGGAAAAGCAGAGAGTACTTGATTCTTCCTCCTTCACTGTTCCAAAATTCAGGATTTTCAAAACTGTGCAGATATGTATGCCTTTTACTGAACATAGCAGTTATTTTTATTACTGTTATTTTTAGTCACTCTTTCTGCATGTATCCTCCACCCACACAAACAGGTATGTGTGCAAACACACACACACACACACGCACGCACGCACACACACACACACACACACACACACACAGATAATTACATTTTGGGAGGCACACTCATTGTAACTAAATTAAATTGTCGTTCCAAAGAAGTGAACTGGGCTAATGCACATTACATCAGTTCGTTTGGATAGTGATAACTAAATATGAAGTTACAAAAGTACTTCTAATCTAAATATGCTAAAATTTAAGTTAAATAACATGGTGTTCAAAATTCTGGCATACTCTGGATCATTGTATAAATTAATCTATGCATTCATGCTACTTTTGCCAAAGTTGAAGATATAACTAAAGTTGTTTTTTTCCTGTCAAAAAGACAGCAGTGAATCACCTTAAATATATTTTTGTTTGTAAGGACTTTTCTTTAAATCATTCTGTATTTTTGAAATGCTGTCAAGATAGAGCTTTTTTATCTGTTCATAGAAAGAAATTTAATATGAATGTTGACAGTATCTGTCATTTTAAAACAAAAACTAGACAAAATGCTAAGTGGTTAAACTCAGTTAATAAAATAATTTACCTGATTGATGAAAATAGATTTTAGGATATTTTTCTACATTGCAGACTTATTATACATACCTTTATTTTTAATGCCCCTGAATTAAGTCGAAACCATAATTATATTTTCCTGCATTATAGTCCAACCATTGACAGAAAATAATCATAGAATGGCAAGAGACTAATCAGTAAAACATTTTTTTTTCAGTTAAACTTAGGAAATAAATGTTCTTCCTAACTCAGAGACATTTCCATGTTTTTGTTTTTCAGTAAGACAAAATTAGTGTTTAACCTCACTGAAATTCTCAACCATAAAAAATTTTATTAGAAAAAGTAAAGAATAAGGTCATTCTGTCCTCTCCATAAAGAAGATTAAATAGCTACTATATAAAAGCATTAGAGATGAGATTGCCTTGAGATTCACTAAGGAACTTCAGACACCTTGTAACAAATTTGCTCCAAAACTATGTAGATAATAAACAAACAAACAACACTGGTCTGCTCTTCTGAATAAAAGAACAGCAAGATGTATCACTGAATCCAAACTTAATTCACAAGGACATTTTCTTTTTCAAATGCTGTTGAAATTGAGCATGCAATTTAAAAAGCCTCATACTGGTAATAAAAAGTGAGCTGCTTAGTCACAATAACTATGACAACTGAAATACACTTTTGGTAATATTGAAATAATTCTCTACATAAATATATTTAAAAACTGGTTCATATGTAAAACACATTAGATCAAAAAAAAAAAGGTTATTTTTACTTTAAGTGCTGAGGATAAATAAAGAAAGCTTCAGGTATATATAGCATTCTGCAGCTGGGAATCTAACAATATTCATGATTAGTGTTCACCATCTCTTAGCTTTCATCGGGTTTTTGCAGGAAACAACCAACTTATTGGATCATCACTGACAAGATCATAAATTCAGAACATTATTTATATGTTTGGTAGCCATACTGAGTTCCAGTTAATGTCTGGATAAAGAGCATTTGTTTGTTTGTTTGTTTGTTTGTTTTTGAAAACATTAATTGCTTCATAAATATATTATTAATAAATAAAGTAGTTTGATTTTGCAGGTGAGGAAAGTAAAATGCAAGCATATTTTTTCACACACTTATCTGTTTGTGCCCTGTTAAAGTGCCTGTGTTAGGAGAGAGGTTTCTCTGTTTCATTGAGGGAGCACAATGCACTGCACTTAGAAGTAGCAGCATGCAGTGCCACTGTATATCCAGAAACTCAGCCTCCTAGTTGTCTTTCCTAATCCTTAAGAAAGTACCCTGCCATCATAGAGGGAATCTAGTCTACATCTAATCATTTCCAAATCTATATTTCCTCTCTACATGAAGGCAGCACACAGGTGAAATCAGGAGCCCACTGTTCCAAACACAGACACATAAGCACGATTGCCCATTGGTTTGAAACTATCCCTCCTCTTCTGGCTTTTCTTTCTTTTTGCATTCACTTCAAGAGACAGAGGAGTAAAGCAGGCTGTCATTCGGACATATCACGTAGGTGCCTGGGATACATGAGAACAATCCTGTCAGTAGTGACTCGTGAAGGATATGCACAGAATTAAGTTTGTGCTGCTGCTGACTTCAGGAGAGATCTTGGACTCCCTCACAATTGCCAAAACTGCTTATGACTCAGCTCTGGGTCAGAGCCAAGTACTTATCCACAGCACTCTGATTTCCAGGGAAATGAAAGATGAACTCACAGGCTAACTCTCTGAATTTATGAAGACACATCATCTAAAATAAGACTGAAGACAACTATAGTGGATCACTGCAGAGCTATATATCCTGACTTCTGGCTGTTTTCTTTCTCCTTGAACAAATTGTATCTATTTAAATAGTATTAAAAATGGAAAAATGTAAATAATTCCTAAAGCGAGAAAAGACATGAACTATTTCAGTTCTTGAAAATATTTTTAATAGAGACAATAGAAATGAATATTTTAATGTGTACTTTTAAATTGCTCAATATTTAAAGCCCCTTATTTAAAAAAAAAATAAAAAAATAAAGTCTTAGGTCTTAGATCATGTTCCTGATGAATATACAGCATTTTTGTTTTATGAGATATTTTTTCCATATTTCCATCTCTGAGTTTCTGTAAAATGATTGTTATATATTAAAAAAGGACTACTGCAAGACAATGTAGCTTAAAGTTGACATATCATTATCCAGATCAAATTCTAGACATTGCTGAGGCAAATGCAGGGATAATATTAAGCTTGGTAAGACCTGCTTTGTAAGAACAGCCTCAGGAAAGAATTGCAACTGTATGATTCTCAGTCCTATACCTACTATTTTTCAAAAGTCACAGACAAAAGTTGATATAAAACTTCAGTATAGACTAGTTTGAGAATGGATCGATACATTATCTTTACCTTTTTTGTCACTCTTGGTTCTTGAGTAGACCGTTTATTATTCAAGTGTTGCGCTTCCATTTCTTCTTCAGAGGGCACACGCTCTCCCTGAACCAGCTTATTTCCAAAGAGCAAAATAAACCTCATTAAACAGATATTTTTAACATTTTATCCTTCATTAGTTACAGTATCTTCTCATATATACTTTATTTCAGGTGTGCATTTTATTTGGTTGGTTTGTTTTTCTCAATAGCTCATCATAATTGCACTGCTAAAGCTTCCAATCCATATATTTTTATGTCAGCATGTCATTACAGAATGTAATATATATGATAATGGTGAAAAGCGTGACTAGTAAGCTCCTTCTTGTCATCAAACTCGAGATACTATGAAGCCATCCACCACTGTTTTTTTTGCAGAAAGATTATCCAAATGCTAGAAGGCCTAGTATTTAATGCATCTGAGTCACAGAAAAACACCTTACTGTTTCCTTTTGGTTCATTTAGGTGGTGGAAACTACATTTGCGAAATACTTTTTCCCATGCATCTTACCTTTCTTATCTCAGAAGCCCAGAGTATAACTTAGCATAACATTTTAAAAGTGATTTATGTGCTTAGGAGCCTGAATCTTGGAGGAAAATAATGATCCTAGGATCATAAATTATTTGGCCTTTTGAAAACCTACATTCTTGCCTTCTCTGTGTAGAGAGAGTAAGGACATAGCCTAAGTCTTGTATAACTAGAGAATTAATAGGCATCTTCTTATAGAAGAAGAGATATTTTCATACTTGGTCCTACTATAACTGTGAAGCAAGCAATCAGCAAAATATTGGAACCATATTTTTGCTCCTATGTCTTCTCAACCAAAGGCAACTGAGGCAGAACAGCCTTTCATATTACACAGCACTTACTCATTAACATTAAAAAAAATAGAAAACTCCTTGCTAGATGAGATAAATGTATCCACTTTCATATCACCTAGGAAGTGACATGAAGTTTTTCAAAGATAATTCTTAACACTTTGAACAGCCTAGGACCTGCAGCTCACACTGCATTTCACAGCCTCGTGTTTTTGAAGGTTTCATGTAAACTACTATCATTATTGAAACATGCATCTTCATTTTTCTTGTTATTGACACTGAGATTCAGAGCAGTTGTCATCTACTTCTAATTCAAAAAGGCCCTGTATTTTGCAATCTTTAGAAAATCTTCTCTTAGTGAGCTTAGTCTTATGGAGTTCAAAAGAGAAAAATGACGAACATTGAAAACATATGCAATTAACTTTTCAGAAGCATGAACACATCTGTTGCTTCATGTTGGCTCCAAAACAACTTTCACTTTCCTCTCATTTTACACTTAAAAATTTTTCAGATCTGATGGTTGCAAAACATCATTCATGCCATATTCTGACTTTCATATTGCAATTTCTAGCACTATAGATAATCCCTATTCAGGGACCTCCACTGACTCAAGTGAAGTCTCTTGACCATATCCAGCTCTGAATGAAGATATTTACTGATATGTGACAATGGATTCATAGCAAGGAGTGGAAACAAGAAATCAAAAACTCTCTTTGCTCTTCATCTGAAGGGAGTTATTCAGGTATTGATCAGCTGTCAGATGTACAATAATCAGCAGAGTATGGGAACAGGCCTGAGCCTCTTTATTTCAGTTGTCCACTGAATTCCCCTCTAAGACAATCTGGATAGAAGCACTTTGTACTTTTTAATCTGAAAACAATATTCCATCTCACTGGATATTCAGATATCTGTACTACATTATCTCCAATGACCACTGTCATATTAAATTCAGCCAATATGCCCTGTTATATACATTATTATTGTAGCCAAAAAGTTTTAATGACAAGGCATATTTTATAAATAATTACTTTTAACTTTCCTCATTTAACTTCATGCTGATGTAGTAAGGCTTTTAAGAGAGATATTTCATTAAGATAGGAGCCAATGAAAACCAGCTACTATATTGTACTGAATGTTTTCTTAGAGAATTGTGCTTGATAGCTTTTAAATAGCAGTTTTATTTATAGTTAGAAATTTGCTAAACAAGCTTCTTTATACTGAAATATTCATTATGTAGATCCATAAAAGTACTCCCTTGCTAATTCTGTGGCTTCATGGGATATAAACTAAAATAAAGTCACTATTTAGGCATCAGCAGTATTGGAAATGTGAGAAAGCTAACTTTCTAAAGAACTACAATTTTCCTTTTAAGGACAAATATTGGATGTTATAGATCCAAATGTTTTCCCTTGGTAGCATCATGCTAGAAAGGAAACAAAGCTAGTGTAAAGAAATACATAATATCACAGAAATTCATGGGTCTGCAGAGAAATTTTACTTCATTAAAGTTCTCATAGACAGATTAGGATCATCCAGTATGTGGTGTACAGTGTGTATATTCTCTGGCCTATATGAACATAATGAGTTTACAAATAAAAATATTAAAAACAATTCAAGACATCTTATTTCAGGTGAAAATCCCCCAAAACCAACAAGATCTCAGTGGTTTGCAAGTATGGGGAAAAAAAATAGTCAAGATTTTAAGAAATTAAGATAAGTAAGGTTATTTTGAGGACTGTTTTAAATCTGTTTAGTTTTTCAGTTCTTTTTCTTTCTATGGAAAATTTAAATAAATTTTTTTTGTGTAAATCATAGATAAGTACCATCTGATGCAACAAGAAATCAAAACACTATTTTATACAAAGGCTTCTATTATAAGCTCAGATTTTTCAACATATATGTCAGACAAGCTATTTAAGTTTTAATTTTGAAATATTATGTTAAATATTTTAAATATTTCCAGGTTTTAACATTTTTTTTTTTTTTTAGAAAATAAATGTTAGGTTACAAGAAACTCTCTGACTCACAGATAAATCTGACAGTTGAACAAAATGTCTTCTGAATTAACACATTCTGAACAAGCACAGAGAAAGAACATAGCATATTTTACTATGGATAATTTAACTTATATTAACACTTGACTACAAGAAAGCAATGAACTCCAGCACATTCCCTGGATTTCATGCTCATCGCTCTGCTCTCAGTTAGCCCTCAGTATTCTGAATCGAGAGTGCACAGGTCTCCAATATACGTCAATCACACTGTGCTCCTTATTCAGGATTTGTCAAAAATTCCAAGCCTTGTCTGTACTGTCACTTAGACAAATAATTTTATCCTGGATTAATGTATATTGGTTTCAAAGTCATTCTGGATGCCTCTAAGAAACACATATTCAAGGGGGAAAAAACCCTGGGATTGAATGATGTTACCTGAATAAAATATTAACCAAACTTCACATTACCTTCTGAAAAAAAAAGTCGGATGTCTTGCAGCATCCTCAAACACAAAAATGCTAAAAGTCTGTTCCAAAACAGACATAACCTGGGCTCCCAGGCAGCTTTGTCTGCTTTATTCTGGGATGACATTTGCTAGTGATCACACACTCACCTACACAGCTGCACTTGCTCCAACAGCTGGCAGCATGGGCACATGTATGTCTGTGACACTAAGATCCCACTCTAGCTGTTGGCACGTTAGTCCACTCTGCTGTCTCCAGTTCCTGGCACTGTGACTCCATGGCCTGCTGATGTGTGGGCTAACTAGAGGGTGACAGACTCTGACCTTCATTTTTCTCTCAACACTGAACAAGAGTCCATCCATGCAAAAGGAGTTAGAAATAACATTTTATAAGTCAAAGCAGACTCTGCTGATTACATGCCAAGCACTGCTAGAAAAACAGCCATAGATTTACATGGAATCACCTTATTGCTCAAGTTCCTTCTTTTGGTCTTACACGAAGCAACAACTTCCCTCCCTTTCCTAACCATCACTTCTTTCTCTAAGCATCCCACAGTAAATCTTGTGCTATCCCAAGATGTCTTTTACCTGCATCCTATATTGTGTCCCCTACCTCTAGGCAGGGATCCCTCCTCAGTCCCACAGGTACTCTGGAGAACATCTCCCTGACTCTTCCTGATGGGTGTCACAGCTGGGCCAGAGCCTGACAGTCTGTAAGTGAATTTATATGTGCAGACATGAAAATTTCTCAGCTCCAGCCAGTGTCCTTGAGCCAATAGTTAGAGACAGATGGAGATTTAGAAACTTACAACAAAAGAAAAATGAACTCATCCTGATACAGAACTATTGTCCTTGTTTCTTTGTGATTTTAACTAAAGAAAAATCAGATATAGAGTGCTGCAAGAAGCATCTGGAAATCAATTTTCAATATGAAAACTGATGATCAATATTGCTTTCCACACCTGAGAAGCTGGACACTGAGGGGCAAGGTTTTCCCTCTGGATGACCAGAACATCCATACTACTGGTGTGATCCACCACCATCTGTCTTTTGGTTGATATAATTTATTCTTTATGTTGCATTTGAATATGTGTTTTGTGTCTACGAGATAACCTAGTCTTTGCTCTAGAGATCCTGTGGATAAAGAACAATGGGATTCATTACTTCTGAGACTCATTATGCAAACTGCTCCCCCAGATCCATATTATAGTACATTTGAAAATCATTCCACATATCCAAATGTTCATTTTCATAGCACTTCATTTTTTTCTTCAGACAATCTACAGCACAACCGTCTGTGCAATAGTGTGTCACATTGATATAATCAGGGGAATAATATATGTGACCCAAAGGCTTTTTGTTCCTTGCAGCAGTTCTCCTGGTAATATCCCTGCAGTAATTATGAAGAATATGCAATGATGTGCAGAGATAGTCTTTCCTCTGACACCCTGGGGAATTCTACAGGAACATGTCCTTGGACTTTTAACTAGATTGATGTCCTACAGGTCTTTTTTTGGCATGGTGTATGTGGATAATTTTTTATTCTTAAGTCTGTGGAGCTCTTCAGAAGTGATGCCCTTGAACCCCTGTCAAAGGGATTCCCTGAAGGCCTTGTGTTAGACAAGCATAGTTTGTCCCAAATCTTTCAGAAAGCAAGTTTATCACTGTTGGAGGTTTTTAAGAGGGTGATGACTCCTGCAGTGTATATTTGCTTGGGATTTTAGAATGACAAAGCCTCTGAGAGTATTCCATGTTCTTGTTTTGTCACTTCTATTAGTTGCATTAATGAAGGTTTTCCCCTTGTCATTCTCTAGCACTCACTAACTATTCTTCTCATTTAGAAAATCTCTAGTGTATTTCATGTTTGATGTCACAGTCTTATCCAAGACTATTTTATATTAGTAGAGTATAGGCAACACAGCAATGATGTTGCAAATGTATCTGACAATATGTACGTGTGAAATACACCAATGCTGGTGTGATGGAGATCACTTACAAGTCAGAATCAAATGAAATCAGGGGAGATGTGTGACTTGGGCCAAATAAACTCACTACTTTGTACCTGGATGAAGAACCATACTGGAAAAAATGAGAAACACATACTGTTCTTTCCATGCTACGCAGAATAGAAATTAAAAAAAATAAAAATTGTGAGGAGTTAAGGTGATTAGAGATTGTGTTTCCATTTTCTTTTCAAAATGCTTCCTATGGTAACACTCAGAGGAAATGCTGCAGCTACTCTGTCAAAGAGCTGGAGGAAAAAAATAGACAATGATTCTTCTAGGATAAAACTATATGGATCCCTAATGCTTTGCATGAATTACTAGTTGCTCTTTGACTTCTACCTCTTGCATATTCTTGTATATATTGCACGCAGATATACATATGTTTTTAAATTAATGACTTTTTAGTTTTCCTTAAATGAACTAATTTCTCAACCTCTCTGTTCTTCACCTAAAGCCACAAGAATCACTACTACATTCAGAAAATTCCTATCAGTGTCTGACATAACTTTTTATGCCCTTTGTCTATTACAGAATGCAACTTTGTTAAAATCAGTCTGCAAGGACTTCTGTTCTTCTTATCCACCTGCAAGATTTTCATTAAAGGTAGAGGTGATTAGGCTAATGTAAAAGAAATTATAGAGTTCTAGTCTCATGTCTGTCCAGGGCATGTGTGTTCTAGTCTTTATTCCAGGCATTCTACCCATTCTTCTAGTTGGTCTATTCATGTATGTACTGGGTAAATCCAAAGACTTGGAAAGTGAAGGGAAGATTTATGACATGGTAGAAATGATCTCATATGTTCACAGGCTCTCATAGAAATATGATCGTGTGGATACTTCATTTCAGAACCAAAAAGAAATTACCTAGTACCTAGTTTAAAAATCATATGCAACAAATGTAGCATTAGTTAGATAAGAGCATTCAAAATATCTGAGAGAAATCATTTAGAAAATATGAATGTTTTAAGTTTTACATTTTCACATTTGGCAAGGAGTGTTTTATTGGAAACAATCTTCCGGTAATGGCAAAGCAGCAATGTGGTAAGATATCAATAATAATCCTTTATTTCAAAAACTTGTAATAAACTTCATTTGAAGACATTCACTCTTTTAACAGTAAAAAAACTACATTGAATTGTGAGTAAATGTAAACAGACCTGCACACAAAACTGAAATGTTTTAACAATAGTATGATTCATACCTTCTAACTGGCTTTTGAAAATACTGTTTTCTTTTTTGCTCCCAGCTTGATGGTTATTTCTGCAAAAGTAATATTTTTTAGAGCTTCTGAAATGGAAAAGCAACACTGTAATGTTGTGAAGAGATCCCTGTTACCCTGGTGATATACCATTGCATGCAATTTCTTTTATATAGTGCTGTATTAATACTTGTGTATGAACTATAGGGGAAGAACAATATTATTTGCAATGTCATTGAAATAAATAGTGTATAACAAGGTGCCACATGGGGTGCTGAAGGTCTAATGGCTGATGTTCATTCACAAAATTTGCTAACATTTTAAAGCTCAAAATATTTTTTGAAATGCAAAGTGGATGCATAAGTCACTTGAACAGTCTGCCTTCCTTCTGTTGAATTTTAAAAAAAGAGGTAAAGAAATCTTTTATCCAGATTTTTTTAATTATCCAGATAATTTTCATAATTACAATCCACAAATAGTCTTGATAGCTATGCAAGTGTGTTATCAATCACATTACCCAGCATGCCAATACATGTTTCCACAGTGCAATACAGCCAGTAAACCCAAGAATATTTAAAGACATAGATTTTTATAGGTCATTATGTAGCTATGTCAAGTCTCACCCAGTGGACAACATAAAACTTTTGTGTCACTGCTGGGAAGCCTTCCCACCATGGTTCAATTGCTGCTCTCTCCGTACGTGCTGTAGAAGTTGCTGGATGAAGGGAAGTCTTTGAGATTCCCTGTGTAGAAGAGAGGGATTCTGTATGACACTTGAGAACTTTTTTCCTTCTTACCATGTCAGTTTCTGTACTTTTAATGAAGCAGTTGCAGGACAAAATGTACATGAAAATCCATGAGACTTCGGACCACAACCCACAAGTGTTTTAAGAGAGAGTTTTTGTTTCAAAGGAATAACAAAACTCCAGATTTGTTCAGTAGCCACATCCATAGTTATATCAGGGTCTTGACTTGAACTTTGTCCCTCATGCTTTGAACTGAAGCCTCTGACTTTCACCATTTTGCAAATATTTCTTACAGGCTACCTGCTATCAGATGTATTCTGCTGCTTTGGTATTTCAGCCTCAGGCAAAATGTTCCTTCTAAACATTGTAACCATGTTTAAATTGTTATTTGCAATTCTTTCCACACACCACATAGGGAACAAAGGTATCTATACTAAGAATCTTTTATTTTCTAAGTATAGTCAAAGAACTCCACAATTATTTTTAGTTATTAAGCAAGCAGATAACCAAGGCATATATGAGAGTCCTTAGAATAAAAATATTTTTTTCTTGCTTATTTCAAAAGATGTGTTAAAGGTCAAGCCAATTTTTTTCTGAATTGTTTTTGCTTAAGCCACAATTCAGAGTCAAAAATTAATAAAATATAATAAATCTGTAACAGTGCTTCCATGTACTATTTTTTCTTTATTTGAACTACCCCATGACTTGAAGACGTGAAGAATTGCCTTTCATTTTATAAATAATTTTATAAATCTCAGATTTTTTTTAATAGATGCTGAAACTGCCAAAATTCCTTGAAGAATTTTTAAAAACTTTTTGTGTTTATTTAGTTATTATGACATTTATGAACTTGAAAAGGAAAATTTATTTTCATAGGTTGGGCTGACCTTGAAATTTAAAGTACCTGGGCATGACAAAAAGAAGCAAACACTCAAACAATACAAAGATAAATAATGATGACTTGCTTTATTACAAAGTTACCCTTATAATCACACCTTATATACTGTGAATAACAGCAATTATTAATAAATTATAAAAATATGTACATAATTTGATAAATTGTTAGAGAAGCTTAATTATTCATTTAAAAAAGAAATTGCTATGGTAGTTATCAGAGTTAAGAAATCGACACTACAAACATCAGTGAAAACAGTGAGCTATTACACATGGTCAAATAATATTTACACAAGTGGAAAGAGCAAATGGGTTTTTGTGCATCTTCACATATCCAAGTAACAATTCAGTTAACAAGGATGAAATTTTTGATAATGTGAAATCACATATTGAGGCTGGGAACATTGTTGTCTTTTCTTCTGTATTTCTTCTTTTTTTTTTTTTAATATATTTTATTCTGTTAAGGGATAACCTTGCAATAGAGCAGAGTGTCTTGACAAGGGTTTACTCATGTTGTCATAAAGATTTAGTTTGGCATAAGGCAGAGCAAAGCCCTTCTGAGTTTATCCAGAATAAACTCCAGTGTGACTTATTTCTGCCTAAGAAGACTAATAACACTCTTTTTCAAAATTTTTAATAAGTTTTACATAATGATGTCAATATAAACAACCAAGATGCTCCATCACTTCCACAAAGTAAGCAAGTGAGCAAGGTGCCACTTGCCAGAATTTTCTGTGTTCAAGGGACTTATTTTGTTCAGTAAATAGTGCACTGCTTTCTTTCACGTACAAGAATTTACACAATCTTTAAAAAGATCTCAGATTGTGACCTGCAATAGTGGAAGTTAGAAAGGCAAAGGTGTTAGTTAAATAATGTTGTGCCTGAAAATAGTATCTCCAAGGTGCATATTTTTTGCAGATAATGAGGTGCTATGGCAGAGCAAAATATTAGATGAAACATCTATAGTCAAACAAAAAAAAGTATAGTAGAGCTTAATAAAATCACACAGAGCCAAGGAAAAAGAAAGAAAGCTCCAAAATAGGTATTTCGTTATATGTTACCCTAAGAGTGACATTCTGCTTGAAATCTTGTAAAAGGCTTCATAAAATCTTTTAGTTTATTTTTCTTTGAAAAAAAAAAAACCAACAAACAAACAACAATATAACTATAGTAATTGCATGTAAAACTGGTTTAGTATAAGTTATACAGGAAAAAAAACTCCAACAAGATACACTAATGATACTGACTTAACATGATACAGGTACGTATCATAGTATGCAAAGGTTTATTCTTTTCTCATTGGTTTTGCATGAGTCATTGCAGAACAAGAAATTTGTATTTATCAACATTACTAGTATTACTTGTTTTAAAGTAAAATAGTACAAAGCAGTGTCTGCAGAAGAAAGTAATAGAATTGTATGCATGGAGCACCAGTGTGAAGAGGACAAGGAACAGTAACTTTTTTTTTTAACTTTTGAGAAACTCACTAGAAAAACAATCAAATACTGTAGGACAAGCTAGAAATAGCAGATGTTCTTAGGATGAGGTGACCAAGAGGATTATACTGTTTCTTGAGACACCATAATATTTGGAGAGAGAGCACTCTGCTCCCCAAAACAAACAGTGTGGCTTTCCTCTCAAAATAACTTGGTAGTTACAGACTCTTTTCCCTAAATCCATTATTGCTGACACTAAAGTACTTCCAAAGCAGTTAATGATTGCTAGACAATGAAGGCAGCCTGGAAAGGTAGAAGGTGGAAGTTGTCACCTGCAGTACAGAGCAGTGCAGCAGTTACAGTGTAAGGGAGAACTCCGACGTCAGAGAAAATGCCAATCCTTTCACAGTGTACTTGGTGAGACCTGGAGTACAGTACTTCAAAATGAGTTTAGCAGTTAAATTAACATAAGCAAAACATACGGCCCTGAAAAAAAGTATTAGATTACAGCTATAAAGGTTACAAGAGGCCTATGATTTCAAAGTATACATTTGATTTTAACTTCCACTCCCTCTACACCAATTATTTTTCTTTATGCTCAACCAGGGATCCTCATTTGTAAAAGAAGAGATCATTCACTCATCTTGATTCGCAGACAGGGCAAGAAAAATAAAAAAAACATTCAGACTGTAGCAGACTTCTGTTGTACAGATCAATCTCTCCCGCAGTTCTTTCTGTCATCAAAAAGACCTTTTGTCAGGACTGCACTTTTTGTTTAACTCAGGAAAGCTGATGAAAAAAATCAGACACTTGAAAGAATAAAGGGAATAAAGAGCAGCAGAAAGTATTGAAAATCATTTTGAATGTTCACTTCATAAACAAAGCTACAAATGTTCCTCTCTGGTGGATGACTTCAGGGGCTTCTAGCACAAAGAATAACAAATTCATCTGACTTGTTATGCTTGTAGAACAGTGCCAGAATCCCAGTATAGGTTGGTAGAAGAAGGAGATTGATTGACCTGTAGGGCAGCAAGACACAGGGAAAAACAAATGTTCTGTATTTGCTGTCCTTGATATATTCCAAATGCCCAATGTTCTTGTTGAGGGAACTCTTGCTAAGATGAGAATGCAACAAATCCTAACAATTCTTACTATTGATAAAATAAGTCATGTCTCAGTAAGTGACAGAAAACCAAGCTGTTATGGTTAATGAAAATGTTTAGGGCACGATATACAACTTTAATGACTCTTCCCTTGTCTTCACATATCTATATATGTATAAATATACATGCATACATCCTATGCTATTTTTTAATGCCTCATGCCACTGTACACTGCTTCTCGTTCACAACCATCAGAAAATATTATTTCATTTTGTAAAGAGATATCAAAAAAAAAACAAACACAAAGGTAAAGAAAGCTCCCTGCAAACTTTCATTGAACAAGCTATTAAGAGAGAGTGCTTGAACAAAGAAAGAAAAAAAAAAAAAGAAATGCTGCAACCACTTTTACTTAGCTACTCCTTCTTTTCTGAGGTAAAATGATCAAGAATTCCTCTGTGGTATTTCAAGGAAATTTTCTTCTTGTACTGGCTTTTTTGAGAAACAAAGTCTTTCCATATCTCTTTCTAAATGAAAGAGATCTTTTGCTCACCTACCTAATACTAGAGAGCTCCTGAGAATACTGCATTATTGATGGAGATGTTGCAGACCTGCACCACAGATTTGCCCTGTTCTTCAAAATGACTTCAAGGCAATCTGTCCTTTGAGTCTAACTGTTCTTGCACATCAATCACTTATTTCTATAAATCATCAGAAATCTCAAGATGGCTTTCTATTACATGTGAAAAGATAATTAAAAAGAAAAAGAAAATCAACCAACTAAAAAAAACCCCAAACAACAAATGAATGAAAATTCTTACACAGTGAGAGATAAATTAATGTCTTCTCCAGAAATATGATCAAGCTCTCAATGCAAAAGTATTAATTTCCTACATAATCTGGCTTTTGGAAAATATGCATGGCATTTTTCAAAACTACTGATAAAATGATATATTTTTAAGGCTCTATGAAAAATAAAAAACCCAAAGTTTCCCATAGCTCAGTATTTTTCCCTTTAGCATAAAATTTTTTAGGTACGGTTGATTTTTTTTTTTTTTTTGCATGTGACCATGAACACTAGTAACCTCTGGAGTACCAGCCATGAGAAAAAGGACAAGGTTTACACAGCAGTTTTCTTGGACACTGACCTATGGGTCATGAATTGACTTTCAAAGGAATGACCACTCATCCTCATCACTTTCCAGGACTGTTTTAAAACTTTCAAGGTTACCATTTATTTTTAACATTAAATCAACATGCATTGCAAGTTGCCCAGCAGAAGGAGACAATCTTTTTAATCAAAGTATCTCTGTCTCATTTTATCATCCTGATAAAACCCCTGTAAATATCTATAGTAAACATATAAAAAACAAATTAGGATATTTTAATGCAAACAATTCCTTATTTCAGAAACAAGCTTCTCTCCAAGGAGATTTTGCATCTATTTTTGCTGAATAACAGCAGTCAATATTTTATGGCAAGGCTAAATGTCTGTCTTAAGGTGGATGCTTTAAGGGCTCCAAGCAGAAAAAAATATACCACTTCTTGGGAAGTCAGTCACTCACTGGCATTGTTGGATGGTTGCATATCTGAATAAAATATGTGATTAGAAATGACCATGTATTTTTTTCCTATCATTAGTATCTTCCTGCTGTCACTACATGGATTTTAATTTTTTTTTTTTTACTTTAGTCTTTCCTCTAATTTTAATGTATTCCTGCTTCTGCAGAAATCACAGAAGAATAAGTTACCAGTAATTTTTTTTTTTACAAAAGAACTGAAAAGTGAAGAAAATTATGGCAGCACTTATGATGTGCTAGCATAATTAAAATAATATATAAACAAAAACTATCCCACGCTAGCATGATTATGACTCAAATAATGCAGATGAGTTTGCATATTAAAATTAACTATTTAAAATTAAAAGTATATATCTTACCTATTAATCTGAAATTAAGCATTTACAAATGTCTGTCCATACACAAAACACTAAATAAAGTTGTGTTTCTTTTTAAGACAGTGAAATGAGAGCTAAGAAAGCAGGAAATTTGTTCTAAATCCATTTGTTAGCTTGTTCAACTCACCTTTCATATGCGGGGATGGTTTGAATTCTTATCTGGGTGTTATTGCCTGTGCTCTCTTAAGCGTCTTCTCAGACAGCAATTTATTAACAGTTATGATAAACACCCTAGGAAGATTGACAGAAAGTGTACACAACACCATTGTGAAAAAATTATTTTCATACATCTTCTAAAACATGTTATTCTCTACCTCCATCTACTGGAGGATTCTTAACAACTAACTGACTGAAGGTTTTTCTAATACTTTAACAATGTATCTGTTATTTTAAAGGAAAGCTAAACCCCAGTTCAGAGATAAAAACACTTCAGGCTATGTCCCTCAAAAATAAAATTTTAAGCATAATCATTAGCTCAATAATTTCTGTTTGGATATACCCAAATTCTTATAAATATTTAAAGTTGTAAAAAATTTAGTGACCTAAATTAACTAGTAATTTTTTTTCAAAAAACATAAACAAACAAAAAAGCAAATAAATAGGCAACAGAGAGTCCCTAACTATCTTCAGCAGAATTGGTGAACTTCCCTGCATTCCAAGGCTTCCATAAATGTGGGTGCCTATCTACATTAGCAGCAAATTTAATTCAATAGAGAGTACAGCAAAACAAATAGTGCTGAGGACCTTGGTATGCACATTGTAAGTATTTTCCTGTGCTTTACCCCAATCTAGTCATAGGCTGATTCTATGCACTGAAAACTCTTCAGCAGATGAAATGACAGCTTTTTCTGGCAAAGTATAATTGGAAAGATACCCATTGTGTACATTTTGAAAACCCTACATGGACGACACTTCAGCGCTGAGAGTACAAATGAGCAATTTACTCAAAAATGGATAAACAAGGGGAAAAATGACCCTTCTGGTCTGAACCATAATGTGCAGTGCAGCCATGCTGAGAGATACCACTACACAAGCAATGCTAAACCACTCACAACATATCTTTTGCTTTATGTCAATTTAAATTCAGGTTTTGTTTCCATAGAGGTCGCATGTCAGCATGTTTGCAACCAGCTCCCTCAACAAAGCCCAGCTGCAACAGTTTCAGTGTAAAACATAGCATTCACTGACACCTTGATTTAGTACTATTGTTGGAAAAGTTGAAACTATATCATTGTATGTATTTTGGACATAGTGGGTGACCTGTATTACCTGTCTTCCTAAATTTCAGACTACAAGTTCACACCCTCTGTTTTCCAAACAGGGCCTCCTGGATGATGTGGATACAAGTCCAGGATAAAGAAGGGGTGACACTTTGGATGAAGAAGGGGTGACACACACATTACCCCAATTATTATCATTCCAGTTATGATTATCTCCTGTTGAAATTGAATCACTTTTTCAGAAAGGAAACCCAAGTTCAGAATTAGAAAGACATAGGGGGGAAAAAAGGGAAAAGAAAAAAAAGTCTCTATAAAAAATGAGTAAGGGTTTTGAGGGTTTGGTTTTTAAGTCCCATTAAATAAGTGGTTTCTATAGTATGATGCATATGAAAGCAAGAAAAAAAAAGTAATTTTTCTTTGAAGAAAATCAGTGTCAGTAATTTAGCTGAGTTTATTTCATATGTAATATAGAAAACACTTCTTTAATTGCAAAAACCTAAGGAATAACCACTGAATAATTATTGATAATGCCTATGATTCTCATTTTTGCTTACTAAGAACATTTGGAAAAAAATAGAAATGTATGAAATTATATAGAAAATACAAGTGTATTAGCTAGGTCACATTCTATTACTAAGAGGTTACTTAATTCACAGAACTTTATGGAACTGTCAACATGTAGAAAAATTATGTGGTAATTAAAGAGCTGATGGAAGAATCGAGGAAAAAATTGTCATGTAGAAGTATCAAAATAATATGTGTATTACTTTCAATGTTTGGGGATTTTTTTCTGTTCAGGTAATTTACTAACTGTAGGTTACTCCGCTACACATCCTAGAGGCCTGAACCTCCAAATTTCCTGACCAAGTACTTCATCTTAGCACTGGGAACCACTGACTGACCTAATTTCCAAAATCCTGTTTGTAAAGGAAGGTGAGAAGCTGATGTGCTCTGAAGTTTCTCTCAGATATTGATTTAGGATATTGCCAGAACATCCATTATTGTAATGGTTAGTCACATTATAGAAGCACTTAAGGATGTGGAGTATGTTCTAGTATTTATCACCTACTTTTTTTTTTTTCTATTCTTTGTAAAAAAGCAAGATTTCAAAAGATCAATTTGAGTACAGGAACATCAGTCCTCCCAAGGGAGTGTCAGAAATGTCAAATGCACCTGCAACAGGCAGTAACAACTGCAATTTACTCCTATCTTTTTGTCTGCAGATGCTGTTTTCTTCTATTAGCAAGTACTTCAATTCCTTCACAAATCACTGTGGTCATCTATTGACTCCTACTCCTCTAAACCTACAGACATTGTCATCAATGTACAAAGGCAGAGTGAGAAAACATCATCAGACTATAAAAAAAGCACGAACAGAGGCCATCCTGTTCTCCACCTCTCCTTCTAAACCCTCGGCTTTGATTTGAAATTGAACGCTATTTAGGAGAAAACATTTTTCCTCCTTGACAGGCTAGAAAGTAATTTGTGTGATTCATGACTTTTTAGGTGACAAGACACTTCTGAGATGTTTCTGAAGAGCTGATTAATATAATTGGAGATTTCCCTCTTGGTATAAATGGCTGAGGATGTTGAAACTAGATTTATGTTGCTTCTTGAAGATAGTGTGTGAGCTTACTTCCCCTCTTTCTTTATTGGTTTACTTAAATGGAAATGCTGAGAAAGCAAGAACATAATTCAGCAATTCACAAGTCATGGCATACAAAAAATACTGTGTTCTGTCTTACCAAGTATATTGAGGACTGAGGAGTTCAATAGGAGGGATCCAATATCATCAAATTTATCAAGCACTTACATGAGTCTGAAAATAAATTTGGGGTTTATATCAGATGTCATTGTGTGTTCATTCTAGCAAATGAGCAAAAAAAAAAAAAAACCAAAAAAACCAAAACCAACTAATCCACCAACCAAAACAAAACCAAAAAAATCCTTCACGCCAACCAACCAACCAACCAACCAACCAAATCATAGCAAAAAACAATAGTAAAACTTTAATTAATCTGCAGAAAAGATGAGAGCTAAAAGACACTTCTTTAATTATGTGATTTAAAGGATAACATGTAAATTAATTAAATTTTGTGTAAATATTTAATGTATTTGGGGATATGAGAACATTAGAGACCAAAAAGAAATATTTCTCCTAATGCAAGAACTGAGAATCTATAATTTAGCTTTCATTTAAACTAAAAAGTTCTTACAGGAGCTTAACTTGTATACTGTAGTAAAGTTATTTAATGCTTTGTTTTACCAATTAAGAAGAATAATAATGAGTCTTGTTTTTCTTACTGTCCTTCATTCTCTTTTTAATTGTCACTCTAACTAACAAGATGTTATTCTGTCAGAATTTAATTAAGCCTCTCCACAGTGCCATCTGATGGAGTTAAAACTAAATTATTTAGATCTCATACCTTTGCCTCTTAGCTCATACCTTACACTGTACATGAATGCAGGCAGCATGGGGAAGAGACAGGAGAAACTGCAGGCATGTATGTGGTCACAGGGCTTTGATCTCACTGTGGTTATGGAGATGTGGTAGGATAGCCCTCCTGACTGGAATGTGTTAGATCTCTGTTGGTCGAAGACATGGTTGTAGTCTTGATCTGTTATGGGTGGTGGAAGGCCATGAAACACAAAGTACAACGGGTTGATTCCCTGATGGGGAAAGTTTAACAGTGCCTGACATAACACTGTGGATCATACAAATATGAAAAGTAGTTTAATATGGCGGCTATTACCCTCAGGGCAGAAGCCCAGCGGGGAATGCCAGCCGGCCAGGATAGCTCAGCGTGGGGGCTCAGGCAACCCAGGCAGGCTATAGTGATTTGCAGCTCAGCTCTTTAGTGATTTCAGCTCTTTCAGCTTGCCTGGTGCCATCGCCCTATGTGCCGCTGCAGCAGATGCAGAGAGAGAGGGAGAAGCGCTGTATGGGTTCCGCAGGGTTCTTTTATTGGGGTCTCCGCGAAGGGTCCAGTGACAGCTTTTCTCTCCCAAACCGGGCAGAGTGAGGGGTTTTTATACCCTACAGGGGTTTTGAAAACTGTTCAATAGTAAGGGTCAGGGGAAAGTGACCTATGGATATACAGGGAGATAAACAGGGTCCGAAAGGCGGAAGAGAGGGGCTTCTAAAACCTTAGTCATGCTGACTTTGGTATTTCCTAGCTCAGGCCTCTGACCGCCAAGGAGGCCGTGCAGGCCTTGTGCCTGCTACAGTTTAAGATAAAATTTAATGGAATGGAAGGGTTTTTTTTAAGAAAACAACATATTAAAACCTCCTTTCTATTATCCCTATATTGTCTCTGGTATCAAATTCCTGAGAGGGGCCTTTGGTCATATAGTCAGCTAGAGAACAGAGGGGAAGGGAGTAAGTGATATTATTTGGAGTGGATACAAAAGCCAGTGCTTTACTGTATTCCTGTATTGGTAATAAAAATGTGAAGAATTAAAAGTAGTTAAATATTGAATATATTAATCAACAATAAGTAACTGCTGACAGTTTTCTAGAAGTGCTGAAGTAGTCTTCAGACACACCACTGCTTCACTACGCTGCCTTAATTATTTGTGTGAGAGAATATGGTTTCCTAGTGCTAGATTGCAGGGAATACTGGACTGGGCTGAGAGGATTTAAACCACCTTCTCTGTCCTAGTGACAGAATAAGGAATGGTGGTTAGCTCTTGGAAGAAGAAAACACAGTAGTGACAATATGTACATGAGCTAAACAAGCTGCAAACCAAGGAGCCATGTACCAGGATCTGTTAGATCACGGAAATTAAACTACCAAAAAGCAGAGCAGGCCATCAAAAATTATTATTCTCAAATATTAAGGAGGTGCTAAATCTTATGTATTAAATGAATAGAGACACCACATGGGAAAGTCTCAATTTCCTCAGGGAAGGTCTCCTAAAAATGTAGATATGGCAGAAGCTGATTGAGAAGTTCAGATGAAGCTGACTTCTGCATTAGAACTAATACAAAATGCTATGAGAATTATGGTACAAAACCTAATTTGACAACACATTTAAAAGACATCTACCAAAAATGTTCTGCCATAATTTTAGTAAGCACCACCAAAAAAAAGAAAAAAATATGGTGCTTTAAAACATGTATTTTAGTATATGATAGGACATGTGACTTTAAAAAGTAAAGTCAGAGGAGACAAGAATAATGCAAAAAGGACTTTTTGCCTCTTATGTCCTTGTAGACTGGTCTTTTGTTCCTAGCTTGATTTCTGCCTGGAAATTCAGTTCATTTTTCCTCTGTTTGGTTTTAGGTAATCCCTTCTGTTTCCTAGGTATTCCTTTTTTATCATATTTTGATCCTTATTCTCAACAGTATTTTTGTAGACTTTATTGCGCTGCTCACCTGGGAGATTTCTTGTCTGTTGCCTTTTTAGAGTAATATAATATACATAGTGTCATACAAATAAAACACAACAGGTTGCAAGAAGTTGAGGTGACTGTTGCACAATAGGGTGGTTTTGTCCTTTCACCTTCCTCAACTTCATCACGCTGAGAAGGCCAAACAGGGCTGGCAAAAAAGAACTGTACTTTTCGGACAATGATTATTCAGAGAGATAGAATTCCCTGATTAAGGAGGACCTACACCTACAAGTTCTTTCTGCATGGGAAGCTTTTATACAACCATGGAGTGTTTATTTAATTTTTGCTAGCAATGACAACAACCATGGGCAGCAAAAATGGGATTTGACAGTCATCTTGTGAGGGCAGCAGTCCTGAAGACACTGCTTGACACAGACTAAGACTGCCAAATTTGGCACAATCATACCAATAATGCACCATAAGACACAGTCCTATCTAGCATTGACCAGCAAACTTCAAGGGTAGATCAGGAGGCTTTACCCTGTTGAGAGTCCTGTGAGATGACAGTTTCCCAGTGCTAGGTTGCAAGGAACGATGGATGCCTTCCCAGGGCTGAGCTGGGTTAGTTGTGTACACCAATCCTCATGCAGGTAAACTTCAGTTAGGCACTGAGTCACTTACTGAAAGGGCTACAGTAAGGAATAGATGATCAAAAAATCAGAGCAGGACTCAGCAGCAAGAAGACTGATGAGTTTTTTGTAGAGGTCCTGGAAGTCCAGCAGCCTCAACCTTGTTAGGAGGGGAGAGCCAAGACTGTGCTTGAGTCAGTAAATCTTGGAGACAGCAAGGTTGGGGTAGGCTGAAACACTGGCTTTTCAGGCAACAGAACAATAGCTTTCCACCTCTTGCAGATATTCTCATACAGAAGAAGAACTAAGACCTGGTAATGGATAAGCAGGAGCAACTTCCACAAGGAAAGATATCAGGAAACCAAGTGTGATATGACACAAAGACAGGGCAGTCTGTGATGCTGTTTAGAAACTTCTTGATGCAGGGTGAAGATGGGATGGTAATGAAGGTACTATTTTCTCACTATCTGAGCTGCCTGAGAAGTTTTGCTGCTTGTTTTTGGTCTTGCATCCAGGATTTGTGGAGAAATCAGTGAGGCCTTGGGCAAGCACTTCTTGCTGCTCATCTATGTAAGCATTAATGACACCACCAAAGCAAATGCTGAGCATACCAAGGACTAGCATAGGGTTCTGAGTGTACAAAACAGCGGCATTTTGCCTTACTGAACCTCATGCAGTAGTCCTTGGCCCATCAATCCAGTCTGTCAAGATCCCTGTGCAAAGCCTTCCTACCCTCAAGCAAATCAACACTCCTATCTAACCTGGTGTCATCTGTAATCTGACCAAGAATGCACTCAATCCCCTCATCCAAATCATCATTAAAGATGTTAAATAGGACAGGCACCAATACTGAGCCCTGGGGAACACCAATAGTGTCACCAATAGTGACAAGTCACTAACTGATTGAAGAGCTGGTATAATGTGCCAGTCTTTTTATTCTCAGGACTCCTCCAGATTATTAAACAATAGGACAGGAAGAAAAAGCAAAACGTCTTTTCAATGAGACTGATCAAACACTGGAACAGACTGCCTAGAGAGGCTGTGAATTCTTCATCCCTGAAGAATTTGAAAGGGTGGAAGGACAGATCCCTATACAACAACATTAAGGTTTGAAATATATCCTCCTTTTACTGATCTAGGACTGATGTCTCTAGGGCTCCCTTTGAACTGGAATTGTAATTCTGTGCTTCTCCAAAGAGCAAGGGAAAGTCAGGTGAAACGTGCCAAATGGAGGAGGCTGGCAATGTCTACTGAGAGCAACTGAACTTTGAGAGAAGGTTCAAGAAGAGTCAGCAGTTCGGAGCAGACAGAATTAACAGACATGAAGCACATGAGGCTTCCACCTGCACCTCAGCTGAGATGTTGAGAGGATTAACAACCTGTCAGACAGGTCTCAGTGGTGTGGAGAAAGACAACTTCCTAGGGCCAAAAGAGGATTTTTAGACTTGGCTACCAGCCAGGAAGTGACTCTTCCTTGACAGCAAGCCTAGAAGCAAAAGTCTATCTCTGCAGGTAGGGAAGAATCTCACTAACATTAAGGTCATATCTTGGAATTGTTTTTGTATAAGGAAGAAATTATACTGGCCTACCTTTTAAAACACAGTTATTAGATTTATTAAAATATAGTAATTACTATAGCACAATTTTTTCTTTTGTGATGATTTCTAAAATTCCTTTTCTTTTTTCTCCCCCCTTTTATCTTTTACAGTTTATTAAAAAGAAAAACAAAAAGGAATTTCAAGCAAATTGTCCTGAATGAGTTTGGGTATGATCTGTCATATTGCAGTGCTTCAAAAGTGAAAATATCTTAAATGGATTTAGTGAAACTGCAGGGCAACATAATTGAAAATATACCTTATATTGTACTGGACATGGAAAAATCACCTTATTTGATTGTCTACAAAATATTTAATTTTATTTTGAAAGCATGGAAGCATGAATCTAAAGGAATTGCACGTTTTCTACAAAAAAGTTTACTGCATATAGTAAACTAGGATGAAATAAGCTAAAATCAAGAATTATTTTATTTCTCAGTTGAGTTGTGTTCTTTTCCTCTAAAAAGATGACTGAGAAACGACATGACCACTAGAGGGCAGAGATGGATAACTTTTTAAATACTTTAACCATATTTCCGTCTGTAAGTGCTATTTCTGTGACAAATTAGTAATATTGGACTGCAAATGAACTCCTGAGCTAGATACTGACTAGAAAGGAATGAAAGACAGATTTAAATTCAAACATTCATTTGAATACCATTAATTAAGGTATGTGAGTCAAATAATTTAAAGAATTACTAGGGACATAATTTAAGATAATTGCAAAATTACTGATGAGACATGCAATCAGTAAAGGAACAAGATGATGGGAAGAAAATGTGTGAGCATGATAAAGCAACTGTGAAAGTAAAAAGTTATGCTAACTGGGGAAAAGAGAAAGTAGTATTTCTATATGTCCTTGGGGGTAGGTAAAAAAAAATAAATTATAAAGATTGCTGTGTTTACTGAAATAAAATACAGTATTGAAAAATTATATATGGCTTCTTTATAGCTTGTTAGCAGAATGTATTAATACTAACTACTTTTATATAGAATATAATTCCAAATAACTTATATGCATACAAATATATAAATAAAGGTTTAAATGCTTAACATTGTGTCTTGTTGACTTCATCAATTTTTATCACATGCTACATTGAAAACCTTTTAATCACATTTAAACCTGCACTTAATTATCTTATATTCGCTTATAGATGTCTTCATAAAATATCTATAAAACTAAAGTGACAATGCTAAAACACATTTTGTAATTGTAAAAGTAAATAGTAACAGTAAAAGTGTGAATTTTCTGTATTGTCATAATAGAGACGAACTAAGCAGTTTTTTTCTGGCTGAAATTCAGTTCAGTGTTTAAAACATTAAAATATATTTTCTTGACCCATTTCAATATTCAGTGGAGAGCTGTGATTCAATTTAGTTACCTGAACACAAACTTTTAATGTTTTATGAGACAACTTAGCCTGTTGGAATAATTCAGAAGGGTTTTACTGTTGTGGTGGTCAAATTATAGGAGAGTTGCAGTTTTTGGAAAGCATCTGGAGCCCACAAAGGATATACTGGGTAGATATGTGAATTAATGCAATGAACAGGACCAGCTCGGGTGTTACACTCAAAGTCTGATTTATAGAGAAGGAGGAAGCACACCTTTCAGATAAATACAATCAAGAATTTATTCTTAATATAAATAAGATTTTAAGAGTCTAATCAGTTTTACTCTGCATCTAATTGTTGTGGAAGAACAAGAAATAATGATGTGGTTAAACTCTTGTACACACACTTCTTTTATATCCCCTCTTCCTGCTCTTACGCTCTCCCTTCCCGGGCTCCTCAGAGTCCAAAGGCTGGTGGCTTCATTTAGGTTGCATTTGGGAGGGTATTGCCATTTTCTGTCTCTGGAGTTCTTTGTCAAGAAAGGTATGACCTTCATGTTGATGATTCCTTATTCCTTTCTCTAGGATTTAGTTAGGGTTATTCTTGCCTGCTTGCAAGCACACTTGTAAATCTTTGCTCTTTTCTCACTGGTTTGCACGTCTGTATTGCAACCAGTGGTACTATGGACCGCGGCTTTTACTCATCTTTGATATTATTGCTTTGTTCTCTTTGTTAGTTTCAAACCTATCTTTTGCCAGCTGGCTAGATGACCTGATGACATTTTCCAGGGAGCAGAAGGAATGAGTCTGCTTCCCAGGAGAAGGAGCATGGAGCCAAGATAACTCCAGTGCAGACCCTGCCCTGACTGAGGGGTTGCAGCCCCAGCGCAGCAAAATAGAGAGACCAGTGCAGGTTTGGTGTCAGCAACACGTGTCCCTAACTGTCCAAAGATACTTAGGAAAACACAAAGTGAGAATTCTCAGCTGAAGTCAACCCAAGATCTCCATCAGCAAGTCAGGAACATCAGGGGACAAAGCTGGTCAGAGGCAATGGACGCCCAGGTCTAAGCTGAAATAGAGCTTCTGGGTCCATCGTCAGGGATTTCCAGGTAGGGCTGGCCCTTACTGGCCCCACTAAATTTTAATGGCACCCTCAAAGCCCTGACAACATGATGAAAACTGTAAATCAATGTGAGAAGATTGCAAGATTTCTAGGGTGAAAATATCCCTTAGAAAAATATATATGTGCTTCTAGAATATTTAAAATCAGACAAGATAAACTTGTGGATGCTGGCTAATTTGAAAGATTCTGCTTCTATTTATCATTTCCCTGAAAAGCAATTATTTTCCCCCACACATTGAGCAAATAGTTTCCAAGATTGCAAAAAGTAACAAGGTAAGAATGAAAGCCATCATGTAGTTCTCAAGACCATCAGCTGGTAGCCATATTATAAGATGAGTAAATTGAGATCTCTGTTGTGCTTATTATAATTCTGAATGCTTTTCCCAGATGTAGAAGCACAGAAATAGAAAAATATGTGTTTTGAATTAAGATACTCAGCTACTATGTCATGGACAGAATCATGTTATAGTCAAGATAAAAAAAACCCAACCCATTCTTGGGGACTCAAAGTTCTGAATTCCTAAGGAGAAAAAAAGGCAGAGTCATGAGAAAAACAAATGTCTTAGCATAGACATCATCTTATTAAACATCTTCCATGTGTTTTAGTCTGAAAACACTCAGCTTGTCTAAATACTCACAAAAAGAACAAAAATTATTTTCTGCTCACCCACATCATAAATTGGACACAAGTTCATTAATGGAAATAAAATAATCCAGTTTCATATATGATTGTATGTCTTTATGTAAGGTTTTCGTTTTCAATTATTTTAATATGTTCAGAGATTATTGTAATAAATTAAAATATGTAGTGTCCTTGATTAGTTTCTAGAAAATATAAGAAAATATACACAACAGTCAGCTAAAAAAAGAAAAAAGGATGGAAAATTCTGGTTGAATTACCCTGAATGCAGATTATTCAGTATGCTAGTATAGCACATGAGTAAAATAGGATATTTAAAATAAAGAAGTAACATTTAAACAATAATTAACATTCTGTAGTTTACAGATATATTTACATAGTAGTGTTATTTATCATAGTAAAAGAGAAGGTCTAGCAGGTCATCAAGGGCTAATAATTCAATAAACTTTGAAATAATTTAAAATATAATGAAATAAAAACAGTTTGAAACACATTGAATAACAATAAATATAAGATAAGCTTGCATTTCACAGTGTCTTTCTTACTGGACTGTAAAAATAATGCAATTGAAAGGTTATAACTCTTAACTTTATATTTAAACAGCCAAGTCGTATTTTATATTTTGTTCTGTTGCAGTATTGCATGTCCTTTGCCAGCTTTTCACAACATTTCAATGGTTTAAGACTTCATAGCTATTCAAAAGTAGATAATGATCATTCATCTTTCAAGGCCAGGTTGAATGGGACAGTAAACAACATGTTCAGCTGGAGGGTGTCCCTGCTTACAGGAAGGGGGTGGAACTAGATGATTTTAATGTCCCCCTCCAACCCAAATTATTCTATGTTTCTGTCAAACTTTCCCATAATCAGTGGTTTATCATGTTTCATAGATTATTGTTATATTGAAAGAATGAAATACATTAATTTCTGGGATATGGTTTAGGATGAAGCAGTGTTTAAAGATATAAATTTGCCACTCTTAAGGTAGGTGGAGCTTTGAAATCAAACATCTATTTGCTATGGAAAAGATGCTGACCCCTGAAAAATAATTCATGCCAGGGGTCATCAATTTTCAATTTACACACTCACATGCTTATTACTTTGGGATCGCTAATAATTAAGATGCTAACAGGAATTGATTCCATATGACCTTTACGACTTCTTTTCTCTTAGGGTTGCATGACAGCATAGACTACTGCTTTTACAGAAGCAATACGCTTCTTCAGATAGCTGTTGGAATTTTGCCAATAGACCCAGACAGGATTTGACACTGACTGTGATAGGAAACATATAGATGCAAAAGAAGCTGTTCCAAAGAACTTGCAGGTATGTAGAGAGAAGGAAAAGCTGCTATTTCTCAGCAATGTATTAAAAAAAATAGGTTATCTAAATACATTACTTCATTACTTATTGCTCCTCCAAGTATTTCAAGTGCTATTTTCATCAGTTTTTCACATTATTTTTGAACTGTAATAAATTTATGGTTTTTTTTCTTTGATGATACTTTTCCCTTAATAATTTGAAATCTAGATTAATCAATAGACGGAATAAATAATGGTTTTCTAAGAGATTAATTTATAACAGTGTTAACTACATAAGGGCTGTGAACAGTCTAAAGGCTGGAGAAGTTTGTACATAATTTTAAATGCACCTAAAATAAAATACCTTGTATTCATTGGCCTAAAACTAGAAAACTAGTAAAACCAGAAGATTTTTGCTTAGTGGATTACAGTTCTCAACATGAGGAAAAAATTTGCTTCTCAAGTAAGTAAAAATACTGTTTGAATTAGTAAAAATGAACTCAATATTTTGTATCAATACCAAAACACTCCTACAATTTTCAGATGGTCCACTGATGGCATTTTATTTGAAATGTACTACCAGGAGAGGGTGGTGTTGGTCTATAAATCTGAGGCAGTCTTGCCTGTCTTCACTGAAAGTTTAGTTTTCACTTGAGTTTAGGTACGTTATTTTGCATAAGAAAGACTCTGAAACTTTCCATTTTGACAAATAGTTCAAAGAAGACCAGGACATTTTTACATTTTGAAATATATTTCAATGCTCTCTAATACTTTCAGAATGAATACAGAATAAAAATATTTCTCTGTTGAATTTCTACCCTTCCAACCCCAAATACAAACATTTGAAAATGAGTCATAATAATATGAGTGTAAATTATCAGTGTGTAAGTATATTAAAAAAGAAAATGTTATGAGCATAATGATTTTAAAAATCATCTAAATTCTTCTTATAATTTTTCTTTTCCTGTTGAATAATTTTCTCCTTACTTAAGTTCTTATGCAGTTACAAAGGAATTACAGATTATGAATGACAAGTGCTATTTTCTGTGGCAGTGTGCAAAATATGATGCAAAATTAATCATAACATCTTTCTCATATAAATTGTAAAATATGAAAAAGTTTCTCACATAAATTATAAAATAGGAATAATATATATTATTGCTGTAGTTCCTATCAGCTGACAATTTTTGCTTGATAAAACTGCATCATGGAATCATGTCTACAGCCAGGAGATACCTTTGCTTTGTGCCACCACCTAACTCTCAAGTCAATGATACTGCATCTTAGATCCAGCAGCTTCATGCTGAGGATCTGCCATCATGCCATCAGACTTCTGCAGCTTGATCAGTGTCTTTTCTGCTAATGAACAGATTTTTGCAGAATTTACATTTGTATCTTACTGATCTGTACTTTGAAACTGCTCCTCCATATCTTATCTCTATGATGCAGGGTAATAAGTAAAAATGAATGAAAAAACAAGTTTACATGCTATGAGAATGTCTTAATATTCAGAACATTGAGTATCAATATTTTGCTGGGGATTTTTCTTACTTTGTGGGTCAAGTGTCAGAGAATAAAAGATGAAAATAAAATTAAAATTGCAAGCCAGTACTGGGAAAGGAGTGAGCATGTTCAATGGTAACATGTTATTTAACACTCCTTTGTCAATACTTGTTTATAAAAAATTTTCTGTTCAAAAAAATCCCAATATATGGATTTATTTCCAATAACTCTGCAGGGTCAACAAAAGCTTTGGTAGAAATCAATGGGTGTTTTTCCTGTTTATCTCAGTGTTAGTCTTAACGAGGTTTTAGCAGTCAAATCTCAATCAATGTCACCTGGGTAAAAGTGACGCAACTGGACAGCAGCCAGACAACACATAGTTAATACACTCTTAATCTTTGCAATCATATGAACACATCTATGTAGACAATACTCTCTCCATATAATTTTAGTTACTCATATCGCATTATTTTGATCTGCAATCAAAAATTCATTGTTATTTATTATAATTTATTTGCTATCTGTATAAATAAGAAATGAGTACATTAATGTTCAAGCTCATAAACAGTTGATACTTCCACAATTAAAAAAAGATGCAGTTAAAAGCTTGAAGCTAGAAAATGCAATTCCTATTTATAGGAAATGAAAGAATTATCATAATGCTAACAGTGTCAAAAGAATAAAAAAAGTTAACTGAAGCATAAAAATCGGTAATGTAAAAGTTTGAAAAAAAATGTGGCAACATTGCTAGTACAGAAAAATACAGTGTACTTATACTCCAATAAAGAGTCAATAGAGATTCACTGATTCTGTGTTGTTTTAATAGAATAATGTAGTGCACTTTAACTAAATAAATAAATTAAATTACATTAAATTAAATAATAAAATTTATTAAATAAATTAAATTAATGAATTAAATATATTTGTTTGAGCTTCAGTGATTTGTTTGAGCTTTAGTGATTAGTCAAAGAATAATCTGTGTTTATGCTGCCTGGTTGTAAAATATGATTGATATTTTGATAACCAATGTACTGGCATCAGTCCCTTGAATTTCAATGTTTGCTTATTTTGTGATTTAGAAAATACAATTACTTGATTATTTTAGAATTAGAACTGAACTTTAGGCAGAAGACCTGTGATCTTCAAATTAGGTTCTATAAATGTTTATTCTTTGGTCCATGTTTTATCTGGAAGTTCACTCAAAGTGTCCAGTGCTTTGAAAGTTATAAACTTTGATAATCAAAATACTTTCTTTAAGATGGCCTTAGTAATAAAGTGCATTTCCGAAATGATATATTAAATGTCACAGAAGTGCAGGCAGTTTTTTAAAGAGCATAAACTGATGTCTCAGTGGATTTGATTATCTGTTTTGCACATTTTTAATTGGTTTTGACTGGAATGGAGCTTATTTTTCACAGTAGTTAGTACAGGCGTGTGTTTTGGGTTTGTGCTGGAAACTGTTCTGATAACCCAAGGGTGTTTTCATTATTGCTGAGCAGTACTTAGACAGAGCCAAGGCCTTTTCTTCTTCTCACATCACTACAACAGTGAGAAGTCTGGGGGTGCACAAGCAGCTGGGAGGGAGCACAGCCAGGAAAACTGACCCAAACTCTTCAGAGGCATATTCCATACCATACAGTGCCAAGCTGGAAGACATACTCAAAGGCAAATTGGACAGGGTATTGAAGAGATTTTGCACTATGTCTTAAGATAATAAAGTATTATTTACATTTCTCTCCACAGTAAAAACAATACCATGAAACATGACTTTGAATAAGACCAATTACATGCTAATTATACTGTTTTGAGATATAGTAATCCAGTTCTGAGAATTGTTTTAAAGTTCTGAACCCAACAGAATTTGGATTCACAAAACGTCTCACAGAATCACAGAACTACTAAAGCTGGCAGGGATCTGCTTAGATAATCAAGTCCACCCTCTGTGGCTCAGGCAGTGTCAGCCACAGTGGTGTGACCAGGAACAGGTCAAATCAGGACTTGTGTATCTCTAGAGATGGAGACCCTACAACCTGTCTCTGCAACCTCCTTCATGATTTGAAGTCATTGCAACATCAAGATGTCAATTTTGTGCATAGTAGGCCTCTGAAAGATGCAAAATGTCAATGAAAAAAGTTCAGCTTTGGCAAAAATGTGGCCATCGTTTACAGAGAAAAAAATATAAAAAGAAAAAACATTTTCGGTAATAAATATAGATATTTATTTTTCTAACTAAGACAGATTATATGCAACAAAGAGCAGTGCTCTCTAAATTGAAAACAATGGTTCATTCTGAAACCCTTTTCCTTATTTTTTCAAAACAAATTTGACTGCAACCTGAAAACACAGGGGGAGAAATAATTCATATTTATTCAGTCAGGTTACACTTCACACTATATTAATTCATAATTCACATTCTTAATTATTAATTGGACTGATATAGTGACTACCATGCTGTAAGTGATGGTCATGAAAAAAATCTGTCCCTGATGTCATGCAGAATACCAGTCCCAGCTACTGACTCAGTAGCTGTCCTACAGGGAAGGTCACTCCTCCTGAAGGTCTGTGACTCAGTGAAATCCATATGGCTTTTCACAGGTGCCAGTACTTAGTCAGTTGTTGCATCTTTCAATCCGATAAAGATTTATGAAAAACTCATAAAATTTATTCAGAAATTGTCCTTACTATGGGGTCTAGACAAAGCTGCTTTGTCTATAAAATTCCACATAAAAATGAGGAAAATTTGTTGCAAATGTTAAGTGTTCAGAAAATACTTTATTCATAGGAAAGCTACATAGCAGGTAGAGTGTAGGGCAATAGATTTTTAAAAGCAGAAATAATGTATATAATCCTGCCTTTTGTATCTGTTATTGTCACTGAGAAAAAGTAAAGGTGTGCAACAACCTGATCACAGCTGGTGAGATGAACTCTCTCAATACAGTCACTACTTTACCCTATTCTCATCTTCTTTAATAGAAGAAAGAACAGAAAGTTCACTCTTCCTGACCTACTTTCTGCATCTTTTTTCAGCAGACATATTCCTGCTCCTGTCCTTATTCCTCACCCCTGAGGCCACTAAGCTGAATTTTTCTTTCTTCAGCCTAAAGAGGATTTTCTTCCCTTTTACAGAAGAGAAAATGTTTGATTCTGCTATACTAGTGTTCTTCTTGGTCCATGTAAGAAATCCCAACATCTGTACCACAAACAACAGTCCAAGGTAAGATGCAGTTTACATGAATAAAAATTCCTATTTGTACCTCAAAAATGAAAACAAAAGTTCATTTGGTCTGCATTAGCTGACTGCATAAAAGCAAAGTAGGAGTCCACATCTGCCCAATAAAAAGTAATGCTAAATAAAGTTGTATAAGCCCATTCCTCTTTTGGAAAGAGAACCATATGAGTCTGAAGTCATGCCATCAAAATTACTACACAAGTTACGATATAACATGCTGAAGTGATTAAAATACACCTCTCCATGCATTTCAGCATTTTTATAGACCTCAGGTATAAATTTTTTAAAGACAAATCTGGCATATCTTCTGAATAAATGAGCTTAGATATAACTATACATTTTTGTGAATAAATGGAAATTTGCTGCAAACTCTGATGATATATTTTTTTAATCTAGGAAATAGTATGCTGCTTACTTTGTTGATTGTATTTTTTTTTCTACATAATGTTTTTATTTTCATAGTGACTAACATGAACTTTACATTTTTTTCAAAGTTCCTTCCTAAAAATGAATGTCTGTTTGAAAATAGAAGCCAAAAATGAGATCACTGGCAGATGCAGTTTTGTGTCTTCTTCCCGCTTTGACAGAAAGTCTGAAGGTGGGTTCTACAACTAATAGATTGAATTTCTCTAGTGTGCTCTATTTGCTCTGTGATAATAATGTGAGTGGAAACAAGGAGTATGGCTACGTGGCAGATTAGTAAACTATGAAAATTTACTTAAGGAGGTAACTGCATGTAACAACACAGAGCTGTCACACCTTTCCTGAGTTGTATCTGTGGTCAGATGTATTCAGATTTTTACAGCTTGTGTGCTTTCAATTAGAACCCAATACTCTTGCAGTCTTTACTCATCCGTGCATCAACTGCACCAGGGAACAGTGAATTTACCTACAGACTTTTGGGAAGTAACGCCAAAATAAGGAGTTTGGAGTTCTTCTTCCAATTCTACCACTTCCTGAGAAGTCTGACTTCATGGATATGTTTAAAAGAGGAAATGGCCACTATGGATTTAGAGATGAGGAGCTTTATTTTATCTCTGTGCTGTGGGTTAGACACCTAGGAAGTAAAGCACCACACAGCCTGCTTGCCTCCAGGCCACAGAGGGATGGGGAAGAGAATAAAAAGAGCAAAAGAGAAGCACACAGTTCAATAAAGGACAGAGAAGAGAAAAAGTATGTAAAAGAGGGCACTTATCACCTCACATAGTAGGCCAGTGCCCATTTTCTCCTGAGCAATAGGTAGTTTTCCAAAACCGGCATTTCCCTTACTTTTTCTTGCTGAGCATCACGCTGCATGGTACTGTGTATCCTTTTGGACAGTTGGGGCAGCTGTCTTGGTTGTGTCCCTTCTCAATTTCTTGCCTACTCCCAACCTACCCATGATGGGGAAAAGTTGGAAGAACAGGAAGTCTTCACATGGTACAAGTATTTTTCAGAAGTAGTAAAAACACTGTCATGTTACAGGTTTAGTCACAAATATACAATATAACATTGTGCACACTGCTGTGAACATCAACTCCACCCCAGACAGATCCAGCATACACTGGTACCTGCCAGCTTAAGATAGTTAAAATCTAGAATCATGGTGAATTACAGTGACTTCCAGAGTAGTGCGTTCCGAAGATTGGCATCTTAAGGCAGACAAGACAAATTAACCTAAATATGCCCATACATTAAAAAAAAGAGAGTAGATCAAAGAATTTTACCTTAATTAATGAACTTTCAGAAATAAAAGAATTAATGAACTTTAAGAAAATTAGCTCACATCAATCCTGCATTGGGAAGTCAGAGTGGTGAGAAGCATGTTACCAGCCATCAACATCCACTACTCTGTTGAACATGACCTATGGCTTTACAGATCCAGAGTGTTCTCTGACAGGCATGCTCACTTGCTTCAGTTCCATATGATGTATTCAAAGCTGGAGTTTAGGACACAGTGCTTTTGTAAAGGGTATACCTTTTCAGAAAATAAAAAAATTATCTTTCTTTAAAGCAGAGCCTAAATACTGATTCACTACTTCATTAAAGTGATGCTGGGTCCGTGAATCTTACTGTGTATATAGAACCCTGAAGAGAAAGAAATTGAATGCTATGGTTATTTGCAATCTAGCCAAATACCAAACTTGATTGGCTACTGCAGACTTTAATCTTAAGGTGTTTTTCAAGTTGTCTGATATAATCTATTTTAGCTGGATTTCGTGGAATAGCAGTAGCATGTAATGTACAATTAAGTTAGGCACAAACTCACATTATCATGAATAGACTTAGGCATAGTCAGCATGTAGAAACTCATTTGTGTTTAATAGGATACTAATGTTAAATATCAATGCATTATTCATAGGCAAAAGGAAAGAAAATTGTTTTACACAGCAGTTTAAATATTTCATGTTTTCTTACTCATGCTTATGGAAAAAGAATAAAAAAGGGAGTTTTGTAATATCAAAAAAAGAGTAAAATATGCAAATCATATAATATCCTCTGTTCTGCTTATTGATTGGTTCTTTCTACTTCTACTTCTACTTCTACTTCTACTTCTACTTCTACTTCTACTTCTACTTCTACTTCTACTTCTACTTCTACAGTGGTTCTTTCTACTTCTCTTGCAGTACAGAAGGAAAAATATTCCATTACTAATTTCAAAATATTTAAACAATTCTTTTATCTTTGGGCTTCATCAGCTATTGGATATTTTTTAAGTTTTATGATGGCTAGGCAGTCAGCTGTTCTCAGGCCTGAAAGTCAGGAAATCTGATTATACTTCAACTGGAATATTCATAACTATAATTTGAAGCTGGCTACTTAGAGGTGAAGATGGTAATTAATTGGCTGACTTTAACATATAGTTTAAAAAAATAAGGTAAATAAAACACAGCTAACATATATAAACTTACAAATATTTTTAAATGGATACTAACTGGAAGCTCAAAGTAATCAGAAAAGAAGTCAAAGTCCATAGAAGTATAGGCAAATTCAATTGGTTTCATGCTGGGTTTTCTCTTGTACATGGACAAAAGGTACTTTATCCCATTCAGCTTCAAAAAAAGTGTTGAATGGTTATGTGGTAATGGAGAGGATCACTTCATTCCAAACCTACAGTAATTAAGGTCAATGGACAACAATGTTTCTGGGATTTCAAACATTATTAAGAAAAAGTCAATTAGTAGGGATCTTTCTGTGCTATTATCATGCTACATAATGCCAAACCACGACTCAATTTTTTGTGTGTTGTTCTTGGGTCATTGGCAAGCAAAATACATTTTGAAAAATATCCAACTGATTAATCATAACTGAAGATTGCAAGTACACAGGTGACTTTTGTTTTCTACAGACCAATCATCTCTAGGCATTTTTTTTAATTGTCATTAAAATATTGCCAAATTCAGGAGGAAAGACAAGGAGAATCTGTCTGATCCAAGAAGTTTATTCAGATCAAGAAATATTTCTCAGTCCAATATCAAAATTTATGAACAAGGCGAACAGTCTCAGAATTGGATAGAAGACTTTAATTTTGATAATAAACTCTTACATTGTGAAGAACTGGAAGTTCTCTGTCAAGGGGTTAAACAAACAAACAAGAAAAAACAAACAAACAAATTAAAAAAAAAAAGGAGATTCAAGACCTGTTGCACAGACACTAAAGAAGGAAACCACAAATTTCAGAAATGTTTACATATTTTCAGCAATCTGACTTATACAACAAAACAGGATTACTAAAGACGTCTGCAAGGGAAAATACCTTGGTTTCATCTGTTTCCATTGCATCATGTTTTACTAAATGACTAAGAATCCAGTATTTTGTGTAAGGAATCATACTCTTAAGTATAGCAGTATAAAACGCATTTTTCAGTCAAATAGAACATTTGTAGTACCATATGACTTTTTAACTTGAAAAATTAAATATAAAGAATATTAACTTCAATATATCTTTGAAATATTTTTTTTCAAGAAATGTGATTTTTGCATGATGGTAAATATCAATTCATATAATGTCACATATAGGCAAGTGCAGCCTAGAAAGACAAACATATCCTCAGCTGCATAAGTTGCTTGGCCAGCAGGATGAGGGAGGTGATTCTCTAGGTGATCTTTAAGGTTCCTTCAAACATAAACCATTCTATGTTCCTAAATTTTGTGATTTGTGTACTTATATATTAAGTATGAAAATATGAGTCTAATTTAATTTAGTTAGAAAATGCATGAGGGTAATAGAAATTTGTTTCTTTGACCTGACCATTTTCTTAGAATTTGGAGATCTTTTTCAGCAGATTTTTCAGAGAATTGCCTCTCAATGAGGGTCATATGAAGATGAAACTAAATGGTTAGAGAGTAGCTGCTAAGCCTGTGTATCATTTGTAGAGAGGAATCCTTACCTTTCTTTACACAATAGCAATGTGTTCATGACTGCAAAAGGCCACACAGTGTGTTCAGAGCAGAAAGTTTTGACTAGGACCAATCCCAATATGTAAAAAGAGACATTAGTTCTGTGAGGGAAATAGGTGTTCTGTGTCTGAATTATATAGTAGGCACTGTTAGCTTCCATAATTTTAGTACACTACATTATGGGGCTTTTTTTGTTTTGTTCTGTGTGTGTGTACATGCATATGCCATGTTCTTAGTTAAGTCTTAGCCTTGGTGACAGTTCTTCCATATAGAGTTTTAATTTCTAATATATGTATGCGTTCTGAATTCCTCAGCAGGCTCTCTCGCATGTGAATAGTCAGATGCTACTTAGTGGTTCCAGGAAAATGCTTCCTTTCAATATCATATATTAACCTGTCAGATCTGTACTCATACAGAGTTCAAAGGGTTCATGTTGCAAGAAATATAGGTGAAGAGTTGTTGATACAGACTTGAAACTTTGTGCAAGCAGGGAAGGATATATTATTTACCTCCTACATCTTGTGTGCTATCAATGGTTCCTTGTGTGCATTCTGAGAAGTGGGGATGGATTATGAATGATGGGGAAAAATATTTTCCATCCACTGAAATAGCAAATGCAAATGCTTATTCCTCCTGTTATGTTTAAACAATGAAGTTACAAATGAACAAGACATCATGAAAATTAACATTTTGAAGACTAACCTGCAAATCATATGCCTGTAGTAAATGTAAGTCCGACAGTTTTAGATTTTATATATCCAAGGTTCAGAAAATTTAAAATTGTCAGAGCAATTGATGAAGACTTGAAGTGCAGGGTATAAACCCTGTGTCAGCTCAACAGACATGCAGATGCACTTGCAGAATCACATTCTTTATAATAATCTGCTTAATTATTCATAAAATTATGGTAGAAAACAAACATTAGCCATTTTTATAAACTTGATAAATATGCAGTTTTTGAGTCACAAATGCTATTGATAAACATTCTCAGTGGTTTTTGATTCTGTATGCTTAAGTCAGGAAACTCATATTTTCAGCAACTGATTTCTGGAAATACTTTTGTGATCATGTTTTACTCTTGTGACTGTCAACTAAAAATGAAATAATGTTGTTGTTTTCACTTTTAACGTGAATATCTATATTTAGAGATATTCTCTATCTCAAACAGCCAAGCACAAGTGTTAACACTTGAAAAATTGTTCAGTAAAAATAGAAATAATATGACTTCAAAGTCATACATTCAAAACTAATAAAGGAAATAATGATTTTTTTTGGCTGGTCACAGACAACAGAGAAACTTAGAGCCTTAAGAGTATAATACCTGCAAATTTAGATTGACTGACAAGGTTAATTAAGAATAGCAAGTTGTAAAAAAACAAAAAAAGTGATGTGTTGAAAAGAATGGAAACCAAATTGCTACAATTCCTCAGGAAAATATAAAAAATATATAAATATATACATTTTATAATTTTATATATAAAAGCTTATGTATATGTGTGTGAGAAAAAACACAGGACAAGATCTTGATAGCCTTGATAGCCTTCATCACACAGAACAGTAAATTGCAAAAGTCCTTTTGAGGTCAATGAGGCCACCTAGAGATCTATCAGTGCAAAAGAAATTACTGGAATCTGACTGGTTAGAGGCTGTAGTAAACAGTCTGTATAATAATCCAAGGCACAATAAAAACAAAACAGAAATACTATGTTCTACAGGGCAAATATGCTAGAGCACCACATTTATTGTTGCTCACTGAAAGGTTTTGTGACTTTGAGGCAGTGAGATGAACAAGGAAGTAGCATTTGCTGGTTATAAAACAATCCCATGCAGTGCAGGAGGGATAAGAAAAACCCTCCCTGCATGGAATAAACATTTTCCTGTAGCTGTACTGTATCTTTTAATTACTTGTTTATGAGCACAAAGGAAATAATACCTTAAGCATGATACGTGCCTTTGCCCTCCCCCAAATCAGATCATTTTTTATCAAAGCAGTGTTTCATGGAAATAAAATGCAATCTCACATGGACAGATACCAACACTGTGCTAACATCTGTAAAACAGACAATTACAATCAACCCAGTCTTCTTCCTACAGAGCAGGATGGGCAGTTTTAAAAAGGACTGACAGCAGTCATTGTGCAAGCATAAGCACTAATATTCCATAATTTTATTTTTCCAAAATAAAGTATGCACAACGGTGCATACTCACCTCTACTCCATTCACACTGAGTGTACTGGATTGAGAGCTTTACAGTCTCATTTATATATTTGAATAATTCTGCACTTCAACGTGATAGACATATTTTCCAGAGGACAAAGTTTCCCTTGTGGTGTGTTTTGTGGAGTCTGTTTGGGCTGGAATGTATTCAGGTTTCTAAAGCAAGCATTTGCAGATACAAACTAAATGCAAGGACTGCCCAAGAGAACAAACTGCAAGAGCTGCAGTGGATGTTTTCTGGTTTTTTTTTTGCAAAATCGGGTATTAACAGCCCTTAAGCAATCTAGGAGATATTTAGCTGAATTTAACTTTCCGAGGCTCACTTAGATAGGGGGGAAAAGGAGGTGAGAGAAATTGCAGGAGGAGGAGCTGATCTGTCTCAAGGTGGAGCTGTATCTTGTATTAAATGACATTGGCAGATTAAAGCTCTCTGGTGGGGAAGGGCTTAAAGGCTGAGTCAAAAGCCAAGAAGTCTCTTTATTTACGCCTACCTCCCAGCCCCTGGCAATCTGACTAATAACAAACTGAGCTAACAAGAAAGACTAGAAAGAACAGAGAGAACACAGGAGCAGCTTGCATCTAAAAATCTGACAAACCAAGTGATCAAGTCAAGCTCTGCTGAGCATCTTGTTTGTTTACTGCATCCAAATGCTTGCAAACAGTTAACTATATGCAGAAAAGTCAGCCTAGCTGTGAAGTATGCTGTGAATTTTAATTGAGGAAAAAGGACAACTGCTTACAGGATGGTCTGACGTGCATGGCTGCCTGAAAGATTTTTTCAATCGAATGCTTTGTACTTTGTCTTCTGAACAAGGATTTTAACTTCATGGAGCTGTAGTATTACCGGAGCTTGCAGCAAAGGAAACTCAGAAGGAAGTGTGTGTTTTTCAGAGGGAAAAATTATATTACATGGAAACAGCTGCTCCAACTGTGCATTCCTGAGTGTACCAGGGAGTGTTGCTGCTGTACAGGTAAGAAAGACTCCAGTTAGTTAATTAGTTAAGCACATGAGACTTTCACTTCGTAGTACAAGTTGCATTTATTTTTCTGCATGATTTTGTATAACTTTTATGTCAAATGACAACAGTTTATATTGTATTTTAAACAGTTTGCAGGCACATTTATTAAAACTGATTACTGTGTAGAATATATGCATTAAAGGAATGCTGGTTTTGAACCCCTTGAGGGAGAGGAATGGGTGTTTGGTTTTATTTCAAATGCAAAAGTTGCCTTAAATGCATCATCTGACTGTGATTCCCTTAAGAATTTAATAAAATATCACAAAGGGTTTTAGAAATTACTAAGTCTTAGCTTGGGGCTTTGAAAATCACCAACTTTTTTTTTTTAATACCTGAATTAAAACAGCCAAACAAATGAGCCCCCAAGCATAATGAAATAAGGTCTTTCAATGTTTTAAGACCAAATCAATTATTACTTAGCAAGCATGAGAGGTCTTTTCTGTAAGATGACTACTTCTGGAAGTAGTCAAATTTGCCTAATAGAAAGAACTGTGATGTTTTTTAGTCTTTTAGAATTCCTACAGAGTTTAGTTACAATATGCAGTCTACAGTGACTTACATGAAAGTAGATAAAATGAAAATAACCTTAAGTTACAATGTGGAATTTGCTGAAAAATCCCACCACATGAAAATATTTTTTTTTCAAGTCTTTTAAATTACATTTTGTTGTATTGTGAATTTTTTTAGTTAAATGTTACTCATCTGTTACATGAGAGCAATTTTTATTTTACAATAGTAGCCCACTGAGAACTTCATTACATGTTTCTGAGTGTTTAGGGGAAAAAATGGAGAAAGGAAAAAAGAATACAACTCTCCTATTAATTTTTATTGTGTGTATATATATATATGTGTGTGAGAGAGTTCTGGCAGTGCTGCTTACAGAAGTATGATGATGATTAAAATGTGAATGTTTTCCAATTGGTTACAAATGTTGTTACTTTCATCTCTGAGAGGAGGGCTTTCATTTTTATAACCTAATTTCTCAATATGTAATAGAATGCAACATGCCTTAAAGATTATTTTTTCCACTTAATTTTGCTCAGGGACTTTATAAGTGTTGTTTGAATTTGATGCGGATTGACACTGGAATTTCTAATGAGAAAAAGTGTACAGAAATAAAGTTGAATTAGTCATACTGTATGTTTGAAGCCGGCATCTGTGTCAAGAGCTTGTATTTTTTACTTTGGGTCCCTGGAAATGATAGTGATGCATGTAAAGCAAGAATAAGTCTCTAGCATAATATGATCCTAGAAATACTCTGCATACTTCAAAATAACATCTTGCCATGACGTGTCTTATCCAATACTTTTTGGGGAAACAGACTGAAAGACATATATATTAAACATAGGCATCTGGAGTTCAAGGAGGGTTATATGAGACAACACAATTATATTGCAATTACTGGAACAAAGATTAAAGATCATATTTTTAAGGACACTTTTTCTCACACTGTGAACTGCACTTACTACTTCTGAACTCATATTTCTAGTCTCACTTATCAGAAGTTACTCATGGAGAAAAGCAAAATTCGCTGTGAACACATTTATTGTTGTTCTTTTTATATGTGTGTGTCTGTGTGTGTGTGCAATACTCATGTCACAGCATTTAAGTGCTTGCATGGGTAAAGCTTTGCAATCTTTTCTAAGGGAAGCTTTGAGAAATGGTGTTTCTAGTAACCAAGGTGCATGATATTCAAAACATGCATTGATGTGATGCCAGATCATATGACAACACTATAAAAATGTTCATGCATGTAGTTGAATTGATCCTTGCAAAAGATTCTAATCTTTCAGAAAATGACACGGTTGTGTAGTGACATTCTGTACTTCATGTTTGAATAGCCTAGTTTGAAAGATTCTGACCTTTATTAGATTGTTTACTTAAGATTCTTGCTTAGTTCAGTCCTCAAATAAATAGCATACCCCATAAACATTACTAGTTTTTAAATAATCCATTGCATTTTCGGGGATTTTTTTTGGTTATTATTTACTTTTTTTTGAAATGTGGAAATCCTTAACTAAAGATTATAAACAGTGATTTCTCCCTATCCTATATATCAAGTACTATTGGTCTTGCTAGTTAGGCAGCCTTGACAGAAAGAAACAGAGAATCTTCTAATAGACTATAGGACAACTTCATTCAAACCAATACTAAATTACTGATTTAAACATGTGAATTTTACTTGCAACCCCATAGCTGTATTGTAATGATGCATTTATCAAGTGTTTCAAAGTCTAAGATCAGATTGAAAGGTGATAATTATATTACATAACATATGGTTGATATTGGTGATAATTTTTCATTTGTAAAGCACAGTCAGGTCCATATACATTTCACTGTGGAAACTGATGATTATTATAATTGTGAAGAGTTTAATATTAACCACAAAAAAAGTTTGTCCTTGCTTGCTTGTGTTTTCTAGCATGCACTGCATTCTTAGTTCTCTTTTTTTAATGTTAATTATGTGTGCACATTTTTTGTATGCACATTACATACAAACGTTACATACTGTGTGCTGTGGCCCCACTATCACCCACAAACTAAAACATATGCATTAAAATTTAAGCAAAGAGAGATGATTATTTTGTCTACATCCTTTTCAGCTTGTGGGTACAAGGATTTCAGAGGAAATACCCTTTGATTTCCATACATAATGGAGAACTATAGAGAGATTCCCTGTATCCTGAAAGAATGGGCTTTTTCTTTCAACACATTACTGATCCAAACCAAATCTTATTTCTTCTCTTCAGCAGCTGGGTAACATTAAGTTAATCTTAGCAAGGTACTCTTAGTATTTGCCATGCTATGTAGTGTCAGAAAGCAATGGTTCAAAATATTATATTAGCTTTGATATAAGTTGCTTGGGACAGTAAATTATTACTGCTTTCCACTGGCAGTCTATACAGTATATAAATAAAACCAACACACTCCTGATTACATGCTACTTTGGATATCAACATGAAAATAATAAAGATTTCCCCTTATGACTCTGTTTATTCATTCAGTACATTAAACTAAATTTATATTCTCTAATTAAAAAATAATTCAATTGTTTTGCATGACATGATAGTACTTAGAAGGAGAAGTAACTCAATGACAAGCATTAAGAATGTTTTTTTCCTCACTGTTATGCCAGGCAAAAGAAAAAAAATCAAAAAAAAATCAAAAAATAAAACCCAAAACAACTCAAACAAACAAAACCACAAAAAAAAAAAAACTAAACAAACAACCCAAACCCTGTGAAATCATGACTGTATGATTTATTTCTTTTTTTTTTTTTTTAATAGAATCTGCTGGACAAGATGAAGCTTTGGATTTTTGT
This sequence comes from Passer montanus, assembly GCF_014805655.1. Classification (NCBI taxonomy): domain Eukaryota; kingdom Metazoa; phylum Chordata; class Aves; order Passeriformes; family Passeridae; genus Passer; species Passer montanus. Next base: position 10,088,153 of record NW_024367708.1, on the reverse strand, counting down.
TCTGTGCTCAATTGTGGTTGCATCTGATCCTTTCCAGTCACAGCCTTCTTTTTCTTCAGTCAGAGGATCTTGTCAGAGTTTGTGTTCCTGTGAAGAAAAGGATGACACCTTGATTATCAACTGTGACAAAAGAGACATCAAGATGATCTCAGAAATAAATGTCCCACCATCACGGCCTTTCCATCTTAATCTGTTAAACAATGGTCTGAGTATGTTACACGTGAATGATTTTGCTGGCCTTGTTAATGCTATTTCTCTGCATCTTGGTTTTAACAATATAGCAGATATTGAGCCTGGGGCTTTCAATGGTCTCAGCCTTCTTAAGCAACTTCATATCAATCACAATTCTTTGGAAACACTTAAAGAAGATACATTTAATGGATTGGAAAATTTGGAGTTTCTTCAAGCAGACAACAATTTCATCACAGTGATTGAAGCAAGTGCCTTTAGCAAGCTCAACAGGCTTAAAGTGCTTATTTTGAATGATAATGCCATCGAGTATCTTCCTCCAAACATATTTCGTTTTGTGCCATTGACCCATTTAGATCTGCGTGGAAACCAGTTACAGACACTGCCCTATGTTGGTTTTTTGGAACACATTGGAAGAATATTAGACCTTCAGTTGGAAGACAACAAATGGGCCTGTAACTGTGATTTGTTGCAGCTGAAGATATGGCTAGAAAACATGCCTCCTCAGTCCATAATAGGTGATGTTGTATGCAATAGTCCTTCAGTTATCAAAGGCAGCATATTAAGCCGGCTGAAAAAAGAATCACTTTGTCCCACCCATCCTGTTAATGAACTTGAAGATCCTTCAGGGTCACTGCCCTTGGTTGTGACCACCTCTATCAATGATAATCATCTGTCAACTAAGGTGATTCCTCTCATGAAAGCTCCTACTAAAGAACCAAGTTTAGCTCTTCATACTTCCAAGCCTACTACGTTTCCAGGAATCTCTTGCCCTGTCCCTTGTCACTGCACCAGCCATATGCTCTCAGGAGTTCTTATGCACTGCCAGGAGCGAAATATTGAAAGCTTGTCTGATTTAGGACCCCCTCCTCCAAATCCTAAAAAGCTTATCCTAGCTGGAAACATTATCCAGACGCTATTGAAATCAGATCTTGTGGACTATGCCAGCCTGGAAATGCTTCACCTGGGGAACAATCGCATTGAAATCCTTGAGGAAGGTTCTTTTATTAATCTGACCAGACTACAGAAACTATATCTCAATGGCAATCATCTTACAAAGCTAAGTCAAAATCTCTTCCTTGGCCTTCAGCACCTTGAGTACTTGTACCTTGAATATAATGCCATCAAAGAAGTTTTGCCAGGGACATTTAATGTAATGCCAAAACTGAAAGTTCTCTACCTAAATAACAACCTTCTGCAGGCTTTGCCACCCCATATTTTTTCAGGTGTTCCCCTTACCAGACTAAATCTGAAAACAAACCAATTTGCTCATTTGCCTGTGAGCAATGTCTTGGATGAACTGGATATGCTAGTACAAATTGAACTTGAAGACAACCCTTGGGACTGTACTTGTGATTCAGTTGGACTGCAAAAATGGATACAAAAATTGAGTAAGAATACCATGATGGGTGATATTTTTTGTAAATCTCCCGGGCACTTAGCAAAAAAAGAATTGAAATCCCTAAACAGTGAAGTCTTGTGTCCAGATTTAATAAACAGCCCCGCCCTACCAACCCATGCCAGTTTTGTAGTTGTGACAACTTCTTCTCCTACTGCCAACACTGCAGACACCATCCTGCGGTCCCTTACAGATGCTGTCCCACTTTCTGTTCTAATATTAGGACTGCTCATTGTGTTTATAACTATTGTATTTTGTGCAGCAGGAATAGTTGTTCTTGTTCTGCACCGGCGCCGGAGGTGCAAAAAGAAACAAGTGGATGAACAAGTGAGGGATAGCAGCCCTGTTCACCTTCAGTACAGCATGTATGGGCATAAGACAACACACCACACCACGGAGCGCCCAGCTGCGACTCTCTATGAGCAACGAATAGTTACCCCCATGGTTCAGGTATACCACAGCCCATCCTTCAGTCCCAAGCACACCGAGCAGCAGCAGGAGGAGGGAAGTGAAAAGGAAGCTAATGATTCCAAATACCTTCGCCGAAGTCTCCTGGAAAGAGAGAACAGTTCCCCACTTACAGGTCCAAATGTCAAATACAAGACTACAGACCAATCGGCTGAATTTCTGTCTTTTCAGGATGCTAGTTGCTTGTATAGAAACATTCTTGAAAAAGAGAGAGAGCTGCAGCAACTAGGGATCACAGAATACCTAAGAAAAAATATTGTGCAGCTCCAGCCTGACATGGAAGTTCGTTATCCTGGAACACATGAAGAGTTGAAGTTAATGGAGACACTCATGTACTCCAGGCCAAGAAAGGTTTTTCTAGAACAAACTAAAAATGAGTATTTTGAGCTCAAGGCTAATTTACATGCTGAACCTGACTATCTGGAAGTCCTGGAGCAGCAAACGTGAAGTGATAATACATTGGGCCAGGGCTGAATTTCTGTGATTTTGCTTTAAGGTGGAATAATTGTACATAAAAGTGCCTTATAAAAATATGTCAACAGTCAGAACTTAAGCACAGCAGTAATCCTAGCAAAGAAAAACTCAGGGATCACTGTGGGAAGCCATGGGGTTGTGAGCCGGCAATATGTCACACCCCAAGTAAAGCAAGAATTTAGTGTGATTGAACTGTGGGAGGAAGATTGCTTATTGCACTATTCCTCATAATTTTGAAAAGGTGTGTATGCCATTCTCTGTTCTCTTCTCTGTTTGCCAGCCTGTGGAAAAAAAAGTTCATTATCTTTACCTTTTCTTTTTTTCCCTCCATTTAATTAGATTACTTAAAAAAAAACCCCAAAAAGATAAAAAAAAAAAAAAAAAAAGAAAACTCCAACACCTGTGTTTATATTTATAACCTTAGAGTGTATATGTTAGGTTAGTACATGCACTGCATACACGGCCACTGTCTACAACTACACCTTACATACCTTTATAATAAATATGAAAGGAGTTGAAAAGTTGTCATACTAAATGCCAGTTAAAAAGGAAAACGGATAAAATACTTTTGTGTATTCACCCAGAGCCTGCAAATATTTAAGTATTCTACACAGAACTTTGTGTGAATTCTGTATCAATATGTGGAAGGAAAAATATGTATCTATGTTTACCCAACATCTTCAACAAAGAAAACTGCAAGCCTTTTGCTACTTTCCCTATCTGATAGCTTTACCTAAGTTTGGACAATCTTTTCTCAAGCTGCTGCTATAAGATATTGTGCATCACTGGTGTTTTGACTCATAATCCTGGGTAATTTGAAAAGCTACTGAGAATCAGCTGTAAATATGTTACTGTGTTTAATAAGTTTGATTTATATATATATATATATACATATGTATATAAATAACTTCTGTGCTGGCTTTAAATATTCTTGAAGGAAATGAGTTTGCTGTGGCTAGGAATTTCCAAGTGCATATACAGGTCCTTTTCCACCCTAACCAAAAGCAACACTCAGACAGAATAACTGCAAAAATACACACATGAGGAAGAATAATAGTATTTAGCTATTTGTACAAAAATATATTTTCTGAAATTAGAAGAAAATAAAGTGTTGTGGGAAAAATAGGTTACAGACACATAGAACACTGCAGGTTTATTTTTGCAATGAATTCTCACTAGATTTATATTTACTATTTATTCTGTATAATTTTGTATTTTTTTCTTTCCAACTCACGAGAAAAGAAAAAGCTTATTCCTGGCTAATTTTCAATCTAATCAAGGAACTGCTCTCTATTAATGAAAAATAAATAAAGAGTTTTTTAAATGTCTTTTTCTTAAAGGTCACTTTTTAAAGAAGGCAGCAACTTCTGCATGCACAAGTTTAAAACTACTTGGGAATTAAACACAATGATTCTCACTCTTGCCATGTGGACAGAAGCAACTTATCCTGAGTTCGCTAAGGTCATTCAATTTCTGTGCATGACTGATGTGGTGCCAAAACACAATTTCTGACCTGCATTTATCTTCCTCCAAGCAAATATTTTGTAAACTGACTATGCATGAGGTTTTTGGGTTTTTTTTCTAATTCCTATTTGTACAGTGAAAAATCAGTTTAATTACTACATGTATAGATATGTATGACAAATTTAGCATTGAAATCTTGTTAAACACAAAGTAAAAAGATATATTCTTTAGTTCAAAGTACTGTCCATGTCTTAACTATTTGTATATACAAATTAGAGTTCTTCATATTCTTCTACATAAGTTTTTGACAGAAAAATTTCCTATATTACATATGAAAGTCAGATTCTCAGTTCTTTCAAAGTTGCATAGACATAACAACTTTTATGGTGCTATACTAATTTCTGCAGTTTGAGGATCTGACCATCTTTTGTCTCTGTTAACAAATCTACTTCCTTATTAATATTTTTGAGGTGTAACCAGTTTGTTATGGAAGTAAAACTTGGTTTTCATAAATCAAAATTTCAGTTATTACAGAAGAAGTATTATTCCTTCTTTCTATAGCTGAGAATAATTTAATCAGAAAACCTGTCTATTTTGGAAGATTATAAAGAGTAAATGTAGCGACAACATATTTATTTCATTGCTGTCTTTATTCCAAACTATGAAAGACAATATTGACTATTGCTTGTGCAGGTAAGAGTGAGAAAAAAGGGAAAATGTACTTGCATTAAATTAGTTTTATGATGTTATTTTAGATGTACTTGCATATTCAAGCACATGTAAATGTGCTTTATGAACATGCCATAGAACCTATGGAAACTCATGCCTGGATCTGGAGGAGCAACTGGGGGACAGATGGGATGGCTTAGAGTATCAAAATGACACTAGATATTTCCATTTAAAGAATTTAGTTCCACACAGGAAAAAAATTCAAATAAAGTTATTATATAGAATATTTAAATGCAGTTAAAAACTGAATTTATTTAATAGAAAAAGAAAGCTTTGAGTGCTGAATCAGACCCATTAAATTGTTTTTTTCAGATTCTCAGAGATCTCAAATTAGTGTAAGGGAAAAAAATCAGGATACGAATATACATGGTACTTGAAAACAGAGTTTATTATTTCAGTGTCAATGATTTCAGTAGTTATTTCCAAAAAGAAAAAGTGTGTAAAAATAACACCCTGCAATTGGCAAGACAAGGGGAAATGGTGATTCAAGCCCTCCGGCTCAAATTTAAGAGAAATATCTTCGGACTAAAGACAATTGCCACATGCACAGATGTCACTTTGCTTAGTTGCTAACAGTTACTTGGCAGAATGTTGAGGACAACAGTGTGGCAAACATTCTTTTTCCTTGCAGCCTCAGAGCATCAGAAGGAAGAGTGAGCTAAATTAGTGTCAAAGGAAGTCAGTTACACAGCTGTATCGGAGCCTCGCTCAGCAGGATTAAAGAGACCTTTACCATTTAGCTTTCCTTCAGAAGGGAGAGTCATGCCTTTCACTTTATAAGGACAACTCTGCTCTGTGGTAGTCTCTATAACACCACAAGTGGTTTGGCAGTATCCAGAAATCTCCAGGATGTGTCTTGCTGTCCACTTTCCCATCATCACATTGCCTACTGGGCTGCCATGTAATGAGCTTTTATAATGAGAAGAGAGGGGTCTGCCTTACATTCAGATAGTGATTTTTCAACTATGAGGAAAATTTACATTGCCAAAACAAAAAAGAACAAAGGTTTGACCTTATAGGATCATTCTTCAGCTAAAGAAAATAATTGTCTGCATATAAAAATAAAATCATGACAAAAGAAAGGCATCACATAAAAAAGAAGGGTGTGAGATTCATTTCTAGAAGTTCCTTGGAATATTCTAACAACTGGAAATGTGTCGTTAATGTTATTGATGTTTGCAGAAAGCTGGGAATGATATTCATAAATTTTCTTGTTAAAACCCTATTGTCATTTTTTTTTTCAGTGACAGGTACAGTTAAGTGGTTTGATATATTTTTACTTAGCTAGAATAATGGAGGTTGGAAGGCAAAGCATGTTTGACAGTGTGCAACAAAGTGGATCCATTTTTTTCCTGTCAGCATGAGAGTTTAATTGAGTGCGAGAGCAGTGCTTCGTCAAACACACTGGTGTAAGTGGCAGCTATGATGTTGTTGCTAGGGTACCTCAAGGTAACCAACACTGCCATTTTTCACCTCACATTTGATTGAAGAAAATAAGTAACACCACAGACCTGTTCCCTAAATAAACATATTAAAACAATTAATTACGCTGTTTTGTTTTCAACTGTTCTTATCTTTTAAACTTCAAAGAAGACAATTGTATTTCTCTTTCTTTTTCTTCCTGCTACAGGTAATTTCCCACAAACTTTTAGCACTGGTAGTTGATTATATTGTCTGCAGTGATACCTCTTCAAGATTTTTAAAAGAAATAAAACACAACCCCACATTTAAAAAACCCTGTCCAACTAAGACTATAAGTGTATACATCAATTAGGACATTTGCCTATTCAGAAATGGTCTAGTATTTTTACACATTCTTTGCCATTTGAATGACAGATCAACCTTTCCATCATCTATTCCAGACTGAAAACTAGTTTGTACTTATTTTCTGTGATGTGTCAAACCTATCAAATTTTAATGTAATCCTTTTTAACTTGCAGTCATTGTTTCTCTGATTGGAATCTGAGGATCAGTTTTCAGCTCCTCTTTGCATGACAAAAATGTTCTCTGTATGACTCCAAATGGAAGATGTTTGCCATGTACCACTTACTTACATACAAAGAGATTACTAATTGTATAGTGTGCTAAACTGAAGAAATAGGTTTGACCAGGATGGGAAACCACACCATCTCAGAAAGATTAATTTATTGTGTGTAAATAAAAAATAATAGTTATCACAAATAGGACATTATTTCACAGGATAAAGTAATAGCGGTAAGAGGAAAAAATAGAGACTGGATCTCAAAGTCACCACCAGATGGAATTCTGGACTATCGTTCTGAGGATGTCAATGTCTACAGCAATACACTTTATCAGTCACACCAAAACAATGTGCAAGTTTCATGTATATGTACTGAAATCATCCTGAGATTGAAGACCAATCAAACACTTAATTCAAAAGATCAGAAACTTTCTTAAGACTGGCACGTTTGTCTTCTATTGTACTCCTTAACACAGAATATCTGCATTTCCATTAATGAATTTCACGCTCAGCCGTAGACTGCCCTCTGGCATTACAATCTGTTGCAATTGAAATCTACTCCTTCGAGAGTTCTTTCATTGTATACTTGCCTTCAGTGGTGAGTTCCTCTGAGGCCTGATGATTGGTGCACCATTGGGGATTTGAGACAGGGAAGATAATCTTGTGGTTATAAGTAAAAATCTTTCTTTTTTTCAATTTTCCGAAGTTTGTCATATTCTTGATGTTGTTTGAGGACCCAAATCCTTTTGTTCCTTAAAACAGAAGTGAACTGTAGCTGGAATCAATATATTTTCCATAATGAAAAGATAAAGCATGGTGTTTTCTTTCCTGCACATCTCCTAACAGTCAGCCTTGGCTTTTTGACACAACAGAACAAATTCTAAAGAGCCACAGTCTAATGGAAAACAGCTAACCTTGAGGAAGAACATAAAAGGCCAGATGCTGTTCAACTCTATGAAAGCAAAATGCGATGATGAATTTTTATTTTATTTATTCAGCTTCACGAAGATGCAAGAGTGCAAGTACATGCACACAGTACATTTCATAAAACATTTACCAAAGTTTCATGTTCTAAGACATTAACTTCAAAACATTCACAGTATGTGAATATTACTACAAGAAGAACTACTTCTACTTGGTTTTTACTTATAGTTTATGAACAAGAATATTGGAATAGAGAAAAAAAGAAACAATATGGTTTCATGTTTCAAGGAAAAATGCTATTTATTGTAATTTTAGCTGTTTGTTTTTGTTAAAAAATTCATCCAGATTATTTCATTTTCAGATAATATTTTTTGCAATTTAGAATTTTAAAAATTCTTCTAGTGTTAATTTTTTACCAAATAAACTACAGAAGAGTAGATAATTAGTTTTTCAAATAAAAAGAAAACTGAAACATTTTATATATGAAGAAATAATATATCACGCCAGCATAAACTTACTTTTTAAAAGAAACTATGAAATTTATTTTGTCAGCTTATTAAAGTTAGAATTATTTTTAGTTTTAAATTAAGACAGCTCAGCATCTTTCATTTTTTCAAAATTCAAAGCCAACATAACACTCCCATAATGACACATATTTGGGTTGAATGCATATTAAACAGTTCCATTCTAAGGCATATTAAAAAAACCAAACCAAAACAAAAAAAAACCCCAAAAAACCCCAAAAACATTCACATATAATCTGCTACTTTCCTTCATTTTCCCTGCTGAAATGGTGTAGTACACTACATAGTACACTGTGCAATTTTAAAAAATTTTAAAAAAAAAAGTACATTTCCTGGGCAAGGAGAACAAACTGGACAAATTCTTAATTCTTTTGATTCTTTGTAATATATGTTTTTTTTGTAGAGTAGAATATAATGGATTCCCATCCCTGTAACACATCATGTTTACACAGCTCATATGGCATGCAAAAAAGAAGGATTGGGCCTAACTAGTAGACTATGCAAGCATGTTCTTTTGTAAGTGGAAAGCTGTTGCCGAATTTTAAGATCTTGTGTGACAAATATCCTTTAGATATACCTGTTAGATCAGACCCCATACATATCATATATTTATGAAACTTTATACGAGGAGCTTCAAGTTTGATACAAGCAAGATTACAGGATAGTTTATTGGAATCCAGACACCCTGAAATTTTAGGTACTTGGAAGGCAATGAAAAAAATCCATAATTTTTTACAGAGGAAAGGTTCTTGAACAACAGTTCAAGATTTAGGTTGCTTATCTCATCTTGCTTATCTTGATGTGTTCATTGTTCCACAATGTTGTATCACATTACTTAAGGATGAACATAAAACATCATTAAATTGGAAATGTAGCATTTAGAACTAATTTTCCACAAAAGGTAAATGTTTCCATGAAAAAATAATGAAATTAAGATTAATATTTGGAGACTTTAATTGCCTCATGTGTTACACAAGTGTCTTTAAGTAATATATCAGTTCAGGAGAAATAGGGGCCAGGTGGCATTCCTGATCACTCACACATTCGGATTTCTTGAAGGGAAATGTTGTGCAGAGGACAGCTGTTTTCATGCTGCCGTACATGGTAGTATGAAGGCTAAATCATATTTTATACATTCTAAAGTAATGGTTTATTGTAGGCTCTGAGGACTAAAATGTCATCTAAAGTTGGTCTTTTTGCATTCTCAGCGTCCATGTTTATTTTTATTCATAAAAATGACTGCAGAATATACTGAAGTTTTATTATTCCCCACATAAAAGCAATTACATAAAGAAAAAAATTCCCCTCTGGATTTTTGATTAATACCCTGATCCAAGGGCTATTAAAGCTAAGGAATTATGTTTTTCATATACAGAGTAATGCAAAAGCATCTTAGAAGTCTATGGTTTTGTCTGCACAGATACATATAAAAAAAAGTACTTACAAAAGCATTGGGATGTTGTTGTAACTTATTGTTTTCCAAACAGCCTAAGTTGGAACTAGACAAGAGCAGGGTCTGTCCTTAACTATAAGGCCTGCCCATGTGCTAAAAAATACCTCACAAATTTTATTCTGAATACTCCCACAACACAGTCTCCTGAAAAACAAAAAGGTATATGTCTGTTTCTTCCCCTCATTGTTTCTAACACCTAAGTATTCTAAGATCACAAGGTAGGTTATAAAGGTAGATGTGAGTAGTAAACACCTAAAATACATTGGAATAATAAGAAAACTTTCTTCACTACTGCAGCACTGGGATACAGTACCTAAAGTACCCATGGAACCCCACACCCTTGGAGCAGGATGCTGGACTAGACAGCTGCCAGTGGTCCCTTCCAGGAACAATATCTGTGGTTCAAATATGACTCTGCAAAATATTTTTTAGGAGGGCAAAATAGTCTACAGCTTTTCTTTCCTATACACAGGCTTCCTGAATATGAAGTTAAGGAAAAAGGCAGTATTCAACAAACATTGTCATGAAATAAAAGCTTTTCACGTAACGCTTGTAAGATGCAGAAATGCAGTCATTTGCATGCTGCATCAAATAAACAGTACTTCTTTGATAGTAGTATATTGGTGATGGTGAACTGTGGCTACCTAAGTTTATTATTAAAAGCATTTTCTTCCAGAAGAGATGACATCAGATTTCTAAATAAAATACAGAAATTATCTGAAATGCTTGAAGAGTGATCCCTTTCTGTACTGGTAGAATTAATGATCCTTGTTTTCTTGACGTACTGCTGGTGTATTCTGCTGCTGAAGAATAATTCTTCACTTATTTCAAAGGTAACAATCTAAGTTTTTCAAAAGTTCTTCCAGATTTTAAAAGTATTCAATATATTTTGTTTGTCAAAAGGACAAATTATTAAGCAATATATGAGTAAGGTATGTTTTAAAGTAAAAAATATTTACATAAAAATTCCACTTTAAATCTTTCACATTATGAAGCAACACTTGGAACAAGACTCTTTGGTCTAAGTGCTGTACTTCATGCTACTTAGTAATCAGCTATTTCAAAATCCTCCTATGATATGTTATCTGTTACTTGAAACCCAGTATTTACATATAGATTTAGGGCAAATATTTATGCAATTATATTTCCATGTTTCTTATAGTCTTTAAGTACTTAAGTTAGCTATTTTTGAAGACTGGCTACTGAATGGATCTTTGATTTGTCCTAGGATGGCTGTTAGTAAGTTCATTATATGCATTTGTACACATATAACATACATATATATCTTTGTGGAAACCAAATTTTTCAGACCTAACTAGAGCTATATCTGGAAGTGGTTTCCTAACTTTGCTAATAGAGTCTTTTTTAATAAAAATACCTATAATTTATATGCTTTTGATAGGTCTGTTATATATTAATCTTGTAAATTAAACCTCTGAAAGGTAGTGCAAACATGGATATGTTCTTACCAGACCAATTATATAGCCACATGTGGAGGAAGCAAAGGATTGAAATAATCACAGATAGTCATCCAAAATATTCCATAGAAAATATTCTAGCTTGAGATTAAACATGAACATAAGAGTTTAAAAGTTTTTAGAAGGAGACAAAAATAGAAACTACTTGTTATTCCTACAATTTAAAAGCAGAAAATTACACATCAATCATGTAAATCTTTGACAATCAGCATCAATAAAAACGGTAGTTGTTTTCTACCTAAATATGTAAATATACTGCCACATAGTTTTGAAATTTTTATTCCTACATAAGATGCTTACTCAGGAAAAAAATGCCCAAAACAGCTATGGAATTTGGCTGATGTAATACACAGTTGTATTCTCTTGGTACTGCAGTGAGTCCTTGGTCTCACTTCTAAAAGGTGTATCCAAGAGAAGACTGAAAACCATTGTGTTTTAAAACAAAAAAAAACCCAAGCAAACAAACCATAAAGTAAAAAAAACCCACAACAAGAGAAAAAAAATTCTTAATTTTAAAAAGGGTACAAAAAAAATCATTAAAGTATTTTAAGTATGTATCAATTGTTCTCTGTGTAACCTATCACATTTTTTTCTTTATCATACATCTCCTTTGTTTTATTATTTTCTTTCTTATTTTAACTTTCTTTTTTCAACTATTTTTTTTCATCTATGTAAAATATTGTGGCCTGGTTAAATTTAAGTTGTGGGGTTTTAGGAAGCAACTGTTGAAGTGTTTGTTGTTCACCACTGGCCAATGATCTCTACACTGATCTTTTAAAACAACACAGATCCTTAAGGTCTAATAAACTTACTAATGTATAACTTATTATTTTTATTATTTTCTCTTTTGTAAAAAGATCACAATCAAACAAATATTTTACACAAATCTCAAAGATCATTGTGTAAAAAGATCACAATGCAAACAAGCAAATACTTATATAAAGAGAAGATGAAGAAGAATTACATCTCAAGCTGACCTGGAATTTTCCATCAAAGTACAGCTTGATGGAAAAATCTGTTTTCCTTTAGGAATTATATGCTTTCTTATTCCCTAAAATTGAACATATTTATGAACATTTTTAAATAAATATTTTGATATTTTACTTCCTGTTTTCTTACAATCCTCAGCAAACTTAAGTTCCAACTTTTTAATTTGACTTAATGTGTGTAAAACACAACAGCTCATTTGCATAGCATGCTAAGATTATCCGTTCTCATTACCTTAGTATAAGAATACAAATTACTAGGTTTGTGTGCCAGACTCTTAAAATGCATTCCTGGATGGGATCTCTCATACCAACTGACTGCCAGCCCTGCAAGCCTCTGCGGGATCTGCTTTTGGATTAGTTGCTGATGTTTATTCCAACCTTCTAAAGGAGATTGTGAAGAAGATAAATGGCACCGTGTTTTTAATGTTCACATGGTAGATGAAAGAGCTAAGGAACTTATTACCACAGCCTGAAACAGCTTCTACTGGTTGATCAAAAATCTTTTACTGCAATTCTGTTCTAACTAGTATAGAGACATGAAATGGTAAATACTGAGAAATCTTATTTTTAATATATTTAGGAAATTATAGAGTCATCTTCTCTGTAAGATCTTGTTCTATTTCCTCAGGTTTTATGGGTTTGATTTTTTTGTTCTTTAATTTTTTTTTTCTTCTTCTTAAATACTACTTAATTTTCCCTGATATGCAGGAATAGGCATAACATTTTTAAGAATAATTGCTGTGGGGCAAGGGGAAGCTGGGTAATATATTAATGTTACTTAATTATTTGTTCTTTTCCATTTAAACATCATCCTCTGACTGAGTCTTCAGCTTTACCTGTGAGACTTTTCCTAAAGAGAATATTTTTATTGTTTCCACCATCAAAACAGGAGCACAAATTTGAGAGGAAAAGATTTACTGCTAACATATCTATGGCAGAGGTTTGTGTGGTTTTCAACCCATTTACCTACTAATCTTTGTTAAGCTGTTGTTGTACTGATGGATCAGTTTTCTCACTCCAGCTGCCATTACACCTGTTTGTCAATCATCCCTAGTAAACATGGATTGAAATACAAAACTCGGCTTGCCCATAGACAGAGTAAGCTTCAAATTCAGGAAGTTCAAGTAATTCCATCTTTGATAAAAGGTTTGAATTGTCTGTATGAAAGAAAGGTGGTATATCAAGCATTTCCTTTATGGTTTGTAGTGAATATTAGATGTATTGTCAGAGACAAAATTCCAGCACATGAAAAAATTACAAGGTCCAAGATCCCCACTAGATCCAGAGAACTATGGCCCTTCCAACTAATGATGCTGGGACAACTTCCTGCTTTGAATATATACCTGTGCTATTAACAATGATTTTCTGTAGTAGTTCATTTGGACAGCTAAAACATTAATTCAAATAACAATATATTTTTGGCTTTGTGCTTATGATGCGCTCCCTTTTGTCTGTAACAAAGTTCGAATAGACACTTTCACAAAAATTTCTGGTGAAGTAGACAGCCAGATATGGCATTAGTAGGATTGAGTAATACATATAAAGAAGAAAAAAACATTCAGGCTTAAGCAACAACACAATATTTAGGCAGACCGACTTTTATATTATATGTTTAACAACCTCTCATCAGCAGAAGTGACTGAAGGTTGAATACTTCAAATTCTGCACCATTTTAATTCAAAGAGCAGAATTTACAATAACCTTTCTGAACAAACATTGGAAAGTTCATAAAACATATAGCTTTTTTCTTTTTGCATTTTAATTTATTGTTTCATTTAGTTTAAAATGTGGATTTTCTATGGTGGGATTTCTTTGTGAATCAGAATTTAATGGTTTCCAATATTTTTCCAGAACAAAAATATTTTCCCTATTACACATCCTGATTTTTTAAATTATCAAGATGAGTTTTTTAAGAAATAAAAGATTTGTATTTCCTTATAGTTTATACTCTTCATCTAGATTTGCTCCTAGAACTCTATTTTCCAAACAAGACTGTGCCATGCATGATTCGAAGGAAGAGCTACTTCATTCCATATGTATGGGATGGAGTAGTTGTATCCACAAGAACATGTTAGTGAGAAATACAAAAAGGTATTTATCTTTGATATTTGTCCCTTTTGACTTGCAGAGCTGAATAGCACAAGAAAAAAGCAGCTCTTAACATCCATGAGATCTTTATTTTGCCAAAGCCCTTTGATAAAACTTACCTAAATGACCAAAGCAGTAAATGCACTCTTCATTTATTTTTCTAAATGTCTCCAGAGAGATTTCCTTACAGATTATAGCAAATAGCTTAACTGTCATTCTTGTTAGCTTACTGTGGGATGTAACAGTAAATGATATTTTCTCTGGTTTGTGGAAAAAATCTCATTATAAGGTTTGAATTCAGCGTTATAATAACAAGAATTTAACTCAGTCTCCCAGAGACAGGTTACTTGTGCAGTTTCCATGAAAAAAAACAACTGTAGCTTCATGGTCTTTAGAAGTAATAAGTAATTACAGAAGTAATTAGTCTTTATAAAGGTATATTTGCAGACAGAAAATTAAATTAAACAGTTTATCTCCAGGATGCATTCATTTGTTTATCTTAGTAAAAAATCAGGAATTCCAAAACTTCACTTTAATTGCATAAAAGTTTATGTTTGTATTTGCCCATATATATGCACATAACTTATTATTTGTGCTAACATATTCTTTGTAAATATGAAAGAGGTTCATTCTCTGTGATAGTCTGGATTCTTCAGCAATGAATCACAGGTCTTTTTCACCTTAGTTTAAGAGAGGTTAAAGTAGGACAAAGCAGCTGTACAGTGCTGAACCATTTCTTTGTGTGTGATCACGTGTACATTCCAGTAATAATGAAGAAAATATTTTTGCTAACATTAAGGGTAAAACAGACAGATGTTTGAAAGAAATAAAACGTCATGGTCAAAATCACAGTCTAAAAAATATATATATATGCATATAGAAAATATCCATGGTCTAAAGCATGCATCTATGAACATGCAGAAATGTATGCATACATAAACCTCACATCTAAAGAAAAAAATTTCGAGCTGCTTGGTGAAATATTAGAGGTGAACTGACTGTGATTAAAGACTTGCAAGAAAGCCAGATATGCAAAAAAAACCCCCAAAAGTAATATTTCCTGTTTATTCAAAACCACAAAGCTTTCAGCTAAATACTTACTGTCAGGTTTGTTCCATACTTAAAGAATTATTTGGAACAGCTGGAAAAAGATGGGACATCAGAACGATTATTAGTATCTAGGAAATATGATTTCTCTCAAAAGATTAAATGAACTGGAACTGGTCATCCTAACTAAAGCAATGAAAGAAGCAAGTTGACAATCTCTTAAATACTTAAAATTATGGTATTAAGACAAAAGGATTACAAAAATAATAATGGTATTTAAAATTTAATGGGGGAAAATTAGATTAGATTAGATGAAGCTAAAAATCCACACACAAGACTTTATCAGAAATGTAGCAGAGCATTCAATACACCAAGATTCTGTCAAGCCTCTGTTATGAGTGTTTTTAAATTAAGCTGGAAAATAATCTGAATAATATTGTGGGTTCAATAATTCCATTTTTGAAACATGAAATTTAGGCTGCAAATTCTAAGATTGATGGTGAAATTTTTGGTTTTGCACAGCTTACAGTTATAATCATTGCTGCATTCTAAAACACAATAGATCAGTAAAAAGAGGTAAGTCCTTTTTTTCCTACAGTCATTGTGACTAAATATATGAATATAATACAATTTGAGTTCTGTAGACTGGACAGAGAGACACAGTATCATGGGTCAAGTACTATAAATCACAGAGTCATAGAATGGTTTGGGTTGGAAGGAACATTAAAGATCATCTACTTCCAATCCTCTGCCATGGGCATGAGCAGGTTAATCAGAGCCCCATCCAGCCTGGCCTTGAACACCTTCAGGGATGGAACAGCCACAGCTTCTCTGGGCAACCTATTTCACTGCCTCCCCACTCAAAATGAAGACATTTTTTCCTAATAATTAATCTAAACTTACTCTCTTTCAGTTTGATTCCATTTCCCCTTGTTCTTTCACTACACACTCTTATAAAAAGTCCCACTCCATCTATCTTGAAGGCTCCTTTCAGGTCCTGGAAGGCCACAGTTAGGTCACAACCAAGCTGTGAAAAAGTCCCACTCCATCTATCTTGAAGGCTCCTTTCAGGTCCTGGAAGACCACAGTTAGGTCACAACCAAGCTGTCTCTTTTTCAGTCTGAACAAACCAAATGCTCTCAGTCATTCCTAGTAGGAAATAACAAAGTGTGCATGCTACATTATTATCACTACTGCAGGAGGAGAAAAGTCACATCTTTCTCTTGGGACCAGATTTTAACCTTCAACTCAGGACATTGTTGACTCTTTGAGTCACTCCAAAAGATAAAATTAATTCAGAAGTGTATTCCATTTAACATGGTATTTTCATGGAATCATTAAACAATTTGTTCAGTGGTAGCTCTGAGGTTTTAGTAAGGTTCAAACACTGACAAATAAGAAGTTGGAGCTAGAACCTGTGCTGCTTAGAAACATGTATATGTATGCAGAAACATGTTTGTACTATAATTACAATCTCTTCTGTATTTGACACACATCTGCTTCAGAAATTCTGTCTTTTTGTACATGATGACATTGCCTTCCCACTTCTACTCAGAGGAGAACTCACTAATTTCTTCTCGGATCAGGCATCATGTTAATTTGTGATTCATAAAGAATTCATTGAAATGATCCATTATGGAATATGAAGAGTAAATATGAAAATATTTAAATCTGTTTTAAAAAGTAACTGAAATGTCTTTCTTTGAGGACTTTCTGAGTACTGGAACTTATGCTTTCAGTATGTGAGTTCTTTTTTTACTTCTGTCACAGTCATTCCCTGAGTATTTGGAAAACATTTTAGAAACCACAAGTGTCAAGTTCAAATTGTGCCATACATATTTTTGTGACACTGAGTTTATAAAGTTTGTGATATTTGATTATAATCATTAGATACTTGTGCCATCATATTAAGAGTTTTCCTGGAAATTTACCTTCGTGTAAATAGTTTGGCTTCTGTTGCATATGAAGGAGTGGTTCATCTTCATTAAGAATGCTTGAACTTTGTCTCATTAACATATTCTTCTCCTTTTAAAGGAAGTTTATATAAAAGTGATGGATGCAACAGGTTATGCATTCAGCTTAGAATAAATTTTGATATAATCAGCATTATTTTGTCCCAAACAGAAAACTATTAAACAGAGTATATTTACTGAAATGGAAATACAAAGCTTAGATGTAAGTTTCTTTAGAAAGTGAAAAAGAAGCTGAACCAGACACGGTGGTTTGTACAGACTGTGTGTTTCCAAATCTTTTTGACATGCTGTCCAGAAGAATAAGCCAGACTAGCAAGGGTTTTGAAAGGAGACTTCCTAAGTGATTTTAAAAAGTAATACAGTTTCTTAATTCATCAACTGTTATTAAATTAGTGTGTTCCCTTAACTGCCACCTCAGGTTTCATCCTAACACAATTCTACAGTTATGTCTAACCACAGGGCATGTATTCATGTATTCACAAAACCATTTAACTTTTTTTTTTAACATATGTTCTCTGTGTATTGTTCCACACTACAATTTCTTTGTAATGATTGCAGAACAGCAATATTGTTAAGAAGATAAAGTTTAATAGCGTGTCACATCTTCCGCTTAGAAATCATTTAGCATTACAAACAGATGTCTTTCTCCTTCAAAGCAAGTACTGTTGTAAAAACTTTCCCTCTGAATGAAAATGAGTGAACAGCACATTTTAAAAAACTGTTTGTGCGTAAAATGTGTAAAACATGCACAAGTATTCATGTGTATATATGATATGAACATATATATGCTTCCACCCACTGGTTAGTTCCTCATGCCTTTCTTAAAAAAAACCCAAACAACAAAACATTATTATGCAATCCCCATCTCTGTTTTTCAGGTCACATCTGAGAATTCATTTTCCATTATGCTTCAAAAAGATTTTAAAGGCTTTATTTCTAGTTTTGGTAAATAAGCAACCCATTTTTGTGAGATTTAAACATTTCAAAAGAAGTTGATCCATATCCATGCCAGTAGACAAACAAGGTTCTTCCTCTCCCTGTTTGTTTTTCACACTCAATAAGCCGCTTCACATGCTCACGATCAAGAGCAGATTGATCTTCACTAGTGCTCACATATTCATTCACACACCTACACTCGCTCCAGATCCTGAGATCACAGACAACAATCTTTATAGATCAGACATCATATAAAAAAGAGAAAGTAATTCAGTAAAATATAGAATAAGCATTCAGAAGATAGAGAAGCTCAGGTTTGTGACCACCTGTGGAACTTGACCATACATATGTATATAGGACCTTATGAGATGTACCCCAGAGTCCTGAGGGGATCAGTTGATGTAGCTGCCAAGGCACTCTCCATCATACTTTACAAGTCATGGTAGTCAGGTAAGGTTCCTGGTGACTGGAAGAAGGGAAACAATGCATCTACATTTAAAAAGGGCAGAAAACAGAAGACCCTGGGAAGATCATGGAACAGATCTTCTTAGAAGCTGTACCAAGATAATAAAGGACAGGGAAGTGGTTTGAAACAGGCAACATTGCTTCACCAAATGCAAGTACTGATTGACCAAACCAGTGGCCTATGATGGAATAATTACATCAGTAGACGAGGGAAGGGCTATGGATGTAATTTATCTGAACTTCCATCAGCCCTTTGATGTGGTCCCCTGTAGCAGGCTCAAGGCCTGCAAGGACTCCTTGGAGGTCAGAAGCCTGAGCTACGAAATGCCAAGTCAGCATGACTGGACCCTAGCAGCATCTCTCTTCCTCCTTTCGGACCCTGTTTATCTCTCTGTAAGCCCATAGGTCACTTTCCCCTGACCCTTACTATTGGACAGTTTTCAAAACCCCTGTAGGGTATAAAAACCCCTGATTCTGCCTGGTTTGGCAGAAGAGCTGTCACTGGGAACCTTCGCAGAACACCTGAATAAAGAATCCTGCAGAACCCCACACGGCCTTCTCCTCTCTCTCCCTGCGTCTGCTGCTGCGGCACCTAGCAAGCTATGAGCTGAAAATCACTGAGCTGATAATCACTAAGAGCTGAAAATCACTATAGCTTGCTTAGGCTGCTTGAGCCTTCACTGAGTTATCCTGGCTCCGGCATCCTGCCGGGCGTCAGCTCGGTGGGAAACTGCCATGATAGTACACCACAACATCCTTCCCTCTAAATCGGAGACACATGGATTTTACGGGTGGACTATTTAGTGGATGAGGAACAAGTTGGATAGTCACATCCAGAAGATAGTGCTCAGTGGCTCAATGTTCACATGGAAATCAGTGGAAGGTGGTGCCCCTCAGGGGTCCATATTGGGATCAGTGTTTTTTCATGTCTTCATCATTGACATGGAGAGTTGGATTGAGTGCACCTTCAGTCAGTTTGCAAATGACATCAAGTTTAGTGGTTCAGATGACACACCTGAAGGACAGGATGCCATTCAAGAGGGAACAAGTGGTCTCAGGTGAAACCATATGATGCAAGGTGCTGCATCTTGGTCAGGACAACCCTCAGTGTCAAAACCAGCTGGGGGATGAAGGGGTTGGGAGCAGCCCTTGTGAGAAGGACTTGACCATGTGGTGAATGGAGACTGGACAGAAAGACAAGCGAACTGTTGCCAGCAAGTCGATGGAGGTGATTTTCTTCCTCTATTCTGCTCTTTTGAGACACCACGTGTACTGCATCCAGCTCTGGGTTTTTCAGCTCAGGAAAGAGGTAGACCTGTTGAAGTGGGTCCAGAGAAGTGCAACAGAAACTATCAGAGACCTGAAGCATCACTCCTATGAGAAAAGTCTGAGATGGTTTGGGTTGATCAGCCTTGAGAAGACTTCAGGAAGACCTCATTGTGGTCTTGCAGTACATAGGAGTACAAAGGGAGCTTGTAAGAAACTTGGGGACAAACGTCTTGCGTGAACCTGTTGAGACAGGACAAGGGGTAATGAGTTTTAATTAAAAGAGGGTAGATTTAGACTGGTTATAAAGAATTTTTTACAATGAGAATGGTGAAACACCAAAAGAGTGTCCCATCCCAGGAAAGATTCCAAGCCAGGTTGGATGGGATTCTGAGAAACCTAATCTAGTTGAAGATCTCTGTACTTATTACAGGAAGGTTTGACTAGATGTTCTTTGAGGTCCCTTCTACCCTAAACTATTCTATGACTCTGTGATCTTGAGAACTTCACTTAATCTTGTATATTTACTTTAAATTTATTTGCAGAAGAACAAGAACAGATCCAACCTCAGGACACACTTATTTTTGCTACTGAGTTTCAGGTTCCTTTTATTTATGGTCCTGTAAATCTGACATTTTTCTCTGTCCTTTAAGCTATATAAGTCATTCTGTCATGATCTATTCATTAGTGGATTGATATATCAGAATTATTTGCTGATAATTAGATCTATCAATTCTATTTCTACATCCAGATATTCATATTTATCTTATTTAAACCCAGTGCAATTCACAATGCTTCCGATTTAAAACTCATTATTCTTCCGAGGAGAAAGGCAGGACCCCATTCTTCATTTTACAATTCTCAAAAGGACGTGTAAAATGGGATATCCCACGGTCTTTTTTAGTGGCTGAGAGAAAGACACATTGTCTTTTGACAAAGTAGATATTTAAAGTAAATCCGATGTATCTGCTCTAATTTTTTTTTTCTCTTGTGAATATAATGGGTGACCAGGTAATGCAGACACCTTTATCACAGCTTCCAAAAGCTGAATGAGGCGGAATCCTCACAGAGAGCTGTCAGGACTTTTCCAAGTTCACAGGAAATATCTTGGAAAGGCAGTTCAGTGCAGGTCTCTTGGGCCTCATTTGTAGAAATTCTTTCCTGCCTAAAAGAATTGTACTGACATTCTATAAATATAACATTTATGGGGTTTGGAGAGGAATTACTGAAGGTGTGTTGCTGGCAGGTAAAAATGTATTCCATGATTTTATGGTCATTTCAGTTTAATTCTTTCCCTCCTGTAATGTTTTCATACCTGTGATTAGTCTTTAAGTCACTGGTTTCCTGATTATTTGATCAAATTAATTTCCATATCGATTATATATTATTTTTACCAGTTGCTCAAACAATTTCCATTTGCTATGTTTCCAAACAATACTTGTAAAATACTGAATGTGAATATCTGTGTTAAGGCTGCATTTACCTCTCATCCTTTCAGTACAAATGGAAGAAAATAAGTTGTTTATCAAAACGCAAGTGTCATTTTGGCTTAATTCTGTAGAGATTTTTCATCAAGAGTAATTATGTTTAAGTACGTACACAGAGTAGAAAATAATTCTAAACAAATATTTAACATGCAATTTGCATGACTGCCCAATGGCTTGGCAAACAAAGAATTAGTACTATGATTTTATGAGATGCCTCTTCAAATACAAAGCATTTTGGAAGACTGACTTTTCATATTACTGGGCAATTTTTTTTTTTAATTTGCAGTACTTCATGTGCTGAACCAAAACTTTAAGTATTGAGTATAATATATTGCAACTTTTGAAAAATAAATTCAGGCAAAATACTATAGAAGCATATATAACATATATTGAAGCAGTATAGTATAAATTGCTTCAGTATTATACTCTGACTTGAACAGTTAAAGCTGGCTTGATATATAAAGCTCACTTATATTACTGAGCTTGTCTTAAGCCACGAGGCTGTTAAAAGTAATGACACCCAATACTTTATATTAAAACTTTCAATGTCTCAATATATTCACCCAAAGCTGACTACACATTTGAAGGGAAGGTATATATATATATTTCTATAAACACAGACACACACACATATGCATATAAAAACATACATATCTCCAAGCTTTTATGTATATATATTATAGCTATCCTCAAATTTATCTTCTGTCTCTTCATATGTTATATCAGTGCATTTCATGTAGCTGTAATGTTTGATTAGGTGACTAGTAAGATTTGATTTAAGTTTAAACATTTTGAAAAATGGAAAATAGAAAACAGATATTTCTATTGGGAAAAAGATATCAATGGCAAGGGAAAAAACTGTGGCACAGAAACAGGATAAATAATAGTAATGTTATTAAAAAGCTCTGGAGCCTAGGATCCTATATTTAAGTGGATTTGCCATAATAGCAGAGCATAATTAGCAAATTATTAAAGCCTAGATATTTATTAGAAATGATGCACTGCTTTCTCCTTTTCACATATTATTATCTAAACTATTTCTGCAGTGAATATGTTATCTGTCACATTTGCCTAACAGGAAAATCATGCATTTATACTTACAATTTTGTCATTGTTTTGACTAATTCAGGCAAGATTAAGAAGTAAAACCACACACAGAAATAAGGTGAGGCCACACAGAGAAAAAAACACGCATAATGGATCTGTTTCTCTCTACTTGTGAAGGAGAACATTTCTCACTTTTTAAAACAAGGCAAAGGAGTAAGTGAAGGTAAGTGAGCCAGTGTAAGCTGAAAGGAACAAAGTACACCAAATGAATTTGCATTCTCCTAAAGCCATGACTGATCCATGGACAAATCATCACATAGTACTTGATACGTGAAGCTTTATACATTTCTATTAAATTATCTGAAATTCTTCTCTAAGTGAAAAAACAGATCAAAAACTAGGGTTTGTGACCCAATAACTGCAAAGTTACTAATGCTTTGGGGTCTGAAGGTGAGAGGCAGTGCACAAAACAGGGAGGTTCACATGGCATGTCAGAGGATCGTCTGTATTTCCGTAGGGAGGGCACGTGTAACTTTGAAAAGCAGTTTGAGATATTTTACAATATTATGTAATGTTATTTGAGATATTTTATAATATTATGCAATGCTATTTAATCTATATGCATTCAGCCTTAAAATCTTTCATTGTTTTTTCTTTTCTCATACCTATCAAAATTCCCAGCTCTTTCCTCTAGACTTCACCAGATGTAAGACTTATAGAATCAAAACCTTTTTTTGTTAGTGTAAAATAAAAGATCTTAATAAGGTGGGGGTTTTTTTGTGTTTTTATCCAGATCAGATGAGTTGAATGTCAGAATAAGGGACAACAGGCATCAACAATAATAGGTGTATAAAATATTTGTAAAAAACCTCTTCACATAAACACTAGATATATCTATTACTGACAATATGAACTTTGACTAAAATAACTCCAGACTTTATAATTTTTTGATTATGTACAATTTCATCAGTTGACAAAGGAAATTTTTTTTTTAACATGGAAGAATTTCTAAATACATTCAATTTTGAATATGCTGCAACATAGTGACAGTGGAGATGACTTCAGACTTTGAAAGAAAACATGAATCATATTCCATTCAATGGACACACACTCCCACCATATACAAAAAGGGTAACAAGCACAGTGGTATATCTGGTAAATTCACTTGGGGTTGATGTTACTAACAAGGGAAATATTGCAGTTATTCTCCACATTAATATGTATGTTGAATATTCAGTAACAGCATGTATGTTTTGTTCTTCAATTTTCTGTAACTTAAAGATTTTGGAAATACAGAAAACTCCTAATGGTTTTATGGCCACAGAGTATTCTAAAAAAATAATTTCAGGAGGGCATTTCTCCTTCAGCTGTTTATCTTTTACTACTTCACCATGGCTTAAAGTTTTTAACTATTTTTTTTAGATTTTTTTCTTATAATCAATGAAAACTGATGCAGCATTATACTAGAGCAACACTGATTTAAGTGTCTAAATTAGTTGTCAAGGTCAGTGAAGAGCTAGGTAAGAAAGTCCTTGGAGCCAAGAGACTAGACTGCTGATCAAATGTAGGTGCTTCTCTTTACGTGCTACGTCCTTCTAGCCTCTCTTGCCTGAATTGTCTGATTATCCCCTGACCGTAAAGTAGCCTTTGACAGCTCTCAAGGCTGCACTTCTTCACTGCTACAGACTTTCTCTTTCCCTGGTACAAAGAATTTCAACTTCTCTTCTGCCCATAGAAAAAGCTCAACAGCAAGTGTGGAGACGATCACTATACTATGAATTTTTCATACAAAATTTACACCATTCCTTAGGAAAGATGAGGAATAATTGCAGAAAACCTAAAGAACTGGTCCAGAAAAAGAGACATGATGGCTTGGCCTTGTTTAGATTGAAGATAATTGTGTTCTCCAGGCTGATGTGGAGAAATCAGGAAAGAATTGAGGTGAGGCAAGTATGACAAGTTCAGCTTTAAATTATTACTCTGGCCAGTGGCTTGAATAACTTGAATTCAAGTTTGGTATTACATGTCTTGTGAATCACCTGAATTTTTTTGGATGGGTTGAGTTTTAATGTCTTCATTGATTATTATATCTACCTGTATTAATAACAATATGCTCTTCAAATATTACATTTTTGTTAACCTTTAGCAGCTGACTAAAATAATTATAAATGGTAAACTACATCTGCTGCTTTCTCTCTATCTGTATGTTTCATCCCTCCTATATGCATAACCTCTTTAACAGGATATTCTAGTCAATATTTTCCCAATGCAGCCAGAACAAATAACTTTGCACAGAATATGGAATATATTCTGTATACGCTAGGATCTCACCTGCTTGTATAGATCTGGTTCATCACGTGCTTTACATGTTGCAGTTGTTTTGCCTGTACAGACACAATCTGTCTCTTGAATTATATAATTCAGAAACAGTTGTTCCATTATTTCAGAGACATTAGTATTCCTAAATAGGTTTTGTCATCTTATTTAAATCATTTTATATAAGCATTTGCTGTCAAATGAATGCTTGAGACTTTCTGAATGATTCTAGCCTACAGAACAACTGTCAGCATCAACAAAGTTATCTGTGTTAAAACATAGATGCCCATAATAAAAGTAAATGCCTTTCTTATTCTGTGGAATATGCAGGAAAATTCAGCCACATCCCAGTTTATTAACTGATGAAAAGTGATGTATTTTTCTCACCAGGATTCACTGGAATACTGGTTCTGGTTTAGAAATAAAAACTATTCATTACAGTTTTATATATGCAGACACAATAATGACATTTGCAATAGATTTGGTATAGACATTAAAAATTACTATGAACATTACACCACAATACAGTTAACTCACCAGTCTAAATTTTACATACATGTGTTTAATATAACATTGAATTAGCATGTATTCCATGACGTATATAAATTAATCTTTTAAATGCCATGAGTTTTGTAAGCAGCTGTATTTAATGTTCTGGAACATTCAGCAAAGTTACTAGTAAAAGATTCCTTTTTGATAAGTATTAATGTTAAAATCGAAAACAAAATAAAGCAAAAGGTAGCTAAATGAGAAAGTTTTCCGATTTTTTTCAGATTGGCTAAAATTACATAGCACATATTTCAGAAAAAGCCATCTGAATTTAAACTAAATTTCTGAATTTGTATAATAACCTGAATTTGCATTCAAGTGACTGAAAAAAGGTAAAATATATATGGATTGTGATAGTTAATGATGGTCATTATAAGCATTTAATATTCACTTCAATATTGTATCTTTTGGTGTATGCACTATGTAACGAAATTCCCTCACGGGAATCTTATTCTAATAATTTCCTGGCTTTCATGTTGTATCTTTCACTGGTGATCTTAAAGAAAATGCATAATACATTATATCAAATATCTCTTTAGTGGTAGGCATGAATACACTATTTTTATTTTATAGCTGTATTATGTGATTTGCGTGAGGGGCTTCAAAAAGCCAGAGGCCTTTATGCTTTAGCAATCATTGGATGATGGAATAAAATAGAAAAAAAAAGACTAATTATGGATTGAAGTTGTGTATTTGAAATTGAATTAATGTATTCAGAAAATTTCTGCTCTGGACTCAGTTTTAAAGGATTAAAAGGCCAAACCATGACAAGGTTGAGTACTTTGAAGGCTGATTTAAATGGTAAGGCTTAATCATCTTGTGGGTATGGAGGCATAAATCAAAATGGATTAACAGTTTACAACTTAGCATTTTAGCCTACATAAACTTTGCTGGATATTTTTCAAAGTCAATGAAGAGTGATGAGCCCTCTAGCGCATTCTTTAACGGTGAAATGAGTTACGCCTAAATATTATGCCTGTATCTTGAAGGCTTATATCTGGGAAAATGAAGTTTACATTTTTTGACCCATCACTCAGCTGTATCCAACTCCTGAGCATACGCTGTGGCAACTATGTGTGTTTGTACAGCACATGTAAACTATTAGGTGTAAAAAGGGTGCATACGCTGTGGCAACTATGTGTGTTTGTACAGCACATGTAAACTATTAGATGTAAAAAGGAGCATGGGTACCTCTGTGCTCAGAGTTCTCCATGCAAGGGGATTGATTATTTCTGTGATAGAAACCAAGGGCACAAGAAACAAGATAGATAGAAACAAGGGCACACAGTGAACAAGAAGAGGTACTTTTTTCAAAGTCTTGTAGTGATTGGACACGGGTGAATTCATTCAAACTGGAAATATATTTAGGTTAGATATTAGGAAAGAATCTTTATTGTGAGGGTGATGAGACCCTGGAACAGGTTGCCCAGAGAAGTGGTGTCCCACCCCTGGAGGTGTTCAATGCCACATTGGGTGGAGCTCTGAGCAGCCTGGTCTTATGAAAGGTGTCCCTGCCCACAAGGGGGTTGGAACTGAATCATCTTTAAGGCCCTTTCACTACAAACCATTCTATATTTCTATTAGAGTATTACTACTGTTTCTTTTACCTGACTGACAGCCTCCTGTTTAGTGCTTAAGTGACTGTCATGAGGATGAGAAATGCACATTTGCAATCCTTCATGCATGTAGGGAAACTGAAGCTCAGATTTTCATTGTACAAAAAGATACTTCAGCCTGTCAGGTTTGTTTAAAGGCATTTCACAACTTTTCATCAAAAGCACTGTAAAGTGTACAGGAAGCTCAACTACATTTTGTGTGTCTTATTATTTCTCAAACTAGGATTTTCAGTAATAACTGGGCAGATGCTATGATGTTCAGGATTTCTAACTTGGAAATGTTTAGTAATACTATCTGTAAAGTCTGAATTTGTATAAACTCCTTTCATTTCAGTGACAGATGAATAAGCATTAAAATTTAAGATTTATGTACCTACTTCCTGTTTAATTTAAGTGCTTTGGTATTTTGTCTTCTTTCTGTTATTTCAAAATACATGTATAAAACACAGAAATTACCCAAAAACAGTAGTAAAGTTCTCTTCAAAGCTTTACTGACCTTTGGTTGAACCTGATCTGAGCTGTTAACAAGACTCTTCAACATCAAGTCCTGTATGGTATTTTTTGGCAATTTAGTAGAACATTTACTATACCACAATAAAAATATTTCCTGTCAGATGGCTGTTGTATTCATACTTTTGCTACTGATAAATTCGTTAATAATGGTATAAATTACTAAGGTTTGGCAATGTTAGAGAAATCCACATTAAAAAAAAAAAAGAAAAAAAAAAGAGGCATTTCAGATAAAACTGCAAAATGCACAAATACAATTTTGACAGAAATATAGTAAAAATACCATCCGGCACAGCCTTTCTCTTGCGCATGTGCTAAATGAACATCTCTTTTTCTGATGCATGAGGAATAAGGAAGCTTCAATTGTACTTCTTTCTAACCACTGCTCAGCTACAGCCCAGAGCTGCTTTAACTTCTTTGCATGAGAGACTGGCAGAGCTGTGGTGTGCTGGGCTGCGCTGCCCCGGGGCTTCTGGGCATCAGAAGACATTTCTGCACCAGCCTGGGCTCCTCACATTTTGACCTCCTGCAGCCACCTCCTACACAACAGAACCAGATGGGTTTCCTTCAAGAAAGGACTTGCTTGTCTGAGGAAAATGAAGATGGAAAAGCATGGGCATTTGAATCTGATCCAAAACCTCTGAACTCTGTGTTTTTGGCGTTGGCTGAGCTGTTAAGATTCAATCTTGATCTGTCCAGTGTCAGAGAAAGTGGTGTCTGGTTAGAAAGACAGGTATTGCTTTGTACTGCCAACGCTACGTGTCCCCAAACTTACTTCTGGTAGCCACAACATAGATAAAAAAATAAAAAAATATGTAAAATATAAATTATGACTATCAATATGGACATAAAATTTTCCTGTTCTATTTAATAATATATTTTTTAGTAGCAATAATTAAAATATTGACTACAAGAGGTGAAAATAAGCAATACTTTTATATGTAAATGCAACAGCAGGCATTTAGCAAACGAGTATTTTATATACCACTATAAACATTGTTCCTGCTTAAAGTTAGGTATAAATCCCTCTTGGTTTCTTCTAACTAACAGCTTTTTGAATAATCTGTGATACACTCAACAAAATAAATCAGATTGTGAACACATTAAAGTTAACCAGATCTATTCCTTACCCTAGAAATGTTTAATTTATATTGACAGTCTTGCCCTGAGTGGTTATAGCTGGAAAAAATAAGGCAAGTTACAGTCCCATCTTGAAGCATATCTGCTTCCAGTTTTCAAAATGAGTGCATTTACCTCAAAAATCTCTTACTTGTTACACTGAATTTAAAAGTTGAAATTTGTTGGTAAAGAAGATTTAATGAGAAGTCATTAATGAATGTTATTAAATTGAACTCCTATAAACATGTCCAAACCTTATGGAGACTTTACCTAGCTTTTTTTAATACAGAAAATTTCTTTTTACTTTTTTAAATGAAAAATACAATGGTATGATGGAAAAGTGACAATTTGTTGAGTAACCACAAAGACCCTGAAAATTCACATAAAATTAAATAGACTTAATATAACTACCTGAAGGCAGAAAAAAAAGGCATTTTGGGTCAAGGCCCTGATATTGACAATGTTAAATGAAAATGAATTAATTATACCTTTGGTGCAGTTACTGTACTTCCTAATTTCAGGATGTGCAGAGAGCATCAAAGAGGAACTGTTATGGACTGACTGCAACCTTCATTCCCCATCCCCCCGCAACACACAAGCTGTGTTTTTATCTTGATCCGTGAGCTTTTTTATCTTATTTTCTCTTCCAGCCCTGTTGAGGAGGGTCAGTAAGAGAACAGTTGAGTGGGTGTGAGGGGCTGGGTGAAGGTCTGGCATCCCTCCAAGGTCAGCCCACTACACAGACCACAGCTTAAAACTAAAGAAACCCCAAGACATAACTAGGAGTTACACAAATGCTGGGCTCAAGCTTCTACTTGAATGTATCTGTATAAATTCTGCATGTATGACAGCTGAGTGAAGAATCTTTTTTTTCATGGGTACCTGTAGAGCACTTTCAGATTCAAAATAGGCAAAATAAAATCACACAGTGGTGTTATAGGGATATTTATCAGATTAAAATCTGCCTTTCTGAAGTATTTGCTCTGAATGAGGATGTTTAAAACCAGGAACTACTGGCTTTAGCAGATTCAGAAGCTGAATTCAATTTTATTCCATTCCATGATGATTCACCACTCCAGATTATACTACTACAGAAAACAAAAACCCAAAACAAAACAACAAAAAAGCCCAAAAACCAAAACAACAAAAAAACCCACACCAACCAACAAATAAACAACTATACCAATTCCAAAAAACCCCCCTTAGATCACGAGTGGTTTTTAAGTGTTAGAACTTTCAAACAATATTAGATTTATGATTTCCTATTTCTTAACAGAAACTAAAAAAAACCCACCAACTTTCATTAATTATCTAGATGTACATTTAAAATACCAAAAAGCAGAACAGCTAGACAAAGTGGTATTTTCTCTAATTTGGAAATGAGTAGTTTACACAAAACTAATAAGAAACTCTTGGCCATTAGACAATAAGGCCTTGGGTTTGTAGGTAGGTCTAATAATGCCAGTCCAGATACATGGAAATTTCTTGTTCTTCCACATATATTGTCACAGAGTAAAATACATACTCTGTTTTCAGTGTACAAACCCCTTTGAAGTGCTTGAGGACTGTTACAGACCTAAAGCAATCCATGAAGCCAGGCTGCTGAGCTAAGCAGAAATAATTTGCTAGAAGAGAATGCTGAGCAGAGCTGCAGGCCTTGTGCTTAATTTCTTAAAAAGAGACACTTTAATCTGGTCTGGAAAAAAGCTTCTCTCTCCATTTGGGATTCATGATCCGTCTCCTGACATTAAGGGACTTTATCACATACAGAGTAATTTCTCAGAAGTTGTAATAGATTTGGTCTTCTTGTCCTTTCTAATTTAATGGTTAAAGCGCATATTTTTATGCATATTTTGTTGAAATCCATCTTTTGTCTGAGGGTACTTAACTTATATAATCTATGAAGTTATAGATATTTTCTCTCATTGTTGTTACTATAGTATAATTTGGATAACATTCTCATTATTATTGACAGTAGTTTGAATGCAAAGTATTGAGATGAGTGTCTCATCTCAGAAACAGTCTTCTGTTTCTGTTTGTAGTCTGCTATTCTCACCTAAAAGTATTATCCAGTTTATTTCCACCAGAACTGCATAGATGGAAGGGTGGCTCGTTAATGCAACTGAGTTAAACAGTAAGTAATTGTAAACTGATTATACCACATATTCCTGAGTATTATATTTTGAAATGTTAAATATTTTTAGTTTGACATGTGATTTATGCCATGTCCAATGGATCTGGCAATGTCTAAGTGAGGATAGTGAGATTAGGAAACAAATGCATAAATGTTTTTAGAATACTTTTCAATTTGCCAAATGAGGGCCCTGCAGTACATAAAGACAGCTGGCATGATGCCCATGCACTGGAGTGATAAGGGTAAAAGTGAGGGGGTGAGGGAGGAGAGACTCCTATTAAAATGAATGTTAGTAAATGCATACAAAGTCAAGATTTTATTTGCATGGCAAGATCCGTAAGTGCTCCAAGATTTAATATTTCTTCAAATGCTACTTTTCTTGTAAAAATAATGACAATTATTATAAAACAAATGTCAGAAAAAATATTATATTAACTAAAATGAAGGTTTCTTACTTTAATTTTCAAATTTAACTATGAAGCAGCAATGAATTTGTCACCTCAGCTCTCTTTTCCTCTTATATATAGTTATGGCATAGGTAGGTCTATGAAATATTTCAGTGATTCTTAAGGAGATTCATGGTTGTCACATCAAAATGGTGAACCTATTGAGAGAAGTACCTGTTTGGAGAATCCAACCTAAAGAAAACTTAAGAAACATAAGTTGATATGACCTAATGAGAGAAGATAATAAATAATTTTCATATTTTAATATTATAATAAAACAAAACACATTCCTATATAAAGGGTTTTTTCTCAAGAGTTTTTTTCATTTGAAGAAACAAAAAACCAATTATTTCCACAATTCTGTTTGGCTAGTAATCTTTTCAAAGTTCCTCTATCCTATGTGCTAGAAATGTGGATGTGTTGTTGTAACATCCTGTCAAAGAGAGTTGTCTTTTATCTGTAATGTGTTTGGGAGTGATCATAGAATCAGAGAATCAGAGACCATATTGACTTGGAAAAGACCCATCAGGATCATTGAGTGCAGTTCCTGGCTCTGTTCAGGGTACCCCAAAAATGACACCTTGTGCCTGACAGTATTGTCCAAATGCTTCTTGAACTCTGTCATGCTTTCTGCTATGATGTCTTCCCTTGGAAACCTGTCCCACTGCTCAATTATACTCTGGATTAAAAACTTTCTCAGTATTCATTTTCATACTCTTAAAAATTACCTTCTGGATGAAAGATGATATAGGGAAAAGTCATTGAAGATATGTACTTTTCACTAAAGAAAATCTCAATACAATTATGATTAGCACAGATTTGAAACTTGCTATATTTTATATTCTCTTATATTAGATATGACTCCCTATATTTAGTTGACATTTGATTAAATAATCCTTATTGCAAATTTAAGCTTCAACCTGAGCAAAATAAGGCTCATCTAAAATGCTATTTTCTAATATCTTACAGTCAAAAAACCTTTGTCTTTGAAATATCTGTAATGTGTTGTTAATGAAAAATAGCTTTTTTTTTTAATTGCAACTTCACCTGTTGCGATTCACATAATGCCTTGTGTGAATCCATTCTGAAAAATAAGATATGATCCAATCATGGTTACTCCCCTGGAGTACTGCATTTTTAAGTATGCCTTTAAAGTGCAAGTGCAAAGTTTTCTATTCAGATGACAAAGTTAAGAACAGCTTCTATTTATAGGCAGCATTTATGCTTGCAGCACTTAGGTACAAGCACTTAGCACAAAGGTATTTAATCTCTGACAAAAATGTCTACTTAAAGCAAGCAATATATGTATAAAACTACATGTATGATATGGAGTTTGCTATCAAACCTTAAAGGGTATGTATAGAGTTCTAGCTTCTGTCTTCCATATTTTCCCAAAGAAGAACTTATTAATTAATTTACAAGATATTGATTTTTTTTCTGCAGTAGTTTCAGCTTTCATTTAGAAAGGAAGGCTACATGTGTAAGCATTTAGACTATTTTCAGAATTCCAGAAAAAAACCCTGTCCTTCTGTTCTTAAAAGAGAGCCATGGAAACTTTGTCCTGGTTCTTCACATTGACACAGATGTCAGCTTGTAGCCACCTCTATTCAATTATAACAAGTTGTGCTTCTTATTTGGGGGAGGGGAGTATTGGAAGAAACCAGAAGCTGAATAACAGCCATTAAAAAATATCTATCACACAATAGAAATCAGATATAAAAGATCTCACTAAGGGAAAAAATATTTTTTTTAATGAAGGAAAGGTAGTACAAAGCTTTAATCTTTGTAAAGGCTTTCTATGGATATGAAAGTGTATTACATTTCTGTGTTAGTTTTTGTACTGAGACTGGCAGGTGGCTGGAAAAGGACTCAGGAGAGGTTAACACCTGTCTTTTCATAGCTTCAAAAATTCAGGTTTTATCTTTAACTCATTTGAAATCTCAGAACGCTGAAAGCATTAGAATTTTCCCAGTCATTTTCCTCATAACAGCACTATGATGGATTGATATGAACTGTGATCCCTATCTGAGACTAATTTCTAATGAGGATCGTAGATACACATGCACGTGGTTTTTTCCATTGAATGTTCTCAATTCAAGTTAATTGCTGATGTAAATTATATAAAGGCAGTACATAATTATCAGTTCATATGGTAAAATTTCCCTCATATCTGTCATGGCTTCTAAATATATATGTTTTGGGTTTTGTTTGTTTGTTTGGGGTTTTTTTGGTGGTTTTGGTGTGGTTTTATTTTCCTTTTTTTTTTCTTTTTTCTTTTTTTTTTCTTTTTTTTCTTTTGTGAATTATAAATGAAATAAAGGTGAAAGCTCCAGACAAGTGTCAAGCTACTTTTTCATATCACTGTTAAAGATATCCCAGAGCCTTAAATGATTTGAGTAGGAAGGGACAATTAAAGATTATCTAGTTCAACTGCATTGCCCCAGTGGTTTTCACTGGGTCAGGTTGCTCAATCCAATATGACTGTGAGCACTTCCAGTGATGAAGGATCCACAATTTCTTTGGACTACTTGTTCTGATATCTCACCACCTTCCTTGTAAAGAATTTTTTCCTTACATGTAATTAAAATCTACCCTCCTAAAGTTTAAAAGCATTGGCCATTCCACTGAAATGACAAACCTTTCTAGAAAGTCACTTTCTGTTTTTTTGGGTTATTTTGTAATCCCCCTTTGACTTTTGAAAGGCAGAAGTCAGATATTTCAAGCGTCTTCTCTATGCTTAACAGCCCCAAGCCTCTCCGCTTTTCTTCATAAGGGAGGTGTTTATGACCTTTGATCACTGTGGTGGCCTTTCTCTGGGCCCACAGAATTCTGCTGGCTGGTTACACTGTTTGCTGCATTTTGGGATGGCTGTCAGGGCACACATCTGTCCCACACTCAACCTGTCACATTCCTTTTTGCAGTCCTGCTCTCCAGATATTCCTCCCCTGATTTGTACTTGTGCCTGGCATGAGTCCATCCCTGGTGAAGTTGGGTGCCATTCCAATTTGTTAAATTACTGTTAATTGTCCAATGATTCAATATATCTAAATCTGTAAGGCACTTTGTTCCACCTCTTGTAGGACCATAGAAAGGTTTGGGTTGGAAGGGACCTCAATACCATCCCATCCTATGCACCCCCACTATGTGCAGAGACAATGCTCAATAACAGCAGCAAACATTTTAATGGTGCATCCAACTTCTGCATCTAGATCACTGATAAAAATTCTAAAGAGAACTAGCCCTAGAACTGATCCCCGAGGAATGCTGCTGTTGACAAGTTGGTAGTCAGATGTAGTCCCGTTCCCTACATTTTGAACCCTGACCACAAACCAGTTCTTCACCCAGTGTGGCTTGTAGAGATCTCACTAATTACAAATTCTCACATAATTTAGATACAGAGGGTGTTCTCTTCACCAGCACAGAAAGGAAAAAACATATTCAGTGTGAGTGTTTCCCTTCCAGAAGCTACAGTTTACACACAAAGACAGCAGTGGACTTTCATAACTGTCCAGTAAATCCAGTATGGCATCTCTTAGCACTTTTTCACATTTCACTTCAACTAGATGACAAGTATGAAAAGTCTTAGTCTAAATTTGTAAAACATAAAGCAGTTCTCTTGCCACAAGTGGAAGTGTTAATGAAAACATATAAACTGGGGATGTGAGATTGTCTGGAACTGTTTACACAGAATAAGAGACATGGCTATTGTATCTGTTTTATATCTCTCTTCACTACATAAACACTCAAAATCTGCATATACACAGACATAAATAAAGAAAGAAAAGGGTTGACCTGCATTTTCGAGTGCTACTAAAAAGTGAATTTAATTTGAGCACCCTGAACAAAGCTTTTAGCAGCTGCTGGCAGCATTATTAGACTACAACTATATTTATTATTAGGTATGTGGAAAAATCCTAGTTGAGTTACAAAGACAGAGAGAAATAAGATGATTTAAGACTTAATTAGTTAAGTCTTAACCCATCCAAAGTAAGTACGAATTTAGTTGAAAATCATCTCTTACAAGACATATCATTCCATTTTGTATTTTACAATTATTAGCTACTAGCCAACACAAGAAATCTTATGCATGAAAAATGTACTCATCATCGTCCATTTTACTCTCCTTATCTGCCATGTCCAATTTTTTTTTTTCCACTTTTCTTCCACTATTTTTTTCTTTCAATATCAATAACTGCATCCTTTAAGTGTCCAATATCATGTTCAAGAGACTTGCAGTACACAGCACATATTCATTTCAGGCCAGCCCTTTGCAGTTAATATACAGATTGCAGAAGCATACTGCCTGTGTTACCAATGAAAACCACCATACAGAAAATACTTCAGCTAGCAAAGCTATATATATATCTCTATATAAAAAAAAGCATAATATTCATCAATAGAAGGAGGGACAAAAGTGTGAAAACTCATGGGGTGACATAAAGACAGTTTAACAGACAGAGCAACTACTGGCACATGCTAGAAAAAAACAAAACATAGAATTAACTCACTGCACTCTGGGCAGGCAGGTGTTCAGGCACCTGCAGGAAAGCAGGGCTGCATCATGCATAACAGTGACTTGGAGAAACAAACACCATGACTCTGAATATTCTCCCCTTCTCCTTATTTCTCCCAGCTTTTATTGCTTGGTCTTTTGGATCAGCTGCCCCAGCTGTGTCCCCTCCCAAATTATGCACCCTCACCCTACTCACTGGGAGAATGGGAAGCATCCTGAAGAAAGAAAGAAGAAAATTAAATCTATTCCAGCCCAAAATAACATAAGTTGGTTTTAAGTTGAACTTAAAACCTCTTTGAAATAAAGAGACTTTTATCATTGTCTTTGAAACAAAAGAAGCATCTTAAAAGTTTCCAAGCAGGTTGCACCCTGCTGTACCCCATTAGTATTGGTTTAAAGAGTATCACACAGATTTCAGTCCAAACACTGGTCCTAAGGAGTAAGAGAAGGAATGATGAAATTTTGGAGATCCATGTATTGCTGTCACTTATGTCAATAACAAATTAACAGTGAATTATGAAATCATGTCACTGAGTTATAATAACAACCTAATTTTACAATCCCATTCATTAACCTTTTAGCAGTAATGACCCTCAAAAATATAAAATGATTGTCCATTCTGTAAAACATCTTTAGGTCTGTAAAAACATTTTCTTAGGTCTAAACTTGTCAAAAGAAGCAAAGCATGGACATGTGACTGCAATTTATTCTCTCTACCTAACCTTATCGTTTCCATACAAACTTCAGTAGAATATAAAACATTGGTCATTACTGGCATATGGTGGAAATACAATTAGTGTATTTTTTGTTTCTTCCAGATGTGATGCCTGTTAGAAAATAAATTTTAAAACAGAGAGTAACAAAGGAAGATAAAATTTATTCTCTTATCTTAAAAGGAATCTTGTTCCGGTTTCAAATAACCAAATCTGTTGAAGTTTTTAATTTTATTTTATTTCCAGTGGTTTTGAGAATTCCAAATTACTATTACTCAATGCTACCATGCAGTATTGAGTACTTAGAGAATATATACAACAGTGTAATATTGTAATAATAAGAAATCTTCACAAATATCTCTCTGTAAACAGTCTTCTAAAAAGACAACTATGACATGATTGGTTTTTTCCCGTGGGTTTGTGCAAAAAAGTCACATGCTCAAGATTTTAGAGTGCAAATGCAGCACTAAAGCAGTGACAGCAAGAAATAAAACCAAGGTCTTATATATATATATATATATATATTTGTTGAATGTAAAATGTTTCTTGTATACTTTTGCATTTTTGAACTGTTTATGATTGTTCTACCCCATGATATGTCATTTCATTTCTATTTTAGTCAAAGTAGGAATATTTAATTCTAGAAGTCCTCATATCATAAAGTCTTCTATCAAAATCTGAATATATTCTAAAGATTTGTCCAATTATTTAAATATTACATCCACTGCATTAGTTTCTCCTCACCTTATAAGGTAAGAAAATGTGGGTTTTTTTCTAACAAAGCTGATTATGTCTCTTCTTACTCTGGAAATTTTTGCTGCATTATTTTACTGGATGACTAGGCATGATTTAGAAATTATAACTGCCAACAGAGAAGAAAATTTTAGTCTAACTAAATGACACGAATAGACTATAAGGCTATAACTTTCTCTTAACTCTTTTACAAAAGATTATGATCCTGTATTGGCCCCTACGCATCCACGTATGAGAGGACACGATCATGGAGAGGAATTTTTCAAAGCCAGAATGATCTCTATCTTTGTCAGCAGAAAGTGAAGTGACATTTTTCTTTGTTTATTAAACCTGTAAGGTTCTAAATAATAAATTCAGAACTACACCATATATGTTTTTTCATTGTACGCATTACCTCTGAATTTTTATTCAAGATGACAGACTGCATATTTGAGTTGCAACTTGTAGAGTGTCTTTTGTATTGAATTTTATATAACATGATGATAATGTCTATTTGTATTTTTTTTTTACCATGAAATTAAAATAATGTCCAAAAGTAATATCCTTCTAATAACCAGCAGGATGGGGATAATGACAGGGGAAGAAATACATAAAGCGGATGTCACTTCTGAAATATTTCATTGTATCTTCCAAAACATGAAATAAAATTGAAGTGCAAAATGCCTACAAATGCTGTAATTCTTTATATGCTATTGTCTAAATCATAGTAGACTTTGTGTCCAATGAAACTGGAAGAAGCAGTTGTGCAACTTTTAATGGGTAATTGGAAACAGATGAAATGGAGTTACACTGTAGTAGTAAGTCGAAAGATATTAACAAACCCAAAAAGGAATCACCATCACAAATACTGCAGGTTCGGCAGGGAAGAACTTGAAACATTAGCAATGTTTTGCACAACAGACCTCCTTTCTCCTGAGGAAAATGGCAATCATCATATTAGGACCCCTGGAAACCTTATAAGAATGAGTGCAGCACCAAAGAGAAAGGTAAGTATTAGTTTTATCTATTCCAGAGTGACACTTTGTTTTAGAATATTAATTTTCTGTATAAAGTTACATTATTCAGTTATATTTTTGTAATTGGACTCAAGGTAACTGTTTTAGTTACATTTGGTATTTAAAATTTTAGCTGAGCTAACAATAAATTGCATGTCCATGGACAAAGTGTGTTGGTTTTGCCTATATAAAGTTATAAGTTTACAAAAGACAGTGACCTTCACTGTGAGAAAGCATTACAAGTGAAGAGTTCCATGAACAGCATCTCTTCCACTAAGGTTTAAAACATCTCAATTAAAAAATGTAAACTTTCTGGAACCAAGATTAGTTACTCTTTCTGTAAAGAGATTTCAAGAGTCTCTTCCTCTGAGTTGTTCCTGATCTTTTCATTTATTGTTTACTTCTTAGCAGATGTGGCAAATTCATTCTTTGGAAATTATAGGTTACTGTAATCACAGTTAAATCAGAAACTTGGAGTCTTTCTTTATTTATCTGATTTCCCATAGAAAAAATATTTATTACACACTCCTGTTTTTATGTCTTTGTGATCATTCCCCTTACCAGCAAATGAAACCTTGACCACTTTTGCGAAATCAGTAAAGATCTCAAAGACATTAAATATAGTGCAAGTTTCCTAAAACTTGATGGAATTTTGCAAAATTTTTCTGCCTGCCCCAGTAAACACTTTGTAATGTTTAATACCAAGTTGTATTTTTTTTTCTCCAATTTATTAATTAAAGCAGAGATACTAAATTTACATCCTACTGTGGTGGTATAATAATGGATTCTGAAACTGAAAGAGTGGAGGTTTAGAATAGATGTTAAGATGAAGCTCTTTTCTGTCAGAGAGGTGAGGCAAAGGAAGAGGTTGCCCAGAGTTGTGGATGTCCCACCCCTGGAGGTCCTTTTTGACCCTGGGCAGTCTATGATTCTAGGATCTGCCTCTGAGTTGGCTGCCTCTCAGAGTAAGCAAATTTTGAAATTTGCTATACTTGAGGAAAACAACTGACAATAGAGCCCATGTTGATATCTCCAGTCCTTCAACCATTAAGCAGATGCAAAGACATCTGTTGTGAGCACTTCAGTGAACTCAAGGGGAATTTTTCCCAAGTATATGCCTCTCACATGCTTCTTTGGGTCTGTGTGGGTCCAAACATAAATATACTATGAATGTTGCTGCCTTAGACTCTTAAGTTCATTAGCTTTTTAAGTAAGTTAGGACTGTAAGTGAGTTACTGCTGTGCTACAGTAAATTCTATAGAATATTTTGTTAAATTGTTTAACTTAGGCTATGGATTAACTGCTGTTAAATTTAAGTACTATTAAACCCTTTAGGCCTAAACCATTGATCAAGTCTGGGGCTAGGTTTGTCAAGTGCGTCCACTCTGAACCTGGTGACT
Source organism: Passer montanus (assembly GCF_014805655.1). Lineage (NCBI taxonomy): Eukaryota > Metazoa > Chordata > Aves > Passeriformes > Passeridae > Passer > Passer montanus. The sequence goes on along the minus strand of NW_024367708.1, from coordinate 10,048,708 downwards.
CAACAGGAGACCTCCCTGCTTCCTTTCTTTACTTTCTATATTCCCATCTGTGCCTTTTTGCTATCCCCAGCACCCCCACAGATAATTTCACATTGATTTTAATTATGGATTGATTTATTTTAGATTTTAGTCTGATTTGTTTTTCTCTTTGCTTTTACCATCTAAATAGCAGAGTGGATCTTATCAATATAATTTGTCACACTCTCACTTTTATATTAACCCTGCTTCTGCCAATACCTTTGCTGGACATTCTTTGGATGACCTAAAACGTTCATTGATGACAACTGCCAGAGAGAGAATCAACGCTTCTTCACTCTTTGTATTTAATCTTTGGTATTGCTCCTGTTTAGAATACTTTAGGTTTTTTCCTATTTGTTTCTTTAACTTCATACTTTGGTGAAAATCTAGGATTGCCTGCAGGATTTATTCTTATTATGACAAATACATTCTATGCCAGCTGACAGCCAGTAAATTCTGTAGTTTTTTTAGTTTTCCTCTTAAGATGGGTCTGAACAAATAAAGCATAGTATCGTTAGATATGTGTAATACAACATTAACCAAAGGAATTGACTGTACTGCAAGAATGTACGTTAAGAAAATGCTAAATGCGCACTTACTAAAAAATCCATATGGAAATGTTATTGTTAGGTCTGACAAAAGTTAGCTTTGCAGATAAATGACAGAAAACAGACACTCGGCTTGGATTCTTTCCCCCTCCATAACACCCAACAATCATAGAGATATTTCATTCTGAGGATATTTAATTCTGAGGATGGGAATAGCTCAGTCTTTAAATGCTTTTATTTCATCTTACATCACTGAAGAAAATGCAAGTCTTTGCTTTGATTTTAATGAGCACAGATGTGCACCAGCTGCAGAGAAATAAATTAATTGTTTTCCATCTAATGCAGATGTGTCACCTTCCTAATTCTGCCACCAAAACAGTTTTCCACTTTGTATGTATCAGAAGTAGCTAGAATAAGACTATAGAAGCTGATTGTTTCTGAAATGTCCAGATGTAAAAAACCCTCACAAACAGCTTTTTCACAGCCTGTGATGGTAAAATTGTTTTTATAGTTGCAACAGGATTTTTTTGTTTGCATAAGCTCCAAATAAGCAAAGGTATTAATAAAACAAAAATAACAGCAGTAATATTTTGTAACTGGATATATATATATATAGATATATATATATATATATATATATATATATATGCACTATGTAATTGAGAACTTATTATATACCACTAGTTATAAAAGCATCAAAGCATGGTCCTCTAAAGCATGAGTGAATAAAATTATTTTTTCATTACAAGATCTATTCTGACCTCTTAGAATAGTGTTTTCCACTACCGTATTCTGGCAATCATCTGAAGATTTTCAGCACAAATGTTTCTGTTTCTAAAGGGTTGATGAATTTAGAACTAATCCTGATCTTGTTTTTTCATATCAGAGAAGAAAAACCCAAACTTTTGAAACATATATAAAAAAAATCACTGAGTTTATTTAGAAGTATTTATTATCAGCTTTTCTTTGTCTCATCTGTCTGTTTCATCTCATTTTGCTTTGTATATTTTATGCAAAATATATTTTCATTATGTCCATAGCAAAAATTTTAAGATGATTGACTGAGTTATGGTGAATTGCTATAAAAAATAAAACCAGTTTTAGTACTGGTAGAGTAGTGAATGGTATGTGCCATTTGGTTGTCATTTTTCTGTTGATTGCATTTGTTTACAGCCATTTTACTACTCAGTATTCCTTCTTATTTCAGTGCTGACAGCCAGACACAGAATTTGTCCTCTCACTTCTCTCTTCTAATTAGATTAGCTAAATCTCTCAGAAAAACTGGCAGTGTGCCATACTCTGAGATTTTAATATTAATTCACTATAGGGTGTCCTGCTTTATCTTCAGCCCCACTGCTCTATGTATCTCATCTCACCTTGGACCATCACCGGAGGTAGCTAATGAAATTTCTTTAAGACTTTCCATCATACCAATGTCATTTTTACTTGTCATTTATTTGGAAACCATTCAACAATTTGCTGCCTGATTGCTTCTCTGAATGTGAAGTCCTAGACTGCTGATATAATTAACTTTCTATAAGCCTCTTCAAACAGATCTACTTTTCTGGAAGTGCCTGTGTTTCACAAAACAGACACAAACCTCAAGAGGTGACCCTTTCTTGAGAAACAAAAGTAGCTAGTTATCACTCTGCAGTCCTAGATTTTTATTGCCTTTTGTAAAATTTGGGACACATTTTGATATAAGTTTAGTCAAATACTATTATTCAAATATTTCTATGTTAACCACAGATCTGTAATTCCACAAGATACCAGTGTTATTGTTCCATGTTCATTTGATGTGAAGGTTATAATGAACTGAATGAGAAGCACTACTGTGTTGGGTTAGCATGTGTGTCAAGGCTGTCAGGGGTAGGAGAATGATCTCTGGTCTGTGACAGAGAAAGTCAGTTCCAGCTGACCCCAACTGAGCCACCGCAGGGCACAGCTGAGCCCCTCAACCAAGATCATGGCATCTCAGGGAATACATTTTTAAGAAAGATCAGAAAATGCCACACAGACAGAAGAAGAGGGAACACAAAAGCCAGAAACTGTTCTGTGAACACAAATCTCAGAAAATAAAGAGTGGGAGCTTCAGTCTGTGGTGAAATCTCTGAGAGAGGGGATACTCCCTTCTACCCTGTGACTGTTAGAGCTGGTATTCCCTTGGAAGGGCACATGGAGGAGAAAATCACTGCAGCCTGTGGAGGACTGCTCAAAGGAGCAGTTTGATATTTCCCAAAGGAGATTATACCCATGGAGACCTGACATGGGAGCAGATTTTTCTCCTGAAGAATCTCAGCCAATGGGAAGAGCCTATACCAAAACAAGATAGCAGAAGAGTGTTCCAACCATACTGCTCCCTGTCCATTTCTGTCCTGCTTGAGGTGGGGAGAGGATTTGATAATAGCAGAGTAAAGTTCCTGGGAAAGGGTGGAAGAAAGGTGGGGGTTTGATGTTTGTCTTTCTTTCACAACACCAAACCTGTATTAACTAGCAATAAATTGGACTAAGTCTGTCAAGCTGAGACTGCTAAGATATTTCACTACCTTTACCTCAATCCATTAGCTTTCTCATCCTATACTCTCTTCCTGTCCCACTAAGGAGAATGAGTGAGCCAGTAGCTAGGTGGGATTTTGGTCCTTATCTCTCCACAACTGGTTTTTGTTAACTGTCTAATTACTTGAGTCAAATAGTAATGGCATTAAAATTCAGAGCCTTGATATGTGATCTATCTTCACTGGCTAGTTTGAGATACCTACACTTTAGAAATCTATGTCCAAGCAGGCAATATTAGGTCTCCTTAAAAATACATAAATAAAAGTTAATAGGTTATGATATACTTTCTCTGATTTATTATAGTAATCTTATTTTTAGTATGATAAATCACACCCTCCTTCTGTCAATTTGAAGAAATGTTTGCAAACTCTAAGTCAAATTACAGAGATACTACTAGACCTTACATCTCTCAAAATTAGTTCCTTTTTTTATGTGGTTTCTATTGAATATTGTCTTATTTGCAGTAAAGTACTTTTAAGAAGCATAAAATAATTCTGAATTTTCACAAAGCTCTCCAGATATGAATTTCAGCAGAGACTTTCACTTCTGATTTACTAATATCTCGATTTTCTCTACTGAGATGCCATAAAAGGCTGCCAGATGAAACATGTTTGAAATATGTATGAAGCTCAAAATGTTGACACTCTCCATTTCTGGAGATAAAATCATCTAATCATCATGTGCCTTATGTTTGCTATGTATCAAAGTAGGTCTAGAGTAAAGGAGGCTAGTGATTAAACACATTAGGTAACATATAACGTGAAACCATTCTGACAACAGTGTTGAACTATGCAGACTCGGCTCATTGCATTATCCCATTTGTTGTACTAATAATTATAGGGACTTTATAGCTGTAAAATACTGTAAAAAACTCAAACAGCTATTTTTATTTTTGAGGAACTTTAAGATATAGATCCACAGTCAACTAAATCTTTATGACAGAGGAGTTCATGTTAGGGTAGAGCTACTGAGAAAGAGGTGATGCAAATCCCCAGAGAAATGCGAGAGAAACAGAAACATCAGGCACATCTGTCCAGCCAGAAGTGCACATCTGCAGACCTACAAACACCATGAGAGAGAATTCTGCAGTTGGAGACAAACCTGGCACCAAATTCCTGTACGTCTGTCATCCTGTATTTTCTGGAAAGGGTTTTTTCATGCTTTTCAAGGCAGAGCTGTAATCAGACATGCTGTCATATAGGACACAAGTCTACCTCTCACAGATGTTCCCTTGAACTTTCTTCCCTCATATCTTTTTTGTAAATGCAATTAATCTGTCCCTCCTCCTTTAGTTGACAGCATTTCCATGTAGTACTATAGGGGAAGTTTCTTTAAGGTGGTGGAATCTATAAAATGTAAATTATAAAGGTATTATGTCTACCTCTTATGTATGACAGCTGGCACTTCACCATCTAAAAAGGTTGGACCTCAGAAAATTCTTTTTCAACCACTGTTTTTCAGAATTGAAACAATGCTTAGGATCTCATGTCTCATATATCTTTTTTCTTTTTTTTGACAATTTACTAAATGCAGTGTTCGTAAATGACCAAAGAAATTACACTCAACCAAACAAAATAATAAAATATGTTGATCTCCCTAAAAATCTGCTGTTGTCTGCAAAATAATTCAGGATTACCAAATAAATAATTTATTATTATCAAAGAATATTCTCCTATAACACATGGAACTGCTTTTTTTTTAGTGATCTCTTTTTCACCTGAAGTTACGATGAATATGAAAATTTGATGTATCAGCTTCACTTCATTGTAAAGGCCTTCTTCATTCATCCCAATGTCTAAGATTGGAGTCAACACTTCTGTTATGTCATTCTTTGCATGGAAAGTTTTCCAACAGTTACAACAATTCAGAAAAGATGAACCAATATTTTTCCTCTAGCTTCATTCAACTCAGTGTCCCAAAGCATTACAGATGACATTGTCACTCTTCTTAAAGACCTGTACTACAGTTATATGAACAAACAAGGACAATCTGAAGCTGTCTCAGCTTCCTAATGTAGGTTTCATACCTTGAAGTATGATTCTAAGATTCCCTCATAGTTAAAAGACTCCCACAATATCTCAATGACTGTTCCATTTTCTGGAAAAAATGGTGGAGAAAAAGAATGACTTATTTTACTTGAATTACTCAGCATAATTAATTCTTTTTTTATATTTCACTTTAGACATAATCCAGCCTGAGAGCGCGGTGTGTATTAGTAGGTTCTTGTCTGATCATGAACAAAAACCCAAAAACCAACCCCCACAAAAAAAAAAAAAAAAAAAAAAAAAAAAACCCAAAAAAAAGCCCAAACAACAAAACTAAAAAATGTGCCAAAAAACCTCAAAAACTTATCAGGGGAGGGGGAAACTGAAACCCCAAAAATTTTTGCAAAAGAAAGATTTAGTTGAGAAAAAGTTCAGTTCCTGAAACAAGAAGTAGGTCTAGGCTGAGGCTCTATAGTTGAACATCTGGTTCAGCATGTTATAATAATAAATTCTAGAGAGGATATAAATGTCTAAACTCACTTTCAAAATTCCACAAGTCTTGTGGATGAAAGCTTAATCTGTACAAAAACTACAACAATTGTATACATATTCTTTGCAGCATAACAACCTCAAATTATATGACATTCAAATCCAAGGATAACCTGAATGAAAAATAACTGTACCTAGAATTTTTAGTAGTCAATTATTTCTATTTCTCTACACATAATGGCAGAAATGAGCAGAAATGTAAAAAGTGTACTAGAGAGATACATCCAAGAGCTATCATTGTGATTAAATAACTGCTTACAATTAAATTTAAAAAAACCACATATATAAAATCTGATTGAATTCCAATAACTTAAAAATTCAACAGTTCAAATCACAGCTTTCTTGAGCTGTCCTCTTTACATTACAATTCAATTTACTTCATTTAGTAATATAGTTTACCGGTGATTAAACCTGTTTGCTTCAGACAACTGTTTGAGTTTGTGACTGAAGGACACATCTTCACGGTTTTTTGTTAACTGAATATAATAAAGACGACAGAAACTGTAATCATGAAGAAGGAAGAAAGAGTTTTCATAAAACTCTCTGCCTCTGTGATGTATGACTGAGTTGTGATACTCCTCCTTACTGCTATAACCAATACAACAAATACATAGCTAGGCAAACTCGTTTTTCTATGTACTGAAAGTCTCAAAGGTAAAGTAAGTACTTTCATTACCACACCTACATTGTGCAATCCACTTTGTATAGTTCCAGGGAACTATTGAAATAACAAAAAGGACATGTACAGAACCTGGTTAGGATTGCAGCTAAGTGAATTCCATTAGTAACCTTTGTGGCTGACTCACACCCTTAATGTACAACTCTTTTATTGTGCTGTATTTTCAAAATATATCTCTTATGATGACTATGGGTGCTGCCTAACTTTTGCTTGTAATGAAATATTTAGTCATTCAAGAAGCAGAAGAAATCAATCACATAATTTTAATAGCATGCCACTATTTTTTATTTTTGGTAGTGAAGACTAATATGTAGATCTATAAAGTTTCTATCTACTTGTGTTTCAGCTGTGGATAAGGGTTGTGTATGTAGCAAGAAACAGTAGGTGAGCTGTACTTTTTGTTCTACAGACAGAAGACAGAAAACCATTGAGAAAATAAATAATACACAAATAAAAATAAATGGAAAACACAATGGAAAACAGTGATGTATTTCTCACCAAAACACGCTTCTTGACTCTTGGTTCTTTCTTTTGTTGAAAGTACAGTCACTTGAATGTGCAAGATCAAAGCTTGTAGTAGGGCTTTGCTACAATGTTTAAATGCAGTCTAATGATTTAAGACTGAGCAATTATGATGAAAAGGGGACTTTCAGGGAGTTTCCTTTTAAGGAATTAAAACTGCTATAACTTAACTTTCAGATGAGAAATCTAAAGCACACGGAAATATAAAATCAGAATGACACATCTGCTGACCGCAACCTTATAAAGAAGACAATTTAGCAGCAGCAGCCAGGGTTACCATGCTAAATGATGGCTTTTAGACTGCAATGCAGGTATCTTAACATTATTTTCTAAATGTAAAGATTATTATTTTTACTTGTATAAGAAACAGACAGAAGTTCTTATAAAACCACTCCTCAGAACTGTTTCTGACCACATGAAAAATTCTTTGTTCTGTAAGACAGACATGGATTTGTGGTCTCAATTTTTCAAGCTGTATACCCCTTAGCAAGTTACCATTACAGCAGAAAATAACATTTTTACTGGGGAAATGAATGCCCTGTTTTTTGGCCAATACTAAAATGATAAGAAAATATAAATGATCTTTATCAACTTGTTTGTTCGGTAGCAAAGATTTTGTATCGTGTTGCCACACTTCCAGGTTTACACCAGACTTTCACAATTGCATTGTGTCAGGGACTCTGTGGAACCTTTCTCTGGACTTGAGTGGTCTGTTCTTAGCTAGAATTGATGATTTTGCCACCAATGATAAAAAAAACTTTGACACCTAGGTGCATCACAGCAGTGCTTGTATGTAAGCCAGACATCTAAACAGGATATATACATAAGCAAGTTAGACACTCAGACATTTAAATCAGATGATTCCTAAAGAAATACATTATACAAATCTAATTTTTTTTTTTTTGTTGTTGTTGTTGTTGTTTCTGAGAATGAATGAGAAGGTGCTGAGCAAGACAGGTAGCATTCCTGTTTGGAGTTCTGAATGTCTCGCTTGGACTATGCATGTTCTGTTGAAAATTCACCATCTATTCACTGTCAGAAAAACACGAGCACTGAAGTTTGTAATAAAAGTATTCTTAGGCGAACAAAAGGATGTTAATGTACTGCTAGCTTAGACATCTTTTATTTTCACACCAGAACTGAACTACTTAAGAATTCTTTTTAAAGCTTCACAATCAAGTGACTCTTTAAACTTAGAACATCCAATTCATTAACTAATAAATATTAAGAGGATTTTTATTCTCTAAGTGGGTAACCTCTAGTAAAGCCTATAAATACTATAATGAAAAAAAGAACAGAGGTCAAACTACAACCTGAATATTAAATTGTGTGTCTTCCTGAAACTGACTTTTCTGAAGATGTTCAATGGAAGGAGCTTGTAGGGATATATAGAGCTAAGAGTTTTGCATTTCACAGCCACAGACTAAGCTGAGTTGGAAGGGACCCACAAGGATCATGAAGTCCTGCTCTAAAGTAAATGGTCCGTAGAGGGATGAAACTCACAGCCATGATATTATTAACACCATGCTCTGACCAACTGAGCAAATGTCAGGGTTTCTTCACATCCTTGTGGCAGTGCTAAATCAGAGTGAATAACAGAGTGATTTTTTTTCATTCATCAATCCTCTCAAAAAAAAAAAAAATCAAATGAAAAATTAGACTAAATTAGCCTAACACTGAATGAGTAACCTATACAAGGGAAACAAACAACCCACAGCCACCAAACGCTCTCTATTGTTTTGAGACTTTTCCAGGATAATATTTTTAGATCTCTCTCTCAATTCAGGAATATTTAAAAATATTTGCAAGTACACTTTTTTTTAATAAACATTTTTTGAATAAATTAGGCAAGAAACTTTCCTTTTATCTGAATGCAACTGCCTTCAAGTCTTAAATCAAAATGAGTTGTAGTGCTCCTATAATTCCAACCTGGCTATTTTCCGTACAAGTAATGACATCCCTTCAAGTCATTCAAGATAAAAAATAGTAGATTGTGACAGCTCATGCTGAGATCCATTGATTAATATATTTGGACACCACTAGACATTTGTGACTTTGTTTTCCACCAGTTTGAGATGGAATGAAACAACTAGCCCTTATATTGCTCAGTTCTTTTTAAGGGCAAAACCCCCTAGACTTATACTAAAGAGAGGCAACTTCCCAAAGATTTTAAATTCCTAAACAATGTTTTCAAATGATAGCTACTGTGGCAGCACCTCTCTGGCCACAGAGAGCAACACATAATTCTTCCAGGCATGGTTCTGGGAAAGGCTGTGAGAAGATCAGAGAAAAGAATGATAAACAATTCTTATCTTCACTTGCTACACCTGTTATTGTGAACATGTGGAATGTGTTATGGAGATTTGTTTACCAAAGGGTGATTTCTTAATTAGCCAATGGTGATGGTGTTTGGATTGGAGGACCAATTAGGTGTAGGTGTATTGTAACTGTCTATAAAAGTAATGGCTTTCTTAATAATGATATAATATAATAAAGAGATGGATCATTCTTCTGTGAATCACAGGGTCGAAGTTAATTATTACCTGCTGCAAGGGCAAGCTCCCATAAAGACTATTGACAAATTTTTCTTAGATAAAGAAAGTCCTAGGCTCAGATATCATCAGATATTATTCCAAGCACCAAAAAGATGGTAAAAAGTCATCGTTCCCTATAACGGTACAAAGGATAGAATTTTCTCCATCAAATTAATAAACTCAACTCTATTGTTGGCTTCTGTTAATTCATGAGTACTTTATCTTTGCAGGAAAAATAAATGGTAATTATTTCAAATATGTTAAGGAAGATACAGTGATGAATAGGACGCTGATTATATGGAATCAGCTTTAGAAAGGACTCTTGTCAGCTGTGGCCATAGATAATGACAATTATATCATCTTGCCAGATAGAGACAATCTGTTATGAAGAATAACGGATTAATGTTTTCGTGGTCCAACCTATTGTCCACTATTTGTCCATTCCTTCAAGATCACGTGGTTAAACTTGGAAATGAGGACTGAAAATGTAGACATATTCAGTAAATTGATGGATTGTTAAAGTCTCCTGGAAGCTTCCCTCGGGATCCAGTCATTAATAAAAAGTAAGGTTCATAAATGTCTAGGTTCTAATTTTATGGCAAAGTGCAGGGATTTAAATTTGGGACATATACTTTTGAATCAAAATTTTTAGAAATCAGTCTGGAAAGAAAAAAAGATTGATTTAATAAGTCTTTAAAATCTGTTCTATGATTTGCAGTCACTCTATTAATTTCATTTTAAAATAATAACTGAGTTCCAGCGGTGAAGCAAGTTTAATCTAGAAAAAGGGAAGTAAGGAAGAAGACAACCAAGGTGATTCTGATACGTCTGAACGAACATTGCAGAAGATTTAATGAGAGCAATTATTTAAAAGATACAGAATAGATGGATGCTACTTCACTTGAATATTCTGAAATCCCGAAGTACATTAAACAGCAGAGAGCTGCATTGCTTTTGATTTTCCTTTTTTTCTTTTTTTTTTTTTTTATAATGACCAGAGTTTTGGGTGACAAATTGCAAGCTTGAAGATATTGTAAATATTCTCTGAGGTGGCTGTCACAAAATGTATTATAAATGCTGAGGTTAACTGCAGGGAATGGCAGCTGCTGGAGAAAATCCAACCACACAAACTAGAGAGTCTCCTGACATGAGACAATTTCCAGGATAGAAATGCCATGCCATATGAAATACTTCTCCAAACAGATGAAGGTGAAAGTAGCTTAAAGATACTAAGGAATGGAATGGAGCCCTTTTTTGTGTCTAGCAAACAAAGTTTTATCCTGTGCCTTAACTCCAATAGTGTGTTTATTCAGTCCTACATTAATTTATGAGTTTAGCTAGGATTTTGTGGAGATGTAATGGTAGATGTGATGTTAGCAAAAAAGGAACTATTTTTTTCTATGTAATTTTGGGTATGGAATTTGATTATCCAGTAAATATTATCAATTACCATATGTACCAAATAAATAATTCATTATAAAACATCTTTTATATCTCATTTGATATGATACAACTGGGATGCAAGCATAAAATTGCATTATTTATTGTTAAGTAGCTTTGTTTTGTACTTTTGAGAATAAAGTTATGTGGTAAGACTATCTTACTATGGGCTTGAAACTGAGACTGTTTGTCTCAAGAAAAAATAATTTTATTAACAAAGAGAGAATGTCAGCTTGAGAGGAGGAAAAATAAACTGTACAAATCATTTTTATGCCATACGATCTATCAAAAAGAAAAAGAAGAGTTTCTGAAAGCTGATGTCTGAAAAACCTTTCTTCAAGTTTGAAAGTAGCAATATGCAGCTTCAGAAAACTTTTAATTTTGGAATAGAAACAGAAAATTATTTTCCCTTCTCATTATAAAGTACAGAAAATAAAATACTTGTATGGATGAAAAATTAATTTATCTTTTTCCTGCACTAAATTAAGCTGAATCTAAAGTTCATTACAACAACCACTATTAATATATACTAGTGCTCATATAGTTATTCCAAAAAAATGTGATTTCTGGGAGTAAAATGGTGTGAAGTGTACAACTTTGCCTCATACATACAGGACTATGTCTTGCAATGGCAAGAAGTGGCAGTCCTTGAGGGAAGAATGTACTGTGTCTATCTCAAGATGTTTGTCAGCCAATGATTAATATAAAATTCTGGGCCTTGTTATTATTAATTTGAGCTGGTCATCACCACTGCTAACATTGGTAAAATTATACCACATTACACCACATTCTTCTCCACATCACTAGCACTTTTTAAATAGATTTATCTATTTCCAATAGTTTTTAGAGAGAAAAATAGCATTGGAATAAAGCAGAAATTTTCTGACCAGTGGTATTAAAAATAAAATATATGTACCTCAGGCTCTAGGTAAATGTGTTTGGATATTTTTACTTTGATCAACACCTTTGCAGAGGGATGTAATAAACCTTATAATTTGGAATAATGCATTGCAATTTTGATTTTTTACTTCAGAGCAAATTATTATAAAATTTAATCTTTCTCAGCAGGAAACTTAAGAAATTAAAATTGACAAACTTTAAAGAAAAGTCCAAGACATTAAAAAAATTAAGAAACCTCAAACTTTACCTGTAATAAGTTTAAGTAAAAACATATTATTAAAAGCAGTTAAATGATTTGTTAATTTTAATGTTTAAACTGTAATTTGAATGATATTGATATCCAGATATACTATTCCTGCTGCTGCTGCTGCTGTCTATAGTAATGAGTGACCAAGAATCATTTCTCCATGTAAGTAAAATATCCAGACGTGTAGCTTGTGTATGTCTGTTTTTATTCTGAAATCTGTATGATATAGAAAAAGAAGTCTGTGAAAAGCAAAGAGAGTAATTGATTTTCTAACTTTGCATTTGTAGAAAAACTAGAGTGCTTTGACTAAGTTATGGAGAGATTGTATTTGCTGAGGTACAATGGATATAGGCCTGGGTGTTTTTCAGAGATATGGGCCTCTAAATCTGTTTCAGGAGTTACATATTAGTCCATGCCTGTTATTCACTCTTATGTCTGTTATAGAGAAGGAGCAGTTCCGTGCTCTTTGCTGGATCTCAGGAAGGAAGGTAAAAGACCAAAGAGCATAGTAAAAAAACCAAACCAAACAAAAACAAAAACCACCCAAACAAACAAATAAACAAAGACTTTAATAATAAAAGAGGAAGAGGTAGAAAAATACGGAGAGCAAGTAAATTTTACCAAATTTTACCTCCCTTCAGATTCTGACAACTTGATTTCGTGCAGCATCACATGAACAACAGATCAATCCTCTGGCAGCACACTGCATAGCCTATCCATGAAGAGGTTTACCTTCACCCTTGTCATGGATCCTTACATCTGATGTAAGCAAAATGTATGGATCTTGTCTTGACAGGAAGAAATCTGGTCTTTTCTATGCCTATTAGAACATATATAAGAACTTCACACAGGAACAACAGTTATCCAGGATGTCCCAGTACATTCCCTTACTGTTTTATATGGGCAGGGTTGCACTCTGGTCACACACTGTTATGCAGGCTTTTCAAGCCCTAAGTACATGCCTCAGTAGACCAGATAAGTGTTGCTCTAGGACACTAACTCCTCAAATACGGTACCTTCCTCAAGACTTTTAATACAGTCTCATTGCTCTCATTGATGGTTTTATTAAGATCAGGACTTGTAGGCTTATATCAAAATATTAACTCCATTGTTTAACTCCACTGTTTTTGAAGATTTGTAGATCTCAATGCTCGATTTGGAGATGAATAGTTGTCCTAATATGAATTTTTGGTTAGCAAAATCAGTGAGCCTGATCAGTCAGAAAAGTAGAACTGTCCTTCATTTATAAGTCCCATGAAATGCCTGTGTGTCTGAAAGTGGAAAAGATTTTACTAAAAAAGTGAAATCATACTGATGCCCAGTTCTGCTCATGTCTCTCTGCTTAATGATTCAATTGCTATTCTTGTTCTTCTGTGAACAATGAAATAATAAATCTGTCCACATAATGAAATCCAGACTAACCAACTTCTGTTCTAAAAAATGCTAAGACTTGGTTAACTTCAGACCATTTTCAGGCATATGCTTACTATTCCTAATTCTGTCAATGAAAAAAGGAAACTGGTAGACGTCTGAGTCTCTTTCTTTGCTGTTGTTGCTGCTGTGTTTTGTTGGTTGGTTGGTTTTGGGTTTTTAGAGTGGGGTTTCTTTGGGTGGATTGGTTTTGATTTTTTGTTTGCTTTGTTTTGATAATAAAGAATCACATAAATAAAGGCAACGTAGAACAACTTCCCACTCATATTGGAACTACTGCCATTACAGGACCATTTTAGCTTTAGCTTTGTCTAGTTGACTCCTGAAAAGTTCCAAGTATCAATATTCTGCAACTTCTTTGGGCAACATACTCAGATTTCATCCAAACTCTTAGTGCAAAATTCTCTTTCTACTGTCCAAACATCCCAAGCTGGAATCTGTAGATGTTATCCATCCATACCATATGCTACCACCAAGAAGAGTTTGCTGGCACTATCTTAGAAGCTCTTTCAAACTGTGGTAGGAAACTATTAGATTATTTTGAGCCTCCAGTGTCTGCAAAATATGTCAGGTATTCAAGGCCCCTGACAGTGTGCATGATCTGCTGATGATAACCACTGAAATGTGGCCCAGTCTGTGGTTTGCCATCTTCCCAGTTAGAATGTTTTACTGCTTTACTGTTAGTGTAGTATGCATAGTGACAGGACTAGGGGCAATGGTTTGAAACTGAAAGACAGCAGGTTTAGATTAGATATTAAGAAGAAACTCTTTACTCAGAGGGGGATAAAGAACTGGAACAAGTTGTCTAAAAAAGTTGTGGATGCCCCATCCTTGGAAATTCAAAGCCAGGCTGGACAGAGCCCTGAGGAAATTCTTCTAGTGACTGGCATCCCTGTCCATGGCAGGAAGATTTTAAATAGATTATCTTTAAGGTCTCTTTCAAACCATTCTGTGATTCTCTAATATTCTCATAGAAATAAACACTACTGGTAAATTATTTGCTTGAAACAAATTTATGCACACAAAATATAGGAATTAACATTTTAGTAGTACTAATGTCTAAAACCAAAATTAAATTTTATCTAGCAGTGTATGATAGCTTGGCAAAGTTCTGTGGCTGTTTATGTCATCACAAGAATGAGTCTGTAAGATTTCTTTGGTATGTTTATCCGGGTTTTAATGTATTTCTTCATACAATAGTACAAATGTTAGTAACACATCGACATACAAATTAAGGTAAAGTCAAACAACTTAGCAGAATTTAATAATATTTTTTAATTACTTTAGTTTAAATCACAAATGTACATTATATCTCTAGATCAGATGTCTTTTTCTATTGGACTCTTCCCATATCTAGAGGATCTTCAACTGAAAAAAAACCTCCAAAACCTCCAAAAATCTGTGTTCAAAAGAAACATCATTTTTTTAACCACTCAAAATATTTTAGAAGATTCATCTTGTTCTGTGACCTTTCAGCACCATGCACAAAACTCAAGTTTCTGGCATTTAATTTATGATAAATTTCTTCCTACTTCCTAACAAGCGAAGTGTGTACACTGGCAAACCCATTTTGAGGATAATACTGCAGATTCTTTGATGGATGTTTGTGTTTCTGGAGTGATTTCCATGTGATTTGAATGCCACTGTTGGTAAATCAGATAGGTTTTTGTTTCAATGATGTTTGCTCTCATTTAAAGTGAAATACATGCACTCAAGGAAGCTCCTTGAATGCAAGGGATCTGGAAAACATTAATATTAAAACAAACATTTATGAACAGTTTTTAATCAAATATTTAATTATTACCATGAGTGATAGCAATACGACATAGTTTTAATAAGAATGTATTTTTGATTTCGGCATATATGTTGACCCACTGAAAAGCCAATGGAATGAAGTCTTGATAAGAAGTTAATTTCATTTCACACACTTGACCCTGTCAGCCCACTCTACTCTTTCTGCACATTAATTACCCATCTGTAAAAGAGAAATAATAAAGTATCTTTATCTTCTAGGTCATCAGGTACATTAATATTAAAGTAATTGATAATATGTTTTTCTTATACAGAGTACAGTAATATTAGGAAGTTAGATGGAATATATCATATATTTGAAATCTAGAAAGTTGTCATGATTTATGATTGTTGAAGGGCTGGTAGCATTTATCATTTTCTTTTTTTAAAGAGAGGGTGCAGTAAAACTTCTGACATTGATGAATGATATTGAATGAGGTGTAATTCTCATCTCTAGATGAAAAGGTGCAATACAGTGCAAAGAAACCTCCAAGCACCATATCATAGCTGAACGTAAGTACTCTTTTAATTCCCACTTCAATTAAAGTCCACTAAAATACATAATTTTTAAAAAGAGTCTATAAGTATTTATTGCAGTAACCTAAAAATCTATTTGTGGGGAAAAAAACACATAACTTTTATGGATCTAAGTATTTATGGATAGCTCATTAAATATTTTAACAGAATGTTAAAAATGCAGCAATTATAATAAATCTTGTTATAATAACACTATCCTTCACAGTCCTAATCAATATAGAAAAGGCATAAAAATAATACACTTATATTATTATAAACACTAATATAAATTGCCAAATTAGACCAAGGCAAGTTCAGGAAAGCCCTGAGTGCCTGCACTGTCAGGTCAATACAAAACTCACATCTTTTTGACTGCTAATGGTGGACTTATTTACTTGTATATAACAAGATGTATGTGGACCTATTTTTATAGCAGTCCTTGCAAGCTTGTTTACTTCCTCATGTGTTTGGGCAATCACCTATCCAATTTTAATGTGCAGATGCCCATTTTTGCTGATATATTCCGTTTTCTTTCAACAGAATTTGCATCTCATGTCTTTATTTATTAATAGTAAAGTCAAGTTTAGATGAAAAAAATTGGAGAGAAATCTAATTATTTTGAAAGAAAAAGAACTCTAGGGGAAGTTGAAAGACAGTAACATTTCAACAATGGAAAGGATTATAAATAATTTCAGTTTTTTAGACAATTAATTTTGACAGAGCATGTAGACTGCTTTCCCTTGTGCAAGTCAATAATATCATACTCTTTTACAAGAAACTCTCTGCTAGACTTTTTGGCACAGACCATAATGAAGAAAATAGCCTGGTATTATTTTAGGAAGACATCATCTCTACACAAATTTCCCCAACTTCTCTTCTCTAAGAAGACAACAAACAATGTAATTGGAAAAGAGGTATTTTTTCACAGTTAAATCTTTCTCTTTGTTAAGGAGAATCTCATCTCTTTTCAACAAGTGTTGAAAGTTCTTGTAGCTATTGTAGTTCTAAGGTAGTTTTAATGGGAAAAAAAAGAAAAAAAACCCAAAACATTTAGGAAACCTATTTATTTTGTTATAAGTAAGTGGCAAGAAACTGCACTGACATGTGTATCCATGTATTAGCCCTATAACTGTCTTGTTTAGAGTGTGAAACTGAACAAATTTTGCACATGCGGTTCAAGAATATAGTCCTGAAACAGGCTCATCTCTTTTCTTAGGCAGGTTTCTCTCTCTCTGTGTATTCTTGTTGAAATTGTTCTACAGTTTATGACCAGCTGAGCACCAGCTGGATGAAGATATGAACCTGTTTCCCAGCACATGACTGAGAGCTTTAACAAAGAGTTACAGAATTGGTGCTTTTCTTAGACTCATTCTAGTGATGTGAAAATCTAATTAAATAACTGGAGCAGAACCAAGGTCACAGTACAGGACTTTTTTGCACTGTAAACTTAAAAGGACATTTTACTGGTTTATAGGAAGCCTTAATTCATTACAAATTGAAAATCAAATAATAGGGGTTATTCTTTGGCCAATATTAAAAGTAGGCAAACTTTGTATATAATAGTGTCTGAGATTGATTGAGTGAGATCACATATTGCCTGATACTTTTTAACATTTAGTATCTATTTATTGAAAGATTTAGTTCCTAACTAATGCAACAAATATATGCTTGTGGCAAAGAACTCAAATACAGAGATCTATTTGTGCCACCAAAGACCTTAGTTCTCTCTACCCACATCACTTCTCTTTTCACAACCTGTAAGTGTTAATTTAATCCCAGACTACATATTTAAGATAAAGAACAGGTTTCTAGTTGAAAAAACCATGAAACCAACCAACCAACCAACCAAACAAACAAAAAAGCCCAAAACAAACCCCAAACAATTCCGTATTATGCTTATGATTGGAACTCTACATATTCTTTAAATCTACACAATCCTCCAGTGCCCTTCTACTCATCCTGGCACCCATGACCAATCACTTTGTCATATGAGATATGTGCTTAATTTTCTGCTATGTAAACAACACTTGTGTTTTCTCAGTACTATTATTTCAGACATTCTGCAGTGAAAGAAACCCATAAGATATTGCAATTACATCTTAGAGCTGTAGCACAGCACTGTAACATGGATGTGGCGTGTTTCCTCCAGAAGATACTGGTCCTTGGCTTGCAGATGCAAAGAAATAGACATTAGAGTTCATACACCTGAAAGTGTAATTTAACTTTTTAATTTCATTTAAGAAAGAACTGTGACCAGTCAGTAGACATTTAAATAAGGAAAGAAGTGCAGGCATCCTTAAATGCAAAGGTATGCTACTGACACTAATTTCAGTATCTTTAATGGTCAAATATTTGCAGAAATATTTACAGAAAAATCCACCAAATTATCAAACCCATTTTGGGGGTAATACTGCAGATTCTTTGATGGATGTTTGTGTTTCTGGAGTGATTTCCATGTGATTTGAATGCCACTGTTAGTAAATCAGATAGTTGATTTCAGAAATGACATCAAAGACTTTCAGGTCCTCTTAAGCTCAATTGAATGTTCAGCCTCTTATTTATTAATTTATTCCTTGATTTTTTTTTTTTCTTCATTTTTAAATGTCTCATTGATTTGAATTAAATTGTTCCCAGGCTCAGTTTGGGAAATTTTATTCATTTATTCTGTCTTTCAAATTTTGGTTGGTTGGTTGGGGTTTTTTTTGTTTTTTTTTTTCATAACCAAAGATTATGGGATTTTTTGTTTGTTTGATTGCTTGTTTATTTATTTTTGCATTGCATAAATAAATGTAAGAATATTGATCTGTGTGTTTATGTTTAGTAATTTTAGGAGGAATGTTTTAAAAGTTCACAAAATCAGACCTTATTAATGAAAGAAAAAGGTAGTACTTTAGCAGTTTTATTCTTCTACATAGTGTCATTCATTTAAGTTTATCAGCAGTTTACAGCAGATGCCCTTGAACTTGTTAGTAGGACATAAAGTGACTCAGACCACATGTTGAAGACTGTAGTCCATCACTGCCCCTGCTCTATCTGTTCTGTTGTTGGAAAGATTAATTTTCCAGTATTATGATTCTAAGAGCTTTCACAAGTATTATATTAACTTTTGAAAGAAAACCAGTAGTGAAATACTGAGCTACAACTCCAACACAGAAATCTCAGAGCACAGAAGTAAGGCTTGAGTATGTGTGCTTGATTACCAGAAACCTGAAATAAACTTTTATAAATTACAGTAATTCATGTATGCCAATATTCTTACATAAGGACAAATTAGTAAATCAAAATATTCAATGCAATATATGCTTATACTCTTTGTCTAACACCATAACAATGTCCACATTATGCAACTTTTAATTAGAAGGCACAAAGATGTGAACATTTGTAGAAGGGAGTTTCCATTAAAGCAGCTAGAGACAAACTTTTCAAATATTATTAGTCTACTTTTTAGTCCTACAGTTTCATAGAAAAAGCATTAGAAACAGTGAAGAAAAAATTATTTTATTTATTTATTTAGAAAGAATATTTTTAAATTGCATTAATATAATGATTCTATTAAGAGAAGTGTGTTGTGGTTTCACCGAGTTGTCTAAATTAAAAATATATTTGCCTCAAGCATCTTTCTTTTTCACAGACTACACTTTTAAAGCATCTATCTTGATTTAAAAGAATTTAAATTTAATGAATTATTTTTTAAATGGTTACAGATAGCTGAAATGTATTCTTCCTGCTCTGTGTCAATATCAGTATTCATGAGTCAAATAGAAAAACTCATTATGTGTGAACACATAATTGTAAAGCACAATAAAAATAAAGAGATTGAATTAAGTGGTAGGGATTTGCTCTTTCTTGATCTCATTTTGATATTTTCTAATAGAACTTCAATTACTCGATTTTCATTATCTGAAAAACACTTATAGTGAAGAAACCTTAAGCTATGATCAAGGTTTGGAAGTTGTGTAAAACCTGGACATGGACAGCACAGAGATATCCTGTGTCCTTCAAGAGATTTTGTTTGAAATGGATTAAATATTCTAGCTACAAATCCAAGATTTCTTAACACCTTCACATTTGAAGAATAGATTTTTCAACATCCCTCTCAGCAGCAGAAATTATGCTTAGAAATTATGTTTTCATTGTGCAAATAGAATAGAAAGCTCAGTCCCAGTTTATCATTACTTAAATTTGGTTATGTGTAAACGTGTACCAAATTATTAAAACATCAAGGAAGTTAAATTATAGTATATCAAAACTACTCATAAGTAAGTTTCATTCCAACAAAATCAAAACATTTTGTGGTAAAATAATGCTGCAATTGAAGGTAATGAAAACTTGGAGGAAAGAAAGCACAAACAATGCAAATGTTAAAAAATAACTTGAAATGCAGGCCTTTCTTTTCTATCCACAAGATGAAAAACTCAATTTTTATACTCAGCTTCACTTAATTCAAGACACATGTTCATCCTGTCTCTGTACACTAGCTACTACATTGCCTAAGTCATATTTCACTGATACTTCAAAAGCACTTTCATTGTCTTCTTTTTTCCTAGTCTGATTTTTGAAGAATTTCACAAGTATAATAACCACACTTCATCAGCAATTCAACAGGAAAAGAGCTGAAGTTTGCAAGGTTTTCTATTTTTATTATTTTTAAATCTTCCAGATCCTGTCACATTAGAAATACTTAGATGCTCAGAATTTGAGACTGTAGCCCTACTTCTGAATCTATTATGGACTAAATTTTTCCATAAAACCCATCGAGAGTAGTGTTCTAAAAATCTGAATCTAAGCATTGACAACTCTACCCTTATTAAAAAAAGAGGTAGGTACAAAATTCATACTTTGTTTCCAATTATTTATACTGCCGAAACAATTAATCAAAAAACACAGCAGTGTAAGAGATTAATTTCCTTCTGAGTAAACAGAAAGCTAAAAAAAAAAAAAGGAGAGATTGTGACTTTACACTGTAATGGGTTTTACTAACTCAACTATTTGTTCTGTATACTATAGCAAAAGAATTTTTTCCTACCAGTCAAAAGACCCATTTTGTCTTTAATGTTTCAAAGTGACAAATCAGTTTGTCAGAAGCTATAATACCTTTTCTCCATGATATCATTTTCCCATTGATAGCATTAATTAGTAGTTTTCACATATTATATAATGTTTAATACTCTAAAATATGCAAATTCATCAGGTATATCCACTTTCTATTGTATTCCCAGACTTGTATAACCTCTACTAATCTTCCTCATTTATCAATAATAATAAGAAACAGATCAGTTCTGCCTCAGGTCTCAGCTGCCTGGGAGAACTGAGAACATTAGAAACATTCACAACAGGCATGTGCTGTAATCCATCTGCCACAAGCTCATGCTGTCCATGCTAGATGAGAGGGATATGACACATTATATTAGCTTCCAACAATTTCTCAGTCACTGTGATAATGGAAAAAAAAAAAAGGTGGAGTGCATTGCCTATTCCAGATATATTCACCACCTTAAAAATACAGCATCATCTGTTTTGTATGATTTCAATCTCAGTTAAAATTAACATAGAAAAAAAAAATTGTGTAAAAGTTTAAGGGCCCTTCTGATTTTTCGTGATTTCTAATTGCTTTGTGTACTCCCATATTTAAAATAATAAAATTGAAAATTCATGCTTCTCCCAATTATTTAAATTAATATCTATTATTTGCACAATGGGATGTGAAGATGAAATTTATGCTTAAATTTATGCACTGTGGAAAAAGTCTTCTAAATTATGTGTCCTGGGAAAAGTTTTATGCCAGTGAGGTTTTCTCAAACTTGTCAATGTACCTTTTTGGATAAGAGCTTGCAAACAAACAAGCAAAAAAAAAAGTGTACTGTATTAAACCTCCTTATATTGCATTCAAGTGCAAATACACTACACACAGCACAGATATCTGTGTGTGAATTTTTGTGTGCTTGTGTGCACATGAAAGCATGTCAATAACAATAGTATCTGAAAAGTATTTTTTCGCAGGTGGTAATTATCTAGTGGATATCATGGGACTTATTTTTATAATTTGAACTTAACATTATTGTTATACTAAAGTAAAAAAAATAAGTGCTAAATCATAATTAATTTAATGTATAGATTTAAATGTATAGATTAAATGTATAGACTCTATGTAATTCTAATTAAATGGAAACATACAAAATACTTTAGCAAGCACTACACAACACACAAGCGCTCTGAACAGTTGATACACATCTTTTTGTGTGCTTAACTTTCACCTGGTGCAAAAAGGTTAGATTGTGTAATAAGAGTACAGTTTCGATGTAGGAAGAAAGAGTCAATTCACACATTTGAGTTTTTGAGGTTTTTTAGTATAAATAGCAGATAGGCTGTAACTTGGATTAATTTTCATTCTCTTCCTTTGAATTTTCTGCTCATAATATGGATTCCACATCCTTTTATTATTTTTATTTCTTTCAAATATTAAAAAAAAAATTTTTAGTCTGCTGGTGTGATTTTGAATTAAAGATCATATATATACATATTTATATATATATATATACATATATATTTCATGTAGCTTCATAATACTTTGCAGTGTATTTGTAGAAATAGAAAGTCTTACCAGCTTCAAAAGTAAAAAGATGCAATTTTGAGTGACATTTGACTTTTTAATTGATCTTTTACTAATTCATACTTTGTGAAAAATATTACCGTAAGGTTAAAATCCACAGATAAGATTGAAGCTCAAATTTGTTGCCTCTTACGTTTTGTCCCTTCATAACACATTTAAGAGAGTGTGATGGTGATTATTTGATGTGACATGTCCTGGTAGAAGTGTTAGATAATAAAGGTCCCCTTTCATTTATAAACCTGACCTTATGTATTTTTTTCCATTTTGAAATTGTCTGGCAATTGTGAAGAGTATGACAGTGGTACTTAATAAATAACATGTTCCATATTTTCCAGTTTACATATATCATTTGCATTTGCCTTTTGACATTTGCAATTGGAGATTTCTCAAATTTAGCTCATAAGTGTGTTAAAAGAAAAATATTTATTTCAGAAAAGCAGACCATTTTTAAAGCCCATGAACATAAAAGAGTAAAATTATCATGGAGTTAAAGAAAAAATCAAACAAACTGCATCTTTTTTATGTGTTGCACATGCACACAACTGGGATTATATTGTTTGTACAATACCTGACCTGCCTGATATTTTTAGGTATACTTTAATAAATGTAATATTTTCTATAAGTATTTTAGCCATTTTTTGAGATAGAAAATTAATTAAATTTCTTTTGAACTTCAGTATTCCAAAAGGAATTTTAAAGTTCTTGATGGGGGTGAGGCACAGGCAGTGTGTGGCCATTGGCCTCTCCATACGAGTCCCTCTCTATAAAATGACTGCTTGTTTCAGAAAGGTCCAAATGAGTGAGCCAGTAATTGATTCAAATTTTCTGCACTTAGAAATAAGTGTGCCACAACAGGGTCTTTATAACTCCTTATAGATAACTGAATCTCTTTTACCTCTCTTATCCTTCTTGCTCTTCTTCCCATTTCCACAAATGCCTGAAAAGCACTATCATGATCTTGTGGATGTGTTTTAAACATTTATACTGCTAAGTGTTAAAAACTGAGCTTATTCACCAAAGCAAATACCTAATATCATGACTAATACCTTCTCACTTTGTTTTCTGAATGAGACTTCTTATATCAGTCTGCAGTACCTTCTTTTATATTTACCTTGTGAAATATTTGTGGGATGAGTTCACCTTTTTGTTCAGTGTTTGTACTGCTCAAGGGAGACTTAGACTGTGACAAGGGCCCCTAGGCAACACAGTTGTATAATAGGCAATGCAGGAAAGGGAGCATATTTCAATGTGACACATCTAAGAAAATGGAAATTCTACAAAATAATAGAGGAGACATCACTACTGATAAAATTGTGAACTCTTCAGAGAATAGAGCAACTCAGTTCAGGTCAAATATGAGTATTGCATGCACACCATGGATGTAGACAGAACCTTATGTCAGCATAAATAAGTCTCACACCTTTCTATTAAAGGTGTATAAAGTTATATGAGTATTGGTGAAATTTATATTTTGTTTAAATCTTGATTGTGACAGGTAAGTCCCCACAGTTTCCTGGTTACTTCCCCCAGTTTATGGCTGGGCATGATGTTATGTGCTGTGAGATATCTTTTTGGTCAGTTGGGGTCAGCTGGCTCAGCTCTGTTTCTGTCCATCTTCTTGCCAACCCCCAGCCTGCTTTTTGGGGGCAGAGTGAGACCTTAATCCTGTGCAGACACCTTTCAATAGTAGCTAAAACTTTGGTAACCTATCAATGCTGATTTGGTCATAAATCTAAAACATATAGATTGTCTACCATGAAGAAAAATCCTGTGAGCCAAATCCAGAGCCAAGTCCTGTGGATTAGTGGACTTGAATTTTTTCCCATTTTTTGAAGATGTGATTATTCAAAAACTACATTTAATCACTATCCTAAATATTCTGTCCCTTTTCTAATTGCACCAAAGAGTCTACAGATTAAGTATATGTTTTATGGTCACCTTTTCTATAAATGTTTTGTAAAAGGTGTTTTATAGTACATTTTAAAAATTATTTTATTTAACATTCTCTTGCTGTTCATTAAGTTCATGGCTGAAGTGAAATTACTGGGGGGAAATTATCTTCAAACCAGACTATTGAGAAACAGTGATCGATAATTATCTTGGGATCATTTGATGTATACGAAAATGATGCTTTCTCATAGATATTTAGTTAATGGACCTGCTCTTCTGTGAATCCTTTTATTTGTTCTGAGTGTGCAATAGGCTTCAAACAGTAATTATTTTGTTGGCAAACACTTGCAGATAAATAGCAAACTAGTACCATTCTGCTGTGTTTTGGTAAATATAAGGAACTAAAGCAAATTAATATAAATCAAACTACATCCACTTACATATTTTCTATTCTCACTACTTAAAAAATATTGAAAAAAATCAAATACAGATACATTTTTATATTTTATTTTGAAGATTTCTATATATTTTGTTCCAGAAAATGCCAGTTTTATGTTGTCACTCACATATATCAAATCCCAACTGTCTGAGACAATTCAAGATATGATGACAGATGTTTTGAAATATCAGCCTGAAGCATATGTATGCAAAAGCATCCAGCAAAAAGAAAAGTATTTAATACACCTTAAAAGTGAAAGTCCAAGTTTAGTCTCTTACAAAGGCACTTAATACAAAGATAAGAAACCATCTGGATTAAGAAATGCCTAAGTTAAAGCTACAAAATAGTAAATAATACAGATAATGATACATAGAGAACATGTGGTGAGAGATCATTGAGGAGAAGCTTTAGTTACACTTCAGTTGAGTCTAACAATTGCACAGCAAATGATTCCTGGCCTTTGTTAAAGCAAATAGACTGGACTCCTTTATTTATCCAAGAATGTAAATAGAGAAGTCCTTTGGACAGATGGAAATCCTGCAGCATTTGAAAGACTGGAAAATTCTATAGGGCTTCTAGCGATATACCTGATAATATTAATGGGGCTGGCACTGAGATACAAAATAGCCTGAGTGAAAGAAATTCTAACTGTTCTTGGTGCCTTAGACAACAATAAGGCTGAAAGTGTTTGTAGATACATCCAGCACTAGAAGCACAATAATTTAGAAAGAAATCCATGCAGCAGTTTTGTGTTTGTATGACACAGCCAATGCAGTAGATATGGAAGAGCAGCATGGGTCAGTTTACTCACTGTTTGCAAAGGACCACTTTTAGCATGTCACAGCTGTAAGGTGTCAGGGAATATCACAACAGTAACACTTAATATGTTACTGGAGTTGTTTCCTTCTTTTTATCTTTTCACTTCATGAATTTTCAAAAGTATTCTTTTTACTATTCAGATTATCACAGTTTAAAACCTCAGCAGTTAAAACAAACGAAAAAGACATATACTGCTTTGAGGGGTACCACAACCTCTCCACTTGGAGATTAACCATCTATGCAAGCTCACCCAAATTTCTGAGCTGGTTCATTTATAAATTTTAGGCTCTGGAAAACCCTTATTTTTTAACTCAACTTTAACACATACCTACCTTTTAAAACACAAAATAATTTAAGTTTCATGACTAAATTTTCATAAAATAACCAGTTTTTTTAATTAAATAGATGTAATACACTAATTACAGGAGAAATTACACTTTATTCTTGCCCTTTTTCTTCACTGTATCCATTTGTTTTCCCGTCTTTATCAATATTCCCTTCTTTCAGTTTTGCGGTACATTAGGTTCTTGCATCTTAATTTCTGTCACTTATCTTCCTGTTTCACACACTGCCAAATTCCTGAGGCTTGCAAAACAAATGGAAAATGCATGAAGAATTCCTTATTTTCTAAAAAAGACGTAAACAGAAGTAAAAATAACATATCAAATTGAATTTGAACAATGGTTCAAAGAGAAACTTTGTAATGAGATTCAATTCTAACATAAAAAAATAGAAAATATTTTGCTTTTTCAATGTATTATTTAGAATTTGTCTTCAATATTTACCTTTACAATAAGATTCTCTTATGACTTAAAGTCTTTATGCTTGCTGCCTATCCTTTATCTAATATTAATAGAGACTATCACTTCCAGAATTTTATTATTCTTATTTGAAGATAAGTATTTAACATATCTATTTTAGCATATGGAAAGCACATAAAAAATTAGCTCTTTAGAAATATCAGAAATATAGAATAATAATAATTTAACCCATACTTTATTAAAAGCCACAGCCTGGAGAGATAGATTCCCTTTCACTGCAATGATCTTCAGATGTTTTAGTTATGCTAAGGTTCTCATATATTTTTGTTCCTTAGAAAACAACTTTGTTATAATTAACCTGTACTTTTATTTTTTTTTCTTGCATAATAATTCCAAAGGTATATTCACATTTGTCATAAACTTTTTCAAAAGCTATAAATTTAGTTCCTTTTCTGGAGAGATGTATGATTTTTACACCCAAAAAGCTGTTTCATATTCTGCAGTTCACAAAATGACTGTGTGCTTGCTAAAAAGCCTTATACTGAGTTGTCTACAAGATAAAATAGTGTATTTTTAACTTTTAAGACCTTCGACAGTAGTTGTCTGTAGAATTAAATATTAATCCCATTCTTATAGCAATTTTGTGTAACCATTCAGCAGCAGGCAGTAAATATCAGTCACAAACAACATCTACATCTTAATTTGGGATAGACATTTCCTTTGAGTTATGTTTTATTGACAATTGTAAATAAAAATACTATCCATAATCTCTACCACCACCAAATCCAGTTAATGTGTTATATCTTACTGTTATAGATACCTCAACCAGAAGCAGAATTAAAAAAAAAAAGGTAACAAATTCTTACTATTTCTGAGGAATCTGAAAATAGTGATACAATATCTTTATTACAATGAACAGATGAGATGTTAGGAGAGAAATCCTAGGATCCAGAAGTAGAAAAATTAGTAATATAGACTTTGAAACAAAGAGTAGGAGACACTTCAAAGAACAAACCACTAGTTTTCATCCTTTTTCTCCTTTGTTGTTTGACTAAGTCCTGCTTCCACTCATGAACATGAAATCAGATTAATTCCTGTCTTTGCCAAAAAGCATTTGTAATCTACAGATTACATGATCCAGTTAAGGAAGCATGGTAGTCTGCATTCTGTTTCTTTACAAAACCTAATTCGCACCTATGTTTTCAATATCTAGGATAAGTAATGAAAGAAATGAATAAGCTAAACATTTTTGTGTCTGGCAGAGAACAAACCAGTGTCTCTAAATCTCCTAAATCAACAGACTCCCAGCAAATGCAGAGATAATCTTCAGTTGTTCAAACATCAGTCTCTAGAATAATTTTAGACTTGGTGAAATAGCCTTCCTGGTCTCCAGCTTCTCCACTCCAGATGAAGATATGTCTACTATAAGTCTCCTGCTCAGTCTGCAGTTCTAGGCACATGATTTGGTGTTCTAGAACATCTAATGGCTGTTCCTCCTTCTGTGCAGCTTGGAACTTGGGTTCGTGTTTCTTCAGGAACCCTATAAGGATCCCATCAACCTCATTTTCATTTCTCTTGGTGCTACAGTCTGTTCATCTCCTCCAGAAGTGGTTTTGTTTTCTTTTTTTAATTTGTGGTTTTTTTGTTGTTGTTGTTGTTTTCATGGTTGTTGCTGTTGTGGTTGTTTTGGTTTGCTTGTTTGTTTGTTTGTTGTCGCTAGGCAGCCCAGCTTTTCAGCCAGAACACAGATGCAGACATGTGCACCGTTTTCACTTGCTTCAGTGGCAGACCTCTGGGTGCCCTGGAGCTCAGGCTTTGAGTGGAAGTCGCCAGTGTGCTGGGATGGTAGTTATTGTTGAGGCTTGTGTCTTGTGCCCTGTGGCACATCACAATATGTTGAGCAGTCCTGTGCTGTCCTCATTTGCTGCTGGATCCCTTCCATATGCCCCTCTGCTCAAACTGCTGTACAAACTACTGCATTTGTGCATTTGTATTTGCTGTGCTCCTATTTGTTGCTCACTCTCACTTCAGCCTGCAGGGGTATTGGACAAGTGTGCTGGGGATGCAGATTTTGCTTTGGCTAGGTTTATCAGTTTATCAATAGCAAACAACAGACAGAGAAAAAAAACCACTCAGAAATTACTGCAGAGAAAGAGATTTATGCTGGGGATGCAGATTTTGCTTTGGCTAGGTTTATCAGTTTATCAATAGCAAAACAAGAGACAGAAAAAAAACACTCAGAAATTACTGCAGAGAAAGATTTTTTTTTTTTAAGGAAAAATGACATGTTAGGGTTCACTTTTAACACGCTGGCACAGATCAGCTTATTTCCTTTTATGTTTAGCTCTGCTACCTAACCCCTCATTACTTAACATCTGGGTTTGGAGATTTCAGATTTCCCCTTTGGAACCACCTCAGACTTGCCAACCCCCAGAAAAATCTTTTTGAATACCTGGCTGCAGAGGGAGACAACATGGAATGCTTGAAACTGCAGAATCCCAGAATCATAACATTACTGTTGCTGGGAAAGGCTGTCTGCAAAGGATGCAGTCTAATCCCCTCAGAGCAGGGTAAAATACAGGTGTATAAAATGTAGGTGGCTCAAGGTACCCTTTTGGGTTTTAAGGGACAGAGACTCCACAGCATCTCAAGGCACGACATTCAGTCTTTGACCACCCTTGTGGTAAAACTGTTCTTACATTGTAATGCAACTTCATCTATTACAGTTTGTCTTTCTTGACTCTTGTCCTGCCATCTGTCAGAAGAGTCTGGCTTTAACTTCTTTGCTGCCCCTCATCAAGTGTTTTTGCAGAGTTTTGCAGAGTTTCTTCTCTCCAGGCTGAACTCTTCCAGCTCTCCTGTATTGACTATCTCTTACTCAGTCAACCAGCTCTAGGATGTCCGTGTCTCTCTTGTGTTGGAGAGCCTGGACCTGGACTCAGTGCACTAAATGTGACTTCAACAGGGGGAAGAACCACTCCCTCCCTCACAGGATGTGATGAATCACCACCTCAACCTGCTGAAAATGCTTTTCCTAATGCAGCCTAGAAGGTTTTTTGCCACATGACCACTTTTCCATGATTCCACTGCCATCAGATTGGAAAAAGAAGTTAGCCCCTGGGAGTGCTCTGGTGGGCATAAAGCTTGCTTTCCATCTTTGCTCTCAGGATATATAGACTGTGAGAAATATAGAGTCTTCTCCTATGGGAGAGAGATGAAGAAGAAAGAGAGTACCTATAATCTGGTATCTGCTGTTCCTGCATAAAACAAGCAGGGTGGAGGGACAATTCCAATAGTAATTCCTCACCTGATAATGTGGTTACTGGACCCCTTTAAATCCCCTAGGTGTGCTCTACGTGCCGTGTGAGACAGAAAATGAGAGGTGTATTGCACAACATGCTGCTGAGTCATACCAATGCATGAGTAAAATGAGTAGGGTCTGTACCGTGTTGGGGCCTGTGCCACGTGGCGTGCAGAGAGATTGTAAGCGTGGCAGAGAAAATTGCCAGCCTAGGCACAAGCTGCACCATGCCAGCTGGTTTCAGTGCCTGGCATTTACTGCATTCATGTAGATGTGGCTGTAGAAACAAAATTCAAGTGACCATTCAAAACATTTTATCGTTACCATCTTCAATTTAGTTATACTGTTCTTCAAAGAGTGAACAGGTCCTAACATAACTTCCAAAATTTAGTCAAGAGAAATAGTTTTTTTCTAAAAATATGAACACAATTTATTTTAGATGCCAGCCCAAGTTTCTGATTAGAAAAGCAGAAATATTTATTTTAGACTAATTAGTATTATATTGAATTAGGTGATCTGTTGTATCCTATAGTATAATAAAAGAACTTTTTTTTAGGTAAAGCACATTTCTTTAAATGGAAACAAAAAAAAAATCACAGTGGATTTTAAGAAACATTCCTCTATGGAGGGTGGTCAGTATGCAGAATATCTAAGAGGCAAACACAACAAATATTTTCAGATAATCAATTGATACATTGAATTTGGCTGAGGGGTACTGGTAAGCTGGAAAAACTTGAATTTGTTTATTGTCAGCCATGCTAGCTAAATGCCAGAAGGGAATTCCTAACTGAGCATGCTAATTTCTTCCTATATTTGCTATGATTTATATCTTATAGAATTGTAGGGGTTTTGTTTGTTTGTTTCCACATAAACAAGCAATGAATAATTGGTTTTTTTTCTAACTTTCAGTCCCTATGGATTGATGTTTGGCAATGGATTACTTGGCCAGTATCCCATTGCTAATTCAACATGGCTGTGTATTTGCTATTGTTTCTGCTTTTGAAAACAGAAAAAAAATCTAGTGTCAAAAACCTGCAATATTTAGACAAGATGTAAACAACCTATTGTGATTTACTGGAAATGCCTTTCACAAGAATAAACTCAGGCATCCCATATGAAGCTGTTTAGAGAGAACATGCATCTGGCTGTATTAGTCTTAAGTTTATGTATTTAATGTGTATTTTTCCATAAGAATTTTCCCACAGCCAGTTCCTACATATGCATTCAGTCTGAAATCAAAGGCTGGACATTTTATAAAACTGTTACAGTGAATGAAAATTCGTGTTAGTATGTATTAATAAAATATTGTCTCCATTTGAAGTCTGCAGGACTACATTTATTTTTGACTAGTCTGAATCTATGATTACCTTGGCAATATATACATTAATGTCAGCTTCTGACCTAGTGCATGCTGATGGCTGTTCTTATTGTGCATCAGTCCCACCTGCTATGTGAGAACACTGAAGATAGATCACCTTTTTTTTTTTTTTAAGTGACTAAAGCACCTTTGGTGGGGTGCCTCTTTCTTATTGGCTTGTCCACTTAGTGATGTGTCTTCAAAGTGCTTTTTAGCACAGCTGGAGATGTAGTCCATGTTAACACAATTTCTCTGTTTTTTGAAATGTGGGACAACTTATCTGAAAAAATAGATCAGAATACTTCAACATTTTTTAAAAGCATGTTTCAGGAGCTGGGAAGGAGACTGTGGAGGTGAAAAAAGACTCGGATTAAGCTAGGGTCTGAACCGTGTTGGGGCCTGTGCCACGTGGCGTGCAGCGAGATTGTAAGCGTGGCAGAGCAAATTGCCAGCCTAGGCACAAGCTGCACCATGCCAGCTGGTTTCAGTGCCTGGCATTTACTGCATTCATGTAGATGTGGCTGTAGAAACAAAATTCAAGTGACCATTCAAAACATTTTATCGTTACCATCTTCAATTTAGTTATACTGTTCTTCAAAGAGTGAACAGGTCCTAACATAACTTCCAAAATTTAGTCAAGAGAAATAGTTTTTTTCTAAAAATATGAACACAATTTATTTTAGATGCCAGCCCAAGTTTCTGATTAGAAAAGCAGAAATATTTATTTTAGACTAAATTAGTGTTATATTGAATTAGGTGATCTGTTGTATCCTATGGTACGAAATAAAAGAACTTTTTTTTAGGTAAAGCACATTTCTTTAAATGGAAACAAAAAAAAAATCACAGTGGATTTTAAGAAACATTCCTCTATGGAGGGTGGTCAGTATGCAGAATATCTAAGAGGCAAACACAACAAATATTTTCAGATAATCAATTAATACATTGAATTTGGCTAAGGGGTAGTGGTAAGCTGGAAAAACTTGAATTTGTTTCTTGTCAGCCATGCTAGCTAAATGCCAGAAGGGAATTCCTAACTGAGCATGCTAATTTCTTCCTATATTTGCTATGATTTATATCTTATAGAATTGTAGGGGTTTTGTTTGTTTGTTTCCACATAAACAAGCAATGAATAATTGGTTTTTTTTCTAACTTTCAGTCCCTATGGATTGATGTTTGGCAATGGATTACTTGGCCAGTATCCCATTGCTAATTCAACATGGCTGTGTATTTGCTATTGTTTCTGCTTTTGAAAACAGAAAAAAAATCTAGTGTCAAAAACCTGCAATATTTAGACAAGATGTAAACAACCTATTGTGATTTACTGGAAATGCCTTTCACAAGAATAAACTCAGGCATCCCATATGAAGCTGTTTAGAGAGAACATGCATCTGGCTGTATTAGTCTTAAGTTTATGTATTTAATGTGTATTTTTCCATAAGAATTTTCCCACAGCCAGTTCCTACATATGCATTCAGTCTGAAATCAAAGGCTGGACATTTTATAAAACTGTTACAGTGAATGAAAATTCGTGTTAGTATGTATTAATAAAATATTGTCTCCATTTGAAGTCTGCAGGACTACATTTATTTTTGACTAGTCTGAATCTATGATTACCTTGGCAATATATACATTAATGTCAGCTTCTGACCTAGTGCATGCTGATGGCTGTTCTTATTGTGCATCAGTCCCGCCTGCTATGTGAGAACACTGAAGATAGATCACCTTTTTTTTTTTTTTAAGTGACTAAAGCACCTTTGGTGGGGTGCCTCTTTCTTATTGGCTTGTCCACTTAGTGATGTGTCTTCAAAGTGCTTTTTAGCACAGCTGGAGATGTAGTCCATGTTAACACAATTTCTCTGTTTTTTGAAATGTGGGACAACTTATCTGAAAAAATAGATCAGAATACTTCAACATTTTTTAAAAGTATGTTTCAGGAGCTGGGAAGGAGACTGTGGAGGTGAAAAAAGACTTGGATTAAGCTCTGCCTATTTTTTTATACTTCTTATAAAGCAGCTATTATGTATTGACAATAGCATTTTTGGTTCTAAAAATCAAAATTATTTAATAGCTTTATAAGTCAGACAATTGTTTCTGAGTATGTAAAAATCATGTCATCTTTGATGAAATGTTAACTGTTTGTTGAACTAAATATTACACATTAATGGACTAGAGGGGAAAAAAGTATGATCCTTCCCAAAGCAAGCAAATGTATTTGGCATATTTTTTAAAAATTGGAGTTAAAAAGAAACTGACATATGTATTTGAGCATCTAAGTGTTCACATTAGTATACTATATAGCAATCTTTTGCAGTATTGTTTTTTCATAATTAAGAATATCTGAGTGTAACAAAACCAAGTATTCCATAAGTGGAGACACTGGAATCAAGGCTTATGATGAATCATTAATTCTTTACCTCGTGAATTTCTAACTATTTTTAACAGCTAATAAGATTACATGGACTGGAATTTTTTCTTAAAAATTAATCCATATAATGCTTTCTAGTCTAAGCTATATATGTAGGTTGTCTTTATGGTTATTTCAATAAGGGAATCGTTTGCCTTTATGAGACTTACATCTTTAGACAGACTGAAGTAGATGTTCAATTTTCACATGACTAAATCTAAGTAAGATAAAATTTTACTTTTATTTTTTAAAATTATTATCAACTCCCCCCTTTCCCACTCCCCAGAATTTCATTTCTTCACAGAGCAAAATAGTGCTCTAAAAAGAAATGACAGTGTCATAAGGAAGTAATTATTTCTAAATATGATTTCTGTCTCGCTTACTCAAGAAGTTGTATTTTCAGTAGCAAATATGGTAAGGGACTACAAGGAGAAAATAAAAAGTGCTTATAATTTCAGGTTCGACAAGTGAATTAGCAGTTTGCTTGGAAATAAGCAAATTCCAAGAACCAAAATGTGAACTACATAGAAAATCTGCTCCTACCACCTCAATATGAGCACTGTTGTTTGATCATCTCTCTGGATTTCACTGCTTGCCTTACTGGAGGGCTCATTGCTGCTGCCAGTACAGGCAGTGCATACTATGTGAAACATAATTGGCCTTGGCAGATATTTGGTGTTATTTACACAACATGTATTCTTTGCCTGGTTCAGGTGTATTGCTTTACATTTGGTGGGATCTTATCCCAGGAACTGGAAACTTCTGCAGCTGAAGCATATCTTATGGCATATCTTCTGAGTCAGGGCAGTCAAGAGGGATCCAGTTGATGAACCTGGAGACTGCTGCAAAATGGCCAAATGAACAAGAAAAATAGCAAAGGGGAAGATTTGCTTTGGTGGCCTAAGAGAATTCAAATGCTCAAATGGATATCAGGCCCTTATCATGTGCTGCATGGTTAGTTTGGAGGCTGGGACAGAAAAATAGTGGAAAATCAAAATGTTTGGAAATAACTATATACAGTTCTATTAGGATATCAAAATAGTTTCAACATGGCTGCCCACAACTGTTTGATGATTTTAACCTTGTTTTCTCTGTTATTTACAAGTAAAGAAAGAAATTAGGTATAGTAACACCTCTTGGGCTGACCTGCGAGTATTGAATTATACATTAATAATTTCTGAAAGAACTTTTATGTTTAATTATAATATAAAAATGAAACACTTTGATACTTAGTCATGGGACCCAATGCAGGACTAATTTTCTCTATCACATTTGAAATTAAATTACACAAAGACATATGAAAATCCTGTGTAAGAGCTTCTGATCCTGTTGAAGCAAAGATTTACATTTGTTGGGTTGAGTATGTACAGAGGATAATTTCACTAAGGGTATATAATCATCTACCAGATATAGAAAAAGAACAGTGATCTGAATTTCCTTTTTGTTTAAAGCATTTGCTCTGCTAACAGGCTTATTACTTAAGCAGCTGAAAGAGTTTAAATTCATGTTTTATGTTTTTTCTACCCTGTTCATTTATTTATTAGCAAACATATATAGATATTTTATATACATATATATGCTGCATTACCTGCTTACAAATATAGAAACAGATGTTCAGACACAGAATTTAAAAAATGTCTGTTGTTATTTTGCTTGATTAGGCTATAAGCAGACATTTTGTAATGTGATTATAAAGATAATTACAGAACAATTTTCTTTTTAACTATAATTAGCCTATATTTCAAGTTAATCATGATACATCTTTCAGAAATGTTTACATTGTCAAAAGCATACACTGATAAGCTTCAGATCTAGGTATATAGCTAATTACCCTATGCAAAAAATATGAAATGTTTCTGTGTTCTCGTTCTTTAATTATAGTATCTTTTTTTTCCCCCTGTGAATTGGTGTAGATACTTTCCCTTGGGGGCAAGTGAACAGTTAAAAGCTTTGAACTCAGTGTTTTTAAGGCTTTTAATAGGATTTCCCAAATATCCAAAATTAATATGTGCAAAGCAGGCTTACCAGGCAAATTCTCTGCAACCCCTGGCAAAAACTCTCAGGGGTTTTGTGTATATTTTGTAAACTGGTGTAGACTCAAAAAAGGTCAACCACTTGCCATTCTTTGTCTGTACAGCAAATTATTCTGCAAGGATTCTCTTGTCACTCAATGCAAAAAGCTGTCAATTCCATAAAATTTCTTCAGTTTCTCTAGATGTACTTAAAAACTAAAAAAAAATATTGTTTGCAGATTCAGGAAGGGGTTTCTGGTGAAAGTTTATGTTTCCAAAAAACACAGCCCATTTCCTCAGTAAAAAAAAAAAAAATCCTGAAGCTTATCTCAATGATTATTTTGTCTGGCTTTCTTTTGCAAGCATAAGGAAATAGAACTAGTCAGGTTTCTATATTTCTCATAAACATATGGAATGCCAAAAAACCTAAACATTGGTGGTTTTGATTCCGTGATGCAAAACCATGGATGTTACCATGATTTTGAAGTCAAACAGAGCAACTGAGTGCAGATTATCCATACTAGTCTGCAGCATTTTTCAGGAGGAGTAGAGCAGCCTGCATCACATATGAATACACAGGCACAGCTCCAAAAAAGGCAAAAACTGTCACAGAATCAGAGCTGATATATTTTCTAAACAGGAGGCTGCTGTGGTTAACTTGGCTATTACCTAATTTAAACTGTGAGTCATAGAAGGTACATGGCCTTTACATGCTTCTCACTGTTGCAATGGATCACTCATGCCTGGCTGTATGCCACCAAAAGGTGGTATCAGCAGGAAGAGTTACTCACTGACACTGAGCTCTTCCTTGTTCCCTCTGATGCCTGAGCTCAATGGCAGCACTGCATAGAAGCCAACATATTTTAGAAAAAAAAGACTGATTTTACAAAGCCCATGAATTTATAACCCTTATTACCACGGAGCAGAGCTATGAGTTTTCCCACTATTTTGAATAAAGTTATAATATTCAAGAAGATCCTTCTTTCTCAAGTAGAGGAAAGATGAATCAAATTCCTCATTGATAGATCTAAGCGAAATTCTCCCCTGATAAAGTCTGTACTCCTTCATCTGTCAATTTATTCAATTTCTGTCTTAATTTTTTATTAATTAAAACCTTTGACTTATTTTCATAAGGATGAATAATAAGGACAGAGACAATCATTGACAGAGACAATCATTAAGTCACTCTCCCCCCATATGGAACAGTTTTCCACAACTACTAGACTTGCCAGATTTATTGCTAATATACTTCCACCTGTATGACCACTGAAAAAGTAAACTGGAGATGAGGAAAAACCTGGTGCTAGCTGGCCTTTTTTCTCTTACACATGGATATTATTACCATTGCACTCTAAATTCCACTCTATCAGAGATCTTGTAATGCTGGTAATACTCTACCTACTTGTGCTCTTAACCCTCTTTTAGAAAGAAAAAAGGAAGCATCAGGATATAAAATTATTCAGATAAGATCATCCAGGAGGTCAGTAGCAAACATGAAGCTGTCATCTGGTATCCACTGCAAGTGTCTGCATTAGAGTTTCAGTTCAGATTAAATATGGTCCAGTCCATGTGATCAGATTAAAACTCCTCCTAAAGGAACCCTCTAAAGCTGCACAGAGATGACCATAGGGAACAAGCATTTCTCTCTACAGATTCACTTCTATTGCAAATCAGAACATATTAGTATATTTTTGGTTCCATGCACTCAGACACATGAAATAAAATCACAAACTTCCCTGTATTACTGACAACAACAACAACAACAATAACTATATATGTGTATGTATATATAGGTATATGCATATACATATATAATCCACTATTTTTGACATGCAGGGGATCCTATATACCAGGTTTAGGCTTTTTATTTACTGCTAGTCAATTAGAATACATAATCTAGTGTAACCTTACCTTTTCTGCCAGGCTAAGAAACATTGTTCTCTGGTCCTATTTTGTTAGTAGAGAAACAGAAACTTCCACAGAATGATTTCTAAAATGTTAAGATCTATCTCGTGAACTGTGTTCCATCTTCTTATTTCCAAAGCACAGAGATCTTTCCAGTGATTAAATATATCTATGAGGGAATAAAAAAAATGTTAAAATTAACGGGACATTTTATCATCTTCTTATCTTAACATTTTGTCTGTGACTTGTTAAGCTTTGAGACATTTGCAGGAGGATATTTCATTTGTGCACCCTAAGCAACTGTTACTCAACCTACACAAATTTGAAAATCAGCTATGCTATTAATATCCAAGCTATATTGACATAAGAGGTTTGTGTGGTTTTGGTAGTGTCAGGGCTGTGCAACAGGGTGTCTTCTGTGGGAAGCAGCTAGAAGGTTGTTCTCCTGTGTCTGGCAGAGCCAATGCCAGTCAGCTGCAGGACACACTTGCTGCTGGCCAAGGCTGAGCCAGTTAGGAATGGTAGTAACACCTCTGTATAATATATTTAAGAAGGAATAAAAATGTTATTTGACATATATAATTGTGGCCAGAGAAGAGCAGAGTGAGAATGTATGAGAGGAACCACGTTACAGACACCAGGGTCGATGGAGAAGGAGGGGCAAAGATCAGAGCTGAGATATCCCTGTAGCCCATGGTTAAGATAATGGTAAAGCAATCGTGCCCCTGCAGCCCATGAAGTTCCATGAGGATGCAGAGATCCTCCTTCAGCCTGCAGAGGATGCTCATGGAGCAGACAGACACCTGAGAAGAGGCTGTGAACCCTAGGAAACCTGTTCTGGAGCAGGTTCCTGGCAAGGACCTGCAATCCTGTGGAGCAGGGACTCCTGGCACAGGTTTGCTGGTAGGACTTGTGATCCTGTGGGGAACTCACACTGGAGTAGGCTTGTTCTTGAAGGGTCTGTACACCCTAGAGAATAATGACCTACATTGAAGCAGTTCATAGAGAACCTTTGCCCATGGATGGACTCACATTGGAGAAGTTCATGCAGATCTATCTCTTATGGAAGGGACCCCAGAGAGGGGCAGAGGAAGGACTCCTCTCCCTGGGCAGAGGCAGAAATGTGTGATGAACAGATCATAAACGCCACTCCCTGTGTCTCTGAATCACTTGGAGGGAGGAGGTAGAGCTGCTTGGGAAGGAGGGAGGGTTGGGAGAAAGTGTTTTTAAGACTTATTTTACTTCTCATTGTCTTACTCTGATTTTGTTAGTAATAAATTAGATGTATATCCCAATGCTGAGTCTGTTTTGACCATGATGGTAATCAGTGAGAGATCTCTCCTTATCCTTAACTCATGAATCCTTCATCATATGTTCTCTCCCATACACTTACAGAGGAAAGTGATAGAGCAGTTTTGGTAAGTGCCTGACATCCAGCCAGGGTCAACCCATTACAAGTGAATATTAACTGATGTCTAAATTAGATACTGACTTCAAGAAAAGTTAAAATAATATATAATTATTAGTTTGTACAACTTCTGCTAATTAAGAAGGAGAAAAGTATATAATATTTAAAGACATTTAAGTATCTAGAGTAAGTTTCAAAGTTACTTTTAGTGGGAACAAGGTCCTTTTAAGATAAGTTTTGTTAACTCCAAAAATACATAAGATCCTATTTTTTTTTTTACATAAGTTCATGAAATTGAAGTGTTTGATTTTATATTTTATATAATATTTTCCGTGGGTAAATAAT
The DNA here is from genome assembly GCF_014805655.1 of Passer montanus. Lineage (NCBI taxonomy): Eukaryota > Metazoa > Chordata > Aves > Passeriformes > Passeridae > Passer > Passer montanus. The sequence continues at coordinate 10,009,741 of NW_024367708.1, read as the reverse complement.
TTTATTTTAATTTGAAAATTTTAAATATCTGTGCATAAGCAACTGTGATGGGCTGATGCTGCTCAAACACCTGTGCACTTATGAAAATAATTTGTTCATTCTTTTTAGCTATAGTTAAGGAGAGGAAGGGAAAAGAAGACTCACGATGTGAGATAAGGGTTAGGAGAAAATATTTGAAGGGCAAAACACGCCCATAACTTTAAAAGGTATATAAAAAAAATATTAACAGAATTAAAAGAGGCTAATGAGAACTGATGAAAATTAAAATAAACATAAACCTTTAGAACAACTTTCCCCCCACCCCAGGCTTGCTTTCCTTCTCACAAACAGCACAGGGAGACAAAAAATGGGATTTTTAGTCGTGGGGGTCTTCCCTTCAGGAAACACAGAAAAATATGACAGATAAATGTCAAATAAATGCAAGTGATGAAATTTATCCGATCACTGAAAAAGTACATTACAAAACTAAGGTTTCATGAAAACAATAGTCACTGAAATCTGAACAGAGTGAAAAAGATGTCACTTCCAAAAGTGAGTAACACATTCAGTGCAAAGGGAAAACACTGGCAAAAATTCAGGAAAAAATGTGTTAGTGGCTTTACTATTATTTATAGACTGACATAAATAATGCTTTTGCAATTCCATCTTCACTCAAAAATATTTGTCAAAAGACTGACTAATTCACTGAAAGACACAAATAACGGCAAAGAGAAAAGAGCTATGCCATTTCCTCTTCATTTCCATTTCATCCTTCTGAGAAGGTTATCCTCATCAAGAGACTGTAACAAGATTAAATGCCATCCCTCTTAGTGTTTGAGACAGATGTGACACATTTTCAGCTTAGAGAGAAAATGGGCTGACCGTTTCAGCGGGATAGAGATTCCCTGAGGGACAGGATTTATTAAAACAGTTGACAAAATAAAAGATTTGATGGCCAGAAGCTGAGGCACACACTGTACTGCAATATGCACCATTTTTCCTATGTGCAGAATCATGTTGGCAGAAGGCAGTGTCAGGCCAGCCTCACCAGTACTGGTATGTTATAGACAAAAAGAAGGTTATGAGTCTGGGCAAAGTCTGTGCAGCTGAATTTCACACAGCTGTGGGTTACTCTTGTCTCTTCTTTCTAGTGAGGCTGAATCAGGCATTCCAGCATGAAATTTCTTGTCTGGCAAGATGAATGTTGTACACACTCAGGAAGAAATGTATTTTTATCAAGGATAACTAATAGTTTCTTTCTAAATTATTTATTTAAATAATATATAAAATACTGTAAGAGGTGCAGTTCTTAAAGTAGATTACTGATGCACTTGTGCTTGCCTGCCTTTTGTGCTCACCACAGAATGTACACATTTCTTCATAGGAGATATATCTAGGATTAGAATTCAATAGATTTGGAAGAAACAGTTTCACTAGACCTAAATTTAAAGCTTTAAATTTAACATATAAAGCATGAGTTCACCTTGGAGATTTTAATTCTGGCATGTAAATTAAGAAAATTAATTAAGAAAATTATTTTCTCTTTATAATAATAATAATAATATATAATATATGAATAATTATTTTATCAAATTATAATCATGGAAATGAACTAAAATTAATCACATCTATTATGTAAATTATATACAGAAATATAGATCCACATGAAAGTGAAGCCTGAACTGTTTATACTTTTAAAGATTTACATGTTTCTATGAGCATATTCCTGCTCTATGATGCTTTAACTATTACTCTATTTCAGCCTTGCATCTTCAGCTATGGAGTTTATGCCACTATAATTTTATGACCAAAATGTTATACTGCCATCTGAAATAAGACCTCTAACCTTTTAACTGAGGCTTTTAATTGTGTGTCAGAAGAGGTAATATGAGACATGGCATAGAACATTGAAAAATAGTCAGAGAGCAGGTGCCTAGGTTTTTATGTAGCTGACAAGATGTTTTAGCCATTAGCCAGGACAAAAATCCTGCCTGTTTAAATTTCCTCTCTGACTGATGGACCATAATTAAAAGATTCAGTCCTGCACCTATTGAGATCAGTGAAATGACTACCAGTAATTTCAGAGGCCAGTGAATTAGGACCTAAATTCTCTCCTGCTCTCCTGGGACAAAGGGCCATATGGCAAGCTGACTGCTCTTGCTCACAGTCTACCTTGGAGAGAGAAAAAAAGGCAATGTGATCAGACATGGGTACCCTGCACCTGCTCCTTTCTTTTTCAGCATCACTTCAGAGTGGAAGCTGCTTTCATGGTTGCTGAAAATAGGAAGTGAGAGAAAGAAAGAAAGAAAGAGAAATAATGGCTAGCTGTAGCTTTTCAGTGTCATCACAGTAATTTGCATTTGATTCAGAGATACAGAATACACAGCTCAGATTTCCTGGAAAAAAAAAATAGAATTCTTTTAGTTTTGCCTGGTTGTTTCTGAAATGCTTTCTTTTTGATTTGATTCTATTGGCTTCAAAGATTTTAGGTTTTTTTCCTAGTTCTAGTGCTGAGTTATTTGATATTTGCTAATTATGATAGTAGAGCTTTTTAATGGCTAAGATTCTGTTACAAAAATTCACTCTATTATACCTGATGACTCAATTTCTTCTTTATATGCAACATGTTGACTGTGATTAATCATGATTTAAGAAAAATACTAGTTTTAATATTTAAATGAAATCTCGTGCTATGAGACTTACTGTATATAGAGCAAAGCAAATTAATCATACAGTATTATTTCGCTAAGATTCTGTTACAAAAATTCACTCTATTATACCTGATGACTCAATTTCTTCTTTATATGCAACATGTTGACTGTGATTAATCATGATTTAAGAAAAATACTAGTTTTAATATTTAAATGAAATCTCGTGCTATGAGACACTGTATGTAGAGCAAAGCAAATTAGTCATACAGTATTATTTTCTGAAATAGATATCCTAAACACCACCAATTAAATATTGTAGGGCAAGATACTCTTAGGATTTTATTATTCTACCTGTTGAATCAATGTTTTATTTGATTGATATAATACAGGTTTGAATCACCATAATAGAAGTAGCAACAAAAAAATGTAGGCCAGCTTATATTTTAGATTCATTTTGTAGTTGAAAGAATACTTTGCCAATTATTACAGGGACTCAGATGACTTTAATTGAAAGCTGTAAGTGAAAACACAAATTTAGTAAGCCAAATATAAAGGTAAGTAGCACAGAAAGTTTGGATATCTGTATTTCATTCACAAAGCATTTGCTTTTCCTAAGCTACATTTCTGAAAATAACCCCAACAATCCTCCCCAGAAAAAAATCCAAATCAAACCCAAAACTAAACAATAGAATTATACCTTAACAATAGGCATAATCTTGAAGATATGAAACAACATGAATTTAAGAAGATTCTGTTAAAATCCTGTAGGGTAAATAGTTCCATTTAAGTATATCCTTAGGTATGGGAGATGCGAGTCCCGCCTGTGGCACCTTTCAGAAAGAATTTTTTTTTAGGCAAAATGAATCTTCTTTTAAGTTTTGAGCTGAGAATAGAAACCTACAACTTATCTACCAACTTGATTCTTCCTTCATCTCATTTTTATTCAGAGAACCTCATACCAAAAGTAATGAGAAGACTATCCTAGCTTATTCACACTGTCCATCTGAGATTCCAAATGCCTTGAAATTTGTCAAAGACTGCATGAATCAAGCACATCAAAAGTCACCAAAATCTCTGGGGAAAAAAAAATAAAAGGAAAGAAAAAAAGAAAAGTTCAGTGGTATGACACCAAAATCTTTACTGACTATTCTGAATCTTTTTACAAAAATTATAAGCCATTTTTCTAAATTTGGATCGCTCTTTAGAAGTAGAAGTATCTATTTCATCACAATCTCAGTTAAAGTCAATAGAAATCAAGATAATTTAATTAACTTATGCACATTACCATACCAGTCTTCAGTTTTATTTTTGAAACACTATTCCCAGCTATTTTTATTTAAAAATATTAGAAATTACAAAATTACAACACAAATAAACTTGCAATGTAAGGGGATCCCTGTAACAATTGATCTATCTAAATGTCAAAACCCAAAAAATTTATTATTACTAATTTGCTTATCATTTTTTCTTTTGAAAAGTTGATAAAATGAATATTTTATAAAAGTTTCATTATTAGCTTTTTCAAAATTCAGCTTAGCACTTGAAGCACCTTATGTGTCTTTTGTCCAATTGACATGTCAATGTGACTCTAACATATCCTTTCTCTCTCCATCAGAGTATCTGTAGAGAAATTTAGGTCAGCTGTAACAAAAAGTTTCTGCTTTCCTGAGCCATAGGATCTGTTCATTCTATTGCAAATAATGTCATGCTCACATAAGTTGCAGAAAGAAAAACCTGCCCTGTCATTTTTTTCTTTTCATTGTGTTTTTGTTCTCTGTTTCACTCTATATACCTGAGTTTCATTATATAGTTCTCCAAATATTAACGAAGCTACGCAGAGATATATACAAACTCTCAGTGCAACTCAATGGAACAATTTTCAAACATTTGAAATAAACAATCTTTGATAAAAATACATTTCTTCGTAAGTATATATGACATTCACCTTGCCAGACAAAAAAAGTTTCATGCTGCAACTCCTTTATTCTCTGCTTTCTCTGAATGGGCAAACTCTTCAACTAGTACCTCTGAAATAACAGTCTAAATCAAGTCCGTTATGTGTTTTACTTATACTACTTATAACAGGCATTTGAAGAAACAAAAATCAGCTATTTATACTCATTTAGACAGTCTGTCAAAGATATTAAATTTTGGTCTGTATGTATGCAGTTAGATAATAGATATATGCAGTGAACTTATTTGAATCCTAACATGCTCAGTACACGATAAAATTTCTTAAATACAAGACAGAGTGCAAAGAAATTCTGAAAGTAAATATTTATATGCATTCAGAACAAATTTAAAGAAATAATAATTACCAGAATAATGTCTCAGCTGTTTTAATTTTAATGTTATATATTCAAAATTTCACTATTCTAATAAAAGGACTTTGGTTATTAGATTATCCAACATATATTAATTTGCTCTATACTGTTCTTATATTGATATAATTTGTTAATGCTAGCACCCAGTTTAGGAGATCGGAGTTTAGAAGCCATAAGAAAAGGCTCAGTTAGGACCTGAGGAAAGAGGAGATTTGAAAAAAGGCATATGTATGTAAGGTACAGCTTACAGCTGGCTATATGATTATTTGGTTTTTTATCCTCAGATGAGATATAAACATTAAGAAATTATTTTCTGAATGCAGTCACGTGATGAGTATGAAAGCACTACATCTATTTAGAGAGAAATTAAAATAGATTTGGAAAGCTTCCACATTCTGTTTAACTATGCTGGCAAAGGATTACAGAAATTATGTTGCTAAAGCACAATACAAAGTGCTCCTTTACCTAAAGTCATGGTTTTTTCAATGCTTACTTTCTTCTTACAAAGAAATTTGATTTTCTGTTAAAAATTCATAGATGTGTAATATGCAGAAAAATCTCAGTGACTACCTGAATTGCAAGTGATGATACTGTCTGTTAAGACCTTAGGAATATAAATAAAATGATCACACTTATTTGGTAATATTTTATAGTCGCTAGGTTTTATTCTCCATTAGTTGTCATAGTGCTTCAATGTATAAAAGTTCCTGATGACTGCAAAACCCCTAATTAAATTATGGGTATTGTTTATTTTAGTGTCAAACATATGTGTATTTATTTATGTTATCTGTAGGTTAAATAGCTCCTTCTTTTCACTATTTAAAATAAATTACAAGAGATATAAACTACAATGAACATTAACAAAATTAATTTTAAAGCCCTTCCATGTTATTTGCATGAATAAGTACTTTTTTGTTTACTGCCTTGTTAGCCAATTACATTAATCCCACAAGGAAATGAATCATCCCACGACATTTTGAAAATCAGCTCTGTTATCACCCCTTATGATACTTTATCAAACAAGCGAAAGAAAGACAAATTTATTTCTTAAAAATGAAAAAAAATCAGTGTCTTATTAATGACAAAGGTATGTGTCACTTCTGGAACTAAATCCCAGTGTTTAATGAGGTGACTCACTCACATCTGTTAAAGTCTGTCAGATATATCAATCAGTGGCAGAAATGGAGGTTTGTTGTATAGCAGCCTTGGCGAAGTTATGTAGAAAGAAAAATCTGATTTCTAATCAATTTATTTATTAGTATTTTTGTTTCAAAAATCTTCCTATTGTGCTTTATCCATTTACTGATATGACAATTAATCAATATTTATGTAGTTAGGGAACCCCTCATATCCCAGCCTCTAAAGACAACAAATAAAGTATGCCTATTCTTGATTTTCTGATTCTTCAGGAACTATATGAAAGGATGGGCCTTGCCTTCCTCTTTCACATTTCACTTTATACCAATGGGTAAAATACATACATTTTATGAGTGAACATATAAATAAATCCTTAAAATACTTAAATTATGCCACCGGTACTTTTTTTCTACATAGCCATTGCATTTATGCTCTTTTTTTTAAATGACATCTGATGTGTCCCAATCAAATTAATTATTTAACTTTATATTCCACTTTGCACACATGCACCGTAGAAAGAGTGGCACCTGAGACACAAAACAGGGGATTTTTAATATAAAGGTAGGGTTGTGAAATCAGCATGAGGGGATGTGCAAGTAAAATGTTAATGGAGATAAACTCATGCACTCTCAGAAAGTCCCTGTTGAGGGGGAAGTGTCTCCACTGCTATATTTCAGGAGGTACCTCCAAATTCTATCCAAAATCACAGACTGGATAAATAAGACACTGTTCAAAAAACTAACAACTTTGGTCCCAGAAACAGGACTTAGATTCAAGGTTTACACACCTCAAAAAATTCTCTAATCTATTTTGAAAAGCAAAACAAAAACCAAACCAAAACAAAACAAAAAAACCCAAAACACTAATTAAACAAGACACTACAACTCCAACTTTTCCATGAGTCAACAAAATGTTTACCCTTAGGAAATTCTGAGACAGTCTCTCCTTTGAGTTCTCTATTATTATTAGATTCTTAGAAAATTGCAAAACTTTGTACACTGGGTGGCCTGAGATGTTACGAAAATTTTAGTAGATAAATTCCACCTCTCACGTCAGGTTCTTCATGCTTGAGCTTTACTTACTGTGTGATATATACTAATTTGCTCAAAAGTGATTTGAGGACCTGTTAATGATGGTGTTTCTCATTTTATATATCTATTAGTTGCCTCATTGGCATAAGCTATATAATTGCTGAGTGCTTCTAGCTGTAACTGAAAAATCAATAGAATTTAAGATTTGAAGGAATGAGGTGGTAGACAGAATTAATACATATTGCTGTGTGCTCCATACACCACCAGAGCATGTTATTTTATTTGGCTATTCAAAACTGGCAGACAGTTTGACCTTAAATATTGGTCCTTCAGTTTTTACTTTGTGGAAATGGGATGTCATAAGTTTTCTTTAATACTGTCATGAATATAAAGTAGTTGATGCCTGTAAAAACTGCTTTTGTGGTGCATTAGTATATAATTCTCTGTTCAGAGCAGTGTTCACACAATGTCCCCTGAATAAATTGTGAGATTTCAAACTGAACAATGAGTAGAATAACAATCTATAGTCATAGCTGATCAGTAAAATATAGTACAAACTCCAACTAGAAAGCAAATGAAATGTATAAACAGGTAATTAAAGTCTATATCACAATGCACATAAACAAGCAATTCTGGCAACACTGTACATTCTAAATGACTGACAGACTACAGCAATATTAATCTTAGTATATGATAGGAGGAGAAGGTTGATAAGAGATATGTATTTTAAAGATTTTCCTGAAAATAAATCAAAACTAAATCAAAGTCATAGTGGAGTTTGTGTTTAGACCGTATGTAAATATCTATATGCTGCAGTCTGTACATAAGTTAGATGTTTAAATTTCCACTACAGTCAGCAGAGATCAGAGTCTCGACTCATCCACCTAAGCATGGAGTTAGTTGAGACATCTAACAGACATGATTGTTGGAGATCTGGCATAGAGCCTATTGGAGACTCTCAGTGTGGCACTGGGATGAGAGCCACTGTATCCTTAGGCATCTCAAATGGTATGAGACAGCTGTGACTGGAATGAAGTTAAATAAAAGCAAAAGTAGTTGATTCAATTTCTGGAATTGATTCCGGCCTCCCAACCTGTTTAAGCTGAAAAGCAAGAACTAGTCAACTAGGCTTGAGCATCAGCATAAAATAAATCTTCTACTCTCCTTAAATTTAACATACTCATTTGTACACTCTTGCCCTGTGTACACTTTCTCTGACAGTCCTGTGGTGTCAGGAATAAAACATGGGCCAAGGTTTCTTCTCAACAGTTGATTTGGATAAGGCTATCCTGTGTTAGGAAATTAAGAGAAAGAATTAGATAGACCTGAGCTATTGCATATCAGCTCTAGTCTGTATTTTCTGATTTAGATATAACGCTGTGTGTTCTATTCACAATCTCAGCGTTCTTCAATGAGCATACTTTTCAAACACCTGCTGTTTCCATGACCAATAGAAGAATCTGGAGATGGACTTTAGATTCCATTCTTTGCTTTCAACACTTAAACACAAACGCTCCTCCTAAGCCTTAGTCACAACTGAAAAGGGCTAAGTTAGCAAATACAATCTCAGTAAGTACAGTGTACTGTTTTTGTGAGGTCAGTTGAGGCAACTGCTATTCATATTCACTTTGTAAATATTTGCCTAACAAAAATTATTTGGATTCCTCAGTGTCAAATACTTCACAAAACCAGGTGCACTGTACAAAACATGTTTGTATTTATCAAGAGAGGAGGAGTCTATTGACTCTTTCTACTTAAATAACATCTATATTTCTTTCAAACTTCCTTCTGAACATGATATTACAATGCTTTTAACTCTTAGATAAAATATGCTAGTAGATAAAAGAGCTTAGCTCTCCTGAAGGATTTGTACCCTTCTGGTGCATAAATTTTCTTGAAGCTTGACACAATTCTAGTTTTTCTCACAGTACATTGTATTATTGAGAAGGATAACGAAACACAGGCTTAAGGAAAATAGCTGTAATTAAATTAGGGGTTTTTTTCATGTTTGTTTGCTGGGGGTCTTTAAGGTGAACTGTTTGTGGCTAATGTGAGTTAATGATGTTCTTAGAAGTTGAATCTTGTCTCATGATTCATGTGGTTTTCACTGTAGTTTAATATTTATTTTCATATCCCTGTGGTGATAAATGGGATGTATCTGTCTCTGAAAAACTCATGTATTAAAAGACAGTTTAATAAGTAAAGCAAAAGATATGTGTACAAGCAAAGTAAAATAAGGATTTAATTCTCCACTTCCCAGGCAAGTGTTCAACCATCTCTAGAAAAGCAGGGCTCCATCACCTGTAATGGCTACTTGTGAAAGCAAAGTCTATTACTCCAAACATTCTCCCCATTTCTTTTAGATATTTGATCACTATCTTCAATCATCAATAATGATGAAGCTAACCTCTTCCAATTTTTTCTTCTATTAGAGAAGTTCTAGATTGCTTTTTTTCAGCACTAAAGCCTTCCCAAATTATGCAAATGTTTTAATATGTTTATCAGAATTACTGTCATCAGCCTCCACTACAGAAGGAACATTTTCAAAGATTTAGGTTTATAGTACAATATAATCAAGAAAGCCTAGGTAATTTTAAGATTTCCCATCTGATCCTATTGTGGTTTTGGTTGTGACTTATTGCATCTGAATTACATCATTATTGCCTGCATGCATTCTCCACCAATTTATTGAACCGTGAGTTATGCAATTTATGAGGACAAAAGAAATACACCTTATACTTAAACCCAAGACTTAATGGTCAATCTAATTTTAATCTCAACTGTTTAATTATCTTTAATCCAGATCTAGCTATTAGCGAAAAGCAAATAAAATTGAAAAAAATAAACTGCAAATCCAAAACCAGACAAAGCCAGACAACAAACCTCTCTGATAAAGTATTTGATTAGAATTACTGTGCTTACATTTCAAGCATCTACTCCCTCCTTCTGCTGTTGTTATGCTCACCCAATGCCTTGGTGTGATTACCAAGCCTGATGCCCTCAGGGGGTTTGAGGATGTGTTACACCAAGTTGTCAGCTTTATGAGCCCTTTCCCATGAGAATATGATATTATGGGGAAGTGCTTCTTGTCCACAGGTTCTCTTGGGGTTTTTTCCATGCCTTTTGTAAGGCATGCCTGTACCTTGATCTTTCTCCTTTGTGCCACAATTCCTCATTGTATCTCTATTTACTGTACATTGTACAAGTTGGGGTTTATTTACTTTGGATACTTGTTCTTTGGACACTTGTTCTCTGTTACTGCTGAAAAAAAAAGGGCTTAACCCAGCTTCCAAAGTTACATTTCTTTTATAAGAAATCAATGGCTATTAGTAGTTTGCTTATAGCTCTAGAACCTCTGGTATCATGCCTACAGTTTTGAGGCATTTGCTGTCATCACAAATTTGCATGTATGTGAATTGTTTTGGTTTTTTTTTTTTCATTTTAGGTCCACAGCGCATTTATTTTACACATAATAGGTGGCTTTTATATGTTAGTTATACTAACATTTCATCATATTAAGAATATTGCTGCAATGGGACTTCACAAAACAAAGTTGTACTAAAGTTCAGTAAGAGTCACAGGGTTCAGGCAATTGGTGCTGCACCCAAATGTGCTGAAAAAAAGTTCCAGCCAAGACAAAAGTAGGACCAGACACAGAACACATACCCAGACATAGTCCCAAGGTCTCACACAGTTATCATGTATTGTGGCCTGTAGCATGGGGAGTATCATATTTGCTGACTTAGAGGATCACAGCTCCCTGTGTTCAGGCTTGTTATTCCACCCTTTTTTCTTGTGTCAGTTGTTAGTGTCAAAAAGCAGAAGACGATTTCAGGATGTTCACTATGATTTGACTACTTCCAGTCACCTTGATATATTTAAACATGTTGACTGAAAATTGGCTGAAAAAAAAAAGACTTTCTTGTTAGTATGAGATTTTTCTAGCTCACATTTTCCATCCAGAGGGACCTTGACAGGTGTGAGAATATACCTATGCAAACTTCACGAAGTTCAAGAGGCCAAGTGTACAAGGTGCTGCACACAGGTCAGAGCAACCCCAAGCACAAACACAGGATGATCAGTGTGGATTGATAACAGCCCTGCGGAGAAAGAGGTGATATTTGACAAGAAGCTCAATATGATCTGGCAGTGCATTTTCAGCCCAGAAAGTCAACTGCACCCTGGAATACATCAAAAGAAGGGTGGCCATGAGGACAAGGGAAACATTTCTGCCCCTCTATTTCCTTTTTGTGAGCCCCCACTCAGAGTGCTGCATACTGCTCTGGGGTTCCCAGCAGAAGAAGAACATGTTCTTCTTGAAGTAAATCCACAGGCGGCATACAAGGATGATCAGAGGTCCAGAACGCATCTCCTGTGGAGACAAGCTGAGAGAGTATGGCTTATTCAGCCTGGACAAGACTCTGAGAAGACCTTATCACAGCCTTCCAAGTGCTACAAAAAAGATGGATAGGGACTCTTTTAAGTGCATGTATTGAGGACAAGAGGTAATGGATTAACCTGAGAAAGCATAGGTTTAAACTAGATGTTAAAACAAAGTTCATTGTTGTAAGAGTGATAAAAAAATGCAATCAGTTGCCCAGAGAACCATGGATCTTCCATCCCTGGAAGTGTTCAAGGCTGGATGAGAAGGAGCTCTGAGCAACCTGGACTAATGGGAGGTGTCCCTGCCTGTGGCAGGATCATCAGAGTTACATAATCTTTAAAGTCCCATTCAACACAATCTGAGTTTTTATGATTCTGTGTTAGTATCCAATTGTGAAAGATGCAGATTTTCTTACATTATAAGTTAGCAATCACCCTTTGCCACAACCCAGAAGCAGGTGTGATGTTCATTATAAATAATTGACAGGCTGAACAAATACATAAATCCATGTTTCAGGGAACTCCTATGCTTTACTGTAAAATTATCTTAGCTCCACAAACTAACCTTCTATTTAGTGTCAAAAGTGATGGATAACAAGCTCTAAGCTTTTGTAATAAACTTTACCAAGTTCCCAATTCTCAGAACAAAGTTCAGATATGAAGTAAGGAATAGAATATGATTGCTGCACTTACTGGGATAAAACAAGAGAGAAGAGAATAAGAAAAAAAAAAAGGAGAGAAAGGAGGAAAAAAACTAGTCCTTAGATCCCATGTCCTTCTTGTTACCATGGATGGTCTGGATCTGGAGGCAATGGAAGAAAGAGAGAGAGAGAGAGAGAGAGAGAAGAGAGTTTACAGTTTACATTATTTATGTATGTCTTGTATGTAAAATAAGATTTTTTGCACCATTTGTGCCATATTGTTCACACATGCACAGTTTGCCCTTTAGACTCTTCCAGGAAAAGATTTGGGGGAAACTGGAAGTCTGCAGTGGTCCTGAAGCCCGTTTTATTGAGGCACCTGGGACTTGATCTTTCCCTTGAAGCAGCTGCACCAAGCATGAGTCTGAAGGCAAACTTGAGACCCTAGCAACTAAAATGGAATTTAGCTCAGAACAGCACTGCCCTACCTCTATGGGACCCTCTCCTCCAATCAGAACTCTCCTGTTGCAACAGTGAGAATGCTTCAGGCAAATGATGCTGACTTGTTTATGCCTGGTCCTTCACGCTGCCTTCTCTTGAAGTCCACACTATGTCTCACCTCTTTCCACTTCCAGTAGGGACTGAAATCTGCCCTCAATTTTAACTGTGATTTCTCACCATACTGTTGTTTTCATTAACTTTTGTGTTGGTTTCTTAGGTGCTTTCTGAGTTCAGTTTTATCACCTTTAGTTTCCATGTAGCAGTGCCAAGAATTTGTAAATGCTGATACAAGTTGCTGAGCGTGCCTTTGCAATTTTGGTAGATGACCTGATTTGAAATTGATGCAAATATAATTAGTTTGTTCTGGATTTATTGTTGTCAGTGTTTTTTATTTTATTTTGCCATCTGGCAGACTCTGTTTCTTTTAAAAGGAACGGGATACTCAAAAACTAGGTCAAAAACATTGAGAACTCTTCTGCGAATGACTGCTCATTGTTTTAGATATTGATTCTTCTCAGAGTCTTATGTTGATCAAAATGTGGGGGATGAAAAGGTGATGGAACTGGTCCTTGCCCCTTATGTCCTGATGGAACATTCTTCTGTAGAACTGACATTTCAGGAATCTTGTCCACAAATAAAAACAGATAAAATTCCACCAAGGCCTACCTCTGCCAGTGGCCAGCAGCAAATGCCTAGGGGAAGAGTAGAATAACAGAGTGAACTCAGAGTAACACTATCAAAAATATTTTTCACATAAAAGTGCTTTTGTTTGTATTTACAAGGGACTGTAGAAACAAAGGATACATAGGGATACTTCAATCCGTAATCATATTCCAGGAAATGGACTAGATAAGCTTCTGGTAGTATAAAAACCCAGCAGATGTTATAATCAATAATCAACAGATACTAATTCCTCTCTAGAAATATGATAAACAGTAGGCATGATAAATTAAAGATTAGAAGTACTGTTACAGAAAAGAAGGAACAAATTCTTATGGCTAGACAAATAGAGCCATCATAAATAAAATCAGGTTGTGCCATTTTCTTGAATAATGATAGCCACAGTGTTTTGTCAGGTAAGATACATCTTCATATTACCTCTTATTTCTAAACAAATCTTTTAAGTGACCTCCAAGTCCATTTGGTTACTCCACTGTCACCAGAAATCAATACAGTTGCCTGCAGAAGAAAACCTTTTTCCACATTGGAGTTGCATTTTTGCCATGGAAATTCTCACATAGTCGGAAACAGCAATTGACTGAAGTGTCATATTACTATGTCCAAATAAGAGGAAGAAGACACAAACTCAGTAAGTGCACGTTAGCTCTTGTTTGGAGACAATGAAGAATACCCCAAGGGCTTATTTACAACAACCCATAGTTACATAAAATGTGTTTCTTAATCCCAGCAAGCAAATGTCAGTGTGAAAATAAAAGGTATTTTGCTGATCATAACTTGCAATGTTTTTATATGCCTCTAACTACAAAGTATCTTAAATTAAAAATGAAAATGAGAAGACAGATCTACAGTGGAATAACCAGTGGTTGAGAGTTCTGTCTATCTTTAAGTCTTGGTAGTTCTAGGTGACATTAGACAGCAGTTGAAGACTTTTGTAATTTCTAAAAATTTAACTTATTTTCCCATCAATTGATTGCTCAAGAACTCTAACATTCAAGGCTCTGGGTCCAAGAAATATTGTATCTATTTACTGCCCTGATCATATACTGCCTATTCTCATCTTTCCCCTATAAACTGGGCAAGAGTTTAAGACTAATTGCAGGAAGTAAAAGCCCCAAGTAACAGTCACCTTCATGATCACAGTGACAGCTATAAGGTTGCTTGAATTCATAGAGGAAGCTGTTGAACTTCTTTGCAGTTTAGCAAAACAATTCTAGTGGCAATAATATATTTTAAAGAAGGAAATTTATCAGAAAAAGTGCAATACTAACTATTATTTGTTTCTAGCATCACCAGTGCTGCCATAAACACCCATCAGATACCTATCATTTCAGTAGTGGAAAGAGTTAGACCAGATGATTCCAGGACTGTTGGACATGTTTTTAAAGGCCTTGTGAGGTCATTGTAAAAAGATGCATAAATCTGTTTCATGTTTCAGCTGGTCTGTATTAAGCTGCAAAGAGTTAACACCACCAAGCTTCCAGCATGACAAAAATAGTAAAGACTTAGGAGAACACACAACATGAGTAAACAAGGATGGCATATATTTAAGTGTGTATAATTGAGTGATTCATCTCTTCTTAAAATAGATCTGTAAAATAATTTGGACAAATTAAACCAAAGAAGTCTCTTATTTTTCTACTGATTTTAAAAGAAGTCAGGCCAAACAGATCAGAGCAAATGCCTGTACAATAGTTAATGTTAGGGGACATGGATGTCTCTTCAAGTGTCTGAAATTATGAATGTAGTTCAAAATATGGTTCTAAAACCACAGGGAAGCAGAAAATAAAATTGCATTGTAGCAAGCATTTTACTGTTCTGTACTCCTATTTGTCACTAAAGACGCAAGGTCATAGGTATTATCAGCCATGAATTAATGACACTCCTCACACAGACAGGAATATGACAAAGATCTAAAAAAAAATCTTTCAAATCCTTCCTCTAGTTATAAAGCTTACTGGTATGTAATGTACACTTATAGTGATAGAGTTGCCAGTAAAACTTCTATAAACTTCTCAAAGCATCACAAAAAACCCCAACATAAACTCAAACAAACAGAGAAACAAACAAAACAAATTTATAAGTGCAGAATGCAACTTTTTTTAGTATGAAAATTAACACATTCACCAGACAGATGTCTGATCTAATTAAGATGTGATTTAGACATTCTACAATCCTGATGTCAAGTTTCTGTCAAGGTTTCTGGTTTCTGGGCTATTACATGAAAAATAGGGAGTAATATCTGGTAATCAGTCTTTCTGAAGAAAAAAAAATTATGGACACTCAAAAATTTTCTGTGATCTTCGTCTTAGGTGAAGATACAGCCTTGCTAATCTGAGGTTCAAGAGGTCTGTAAAGATACAGGGATTCAGGCATTTTCTGGAATCTATGGCTTCTAGTGACTATCTTTAAACAACTTTTTGACCATTTCAGACTATAAAACCTCCTCCAGAGCTAGAAGTGGTAAACATTACTTTTGGATTCTGCTTTGAGAGACAGGCATTAAAACATAAGTACCATCTTTGTAGGATCCCATCTGCTGTTGGTATAATATGTAGAAACAGCTCTTCCTGATTTAATCCAGTTTAAAAGATAAGTTATTGCAGCATGCAACATAACAAGCAGCACATTTGAAACATATCCAGAAGAGTTTGAGGCCCATCTTCAAAAGCACTGTAGGAATATCCTGAGTGCTTTTAGTGTCCGACATTAAATTGCCCTACATAGGAGCATATATGTGTGTCCTAAATAGGCAACTTTGTGTGTGTCATAGGAGGGAACTTTCTTCTGGGGCTGAAAATAGGTACATTAGGTCTTTGAATTTGAAGTAATGTGATCCTCACTTTTATTGCAGTGGGGGTTTGGTGAGGGTGTGTCTCAGGGGTTTTTGGGGATGAGCATGGAGGTGGGTTGTTGATATTATTTACCTCCAAGTGGTTATATTGTTTATATTCAGATAGCATTTATTACATTAGTCCAGTCTTTTGAGTTAGAAAATCGGGTATTCACCTGGCTTTCAGGCTAAATTTACTCAGTCATAAGTAGAAGCAGAAAGTGTTTATAAAGATGTGGTAGGTATTACCTACCAATCACCAAGTATGTGAAGAAAAAGGGTTGACACAAAATACCAGTTTTATTACAACTTCACTCATACCATCTCCCGATTTTAAAAGAGGGAAAAAGAAATGTTAAGACATGTTTTAGAATATTCAAAAGCCTCATAGTGACAGAATATGCAAAAATTCAGGCCTGTCTCAGAGATAATCTTCACCTGGAGAACACCACATCATTTCCAAGGGTTATGGTCACCATATGTCTAAATAATTCTGATGAATAATATGAAGCTAATGAAAAAGTAAAAGTACAAAGGATATAAATTCTCTGAACCAGAAAATATTACTCTTAACTGTGAGACAACTTCACCATATGATTTGAATAAGTATTATGGTAAAAGTATTGAACTGAAAAGAGGTGTGTGGGGATGTGGTCCCATGAAATCAATTATGTACTAGAAAATACAGTCTCTGAGCATTACAGAAATTCAAACTTGTTGATACATATTCTTCTCTAATAAGAATTTTCATTATGATAATATATACAAAGATAGTGATTAGGTTATGCCTTCTACATAGGTAATAAAAACAATTCTGTAAATGTTAGATGTAAGTATTTAAAATTAGCTTCACCTTAAATTAGTCAGAGGATTTTTTTCAGAAGAATGTTGTCAGATACATGTTGGATTTTAATTTGGAAATGGAGCTTCATTGAACAGGAGGAAAATTTGAATTTTTTTTAAGTCTCTTTGATATAGGCAACAGAGTATGGTGCAGATGGAAAACAGCTTCTCAGGTCATAAAAAGCCTTATAAATTTCACAAGATTCAACCAAATATTTTTGCCTTTTTGCACATCTAGTGTAAAACCCCTGCATGACATCACATCTCTTATCAAAAATGCAGGAATTAGCTCTATGTTACTATAGATACATTTAGATACATTTGAAGAGTTTAAAAAAATCACTTTAAGGTTTAGACAGAGCCCATAAAGAGGATGATAGATTTTTTTTTCAAAATATAGCCCACTCAACAATAAATAATTTCTTATGAACATCTGAATGCATCACTTGCTACTAAATAATCTCTTCTAAATTTTATCACTTCCAAAATCCATCTAATTTATTAAGTAATCACAATGCAGACAACAATAACTTGGAATCTCAGTAGCATGGTTTTATTTAAATTTATTTTAGGGGGCTGTTTTGTTAAGACTTTGCTTTCTGGTTTTACTTCTTGGATATCATAAACATTGTGGTATTACCACCAATATTTTCAACTCAAGGACTAAACTAATTCTACACAAAATATTATTCATTTTATATTCTATAAGAAGTGATTTTGTCTGTAAATCATTAAAAAGAAGTAATAAATGGAAAAGGAAACAAAATATACCATTATATACCTGACACCCTTTAATTCACTGTAAGATCAATGGATAATAAATAGTTTTTGCTCACACGCTTTCAAACAACCCCAAAAGAGTCTGAGCTGAAAGACAGAGTACTTGTCTTTAAAATATAAAATATTTTCACTGCTGCCTTTAAGTTGGCTGAGACTTTCAAGGATTCTATAAAGTTAGAGAACATTATTTTAGACAGCCCATTTCTGTGCTTCACTTCATCCATATGTAATAGATACATAAGCAACTCAGACAGCCACTCCTGAGGTAGGTCACCCAGACATAATCCTGGAATCAAAAAGAACAAAGTCATGAGTAGTCTAAAATACTGGGATATTGGGCTCCTGTACCTTACCCTCATTTGCCTCACGGCTTTTCTGTTGTGACAGAGTGTGAATATTGCAACATCATCCTAATCTGAGCCTAAAGGCATCTTGTGAAATGTATATGTATATATATATAAACAAGCAGTTTCAGGTCAAAGACAATTTTTGTCTAAATCTGAAATTGCACAATCAAATTTTTCATCAGTTTAGTAATTTGAAATTATTAAAAATGACAAATATTTGCTGTATTTATTTTGTTTAAGGTTTTTCATTACACCTGAAGTCAGTGGAGATGACACAACTAAGAAAGTTGAGGTTAAAATGTTGAGAATGACACCTGGAGATGACAAGAGAACAAATAATTTTCTCCAAGAAAGAGGTCTGGCCATTAATCAAAATATGCTGGTAGCATTTTATATTTTTTCACTTAATGATAAAAATACATTGTATGTTTCAGTAACAGACGTTGTGCCCCTTCATCCAGAAATCAATAATAATAAACCATTCTGCAGTGTGAACAATCACACTTCTAAAATTATCCTAGAGATTCAAAAGCAAGATTAAGAAAAGAGGTTGATTTTATATTTAGATTCAATTGCATTCAACAACTATAATGGTAAAATAAACAATAGAGAGGAAGGTGCTGGATCCTGACTTCTTTTACTATTTTAGATGTACCTACAAATCTGGAGAACATAAGACAGCTTTGCAATATCTACTTGACAACACAACAGAAAACCCAGCAGGTTTCTATGAGTCTAGTTATTAGTTTCCTCAGACAGCCAGTGAGTAAGAGTAGATGATCACATACATTAATTTTGCTTCCTTTAAAAGAATCATGAGACTAGATTCAAAGGCAGAAATCTTGCAAAATGTTCTGTAAGTATTCAGTCATCTCTAAATCAATGCCATATTGTAAACCTTTTAGAAATAGATAAATACAGGATAAAGAGAATGTGGGGAAAAATGGGACTCTTAAAGTAGTTTGACATGAATGACAGATATTCAAATTCTGTTGGCCTCTTGTCCCAGGCAACTGTGAACAGGACAAGAGGAAATAGCCTCAAGATGCATTAGGGGAGTTGGACACGAGGAAGGAATTTCTCCACTCAAAATGTGGTTAAGCATTGAAATGGGCTGCCCAGGGAAGTGGTGGAGTCACTATCCCTGGAAGTGCTCAAGAAATGACTGAAGGTGACAATTAGTGCTATGGTATCAAGGTGGCATGGTGGTGTTTTGTCAAGGGTTGGAGAGTGATCTTGGAGGGTTTTTCCAACCAATGGTTCTATGACTATGATTTGAAGGGATCTCCTGCATTTAAGGAGAAGCAACTCAGAGTCATGTAGAATATCCAAGGCTGTATAAAACGTTTACAGATGCTTATATTTGGAGAGCAGAATTTAGCCTCAAGTACTCATATATGTCCTTATTATACTGTGCTTCCTACTCTTGAATGAAGAAGGAAAAAGACAGCCATGATCTGACCTCTCTGTTTTCAACCAGTTGTACACTTTGGGACTTTGGAAAATAATTCTCCCCTCCAGGCAGAAACTTTCAGGACACTGACCCAGACCAGTGGAGTCCTACAACACTTCTTCCTTTTGGCTGTGTCTAAATGGCACGCAAAATCTTCATTATGCTTCTCTTTTCAAAGCAAATTGTGTTTGTCAGCTACATTGCTACTAATTTCTCATATATTACAGGCCAGATGAATACAGGAGCATGATGTTAAACTTGCATCTCTCAACTTTCTTCCATGTTGCAATCTATTCTAGAAAATAAATATCTTCAACTTTTAAATTGATAATACATTTAAAATGTGACATCTTTGTACAATATGAAGATATATTGTCATGTGTTTTGAATAATAAAATATATATATTTTTTAAATTGGTTTAATTATTGCAGAAAATGTGGCATTTTAATATGATAAATTTCAGAATTATTAATGTTTCTTCTTTGTCCTTTGAAATGCAGAATAATTTTTTTTTATTTAGAAAATCCTACTTTTTTTTCCTATTTTCTTACCATCTCGCTCTTCTCCTTTAAAGTGAGCAGAGTTGCTGACAGCTGAGTTTGATGATAAAATACTTCTGTTTGTCAGCCAATAGAGGGAACACTCAAACCTGGCCCGCCTGCAAGATAACAGGATGAAATGTTTCTGCTGAGACTCCCGGACAATCAAGGCTTTCTTTCCTGTTACTGTAAACTATTACAGGTGACCTACTTTCTTTATCCTCTCAAATAATGTAGAAGAATATCAGATCCAACTAAGATCCAAGCTGCCAACATAGTCTGTAATTTCCAGTTTAGAAAGTAGGTGTATCCAAAAGGAAAGGTAGTGTATAGGATTACCATCACAAACTTCATTATGCTAGAAAGCCAAGGTTAAATAAAACTTCATAAAAGACTTGAAACCTGACATTTGTTTTCTAATATAAGGTGAGGTTTTAAAGTTTTCCATGAAATCTTAATCTTAAAAATTAAGTTCAAGTGCCATAGTTTAAACTTTTGAAACAGACCTTTATAAGCTTAGCTAAAAATACCTACTATGTGAAAAAACATTTCACTAAAATTTATCACTGGAATCTTCTGAGGTAAAGAAGTTGATAAAATTACATCAAGCATTGGGTTAGTCATATAAAAATAAAAATCTGACCTTGCCTTCCGTCTGATGTCCCAATTAATGTGCCACACAAAAAATATTACTTTTTTCATTTACACTGAAAGGGATATTCAGGAGACTTCTGAATGCAGAATGAATTGGATGAATTCTGGTGCAGATCTGGCTCAAGAATTCTAGGAAAACATTCACAAGATTCACAGGGAAGGCTGAAGCATTTCATGGTTCAAGAAAACTCAGTTTTAGGTTAGTTTGAGTTGAGTTCAAATGACTGTAGGGAATCAATTACCTTGTCTGGACACCAGAGAAAAGACTAAAAGAAATTATTATGCTTGGGGGTATGCTGTAGGGAGACAGAGTTGTTAATGTTCTTCACAGCAGACTATTCATATGTTCACTTAAACTCCTCTGAAATGTAGGGACATTGAACTGCAGGATGCAGTCCTGTGTTCCAGGACATTTTCTCTGGTTACTTCTGTTCAGCTGACTTTCATTTTGGGGCTGTCTAAGAGTAATACAATAGAAAAGGCAAAACTTCTAAAAAGTTGAAAAATTTTCTAATTAGTACCTAATCTCTGTTTTATAATCCTTATATCATAATTTTTCATACTTTTGAATATTTGGTTATATGTTTTGGTTTTGGTCATATGTTCCACCTCAATAAATTTTTTATGCTTTTCCCAGTATTTTCCATTGGTTCACGCTTGGAAGTCAAGTTAGAAATATGCTGTACATTACTGGAAAACAATGTAGAAATCCTTTTAAATCTAGATGCTTAATAAGAAAAAATATTAATATTTATGCCATTGTTATTCCAGGGAGTAGGTTTGTAAAGTTATTTATTGCATATTTAATAATAAAGCAGAAATAAATATATCTCTTCTTAGGGTTAAGAGTAATTTTAATTATGTAAAAGGTCAGCAGACAAAACACTTCATTGCCAGTCCACTTGTCCATTGTTCAAGAGCTAAAAATCAGTTAATTCCTAAGCTTCCTCTCGGTATTTTAATATTTGCTTTAACTAGCACTAGCCTAGAACTTCTAGTTCTTTATGACAGTATTCAGTATTTACTTATGTGAAAGACTACAAAGAATATAATAATGTGCAGGTAATCTTTTTCTGCAACTTTTTTCCCCCATTTCCTTACATACTCCCTAATGATCAGCAAAAAATACACTATAACAAAAGTGTTTGTACAACATTAGCTGTTGCTTTAAGTATAAAGAAAAAGTAGGGATTAACCAAAGAAAGCAAAAAGGCTTCTTAAGAAACTTAATTATTTTTTGCATAAAAGCCAGTTATTCTTCAGCTGCTTTATCACAATGGAAAAGAAATGTCTTCATTTCTGCTGTTATGTATATGTTATTATTTCTTCAAGATTATTATTGTCACCTAGGACTGGTTACAGAAACATAGGAAAGTTCCTGGGTTATTGCAGATAGAAGAAAGTCTCAGCATATCATTCAGTATGAATGAACATATTCAAATTTAATATAATGCATGGCTGAGAATTATCTTCACAGAGATAATTCAGTATGTTATGCATATTAGTGCCAAAGAGGTCACTGGTTGGTATTTTATTTAAAAGATAATTCTGGCAGGAATACCACTTTTATAGAAATCCTCTAACAATGGTACTGAAAAAGTAATTCCTTGAAAGCGATGTTGAATTAGGTCATCAGCACAGCCTGCTGTGCTGTCAGTTTTGCCTTTTCCCAAAAGACTAACATAACCCATGTGAGGATTTTGTATTTTGCAAAGAAGACTGAAGAGAAGAAAGTGCTATTTAGCACAATTTCAACTTAGCAGCCCTAGACTTCATTTATTCATGAATGTTTAAAAAAGTATATGATGCTTAGGAGACTTTAATGAAACAGAGCTGCAGTTCTCACAGTACAGAATTTCATGGATCCTGAACTTCATACAGAACATAACTGCATGATAAACATGACATAGAAGACATGAACATTTCTAGACTTTTTCAGATTTTAACAAAAAGACCCTATGCCTTTTGCACATAGGGTCTTGTAAAAATATACTCCTTAGTAGCTGTACTCATGCTTATGTTGTGTATCTATATTATAGCAAGAAATAAAAAACCCAGTTATCTAAAGACCAGTCAAATAAATATCCCTAGAAGCAATTGATACAAAACTCATACATACGGAATAATCTTTCAGAAACACCTTTTAATCTTGATTCATTTATGTTCTATTCAGAAAGTGCTGACAGAGGAAAACTAGAGAAAGAAATTTCACTTTGTCAGGAAATTTATTTTATTTACAGCTTGTTTACATTGAATCTTCTTGCATCTTGTAAAATAAGACTGATGCTGATTATATTGGAGTACACTGACAATAAATAGTTCTTCAGAAAATGCAAGTTCTGTTCATACCTTTTGACATTTAAAAGCCCTCAGAAACTGGCAGTATACTTTAGTCATTCATCCATCAAAAAGAATGAACTAAATCTTCAAATGGTGTTGATCAATGTATCTCAAAGTTTAACTCTAAATTATATCAGCTGGGGATCTGATTTATTTCAGGAATGGGCATGAATTACTACATAAGCAATTTGCTGATGGAAAAGGCTGAGGTGATGAATTTTAATCAATCTTATACCTTATATTTTGGGATAATTTTTTGAGGGTATATATGAATATCTGAGAAAACAGACCATTCCAAATGAAAACAGAGCTTTGCACAGAAAAAAAATGCAATATTATGAATGTGAAAACATAGCAATTTATAGGTTTGTTTAGAGGGGAAGAGGTAGAAGAATAATACATCAACAAATATAAGGAGTAGATTAAATCACAGTGAGATGATGACATTTCAAACACTAATACTGAACATGCTTTCCTGGACAAGCATTCCCTACGTTTATGATAAGATATTCAGCCTCCAGTATCTGTTATACTTCTCAACAAAAATAAAATCTGTTCGTATTTCTGATTTCTGATATTAAAATATTTTTATTTGCATAAAAATAAAAAGACAAAATATATTAGTGATCTGATGGTAGTCCTATATTTAAGTTTACTGATACAGCACAGTTCTCTTTTTATTAATATAGTGCTATTCAAAATAAATCTGAA
The DNA here is from genome assembly GCF_014805655.1 of Passer montanus. Lineage (NCBI taxonomy): Eukaryota > Metazoa > Chordata > Aves > Passeriformes > Passeridae > Passer > Passer montanus. Next base: position 9,985,915 of record NW_024367708.1, on the reverse strand, counting down.
CATTTGATATATCAATTGAGGTTACCACAAATCTTGAAAGTATAGATTTAATTGGCATACACCAGGTACTTTAAGAGTGATAACTTCATAACTAGTCAGTCTAGGGAGGACTCCCTTAGAGGAATCACCCTTCTCGAAGGACTTCAGTGTTGATATTTATGGCTGAAATAGCCATTCTAGTCTCCATTTATAAAGAGTCAAGGAGAACATTTTTTAATCAATGAATTAACTTGATAAAATACAGATGAAAGACTAATGTGAATTGCATCCTAATATTTATTTCTATTCATTGTCATTTAAAGGAGATTGACTTGAACTGTTTATTGCAAATATGTGCATCCAATTAGATAAATATCACCGTCTGTGTATGTTCAATTAAATTTTCTTACTAAATCTGAACATTAAAATTTTTAGTTCCCTAATTTCTCAGGATCATAAATCTTGTGCATTTTAAGTTACATAGCAAATATAAAAGTACAATTTCCAAATTAAACAGAAATCAATGAGATATAGGATTTTTTTCTCTGCTATACAGATATAGGAAAAATAAAAAAATGCTTCAATATTCATGAATAATTCATCTCCAATTCTGTTTCTATAACATTTCTTTGAAGATAAAATATTAGTTTTTTCAATATTATTGGTTATGATTAGGTACTAAGGATGACAAAGTGTAGGAAAGTCTAGTCAGAATATAATGCGGTCTAACTATATGCACAAGACTATTTCACTTTCTCTTTCTTTACAAGAATTATATTCTATTCAGTCAATTATGCAGATAAGTGAATTTCTTTTAAGTTAAAAAATAATAATAATAAAAAAATTACTATAAACCCTTTTCCTGATTGTCCTATATTACCAAAGCAGTAGAACATATTTTTTCTGCAGTATGTTAAAATTTTTGGTTCATACTGAGATTCTGTTTTTATTGATTACTTTTTCATTTTTTTCTTGTGTTAGAACATGGAAGGAAGTGGCAGAAGTGGCAGAAGTAGCTGAAGGAAGGGCGATGGGTTGACCCTGGCAGAACATCAGGTGTCCACTAAAGTCATTCTGTCATTCACAAATGGACTGGAGAGAAAATATAATGAAGGACTCATGGGACAAGATAAGGACATGGAGAGATCACTCCCAATTACAATCATGGGTGAAAAATAATTGACTTGGGGAAATAAATTCACTACCAATCACATCAGTATAGGATTATAAGAGGTAAACCCAACTCTTAAAAGCACCTCACCCTTCCCTTCTTCATGGGCTCAGTTTTAATCCTCACTTTCTGTCTCTCCTTTCCCTCCAGGGGATCAGGGAATGGGGACTGCAATCAGTCCATCACAGGTTGTCACTACTTCCTCCTCAGGATGTGACACCTCACACTCTTCCTGGGCTGCATAGTGTTTGCTACTCACAGGTCAAATCACACAGATTTCCATTACCCTCAAGAGCACATTAGTCATGCCCAAGCTATATGAAAATTTGCACTTGGATCTGCATTAGACCCCAGTAAGTATAGATGAAAGGTGAAAAATTATTAAGAAAGCAATCTCCTAAACAGTTGAAATGCTGTGAATTGTTGGCAAAACTCAGTTAATTACACTTTGGTGAAAAGGAATTTTTACCAAAATTTGAACCAGTGAAAATTGGTTTTTTCCACATGGGAAATAAATAATGGAAAGAGAAGAGAGTGGACAAAGCAAAAAGCTATATTATGTGTATTTTCTCATGGCCATAAATAGCTGATTTCACCACTTCAAGATTGCTTTGCGTTTTCTTTAGCACCTGCGACTATTTTTTAACAAGAGAATAATTTCTTAAGAATTCCTAGTACATATTTGCTTCTTTGTGGTCTACTTACTCTTTAAATTAGTCTGGCAATTCAGATATTTTAAAAGCATATTTCAGTAGTTAAGGAGAAATTTGATTAGCTCAGTAAATATTGCTAATGTGTGAGGTTTTTAAAATTTTACTTCCTCCTCTGCTTTCCCACTGCCACTTCATTCTCAGTATGTGTATTTATTTGCACTGTCTGGATTTGTTCATGATTCAGAAAAATAACAATGAAATATGATAAGGAAAGAAAGTACTATAAGACTTCCAAGTGTTGCTTAAACTACTGTTGGAAATGCAAGTTTTATGAGAGACTTTTTTTTGTTGTTAATTTACAGCTCGATTCATAAATTAAGAAGTTTTTATATTTAGATACTTTTCAAAAAAAAAATACCAATTTTTCTATGCATATCTGAACCAAACCTAAAAACATTTTTCATCCTTTACTGATTTTAATATAAATTGTTAAACATTATTTTCAGTTTTCTGGAGATGCTGTAAAGCTTTCAACCAAAGCCCTCCTGAGAAATTTTATGGTTTAAAAATATCCTTATATGACACACTATGCAAATTACACTGTGAAGAAGACACGTTTTTTTTCTTTTGTTTGTGCTGTGGGATCATAACACCACACTAAAATTTACAAAACAGAGAAAAATAAAAGTGGGGAAGAGGAATTCAGAATTTTTCTATACTTTTGTTTAATTCTGTGTATTTACTACAGATATTTTTAATTTAATAGTATACAAAGTCAGTATGCCTTAAAGGTTAAGTGATGTGCAGATGACTACCTCAATTTGATTTTAATTCAATATATCAAGACCTGTATTCTCTTATATACATATACTTTCTATTTTAATTGAGGCTAACAAGGAATTTGTTCCCTCTGTACACTCCCATTTTTCATTCCCCTCCCACTGTGAGTCCTGCGTAGCTCTAGTTTTCACTGGATTGTCAGTTCTATGAGTTAGACTGAAATAATGAGTGTGAGAATCACCTGAAAGTATCATACAAAAGGTAAAAAGATATTACACAATGTTGTATGGTCCTTCCCAAGTGCAGCCTTAAGAGACCTGAAGCAATCTGATGAGGCCATGCTTCCACTGTCATACCTGGCACAGGGACAGAACCCAAACTCATATTACAGGACTGTAATGCTCAGTTTCCCACCCACCCTTATCAAGGCTGCTGCCACTCTTCTTCCTCACATACATCAATCGGTGCCTTTTCTTTGCATAAACAGTGATATATCAACTAAAGCTGACCTGCAAGTACTGTGTTATCCTATAAAGGAAAACCCAGTGTTTTGTGGGGTTTTTTTTTTGTGACATCCATAGAATTTGTATTAATTTGCTGACTATTTGGGCATTCAGGGAGGGGGGAAGAGGATAGGGTTATAGCGGGGGAGGTGTTGCCAATTTTTTTTTCTTTTTTGTTCTAGGAAAATTACTAGGCGCTTCTAACCACCTACAAGAATAACAATGTGGTTTATAACCTGAATCTGACATACAAGAGATATTGTTTTGATTCTATGAGAAGTTCAAGAAGCCAAACATTTAAAAACTTCAGCTGTATTTTAGTACCTCAGCTCACATTTTGTTTGATTGTTTGTGTTTGGCAGGTTTTGCTAATAAAACAAACCTGGATAAACAAGTGCTCAATTTTATTTTCATGTAGAGTAGAATGATTATACAGTGAAAGAAAATCAGTGCAGAAAAGCAGTCAGTGCTTACTTCCCTTTGTCATGTATCTGTATCTACAAATGCATTGTGAAGCCAGTGAACTGCTGGTGGTGGTAAATGGTGAATCCAAACTGATGAGGCAAGAGCACCCTGGTAGCAGATTTGAGATCTACTGATTTGTTACTGTTTTTTAAAAATAAAATTCTGTGATATTTTCTTCTGGTTTAGAAAGTAAGCATTGACTTTAAACTGGTTTAGAATTTGTGATAGATGGATTATACTTTTTTCACTGCTCTGTGATATTATTATCACAAGAACCTGAAAGAAATTTCCAATTTTACATTGCGATGTAAAATCCAAGTTTCAATTTTATCATGGTTCATAGCATTCTGAACTATCATCCAGAAATAAAAGTAAAATATATAAATTATTCAAAGAATTAATTTTCTGACATTCTTCTCTGCCATTAAGGAGGAAGAAACTGAAAAGAATGCGTTAATTTTCCTTCTGTTCTGGTTATCAATTTTCCATAGCATAGAAAATGTTTAAGTTTAGTGTTTAAATGTTTAAGTTTACTCTGACACTAGAAATAAATGTGTCCTTTTTATAAATAGAGAAATGGAGCTGTGGTTCCTGAGATCATATCTCTTGACATCAGCTCATGTGGTAAATAAGGGGATCATAAGAAAAGAGGAGACAATGCAATCCACTTAAACTCTCTTGTAGAGCCATAAAAATCCTTTGGTGTACAAAATTTAACTATTTTTCTCACTTATCCCAGTCAAACAAAATATATTACCTCTCCCTGTGAGTTTTACCTCATTTAATTCCAAGTCAAGCAGAAAAAGGGTTTTGCCACTTTGTTCAGGTAAGATAATGACTGAAATAATGACTGATTGTACCTGCTGACATCTAGTGCCATGGATTGTTTATAAATTGCACAAGTTTGCATGTTTTTATATGTATCACAGTGAAAACACTCCGAGAAAAATAAGTTCTCTGTGTGTGGCTCTTTTATCTATGTCAACATCTAATCTTTGTCAGTATCTTTCTGACATCATGCCACACATGCACAAGTCAGCTTCATTTCATAACCAGAAATTGTTTTTAAGGAAATAAAAATATCAAAAAAAATACGTAAGTCTACAGCTTAAAATACCAAAAAAAGTAGAAGTCTAGTGTTCTTATCATTACCACACAATGATATCAGAACATATGAAATATCCTACTGGGTCAGACGGTCTGGGTCAATGTATCTAGCTAAATATTCTGTCTCACAGAGTGACAAGAGGGGATGCTGTTAAGGAAAAGAGCAAGAGCCAAGATAATGGCTTGCTCCATCCCCTTTGTATTTCTCCACTGTCCAGAGTTCTTGTAATAGGGGCATTACAAAGTATATCCTTGCATAGTCCTTGTCGTAAGTTAACCTTGGCTGGCTTCCAGGTATCCATCTGCTGCTCTCACTCTCACTGCTCAGCAACAAAGGCAGAGAAAAATAACGAGAAAGAGCTCACAGGTCAAGATAAAGACAGGGAGATCACTCACAAATTATAGACACAGGCAAAAATTAATTTACTTTGGGAAGATCAATTTCATTTATTGCCAATTAAAGGGGACTAATATAATGGGAAATAAGAATAAAAATAAAACCCATTCTTCCCTACCCCTCCTTTCTTCCAAGGATCTGTGCCACTCCTGACTCTTTCACCTACTCACTACCCTTGAGTGGTGCAGTGGGATGGGGATGGGATTGTGGTTAATTCACAATACTTTGTCTCGGCTGCTCCTTTCTCTTCATGCTATTCCTTTGTTACAGGATGGAGTACTTCCCATGGGAAGTCTTTCCTTAAAGAATCTCTCCCACAGGTTATAGATTCTGTCAGAAAGTCTACTCCTGCACAGGACATCCGTGGAATTCAGCTTCCTTCAGAGCACATCCACCACAACATGGTGACCTTCAAGGCTTGCAGGGTGGGTATCTGCTTTGGTATGGTTCTCTCCACAGGCTGCAGTGGGACAGCCCGCCTCACCACAGTCTTCTCCATGGGCTGCAGGTAGCTGGAGCACCTCCTCCCCTTCCTTCTTCTTCACTGACCTTGGTGTCTGCAGATTTTTTCCTCTTACTCCTCTCTTGTACAGCTCCAGTCCAGTATATTTTTCCCTTTCTGAAGTATGTTATTATAGAGACAGCACCAAAATTAATGATTGGCTCAACTTTGGCCAGTGGCATATCTGTCTTGAAGCCACCTGGAGCTGTCTTTCTTACACATAGGGGCAGTTCCTGATCTTTTTCCATAACCATCACCTCTACTGCTACAAAATCTTGCCACATAAGCCCAATAAAACCTGCTTGAAATGTGGTTTTGTAGTTGTCCTCGACAAAGAAGGAAGATGTTTAATTGGATTTTTGGATGTGTCTTTTTCATAGACCTTTTCTACATCCACATTTTTTTGTTCAGTGTAGTTTAGGTGTTTCCTAACTCCTGTTTTGAGAAATTATACCCTTTATATACCTGAAACTGATGTCCTTCACGTTTCACAAATTGTCCCTTAGCAACTAACTCTTAATGTTCAATTTATTTACTCCTTTCTTGATTTTCTAAATCTTCTCCATATTTCCCCTCAGCTTTCTCTCCAAGAACTCTGGCTTTACTAAGCCCTACTCTTAAGTCTGTTACAACATCCTGATCACCAGTGTATAGCTGTTCTATTGTGTACCTCTTCTACACCCTCCTCAAAGTTCTTGAAATTAAGAGAGCAGAAATAAACACAGTTCTCTGGATTCTGGTATTTTACTTGAAATAATGTTCACTCTTTTCGTCCTAATGTCTTTCCTGTTCATTCTGTGTACCTCATTGTCTTTTCTGGCTGTCACTGAACATGGAAATGGTTATTCCAGGAAACAACTGTTTATAACTGCAGCATAACTTTCCACAGCTTGCCTTGACATGTCATAGGTTGCAGTGTTTATAAAGCAGAATGTGGTTGGAGATAAGCTCATCTTTTGTATAACAGCTGCATGCATTGTTGGATAAACAAGTAAAAGATCATTCTAGAAACTGTAGTTCTGCTGTCTTCTAACTGATGCATTAACCAGAAAGCTGGTGTTAAGAAGAACAATAAATCATGGTAAAATTATTGCTAAAATATTAAAATGTCAAACAAATGTCTTTAATAGGTATTCTGAGTCCCTATGTTTATGAGAAATGCAGCATGAAAAAGTAACAAAGAACTGTGTTTGAAGGTACATGGTATTTGTTCTGGGACTTTTGCTTACATGGAGATCTCAAACCATTAAAAAGATGCTATAATAGTACATTTTATTTTAGTATAAGAAAGAGAAAAATAGATCAAAGGCAAGACAAAGAATAATATTTTTTAAAAACTATAGAAAAAGTTTTTAGGCGTTTGTGTCCAAATGTAGTCATCTACAATAACAAGTTGATCTATCTGACAGTACAAATTAACAACTGGTCCAGAGTTTAAAACTGTGTGCATCTGGAAATATCAATAAAGACAGTTTGTAAACAGGAAAGGCAGTGCTATAAAAATAATTCATACTTTTCTTTGTCAAAAATACTATAAATCAAAAGTGACAGTATTTATACAAATTCTTGACACTTTTTTTTTCTTTCTTCATAGTGATCATTTTACAAATAATGATAACAGTAGTTATTTGTTGGCCATTGATATTTATTATGTTCTAAAGCATATACATGAAATATTTATTAATTTCTTCCTGTTCTTATATTTTTGCATGCTACACTTAAATGAATTGGTCCTGTTCAATATTTGGAATCATCAAGCAAGTCAGGAGACTATCTCTAGGAGAAAGTGAAATTTGTTCTATTATGCTTGTTTATGGGGATATAAATTAAATCCATCCATATGTCAATTTTCTACTACATCTAGAAAATAAAACCATTAGTTAATACCTATTTGAGTTAATACTATGAAAATAAGTTGGAACAAACAAAATTGTGCAATACATATTTCCAGAATTATTCTAAAGACCTAGATTTTCCAAAGACTTTAGTTTATTTGACTTCAATAAGAGGCAAAATTTTGAATCAGTTAAGTTGTTAGGGACTGCATTTTTTCCCCTTGAGAAAACAAACAAATATACAAACCAATACACTATTGGACTGTTTTAAGAATCAGTGTGTCCTGGTTCCTCAGACTAGAAAACAAAATGAACCTCTTGTCATATCACTGATAAATGCTGCAATGACATATTTTTTAAACTATCCAACTGAACTAGATGTTTTGACAGCCAGAGACATTTCAGCTGCTTTTGATATGAACAGATTTTTCTTCCTCTGTTTTCTTTTCTTTTTTTAATTTTCTATCATATTTGCATAAATTTATACATAAGGAATCATTTAAGCAGCAGCTTTATCTTTGCTTTAAGTGCTTGGAGATTACAAAATTGAACTAGAAATCAAGTTTAATTGATTTAAAATGTAAGACCTCCATCCTTCAAAGATAATCAACTTATTTAATGAAGTTATTACTGAGCAACTTGGTTTATGGTTTCACTTTTATTCCAAGCAATATTGCTAGTTATCACTGACATAGAAATAATGAAATGTCATCTGCATGAAAGTGCTGCTGCTTAGCTGCTGATCTTTTTTCAGACAAATCTTAGCCACAACATCTCACTTTGTTCAGTATTAAACTGACTAGGTCTACATTATTTTTATAGCTGCTTCTGAGAGACTGTAAGCACAGAATGCTTTGAGTTACCCCGCTTTCCTATCTGAAGGATTATCTCTCATGAGTTAGTTAGTGAAGGCAGCTAAACAGAATATTCCATACTTTGGAGGGCATACATGCTACTCCCACTTCTGAGGGTGTGTTCCAAAATCACTGGATTAGGTACTGGTGAAGCTGAAACTGATTGTGGCCCCAACAATTTTTTAATACTCTGTTTAGAGAATGTCACCAAATTAGATCATCCATGAACAGAATATATTTTTTGTTACAAAACTGAGAGTACTGAAGAAAGGGGAGCACTTCAAATAAAATATTATCCTGCAGCTGCTGAGGGATAACTGAATCCAGTGCTTAGGGGACCGTCAGGCCTCATCAACAGTTCCACAGGATCTATACAGGTTTGGAAGATTTTCCCATCTGTTAAGACTCAGTATGACTTATTTTTGCCTATTTGTCATTTACAGGCTTACTCTTCTTTAAAAAATAAAATTATGTAAGAGAAAAGCAAAACAACAAAAACTCTCTCCTCTTCCCATATTTGTACAAGCTTTTTAACACACTTTTCTGAGAAACACAGGTCTCCAGGGTCTTATTTGCTTTCCACTGCTTTCACATTAAATGTTCATCTCTCTTCAATATTTCTGTCTGCTTCAAAGCCTTTTGTGAGACTGATAAATTAAGCAACTTTTTTTTCTTCTGTTTTACAGTCTTCATCCACCTGACATGTATATCTCATCAGACTTGTAAGAAAAGAGGACAGTTATTCAATAGCAATGGAAACAAGATTAAGGAATTCTCTAATATGATGATAAAGTCCTCAAAAATCATCATGTCTTGAAAAAAATATAGTCACTTATTTGAGTTTTGTTTGCCCAGTAAATTATTTTCAGCTATTAATTCAAAGAGATGAGGTAAAATGGAGACAGAATCTGTCATTATATTTCCTAATTAAAGGAAAATACTTTTGATACTCTTCTGGAAAGTGCTATCAAAATTGAGGGAAGATGCCAAATTTCAGTTTCAAACCAAGTATTGTTTAGCATAGGGGTGAGAAATTTAATTTTTTTAATGTTATTATGTGTTTCCACTCGGAAAAAAAGTGATGTTTATAGAAAACTTCATAACCAAGTTTCTGAAAATATAATCCAAAAGGTTTCAGTTCAAGAAGGAATGATTTACAAAACCATGGTATTTTTTAAATTCTTCGCAACAGAATTTGGTACAAGTAAGGTAGGTGTGACACATTTTCTGATGTCAGTTCATCCAAGATTTTGTAGCTATAGATGATATATATTTAATAAGAATTTTGAGACCAGTGAAATAATATATTTCTTTGATTTTAGTTTGAAACAGGCTTTCTTAAGATTTTTGTTATTGTTTGACTAACATCTGTATGAAAGAGTAATAAAGAAGTAATATTTGGTGTATTGAAGAAGAAGATGGACATTTTTCAGTAATCAATTTTCTTTACTGAAGTCAAATTAATTTCTTTCTATTTCTTCTAAAAATTCCATCTTCAATCTCCCAAATGAGGTTTGTCTACATTGAAGAGAATTTCTTGGGATAGAAGGAAAATGGTTACCAGAATCTTTAAAGATTAAGTTCCATTTTTTGTGTGGTCACACTGTATTTATATGTATTGATAAAATAACAAACAACAATATCTAAGTTTTTATGAGCAGATAAAGTATTAATATCTTTTACAGTGTTGTTATATTGTGAGCCTGATGTATTTTCTGGATTGAATGCTTCAGAATTGCTTATTTTTTAACTTGTGATTCACCAGTTTAGTTAAATGTGACATTTCCTTGGTTTCCTGACTGCTTCTCCTCAAATCGGTTTTTATTCTCTTCCTCTTTTTGAATTCTTAAATTGTAGAAGGTTTTGATTTCAGATGCTCTTTTACAGAGACTTAATTAAATTTATTTTACCTGGCTTTGTAGCATCAGATGACTTCCTCATTAGTTAATCAGATTAAATCTAAATTTGAACCTTAATTTAAATAATTCTACAGTAATAGTTTTTCAAGCATTCCCTCAACCAGACGCTAAGATTCTTTATTAATTACAGCCTTCAATTTACCCTATTTGGGTCAGACAGCAGGAACCAGAGAGCTGACCCCTTTTTGCTTCTAAATGTGAATGAAAACTTTACCTACCTGAAGATTCTTTTTCTCTATCATTCTTAAATACACCTGAAGAAAAACAGAAGATATTTCTTCAAAGAGGTTTTGTAATAAAATTGTATTTATCAGAATGTATTATTGAGCAAAAGCACAAACCTTATTGCTACCTTTCAACTAGGAAAATAAGTTTTCATAATATTATAAAAGCTATTCTTTACCTTTTTGAAATAGAAAAAGGTGAATGTTTTAATTTCAAATTTATCTCAGGAATTTTCATTTAAAAATCATACATTTAAAAAAATAAATATATATAAGTAACTAATTCAACTTCCTCAAAATAAGTGTTATGTACAGTTTTATGCTCTTTTTATTGAATTCATTTACTGAGCATAGCTTATTTATAAAATGAGCTTCCTCCTTGAGGTTTGCTCCTTCTAGCACACATATGAGCCTAGCACATGAGTTTTAGCTTCTCATAAGAAGAGCTGCTGTACTTTTGTTACCTTGAAATGAGGCATATCATTCCAGTGATGTTGCAAAGATGGCCCAGTTCTGGTCAGTTTTGTTCTGGCTTTTTGTTCTTTTAGGGACTTTTTCCAATGTCATTTGTCTCAGTAGTCAGGTCAAAGGCTTATATGCCACTGGCAGTATTTGAAACCACAATCCTTCTAGGATTTTCCTTGTAAAGTTTCAGAATTTCACTTGAAAAATGAGTCAAAACAAAATTTAAAATAATTTATGTAAACAAGTTTTGTGAGAAATCAGAGCTGATTCACACTATTTGCTCATCTTGACAGCTCATGGATTGCTTTTAACAGTTATATATTCTATATATTTATTTATAGGTTAATATGCATATTCACATAAATTTCAATTACAATGTCTGCCAAAATTTCTTAAAAATAAAAAAGAAAATCAGTACTTATTTTTCCTAAGAAAAAATATAAACCAAATCCTTCTTTTTACCTTCTTAGCATAAATATGAAAGACCTAAGCAGTCTAAGAATCTTAGGAACATTTTATTTTGTATGAATTCAATCTTTCTTCCATCAAAAAAAACCCCAACAAACTACACCTATTTATATATTTACCTTAAAAACATCAATGTAGTCATATATAACCTCTGTACTATCAGCTACTGCTTGCAGACAGGGATGAATGGAGGAAGGATTCATGCTTTAGTAAAGGTGACTTAAGTGAAGACAAAATGTATTTGTCTGTATCAGCTTCAGAATTCCCAAATAAATCACAGAGAGGAAAATTCTAATTTCGGTGTATATGTATATGTATGCGTACAATACATAGATGCATAATGAATGGAATGAAAGATAAATGTACCAGTGTGTCTGATATTTCCAGGAGGATGAATGGAATTTCTGTTATGCATTGTAGAAAGCAAAATGTAGCCTAACCAAGGGATTTGCCTCAGGGCCTCCCTCCAGCATAAGACTTGGATGCCCCCATCTCTTAGGCCTGATCAAACAGAAACCATGGGAGAGACAGACACAGATAACTACTCCCTGGGGTAGCAGTGACAAAGAGACATGTTGTGAAACTTTATAATGATTACCACGTAACTGATGTCATGAAGAATGTGTAACCAATGAGAAATTGTTACCAAAAAGATAATCGTATATACCCTACATAAGTTTGTATTCTCGATAAAATTGGCTTCTGGTTCAGCTCAGTTTAATAGAGAACAGATATTGTCAGAAGTGAGACTGGCAATGAAAATGTTATGCTTAATAACATTAAGTTGAATAATAGGGTGGCCTGAGAATGAAAAAACACAAACCATTAAGCTATTTTTCACAGAAGTATTCCAACAGAAAGTACAACAGTTGCATAATTGAAATAACATCCTAATAAGTATAGCCTTTTTCCTATTTCTTGATTAAATGCTTTCCCAGTCTGCGATCTTCCGATAGAGGCTAATATCTGCTTGCATGTAAATTGCTTTAGAACATGAAAAAAATGATCATTGATATGTTTTAATTGCTATATGTGCATATTTGGAGGTTTTCAGACTTCCATTTATATATTTTTTCCCTGCTCAAATTATTTTATGTTCTTCTGCCTATAGTTTTCTCTCTGAGGGAAAAATGAGGAAGTCTAGAATTCAAGTTAGAATAGATGTTCTTGTTCTCATCAGTGATGAGAATTGGTTGACTAGAAAAAAGTATCTCTCAAATAGAGAAAAAAACAGAAAAACACATTACTAGAGAAAATATTCATTAGATTTCACCTCATCCTTTTCTTTTCTGTTGGGAGACTGACCACTGAAAAGGAAGGGTCAGTGAAAAAAAAAAAAAAAAGTTATCATTAAAATATGGCCTTAAATTTGACCTCACTTATCTCTCTTAAGTCATAAACTTTATGCTTTTCTTTGTAATCTGGAAACAAGACTAATTATATAAATAATAATAATAATTAGAGCACAATTTTCATTTAACAACTAAAAAGTATTAAGTGGTGGGATTGATGTTAAATGTCTGTAATTATTTTTTCCATTTACTCATAAAGCACAAACCACTTCAATATAATTTTTTTTTCAAATTCATAAAGTTCTTCGAATTCTTTATATTTTAAAAATAACAGCTTCTATTTAACAGTGAGACTAAGAAAAAAAATATAAACATTGTTTCACAAAGTGATAGAAAATTCATCATAATAGAACATAAAATATTTTAAAAATTTGGTAATATTTTTCATTAGATGTCCATTGTACAAAATGCATATTTTTAAAACGGCCATTAAAGGTTATTTCAAGACCAGCACCTTTCATAATAAATGTTTTTTGACATTACTGATGTGTAACAAATAAATTGTGACAATTTGCTAATCAGTCAACGTGGCCATCAACATTCTGACCTGTCACAAAAATGTGTGTATCAACACCATATTTTCCTGTTGACACCTTCTTTTCTGCTTGCATGTGTAGGAAAAAAAAAAGAAATGGTTGTATAGCTATGAGATATTTTGTCAAGATCAGCAAACAGCAATAGTGAATAATACCACAAGAAACTTATAGACAAATAAGTAAATTTTAGCTGACATTGAACCACCTTTCAGGTCCCAGGTACTCCCTCTTGAAGGGTGTTGATTTTTATTTGGCTACTGCTGAGTAACCACAATGAGACAATGAGAAAATGAAAATCATCCCAATCTAAGCCAGTCTACAAGACCATATTACTTTTGTTTCCAACTAACAGATTTTAGAAAAAGCCTCACATTTGCAGAACATCAAAGGCATTTCAATCAGCTGTTGCATGTAGCTTACATCAGCTCTGTGTGTGATCATGATAGCCTATTTTAGATAAGATTGCTGTTTCACGGCATATGTGGCTTAAATTATGTATTTTAATATACATTTTGTGCAAGTAGCCTCAATTCTACAGACAAAATAAGTAATACTGAAAACTTTGAGGAATGCTCTCACTTTTTCTCTTTTCTTTCTTTTTTGTCTGTCCTGACAATCCAGCAGTCTGTGCAGCAGACACTACATTAGGAGCTGGCCTTTGTTTATAATTCACTGGGATTACAGCTGATGAATTTCATTTGTGGAGTTAGGTATAGGACATTCTGGGCCAACTGTGTTCATCTTACTGTAGTTTTTCATGTGATTTTCCAAAACAAATTATTTCATTGTATTCTGGAGGATGTATACAGAAGAGTGAAGTCAGTCAGACTCCTGTGAGACAATAAATTTGGACCAAAAGAAAAATAGTTGTGATATAAAAGAAGACTGGTTTCACACTTTCTGCAATGCACATGTTTCAAGCAGTAAAAAAATGTTGCTGCCATATGTGACTTATGTGTAATTGATTTTCTTTTGGAACTTCTTGGAAACAATCCACGTAAGAATTTTATTCAGATCAAGGGGAATTTCTTAAATTAAATCTCATTTTTGTGTCCAGTTACCATTCATTGTTACACATCACTGTGTGCACAAACTGCTTTTTTTCCAGACATTATTAAAATGGGATGTAAAGTCAGATGGACACCTGATGTACTCCAGCTGCAAAAGAGCACTCAGCCAACAGGGCAGGGTTATAGATTATCTAAAGTAAACATCAGATCACCAACACCAAATGTTTTGGATTTTAGATCTGCTTCTTTTGATCCATGCTACTTGCACTTACAGTCTTTTTTTCCTTAGATAGCAGGAAATATTTCTCTTAATAATACTAGCAAGCTGGAGGAACGCTCTTGAAAGGATGCAATCCAAAGGAAGGGCACTCCTGAAAGATTGTCTGCAGGTGACCAATACTGAGTCAGGGTGACCTCTGAGGGACTGAGGCCCATGGGCATCACATGCTAAGGCAAGAACACTAATGAGCAAAAAGCAGCAGTAAGAAAACACTAGAGCAAAGGACCCCACACCCCAATTCCAGTGCTGCCCATCACCTTGTTGGAGAAAATGGGATAGAATTAGAGTTACCTGGAGTTAAAACAAGGAAAGCATGAGACAATGAATAAGTGTTTGTCTGAAGTTGAATGTTGAGAAAGGAGAGGAAAGCTATTTAATTAGATATTTCTTTTGTTGTAATGTGAAATATCCCCCCCTTCTCAGTACTGAAATCAATGATCAGAAATCATTGCTAATTGGACATAAATTTTATTAAGAATAAATAGCCCCAGTCAAGACTGTTTTCATCACAACAGTAATTCAGCTAGGAGTGCTTGTCTTTAAATGGTTTTTTTGTAATGTATGATTGCAGGCAGACATATTTTGGTGATGTGGTTTGCTTCTTGCTGTTATTACATGCAGCTGCATTTTTGTTACAACACATCATGGGCATAGCACTGAGAGATTTAAGGGGGCAAAGATATTTCTATGTTACTAATCTATACAATATATGAAGGTTAATATATATTACATATACAATTTTACCCTAACTCCAGAATGTTGTTAGGATTCCAAATGGTATATTTTGTTTTATTCTTACAGATTTATTTTCTTGAGCTGGTTCCCTTCTCTAATTACCTATATTTAACATACCACAGACTTTTAGAGAGAAAATAAATCACACATTAGGCAGAGGCAAACCAAAGCAGTATCTCTTTAAAGATGTCATTTAAAATTTTGTTTAGTAAAATGCAGAAACTCAGAGCTGTGGGTCCTGCATCTTTCTTCTACATTCATAGCATGTGTCAAAGGATAGTTTTATAAGAAAACAAATTTTTTTTGAACTCTTGATCTTCTTGTTAGTCATCTTTTATTTTTCATCCCATGCAACTCTTTTTGCAAACCACAAAGGCAGAGAATGAATGCATTTTGTTTGTATTTTTCTCAAATGCTCATTAGTGACAGAACGAAGTATAGGTCTTAACTGCAACATACGAGATTGATAAATGAGAGCATAGATATATTTCCATCTGCCTGACACATTTTAAGAACATTTTTTGCCTGAAAAAAATACATTCTGGTTAATTGCTGTGGATATTATTCTTTGTTTGTTTTTCTTTTTTATTGTGTTTTCATACAAAGTTGCTTTTATTTGTATAATATTTATCATAATTCAAATAACTTAGGCACAATGCTGTGTAAATTAATAAGCTACAGAGGCAGCAGCAGTGACTGGGGTAAGTCCAGGGGAGAAAATTGGATAGGACCATACAGGGAGACCCCCTCTTGGGGACACCTGAGCAGCAGCCCTGAACCCCATCAGGACCAAGAAGTGTCAGCAGCCAACCAGAAGCAGAGCTTGGAGAAGCCTGAGCAAACAGGATCATGGTGTGTCAGAGAGGGTGTGCCATGTCAGAGCAGCAGAGATGAGAGCATGGCACAGCAGCTTCCAGTGCATTTTGTCTGGGCAGGGCGAGCAGGAAGGGCTCCTCTCTGACTGTCAAGGAGGAACTAATAGATAAACAGAGTTAGTATCTGGTGTAGAAGAGCACAGGAAGATACTTTCAGTCCCTGTTTCATTAGTACATTGGTAAGCCTCAGTCTGTATAACCAGGTTCCCTGTTTTGTTGAGCAATGGGCCCACATTTTCCCTGGGCTTTTATCACCTGAGTAATGATAGAAGCTTTTGTCCTTACCTCTGCAAATGCAGAAGCACAAGGCCTTGCAAGTCTATCACGTATATTAGGGATAATTAACTCAAACTGCCTAATTGATACAAGTACACATCCCAAGGTTCCTACATTGGCTTACTCAGAACTTGATACCCTCAAATATATTTACACCATGTTTCATTGCATTCTGTCTTTTCCTTAACACACTGTGCCTTCTAGAGTTCTCTGAATAACTCAGAAATTACTTTTTAAAACATTTTTTTTCTGTCTTTTTGTATTAACATAACAGGGGAATAGTTTTCAGCTTTGTTTGACAGAACAGGAAGAGAGGATGAGAAGCAGCTTACCCAGATCAGGAAAAGGTGAAAGAGCAGCTAATTCTGGAAACCATTTCCTGCATATGGATAAAATGAGCTATCTGCATGGCTTCATCAATGAGAAGCATGCTTGAGCATCTTGATAAGCTTCTATGATGAAATGACTGGCTGGGTAGAAGAGGGAAGAACAGTGAACGCTGTGTGCCTGGAGTTCAGTGATGCCTTTGATACTCCCACAAGATCTTCATAGACAAGCTGTTGGTGTATGGAATGGATGAACAGACAGTGAGGTGGATTGAAATTTAGTTAAATGGCTGGGCCCAAAGAGGTGATCATCTAGATCACAGGGCAGAGGGTACCCTCAGGAAGTTTACAGATTCTTTTCAAAACTCCAGATCTTATCAGGAGATATTGGATTGGCTGTAAAAAATACCCATTAAAAGCAAGATATATTTACTAAAAACTTGCTTTAATAATTGAAAAAAACCCATCCCAAAAAAAAATAAATAAAATCAAGCAACACTTATGACAACTGATCCTTTTATTTTCCATTACCATTAATGACATAATTCCTTTTCTAAAAGCAGAGTTTGTCAACCCTACCTCTTACTAAGTGACACTGCAGCAGACAGCCTTCAGGGGAGACCGTTAAGAGGGTTATTTGGATGAATCTTCATCAAGAACTTAACCTTGGCACCCAGAGCAAATGAGAAGCCTGTCTTAAAAGGAAGTTGCTTGTCACAGATTCCCTGCCTCTGGGAGCCTGTTAGTGAAAGAGGAACATGGCCAGGTCAGACTTTCATTTTATATGTTTTGCCATGTGTCGCCACAAAGCAGAACATACATCCTGTCTCAGACAGAACTTGAACAGCCACAAGCCAAATTCCACACCATGAAGTTTGGAAGAGAGTATAGCATGTTTGGTTTTTTGTTTTTTTTTTTCTTCTTCTTATTTTTATTTTTTTTAATCAGAACATACATCCTGTCTCAGACAGAACTTGAACAGCCACAAGCCAAATTCCACACCATGAAGTTTGGAAGAGAGTATAGCATGTTTGTTTTTTTTTTTTTTTTCTTCTTCTTCTTATTTTTATTTTTTTTAACTTAACAAGGAAAGAAAGGAACAAAAATGATAAGAGGTTAAGCATGCTTCTATAGATAGGATCAGACATGACAGCTTTACGTTCCCATATCTATGCCCAATGATACTTAAAAAAAAAAATAGAATGTATGTTTAGATTTATATACTGTAAACAGGGAAAAATAAAGGAATGTGATATGTATTGCAAAATATGTGACATTTTAAAATTCCCTTAAAGAATAGCCAAAAATATTGTTGGAACCCTACTCTGAGAGAATTTGTTTGTACGTATGGCATTTAGGCCTACATTATATGAAAGACTTCCAAAGTGTAAGATTATGAATGGACTCTAGTGTTGTGGTTACTCTGATCTGTAAAATTCAGTGGAATGCCAGCAACTGCCAGCTGGAAAGGAGACAGGGGAATATCAACAGGCTGCATTCAGAAGGAATCCTGATGTGTTGATGTAATAGCAAGATAATTAAATGATTTGCCTGCTTTAATATTCCATTTACAAAGAAGTCATTTAGCCTTTGAAGTGAAAGACTTTGGAGATCATATAAACATATCGTAGATTGAGAACAGCCTCTTTAAGAGCATTATATTTGGCTTTGTAAACATTAATTCTAATACATTAGTAGCTAAGGTTGATGGAGGACAGAGAGGTGATTCAAAACAGCCAGAATGGTTCCATCAAGGGAAAATCCTACTTTGCCAATGTGTGGTCTTCTGTGATGGAACGACTATATCAGTGAACAAGGGAAGGGCTATGGATGTCATCTCTCTGGGCTTCTGTAAAGTCCTTGACTTGGTCCCTCAAAACATCCTTCTCTGTGAGTTGGAGAGAGATGAATTTCATGAATGGACTGTTAGATGGATAAGAAATTGGTTGGGTAGTCACATCCAGAGGGTAGTGGTCAGTGGCTCAATGTTGATGTTAAGATCACTGGCCAGTGGTGTGGCTCAGGGGTCCATACTGGGTCCAGTACTGTTTAATACCTTTATCAGTGACATAGACAGTGGAATTGAATGCACTCTCATAAAATTTGCAGATGACAGCAAGCTGGGTGGTGCAGTTGACACACGTAAAGGACAGGATCCCATCCAGAGGCACCTGGACCACAAGCTTGAGAAATGGTCCTATGTGAACCTCATGAGGTACAACAAGGACGAGTGAAAGGGACTGCACTTGGGTCAGGGCAACACCCAGTATCAATATAGGCTGAACAGATCCAGAACAGCTCTGATGACAAGGACTTGGGGGTGCTGGTGGTCGTGACCCAGCAATTTGCTCATCCCAGAAAGCCAGAATTGTCCTGGGCTGTGTCCAGAGCAGAGTGGCCAGTAGGGTGAGGGAGGGGATTCTGCCACTCTACCCCAGTCTCTTGACACACCACCTGGAGTACTGAATCCAGCTCTGAAACCCTGAGCAAAACAAAGATGTGGACCTGTTGGAGTGGTTCCAGAGAGGGCCACAAAAGTGATCCAAGGGGTGGAGCACCTCTGCTAGGAGGAAAGGTCAAGAGAGTTGGATTTTTTTCAGCCTGAGCAATAGAAAGCTGTAGAGTGATCTTGTTGTGGTCTTTCACTACTTGTTTGTGGCTTACAAGAAAAATTGGGACAAAATTTTTATAGAATGTTTTCTATTTTGTACCTTACTGTCTCGGAATGTAAAATAAATCATACTTTGCAGTCACTTCTGGAAAAATCAGATTTTTCTGTCTAGACAATGACAAGAATATTGTCATCGCAATATTAGTGTAACAGAGTAACTGAAAAGTTCGCAGCCATTTTGTAGGAAGCAAGCAACAAGAATGTACAGTTTTCAAAAGTCACTAAAGAGACCCGTCCCATAAACAGCTACTTTACTCTAACCCCCCATAAAGTGTAAAATCTCAAAACTTTTTTTTTTTTGAAACATTGAAGTTTCATCTGATAATGCTTAGAAGAAGTATCTTTCTCTTTATGTTCTTCATCACTGCTCTGAAGCAACTGTATTAAATACAGAAACAGAATTAACAGACAGTTAACAGATGGTAGAAACCACAATTTCCACCATGTCATAAAATTTGACAAAGGCCTTCATTATTTCTCCTTTACTCATCAACTAAGTTTGCACTCTTCTGAAAAATGCATGTTACATACCACATATTTTTCATTGCACGATACTGTTACACAACTCCATTGTTTTTGGATTTTTTTAGCATTGCCATTAGATTAATACTAAAACATACTAGACAATAAACTTGTGATTGTTCTACAACTGAAAAATCAATCCATTTAAATATCTAGGTGTGTGTCTGTTTTCATAAAATCTAGAGACCATTTTATGGAAGACTTTTTAGTACACTTTGATCCCACTGCAAGAATAATCTTGTGGAGCATCTCAACTTTGAAAAAAAACCCACCTCTACATGTAAGGTGCAACAGTGTAGTTAGAGATTTGTGCAGAATAAAGTGCTGCATATACTAATAAGCTGATACACTATACATGTGGACATATATATACATATGCAGAGATAGCTGTAGACCTATATAACTTCTATCTTTCTTTGTCTTTCTTATATATATACCTATATATAAAATTGCATGTATATATTTATATGTATATATGCAACGACTAGCATATGTTGTAAGGTGTTGTTCTGTAAATGGGAAGAAACACATCCCTATGACATTATTAATGCTTCAGAAATCATACTGCACTGACAGTTTAATTACCCAGTGTGGGCACTAGAAGGTAAGTCCCTTGGGCTGTCTGGTGACCTTATGCCATTGAGAAAGCAAAACAGATGCTTAAAGCATAATACAGCAGCTAATTGGAGGGGGGGAAAATAAACACACCAGAACAAAACATGGAAAAGACGGCTGGAGAACAGCATAACCTCCAGAAAGAAATTGTTGCATTTTCAGTATGCCTGAAATGGGTGGCATTTGGGTTCTTCAGCACAAGCAGAAATTATTAATTTTACCTTCCTTGATCATACTACTAGCCCTGACAAGAACAGAAGTTTGTTTTTCTTAGAGCAAGGATAAAGGCTATTGCCACAAGATTTTGGCACACTTATTTCAATTGGAAAAGATAAATTTCTATTTTGAATGTTGTCAGAGACTGCAAATAATTTGACTCAGTACTGTGGAAAGAAAACCAACAATTCACTTAATCAAATACATTTTCATTTTGATTTCATTAAAACTACTGTTGTCGCATTGTACAAATGAATTAATTTTATTTTTCATTTCAGAACACTAATTATTTTTATGAAGGATTTTTTTTGCGCTGGCTTTTTTCTCATTTGAAATGTTACAGTTTAGTAAGTACTATTAATCAGTATCAATATACAACAACAAAAGGTGGTAAATTAAAATTGGGAGATAACTGCTTCATTTTTTTCATATTCTCACAAACAAGAACACAAAGAGGTTTTTTTTTTTAAATTCTAAAGAATAGCTGTAAATTCTGAATATCTGACTTCTGTATGTAAAATAAATAAAAAGATAATATTTTTCTTCTCAGTGGTGTAAGTCGTACTTTTCACAGTCACTTTTTCCTTTCTTAGGTCCAGGAGCATACATTTTTATATATTAGTAGAAATAAAATAAAAACAACCCACATCCCTCCTATACAGAATTAATAACCTGGCCAAGGAGTTGTTCTACTGCACAGGCAGGTTGCCCATAGAAATGTATCATGAAAAATATCAGAAGAATGAAAACTTCTGTAGAATTAAATCAAAACTCTTAAATATATATATTAAATTAATTTATGTATTGGCAAAATATATGACTTTTGTTCATTGATCTGTATTCTTGTTTATTTTGGAAGATCCTTCAGCTACAGCTAAGTTACAAATTCAAGTTACATCTTAGAGCTGCGCTTGTTTAAAAAGAAACCTGTTTAGTTATGCAACATGGAAAAAAATGTTTCTTACCTTCCCATTTCTTATTTTATTCAGCTTAGTTTGCAATTCAGTTTAGTAGCAATAAGAATAGAACTGAAAATGAGTTTTATAGCAATTCAAGTGCTTAAGCCTAATCCAGACTTTCCTGCACTTTCTCCTTTTTTGGAGAAAAATGCCAATTTTTTGAGAAATGTCTGTTTCAGGGAATCTGTCACCGGAAATCATGCCAAAGTACCTTAATAGCTATCTTGCTCAAATTACTCATTTCCAGCCTGACATGAAGAATCTGGTTGCTAACTGTATGGAGAGCGCTGTGCTTTTGTCAGGCCAGCCATATCTGACATGCAGGTTGTTCTCATCACTGCTCACGAGCCACTGAATGAAATCTCTTTACTTGTGGGGAATTCCTCCTTGTTGCACTATGCTCATGACACAAAACAGAAAGAAAATACTCTGTGTTTAGCTGTCAGTACTATTAGATTGATTATAATTCCTTTTAACTTCCAAACTATACAAAATCCAGGTTTATAGAACTTTAGAGCAGTAATCAAGGTATACGTCTTACATTTTGCCTTGTTAACCTACTTACGGCTAAATTTACTTTTCTGTTTTATATTATAGTGGACACAGGAATATTGTTTACATTTTAGAAAGGCTATTTCCACATGAAACACACTGAAAAATAAATGAAGAAATAAACAAAGGCAGCCCAAACTGCAAAATCCACATATTTTTAAAAAATGCCATGATTTCTAAGAGAACAAGTGTACTTTTGTGGCTTTTGAATACTTCACAAAGAAAAGTTAAAAAGGTAAATCTATACTTTTTGGATAGGAAAAAGAATGTCTATGTTTGAGGCCATGCCATGATTTCTAAGAGAACAAGTGTACTTTTGTGGCTTTTGAATACTTCACAAAGAAAAGTTAAAAAGGTAAATCTTTATGTTTATACTTTTTGGACAGGAAAAATAATGTCTATCTTTGAGTCTAATAGTTATTGAATAATATTTCCTGCAATAACAGAATGTAAAGACATCATAGCAAAATATTATTGAAGTGTTGTTATATACACACCCATTCTGGCATTTAATCTGTAACAATCTCTATAATCTAACAACAGTGTGCCATGTACATGGGGTTTATTTAAAAATTCCTGCAAGAAACACTGTACCCCTTGATTTAGTTAGCTTCTCACCACTACCACCCTGAGGTTATCTTTCTCTCTTGGGGAATACCGCTGGGCGCTTTGGACTGAGTGTCTGTTACCAGATTTCCTTTCTCAAATAATTTGATTAATTTCATCTGTAATAAGGAGCCTAATAAATGATGTTTGCCTTCTTAGCCCATGTAAGTCATTGGGGAAAAACAAAAGGATCAATGAGATCCTTTGACCCAAGTGATCAGGCACTTGATGTACTTACACATCTAGAAAGTGTAATGTATTTAAGAAATTTCTCAGAAGTGGTAGCTCTGTTGTGCTAAGTGTTTATGTTTCCATATCAGGGATAGAGGCAGATATTACTCTTTTTCACTCATGCAAGCTGTTCACCCAAGGTCTTCCAGTGAGATTTAGAGAACATATTCTTCTTGTTTATTTTATGCTTACCCGGAGTAGCGGGAAAAGATTCTAAATCTAAGTAGGCCAGGTAAAATGATTGCAAGGGAGTTGCATATGTTTTATGGAGGAGCTTACTTTTATCTGCAGGAGAAGGTTTTTTGGATCTGGTGCCAGGCAAGTTTGAACTGCAAGCTGTATATTGTCAAAGTGTGCCTGCAGACATGAAAGTAAAATGATTGCAAGGGAGTTGCATATGTTTTATGGAGGAGCTTAGTTTTATCTGCAGGAGAAGGTTTTTGGATCTGGTGGCAGGCAAGTTTGAACTGCAAGCCGTATATTGTCAAAGTGTGCCTGCAGACACGAAAAGTGGCCTCAGCAAAAGCAGGCTGAGGACAATGATTATCATTCCAGGGATGGTTCAGTGGCCACGTATGACCAGATTTGGGATCCCCAGGCAAGAGCAGTGACAAAAAATTAGAGAGCATCTGTAACAGATCACTTAGGGAGCCTGTGGCACCACATGTACCAGGAGAGATTGAAGGAGTTGAGTTTGTTTGGACTGGAGATGACACAGGAAGGGATATTATTATTGACGTCCAGAAATTTTAAAAAAAGATGGAGACAGACTTTTCTCACAGGTACGCACAAAGGAAGGATTCTAATTACCCATAAGGAGAAGAGAAATTTATAACGAGAGTGGTTAGGCCCAGATTGATGATCAAAATTTCATTCTTGGAAAATAATAATTTTTGCAGATCTTCAAGGCCTTGATCTTCATATAATTCTTAACTTAGTCCTGTATTAGGATCTGCAGAGGTCCTTTCCAATTAAAAGTTCTGTATTTTCTGTAATGTCAACACTAGCATTTTTTATCTTAGGTTTCCTTTCTTCAGCATTTTCCTGTGAGCTGCCAAGAGTGATGACATAAATTTTTCTGCTCAATGTTGTTTAATGCAACAAGGCAAGTCTTAGCCTTTGTGATGAATATAACGTTTTGTATCTGCTTGCTCCCATTCTGTGTTATCATCGCTTAAAAACCTTATGGCTGAGGGTCATGGGAATGCTGGAGAGAACATGAGATTGTGTCTGCCTTTGGCAGTGCATGAGCAAGCTCAGCAGTTTCCAGATTTTATGGAAGGGTAGGAAGACCTGGAAACAAGTATATTCAAAGAACAGACTGCTAACATCACAACCAATGTTTATAGTAGCAGAGTCTATAGGAAGTGGGGAGTTACTGAGTTGAGAAAAACTCTATGTGAGAGCAACTCCCAATATGGAAGGACACACATGGTGTAATGGAGAATATTTTCTTACAAGTTCCTTTTGTCTCTATTCTGTTTTATCTGATCACTTTGAGTGGCCCCTGTTTCAAAAAATATATACTATTCTAGTTAGCTTTCTGATAATATATGGCTTTTCAGTTCAGAAAGATCCTTTAAGTTTTCTTTGGGGAGCTCAATTTAAGGAGAATATTCAGGGAGGCCTATAACATCTTGTGCATTGTCTTAATCCTTAGCATTACTGAAAAAAATTAAGACCAAAAGTAGTCATACAGCTATCAAGAAGACAACAGAAGGACTTTTATGTCAGCTACTCTAAAACCTGTCCTTTGAAAGTCCTTTTTCTGAATCTGTTCTTCAAATAGATTGCCTAAAACTCATTCCAACCTAGAATGGAAAAGGAACCTGGCAAAGTAACTGTAAAAAAGGAAACTGATTGCTATAAACCACACAGGTGGTAAAACCACCTATAACGTTTGTCCATATATGACATGAAACTGGAATACAGATATCAACTAACCCCAGACATTACCTTCTACAGATCTAGGTTATTCATTCCAAAATGGTAAAGATTAATTTTCAACCAGTTTTCTCCACAGGACTAAATTGCATTAACTAAATTTAATGCTTAAAGATTAATCCTAATTTTCCAACATACAGATTTCCAGGTTTTTGCTACAAAATCATATAAGCATTAAAAACCCACAGATTTTAACTTTTTACTTCAAACGTGGGAGGCAGTCTGCCATAAAATTCTTAACTAAATGAATTTAAGAAATGCAGCTCCCCACTTTTTTTCAAGCAAGTTCATTTTGTTTTAGCTGAAGATTTAAAAAAAATAAGAAAAAGGTTTAAATAAGGCATGTTAGTTGATAATCTCTTAGCAGCTAAAACTAGAGTGTGAAACATGTGTTAGATGGGACTATGAAAGTAAGCATAAGAAAAAGGTTTAAATAAGGCATGTTAGTTGATAATTTCTTAGCAGCTAAAACTAGAGTGTGAAACGTGTTAGATGGGACTATGAAAGTAAGGTGTATTTTTTCAAGTATTTCAAATTAGAATTTAAATACTAGTGGCTTTTCTTATTCTTTTTCTTTATGTACTGTTGGCTGGTGAAGTCCTTTGAAATAAGTTTATAAGTAAGAAAAAAACACTAGAGAAAGGTAATGAATTCATGATAGTATTACTTCAGTGAGGTCCACTGAAAGTAAAGCATTGACATACTGTCAATTAACCTGATAATTCTGCTTTTTATTTTGAGTTTGTCTCTCCTTGGCAGCATGTGGACAAATACATAATCTGACTTTATTTCACTACAACAACTACACCAAGTATATGAATAACCTATAGCACT
The DNA here is from genome assembly GCF_014805655.1 of Passer montanus. Taxonomy (NCBI): domain Eukaryota; kingdom Metazoa; phylum Chordata; class Aves; order Passeriformes; family Passeridae; genus Passer; species Passer montanus. Next base: position 9,960,053 of record NW_024367708.1, on the reverse strand, counting down.
GCAGACTTCAAAACAGGTCAACCTCAAATAAAACTCCAATAGTAAACCTCGAGTAAACACCTGCAGCCTGAACTGAAGCTTCCTCTACTTTGCATTTTTTGCAACATGGTAATTCATGTTAAATGTACAATAATGAAAAACATGTTTGACACTCTTGTGAGCAAAGTTTAACTCTCAAATTCTTCTTGAAAATGAAAATACAAAGGACTAGAAAAATATGCCTATAATTTTCTTTATTAGAAAAATTTCTAACTCTGATCTTTTTGTATCTTTTAAAATTGGAATATATACTGTCCTTTTGTTTTGCAAGCCACACTCTATTCTGCTGTTTCTAACAGCTCACACAAATGTAACAGTACTACAGTCTATTTTCATGTTGCTTACTTTACGAATAAAAGACAAGTTACCAATGAAATATAGTTCCCTAACACAAAGTCAGACCTTTAATTTACATTGAACCATTTTCTCAGCTACAAAATTGTTTATACTACGCAATAATATATCTCACCATGGTAAACATTTACAATATTTGAGTAAATGTTTCAAGGGAGTTTGCCAAACCAAGTAGCTCTATAAATTCAAAAATAATTCAAACAGTTTTCAGCTAACAAAACGCATTTATAAATATATGTGTGTGTGTGCACACGTGTTTTACCTTGGTTTTTTCCACCACTTTAAGGCCAACTTCATCCATTAGAATACTGTGTAAACACCCCACTCTCACAATCATTGTTAGCTCATCACTACTTCATGTAACTATTTTTCCTCTGGATCTCTTCTGAATTCTTCCTCAATTAACCTTTTTTATTTTGTTTGTTTGTTTGTTTGTTTGTTTGTTTGTTTTTTAAGAGAGTAATTTTAAAAAACCAAAAAAACAAAAATGGAAATGCGTTAGTTATAAGGGAGTTAATTTATTAGGGTTTTAAAGAAAATCTTTCTTTGGTTTTTTCTGAACTTTAGACTTTTTAATTTACATTTGTAATATGATTATTACACTAGGGTGTTTTGCTTGTGTATGTGAATGAATATAAATTGATTAAGACTGAAAAAATATACAAACTAATTATTCCCTCTTTTCCTTCTCAGTTCTCCTGTGAGCATCACTGATCAACCCAAAGCATGAACCCAATAAAGATGTGAGGTGACTGAAATTTTTAACTGCTAGGAGATGGGAACCTGCACACAGAGCTAATGATGTTTTTTTCTACAGGAAAAATACTTCAGAAGCTCATAGCTATTCAAGACCACTTTGAATTCTAGACTTCCTTCTACAATTTAGTGTTTTCTCTTGACCTAGGTTCTTTCTGATTGGGGAATAGCGTTTCACTTAGCTTTAGGTTATTTCTGTTTACCTCATTTTGGTTGTGAGTTTGTTTCTTTTCCTGTATCCTAACTCCTTTTGATATTTCTGACTGACTCCTATGATATTTTTGTCAACTTTATATGTTATATTTAGATTTCTAATTTAGGGATCTAGAATCCCTATTGCTGTTATTATTACAGACAGCTAAAATAACATTGGATAAACATAATTTCTTGACTGAGATCCAGTCCAGATTAATCTTGATTCACTTCCTAGCTTTTCAAATATTCCTGCAAATCTACCTCGAATCTGCTCTGGTGCTGGTCCATACTTTTTTTTTTTTAGCTCATTCAAATTTTCCTATCTTCCAAACTTAAATAAATCTTTTCTTATTACTGAACTCTAGTTCTCTCCCTTTGTTCTGCCAATACCAGACTACCAGGTTTTGGGGTTTTTTTGCCAACTTGATTTTTCAGATAGGTTTTCTGCTCCTTTGTAGTGTCTCTTCTTTTCTCATCCCTAAGCATGATTGATGTTTTCCTGTTCCCCAACTTTCTGGAAGTATTTTGTCCTAGACTTTTTCTGAATAATCTCTTAGCCTAAATATTTCTTTTTAAAATAAAAAATCTTAGCTCTTGTTTTTTTCTCTTCATTTGTTATATTATACAGGCTTCTCAGGTGCCTGGATAATCAGCTGACAGCTTCATCTAACGTCTTTAACTGTAGCCATTGACACCAGTTTCACACATCAAGCTTGAGCTTTGCTTTCCATTAACTGTTTCTTTGCTTGCAAATTATGTTCCAGTCATGAAAAAGACATGTTGAAAATTCTAGGCAGGAATTTTTATGTCCCTTAACTACATATCCCTTTTCCAGCCTTTTGCTGTTTCTGGTGGTGGTGTAGCTTTGACACCATTATGTTCGTTGAAAAGGACATTAATTTTAGTACTTGTGAAGTAGTTGCACTATTACGAATTCCACTTTAATCATTTAATTCTAATATACACCACATTGCACATCACTTGTTCCACAATTAACTAGTGATATACTGCTTATGTTTCAAGGGAGTATAGGAAAGGTAGACTAAGAATTAAGTTTAAATTCAAAGCACTACAGAAGAAGCTGGGTTGGTTTTTTTTCCTGAAGTAACATTAACTTTTATTGCCAGTTGTAAATACTTGAAAAAAAGGAATACTTAATTGTATTCCTCGTAAGCACATGTATGTATTTTAAATGCATATTGATTATTCACAGGTGATTGGAGGAACTTTCTGCAGGTCTGGCACTTCCTCTATTAAAATGTATGCAAACTATAGTTGTGAAAGGGAAACTTCAGTATTCATGCATCTTATCATGTCTTTTATCTGTTGTATCCACTTAAGAAAGAGACACTAAGATAGCTCATTTAATGGTTGTGTTCAGTGCTCATCTCTGGACAGAAGAGTGAAGAATGGTTTAAAGTTGAGATGGGAAAAGTAAAAAAGCAATCGCTAAAGCCAAAATAATGTTTGGACCTCGAAAGCTATGTGAAGCAACCTGTCAAGAGGTCAAAAAAAAAAGATTATGCAGAACCAATTAAGGGATCCACACATGGGAATAGAGAATATTTTCTTGTACAAAAGGCAGAAAAGAATATAATTGTTTTTCATTTTTCTTTGATAAAGAGAGAAAAGATGTAATAAAAAAAATAGTGTGACAAACATGTTATTCAATGGAATAGAAGAGATAAGTAGGGATTACTGTTCCTCTTTCATATCACATTTGAAACATTTAAAAAAAAAAATTGGATTTACTGTCAGTAAACTGCTTAAAATTTGAAGTTCCCTGACAGCAATGTACTTCATTAAGAAAAAGGAATTTTGTAGGAATAAATTGATTTTAGCTAAATGTGAACAGAAATAAAGAGTGGAATGGAAATTCCAGTAAATGGAGATGTAGAATGCAAGCTCATTTCCTAAGCCTTAAGAAGAATGCCTCTGATCACATGGTTTGTTCACCCTTGAGAAGAGGAGACTGAGGGGAGATCTCATCACAGTCTGCAACTTCCTCATGAAGGGAAGAGGAGGGAAAGACACTGAGCTCTTCTCAGTGGTGATAATGATCCTCTCTGATAGAACCTGAGACTATGTCATGGAGCAGTGTCGTGGGAGTTTTAGGTCAGATATTAAGAAAAGGTTTAAGATGGTTTGGTATGTGGTTGGGCACTGGAATCAGATTTCTAAGGAAAATCTCTGACAGACACCACCAAGTCTGTCAGAGTCCATGAAGTATTTGGACAATGGTCTCAAGCACATGGTATTACTCTTGGAGCTATCCTAAACAAGGCCAGGAGTTGGGCTGTGGTGATCCTTCTGGGTCCCTTCGAACTCTGAATAGTCCATATTTTGATGCTGGAGACAACATTCAGAGAATCAATTTAAAGTGTTTACCATAAGTTTGCAGCTCCAGGTTATATGTGGCTCTTTTGATTCCATTCAAGACTGTAGGTGTTGGCAGTTGCTTACACTTTAGATGTTTAAATACAGGTGTATGATTCAAGAGATCATTCCCACTGCCTTTGATTTACCTTTGCCACTCCCTTAACTACCAAACAGATCACTTGAACAGTACTTGGAAGATTTGTCTCATGAGTCCTGAGAAACATCCACAAATTACTCAGAAGTCAGTTTATGAGAAACCAAATCTCTGAATTCCTAGGAATCTCAGGGACCAGGTTCTTCAGTTCTTTAATTGCCTCCTGATCAGAGGCACTTTTCCTTCTCCAGACAAAGGATTTCCAGGATTTCTCAACTGAAATACTAGGCTCCTAGTCTTACTTGTTATAGAAGCCTTATGAAGACAAGATGCTTAACATGGTGTGTAAAGATTAAAGAAAATATAATTTAGAAAGTTTTCAATCTGCCATGTTCAAAAATTGTTTTCTTTTGTTTTGATTGTCATTCTTTTTGTGGGACTGAGGATAAATTGTCCACCATTTCAGAACTTAAGCTTCTCAATAGCTTAATTGTTCAGAGGATTCACCACAACACTTTTTTTGATGGCTTATATTAAAATGAAAATATAAATGTAATAATATGGTGCTAACCTGTACACCAGTGAATATTTATAGCATCCTGTGTTATGATATTTGGTAAGAGCTTCTAAAGCTATAATTGATCTACTGTTTGTTACATAAGAATTTTGTGAACTCTGTAAGAAATGCAAAATCAATAACCTCACAGTCCCAATTTGATGCTTATTGCATAAAGTTAGATTTGGTATCCTTAAACTATATGATATAGATTTATTTCCTCAGAGACCAATACATTGAACTTGAAGCAGTAATAACAAAATAGTCTTTTATTTAGAAAAAATAACTTTTCATGTATTAAAAATTGAAAAAAATCAAAAAAGTACTATGAAAATTTGAATCTTGATAAATGCATTGAAAATATTTAATTTGTTCCAGAATATCCAAAAGTAACTAGAAATTTGGTATTCTTGTTATGCATATTTTTGGGGAACCACTTAATCTAATTAAAAAAGCTCTTTGCCAAAAACCAATCTTGGTAACAAACAAGATGTCAACGACCTAAATATCTCATATTAGTGCCTTGTAAAACTCCTGTGTAGAATTTATTAACACCACAATGAAGAATTACATGAGTGTCAGCATTTTTCATCACATTTTATTCTGGTGTATTGAGTTCATTCACTGATCATTGTTTGATAAGAATACAGAGAAACAATATTTCTCAGTGGAGGCTTTCAGCCAATTCAATAGCATTCAATAGCTCTACAATAATATTGATGACAGAAAAAGAAAAGCTATAGTTCTTTTTTTTTTATTACTCTGTAATAAAGGAAACATACTTTCAGCACAAAATCTTTGAAGTTGATCCAAGATCTAATCTAGCTCTACCACAATTATGTTGATTTCAGAGATCTCGGTGTATAAATACCCATGAAGCACTGTCATCATTCATTGTCTCCTCATTCAAGTTTCCAGACAGAGATAAAGATATTTTTACAATACTGCAAAACATCTGTTTTGCTCTGATTAAACAAGGTACTCAGATTAAAAAAAAAAGAAAAGAAAAAAATGGATATTGCTGCAAGAAGATTCTCTAAACATTTTGACATATGAAACACAGCTAAGTATAAATGATGAAATATGGAATTCTAAATCCTCTGAAGTTATTGATCATTCAACATTTAGTATATAAAGTTTAAATTTTGTTCTCTTATTCTAAATGTATGTTTTCAATTTTCACTTCTTCAATATTGTTGTACCAAACTCATTACACAACTGAATTGAACCATGTAAAATTAGTCCACCCTTCCTCCCCTCTAGGGTGTTTTGTAGGCTAATACTTTTCATTTTCCCAGGCATTGAAATGTGTCAAACAGCATTACAGGCACTTACTAATATAATTTTGATAACTGAAAAACCTGTATTTACTGGGAAACTTTGTCTTGTCTTTAACATGGTGTCTCTGATCTATGAAAAAAAAATATGAGAGTCACAGCTGTCACAGACCAGAAATCTAGTACTTTTCTTTGGAATAAGTTAGTAAATCTTGCAGTCTCTATCAACTAGCAGAGGTTTGAGCTAGACAATAATATACTTTTTTTTTTTTTTAATAGTTCATCTCAACAGGTTTATTCTCAATTCTTCTCTCTCTTTTTGTTTGGGTTGGGTTTTTTGTGTGTTGCATTTTTTAGGTTTTCTTTAGGGGAGGTGGGGGCATGTTTTGTTTTGTTTTTTTTTTTTTTTTCCTAAACTTAATTTAAACTTTGGGGTTTCTTTAGGGGAGGTGGGGGCATGTTTTGTTTTTTTTTTTCTTTTTCCTAAACTTAATTTAAACTTTTGAGGCACACAGTAGTAACTATCTTTGCAACAATTCTGCTGCCTTATGAATTCCTCAAGTTATCTTTGAATCCTGCTTTCCACATTCCTTCCCCTTAAAGGAGTGGTTTTGCTTCTTTACCTTGATCCATTCAGAAAATTACTCCTTTGAGATGCTGTTTTAAGAATTGACAAGATTAGCTGAAAATGTCATAGATTTTTTAAATTTTTCTGAAAGAACACCATGAGATCATGTTCTCCAAACGGCAAAATATCTCTGTCAAAGTCTCTGAAGGATTGTTCCTTCTTTGTTTCCTTAAAAATAATGTAACTCTTAGTATATTGTCTATATTTTATCACCTATCTGTTATATCTGTATTATGTAAAGCAATGTTTATCTTGCTAATAAAAGGACAGAGAAAAAAACAAACCAAACAAACAAACAAAAACCCCACCACATCAAAAAAAGAGAAGAAACAAAAAATCAAAACAAACAAACCAATCAAACCAAAGAAAAAACAAAAACCAAATAAATAAACAACAACAAAAAACCCCATTATAAATCCCTGATGTCCTGTATTCCTTTGACTATCTTTTTCTCTGCTGCAGCTTCTTTACAAATTAAGACCAAGCATAGTTCTGTGTGCACATGACTGCATGGGTACTGCACAAAATCCTACTATAGATCAAGTTATTTAAGTTGGGGGGTTTTCATGCATCTTTCACAAATAATTTTGCTGTTAATGAAGGTAAAAACAGAAGATATTCGAGGTGGAATTTAAGGATTCTAAAGGACTGTGACACTTCCCTGTTTTCATTTTAAGGTTTACAATAAATGCAGATGCCTCTCTGTTAAAAAGTCAAAGTCCTGGAGAGGTATTTGTCTTTAGAATAAACAGGACTATCCTTACTCTTAAAAATCATCGTTTTCATGGATTCATGAAAACTCTTTCATGGTGTTCTGTTTAAGACCTCTTCTATATTTAGGGGAAAACACTGAGAGTTGTTATAGGATTATTTATTAGAGTTAGAAGTATATAGGCAAATATGTTTATTTTCCTGTTTTGACCAGGCTAATTTGAATGAGATGAGATTTGTGAGTGAAAAAAATAAAATTGTCCATTGAGATGGATTTTATCCTGAAAACCTAAGCAATACCCAGAAAAATACACAATAGTAAATCAATAAAATAGGCTCAATAAAATAGAAGGAATTCAGCTATTATTAAAACATGAGACTTCACTTTTTATCAGAATTAGTAGGTTAAGCCATAGGAATCTTTACCTTAGCTTATATAGTACACTGAATATACTTAGCTCTTTTGTAAGCAGGTTTCCTCCTGTGTTTCAAAGAAAGTTCTAGAGCAGTTCATGTGAGTTCTAAAGGGGACTCAGAAACATTTAGAAGTCATCAACAAAGAGATGAATAAACAAAGATTCTGCAAGGCAAATACAAAAAATAGCTTTAGAAACCCCATTAAATGACAGAGGTTATTAAATTGGTGTAGCACTTGAATAATCTCTCACCATCTGTTTCTTTATTAGTGTTTCCTCCATGAATAACAAGCAAATTAAAGCCCAGTTAAATAAAATTAATCTGCTATTATACTGCTAACTTTGTAAAGAGAGATTAAGTACAAATAGAAAATTTGTTCAATATATCTATTGAAATTAATTAATTAACCTGGATCATTATTGAGATGCATATTTAGAATTAAAGGAGTATTAAAATGATTCATTTTCATTCTCTTTAAAATTAGTCCAGCCACTTAATTTGTATGACATAAGATGCCTCCTAATTCACAAAAGAATGAAAGGAAAATCAGAGAGATGTATTTTGAATGAAAAATGAAGCAGGCAGTAACACATTGTAGTAAAGAGTAAAAGTGTTGGAAAATACAGTGATATACATCTGAAAAAGAGGTGGGGGAAGAATCAGGAAACCTGCAGCGAGCTGAGAAAACAAAATTAAAAAAACTTATTAAAAGGCTGGAGGAAAGCTGCACCCTATGAATGGTTATGAGCAATTGCTCTGCTAATTCAGAGGAAAGGAGACAGGCCAATTTGCCAGAAGAAAAAAGAATAAAGGGAAACTAGGAAGGTGGTAATACATTATTTTCTTTTATAAGCAAGAACAAAAGAAAAAATAGTCTTTAGAGGAAGCAGTGGGAAGCATTTATTTGATATTAAAGAAAAAGCTAACCTGAAATTAAGTTTTTAATAAACTATACCAAGAAAGGATGTAGGACTCATGCTATCACAGAGAATATTCAAGGTTGACGTGTCCCAGATACATAATTCAGACATAATTTAAGATATCTTTTCATAGCAAACAGTATTCCTGAAGCTAACAGGTTTTTTCAGTGGTTACTGCTTCTATATTTTTTTGCCTCCAAAGGCATAATCGTTTTCTGATCTAAACCATTCCGCTACTTGTTTGCTCTGAAGTTATCCTTTCTTAAATAGGTATATTATTTGTCTGGTGGATCTCATTTCAGTAACAAAATTAAGACCTTAGTTACAGTCTGTGCTTCTGTACCATTGTAGTTGATGGAGTTCTACTGAATATCAAAAGCTTCACTGAGTAAAAATCTGTCCTCTAACAAGTTTATTTCAAAATGTGATACTAATTTTTCATCTATTTTGTGCTAGCATGGTTAGACGGACATGCCTGAAATAATTTGGAAAAAAAGCTAAATAATTACTGGTAATAAAGGTGGTAAATATCTACAACCTTTCCAGAATAATCAGTAGTATGCCAATATATCACAGCTAGATGAAGAATTAAAAAATACCAATCCTACAATATTTCAATGTTTATCATGGAATGGTTCACTTAACATTAATATTTTATGTATGTGGCAAGAATACATTAAGAAATTTAGCAAAAGCTTGGGATTTTATTTGTACGTCATCCATTAAAATTGTCGTAGAAATCTTTAAGTATTTCTGTCGAAAATGAGGAATTAGGTCTATTTGTTCCCTGATCAGCTTTCTGGTTTTTATCCCTTGATACTTATGGGAGCACTTAAATCTCATTAATATCAGAGCTTTCATGCAGATAGGTGTGGTACTCTGTATTTTGCCCTGAAGATAGTGTTGTATTATATATTACAGCAGCTACTTGCAGAATTAAGCAACTTTCAGTCATGTTAACACATGTGTGTTAACAATATAGAAATAAGCATGAGTAAATAATAGCACAGATCTACAGATAGCTAGATCTGTGCTATTATTATAATATAGTAGATAATCTATAATATAATAGATCTCTCTGGTGAGTGGATCTAAATTTTTAAGTACAAAAAAATGTGAAAATTTACTGCCCTGGTCTCCATTCTCATTTCAAAATCCTTTTTTTTTTTTTTTTTTAATAACAACTCCTTAAAACCTCCTATATGCATATAAAATAAAAAAGAAAAAACATATAAAAAACATATCATGCATATAAAATAAAATAAAATAAAAAAGAAAAAACAATTAACATATAAAAAAGTATCTTATTTTTTCATGTCTTGTGGGTTGTGAAAGAGTGCACTGGTGATTAAATCACTCACCTGTGAGCTTTCCTCATGAGTGGCATGTTCCTTAGAAAATAATGTAATGTCTGCGGTAATAACTTCAGTTGCCAGAACAAGCATCAGTCTGGCAAACTTAAAAACCAGACAAGCTGAAAATCCTTTAACATTTAATTTTTAAATTACCAATCATACCTTATAATTAATATATTTAGATTTTAACAAAATACCTATTCTACAAATTTACAGCAACTATTCAACTCTAGCATCATTCATTCTTTCTTGCTGCAAATAACTCGATGCTTACAAGATATATTATATTTCTGTCCACTTCCAGTAGGCATTAAGTTGTTCTGTGTTTTACAGGTGACCAGAATAAAACTGAAAATTCAAATAGCAATTGTTTTTTCTCATTAGTAAGGGTTATTTCTCTGTTTGAAATATGCATTGTCATATTGTACAAGAATTCAGAGGTTATTGCTAATATTCAGTGTGAGAATTAAAAGGCTCATTTCATGTCTGAACTTCTTAAAGAGCAATTTTAATATCACCACATCTGAGTACAAAAGACACAGAAGAATTTGTGCAATATCCAATTTCCTAAAGGCTGATTATTCTTCATTTTACAAAGGCACTTAAAAACAATCTGTAAAGTCTCACATTATAGCAGTGTTTACTGAGAATGCATCATTAAAGATAAACAACTTGAAAACAGGCGCCATGCTTCACTGAAATACTAGAGATTTTTGTTCTGTTTTTCAAGCAAGCAGGGTAGTTCATGTATAGTTTAACAAATTCAGAGCCATTGTCTGCTTCCACCAGCAAAATGTTAATTGACTCCACTAACTGAAGCCAGGACCATACTAATTTTTTCTTTATTCTCTTAATTCAGGGGTTTTTTTCTGTTAAATGCAGATTTTGCTCTAGAGATTAGACATGCTATGTGTTTGTATTAAGAGAAACTGAAGGAAGGTACATTGAATTAATTTAGGGTTTCTGTGACATACTCAGAGATAACTTAGAGAAATTGCTTCCCTTAAGGTGCTGAGTAACACTGTGTGTGTCGTATTTTGCTGCTATTCTGGAAGGTAAGGCGTTTTTAATGAAATTAAATAATTTCTGGGGAAGAGAAGGAGCTATGAAAAAATAGGCACATAAAGACCTGTAGTCAAGCAAAGAGATTTGACAACAGTAACCCCCTCAGTTCTTTCAAGAGACCCAGTGTCATCAGGTGATTAAATTACCTTTTTTGGAAGCTGAGAAACAGGGAAAGCATAGGTTGGGTAATAAATCCTATTGGTCAGCACACCCACACAGCAGTCTTGGGGAAGTCTCAAGGAAGTCTCTCCTGGGGGAAGGACAAGGTAAGACTCCTTCACTGTAATCCTACAACAAGCATAGTCCTAGAAAAGGAAATTAGATCCTGTACTCCCCATCTACAAGAAAAGTATTACCAGTGTGTTTGGAAAACACTTGAACATTACACTAATGACTCCTGGTGAAGCCACAGTAATGACATAAAATATCTAGTCATAAACTGTCTAACCTACCCTACCTTCACTGTTACTGCGAAAAGTAGGTGCCTTGTGTATCAGAGTAGATATCTGAAACAGGCCGAAGAAATGACACCCCAAAATCCCATCTCTTAAATGACTGGAATAGTTAATAAAGTAGGTAAACACCCTACCCTAAAGAGTTAGGGTAATATTCTAAGTCAGATAAGATTTATCTTACCTGTTTGAAAGAATTTAATATCAGAAGAAAAAGGTGTAATTGCCTTTAATCTCACTAATAATTAAGTCACTTCTAATAAAACCTATCATGATGAATAAAAATTGCTCTCCTTCGGCTAACATGAATACAATGTATTCAGAATTACAAGCTGGACATGAACATGAACAGACTTATATTTTGAATTCTTCATTATCTTACAAATTGTATTTTATGTAGGAGGCTGCTTTGAATCTACAGTGATTACAACACACACACACACATACAAACCCCTGCAAAACATAAAGGAGAGGTTTGTGATACTTGAATAATATATGAATTGAACATCATTACTCTGTATCCCTGGAGCATGAGAACTGATAAGTATTTTTCAGGTTCATACTTGAACAATGTTTGAAGATGCAGATGCATAAATCAGAGTCAATGACAGTAATAGTGGTTTTAGTAATGGTTTAATGAGAAGTAAAAATAGGCATCGTGGATAACATCACCCTCCTTTCCTTTTTGGTAGAAAATTTGTTATAATTGATGACAAAACACTGAGAAAGGAAAACAGACAGATATGAATTAAAATGCAGTATAAAGGGGTAGAGATAATAAGTTTTTGTAAACAGGAAATTAGGGTGGTTTTATATCTATGTTTGGAGAGTAATTTTATTTTTTTAAAAGCAATTTATTGACTTTATCTTTTGTAATGTATTTGGGAGGTCCACAGTCTTGGAAAAAAAACAAATTACCCTCTATCTCTCTCCTCTTTCTTCTTCTTTCTCCCACTACCATATCTGTATTTTTTCGTGTTTCAAAGTGTACTTCATCTGAATTCTGGTCAGAAAAAAAAAATCACTATTACTTCTAAATATACAAAAATGATGTTCATGTTTTTCAGGTGTTCTTAGACAGGTTAAACAAATTTTAGTTGATGACATTTCAAAGGCTCTTTATGAGCAAGATTATGACACTTACATTAAATTTGTGCAACCCCTGACTGAAAATAATTTCAATCAGTCCCTTCTGACTCAGAACATTTAGTGTGATTCTATGTGTGGGATTCTTTTCTAGTTACAACTTGGAGGGTAAGAAACTACTGCCACAGGTGAACAGAGAAAGCAGAATCTGATCCAAGTAACTGTATACATAATTAAGGCAAAATCAACAGGGAATTCAGCATGTAATATTAAGCAGAATTTTATTCAAGTTGTATGATGACAAGAAAATTAGAACAGAAATTCCTGTATACTTTTCAAAAAGCAACAATTTTTGCTATTGAAAAAAACCAAAAAGTTGTCCTTCTTCTATATGTTCTATGCTTTTGAAGGTAACTGATTTAAATAAATGTAGGATTTTTTAAAATAGCCTCATTTGTCAAGGAAAGGGTTTCTTACTTATGAGTGATTGCCAAATAAAATCACAAAGGCATGAATCATTAATCATAGCTCATAAATCACAAACTACTGTAGTAGTGAGTAGCAATAGCAAAAATAAAAAAAATAATAGGAGCACAAGGTAATTTATGAAGGGGTTCAGTTTGCTGAACCCTTAGGGAAAATCTCAGTAAACCTTTCCACTTAGTCATTCACAGTTTTTGCTCTTCTTTTATATTATTTAATACATTTCAGTTAAAAAGAGGAAAAAAAAAGCAGTAAAACAATAAGCTGGTCTCTGATACACTTATATCATCTGTAATTGCACTATATTTCATTTGGATGAAATGGGATTACTACTTTCCTTGAAGAGTGTAGGCATAATTGAAAGGCTGAAAAGTGGCATGAAAACAAAATATGAAATAAAGAGAATAGACATTTCCACAAGACTGAGCACAGATGGCACATTTACAATCTAAAAGTGGCAGAGACCTTTTGTCTTTGGTATGCAAATAACTAGTTAGAGAACTCTTTCTTTTTTATTTTAGAAATACCTCCCCCCCAAATGCTCTGTCCCTCCTGTGGCTCCGTCTCCTAAGCATTTTAAAGAGTTTTCTATTATTGTCACTAACCATCTATGTAAAATTTCTCTCCAGGATCAAATGAAGACATAATACAAAAGTTCCATGTCAGTGTTTAGCCCAACATTTTTTAGCTTGAAAAACACCAGCTTTACTGGTAGTAAAAAGTGACACAAAAATTAGATACTCAATATACATACTTTTATTTTAAAAACGCTATAAATTCTAGGACTTGAATTAGATAATACACTGTTTTAAAACAAATATTCACGTTTCCACGCAAAAGATGCACAGAATCCACAGTAATAGTTTCAGGAATTTAGGTGATTGAACACGGAAAGAAGTTTTTCAGATTCCTCTGTATTAGAACTAACATCTCAAACATCTTGGGAAGATGACAGCAAAGAACTACTGAAGTTCTGAACACCATGAAAATTAAATGCCCAGTACAGCTTATGCTCATTGTACTGCAACTCATTTACAGCCAATAAAAGGATAACATTATCATAAAGGAATTTGCCAAATCCCAAATACCTAATTACACAAATACAGGAATTTGCTAAATCCCAAATATTTAATTACACAAAGACAAAGGTACTACCTACTGCTTTATTTTTAGATGCATTCAGCTGATGATGTATAAAACAACATAACAGCATTGGCATTATGTATTTATATGTTTTCAGTATTCATGACTATAGATTGTAATATTTGCCCTTCTTTTTTTTGTGAAAAGAATCCAAGTTTAATGTGCACCATGAGAAATGTCAGTCCGGTACAGAATATACTGAACAAGCTTAACACCACTTAAATAATCCCATGCTGCATAACACTATTGGAATAGCAAAGATAAAGTATGTTCTGACCTTTGAAAACGGAAGGAAAACAACTGGAAATTCATTTAACAGTGGCCTAGTTGATTGAAAGTAGCTGTAATGTCTCTCATTTTCAACACTAAATTTTTATTTGAAAACAAATCTTCAATGTTACAAGTGACATAAATATTGCCACATTTTTCAGAGAGGAGCAGTAGACTTTGACATCTTTGTTTCAGAGTTGTATTACACAATCATTTGCTACTTTGCCACTGGCAATCACTTGCCACTTGGAAAATGAACACTGTACATTAGTCTAGACAGTTATGCTAAAAGTTGACATCAATAGAAAGAGTAAGTTCTCTTTGTGAAGAATGCAGGAAGTCCTAAATCTACCAAAATTAACATTTGAGAATTATTTACATTACACTCTCCATGCACTCACAAAACTTTATTTAAGTCTGGTATGTAGATACAAATAGATATACATATGGATATAGATGGATATAGGTATAGATAGATATAGATTATACAGATATATAGATATAGATATATAGATATATAGATACAGCTCTGTATTCAAGAACTCAAAGATTTCTCCCAGATCTCACTAGCAGCTCTTCCCATTTCTTACTTACATGCTCTCTGTTTCACACTTTACTTCTCAGGTGATATCTTGAGCACTGTGTGTACCTATTGGATAGCCCTTTCAGAGCTGAAAATATCAAATGCTTCAGGTAGCAAACAGCTTCTTAATTTTTTTGATCCGCACAAGCCAATCACTCACCACTAAGACCTGTGAAACAGACCTTTCTCTTTCACAGACACGACTTTTCTTTAATTAAAAAGAAAATAATGAGTAAATAATTTATGTACATCATACCTGTACTTAATTTGGTCATATCGGTTTCTCACCTAATGAAAGATTTGAAAGCCCAAAATCTTACTCTTTTTTTTTCCTTTTATTCTTCTAATAATACCTGTTCTCTATGAAGTTACCTATGTTTATAGAAATAGGTACACTCTACAAACAAGTTGGAACAGATTTCTAAGACTTAAACTTTGCTCTGAAGTTTTGTGGTTTTTTGATACTAAGAACAACTTCATAATTATATCTGTTCCAACAAAAACAAATGGCTTTCCAGCAACTCTTCAGAAATGTGAAAATACATTTGCAAAACCATGAGAACTTAACTAAGTAACCACCATTCTATCTTAATACTACTTCAGCATTTAATCTTCTTTTGCCATCTCTGTAAGAAATATCATTAATAAAGACAGTAACAGCAAGATTAACCATTTAGTCAATCTTTAATTAGTAGATATCTCTGCAAAGATATCTCAGAGGTAGCCAGAGAGACTCCATACAATAACAGTGCCTACATCTCTACTGGATGACCTGAGCTCTCCTAAGTTATCTTAATTTAACAAGTAATCTCACCAAAGAAGAGAGGATTTATACAACGAAAATTACTTCTGAAGATGTGAAATCACATTCCCTCTCAACTGATATAGTAATACCAACTGTTAAAATTTGTCTTGCTCTCTTGCATTTTTTTTGTTTGTTGACTTAGATCATATGATATATCATATGATTCTAAGATTCTAGGCAAATTTACTGTATTTAATATAGAGAGATCCTGCACAGAAATTCAAAAATGTTGAATCTAAAAGTTTTAATGAATTACGTCATATGAATAGTGCTGTGACTCAAGGAATGAAAGGGGATCTTTATATTTGTTTTTCACAGATATATTTGCTATTCATTAACTGATGCAGCTTTACTTTGAGGGTGTACCATTAAGACTTATTCATCTCTTAAACTCCATCAAATCTAGACCACCATTTTAGGAACAAAAACGTAATGAATCAGTTAGTATGGCATTCAGTAAGATATTTTTCTCTTTGGAAATTAGGAAACAAGGAAGATAATATATCTATGAGATCAGTATGTCACAGAACCATAGAACATAGAAACAAAGGATGGCTGGTGTTGGAAGGGACTTTAAAGAGCAGCCAGTTTCAACCCCTCTACATTGGATAGGGACACCTTTGACTAGATCAGCTTGCTCAGAGCGCCATCCAGCCTTGTTTTGAATACTCTCAGGGGTGGGTCATCCACAACTTCTCTGGTCAGCCTGTTCCAATGTCTCACCCCCCTCACAGTAAAAAATTTCTTCCTGATATCTAATGTAAACCTACCCTCTTTCAATTTAAAGCCATTTCCCTTTGTCCTGTCACTGCATGCCCTTGAAAAAGTCTCTCCCTATCTTTCTCATAGGTTCCCTTAAGGTGCTGGAAGTCTGCAGTTAGGCCACCCTAAAGCCTTCTCTAATATATGTCGTCCTCTGCCGCTAGCTGAATCTTTCCCTAAGTCACATAAACATGGTAAAACTGCAGCTTGGGGCAGGAGCACAGGATTAGCTTCTTTATCATTACTTGCATCACTGTTTGGGAAGACAACATATGAGATCTTTTTGATTTTATTCATTGTGCTACCTTTGTCTTCTCTGCATTTTGTAACCTGATCTCCCTGGTGAAATCACACAGCTAAATTTGAGAGGCATATTGAGATTCTCATGCCTCTGAAATGTGTATTGATCAATAGAGGTTCACCTCCGATATTCAAGATCATTTTACAATAAACTCCTTGTAATATATAAGTCAAAAACGTCACACAGAATTTTTCAAGAGCATAGATCGATCCTCCAAATTCCTTTTGATAAATCAGTCACTACCTGGGGTGTTGGTGGGATTTACAAAACCTCTTCAATATGTGTCCACGCTGTTTCTAATATCAATTAGGTGTGTTGAGGTAATGATAAATAGATGTTCTAACAAATTTTCAATTAATTAAGCAAGTATAATCCAATGTTGGAATATCCAAAACCCAATATAAGAATGAAAGAGAAGGTATTTGTTGTACTTGTACAACAGCAAAAAAAGTTGGTTATGGAAACAAGACTTTTCAATAATGATTTCAAAAGTGATTTAATAGTCATAGAACAACAACAGTATCAGTTCCAAAAATGACAGTTTCTACCATGGGAGGATGTTGTGTGGACATTCTGATTTAGGCTAGAATATTTACTGATTCCTCTGGTTTAGTGAAAAATTAAAGTTTTCCTTGACTGTAAGGAAAAAATTATAAGCTCTCAATTTTCATTTTTTTTAATCCTCAAAAACCCCTAAACCTCTCAATTCAGAATAAAGGTGAGAATCTAAAGAGGAATACCAAGATGGATGAAGATATCAATGCTACCTTAACTATTAAGGAAGTAATAAAGCCTTTATTTTAAAAAGAATGACAAATATCTGCAGGAAGAAACAGCAGTAGAATCTGCTGGCACTTCAAGTACTGGCTTGCAAACATTCATTAATAGTGAAAAAAGAAATTCTGACCAGTCTGTGGGGTTGGGTCATCATACCTGGGGAAAACCTCAGCCAAAAAGCAAAAGTATAAAAAAGTATCAAAAAAGAAAGTATAAAAAAATCATAAGCAATGACTTCTGCATGATATATTGTGTTTTCTCTTTCCTCTCACTGTCTTTTTCCTCTCACTTTCTGAATGTTCTTTGAGGCTAAATGTAGGTCTGTTATGGGATTATGGATATGACATAGTTATTGGTCTTTTTTCTTTTAAAGGATTTCCTCAGTACAGATAAAAAACTATGTGTGCTTTTTTCATAACTCCATGGGAATAAACTTTCATCTAAAAAAAGTCCTGCCAACTGCAGAAACATGGCTACTGAAAAGACCCAGCTAATACAGATAATGTAATCACTGATGTGAATTATCTCACACACAGTTTCTGTTGTGGAAGACATGAATTTTAGAAAGATCATTTCTTTACCTTTTTTTCCCCAGTGAACAGCCATTTTTTCTTCTTTTAAAATGAGCTTCAAGAATCAAAGAGGTGTATATAAGTACAGTAAAATATAATCAAGAGAATTTTAATCTAGCACAAAGTAGGCATGATACCACTTAATCAAAGACAAAAGGGCTTCCAAGCATGTCCAAATTTTTACAAGCAAAATTAAGCCATAACAAATCTTCAACACAATGCATATATCAATCTGAGCTTTCCAGTTGCTAACAGAATGCAAACATTTGAGACAGTCTGATTAAGCTGGAATATTTCCCTCATTATTTTATTGGTGTTTCTTGGTTTTATTTCTATATGTAAACTGCCTATGTATTTTTGGTGCTATTTCTTGTTTTGATGGGTTTCATTCTTTGCAGCTCATTTGGGTGTACCACCTCCTATCTCATTCAATTTCATGCAACAACATTTAGTAAATTATGTGCTCTCATAATTTTCAGTAGACTGCAGTGGTCTACAAGAAATAATTAAATAATAATGTAGCTCAAATTCATCCTTTTGATTGGGGTGGAAAGAATATCTCACACGGCACACATCATTTCACAAACTTCACTTTCATAAATAATCACAGAATCACTGAATGGATAAGGTTGGAAGGGACCACAGTGATTAATCTGGTCCATCCTCCCTGCTCAGGCAGGGTCATCCTAGCCCACAGGGCACAGGACTGCATCCTAGCAGTTCTTGAATATCTTCACTGGGGGAGATTCCACAACCTTTCTGGGCTACCTGTTCCAGGGCTTTGACACATGCGGAGTAAAATTCTTCCTCTTGTTTAAGCAGAGCTTCCTGTGCCCCAGTTTCTGCCTGCTGCCTCTTGTCCTGCTGATTGGCATCACCGAGCAGATCCTGGCTCCATCCTTTTGACACCCTCCCTTCAGGTAGTTATAGACATTGATGAGGTTCCCTCTCAGCTGTCCATTCTTGAGGCTTAACAGAGTCAGCTCCTTCAAGTTATCATTGTAAGAGATGCTCCAGTCCCTTAATCATCTTTGTTGCCCTCCCCTGGACCCACTCTAGGAACTCTGTGTTTCTCTTGTACTGAGAAGCCCAGAACTAGGCGTATAAATGGTATCCACAAATTTACACTCAAATTTCCCACACCAAAGTCAAAAGAACCTCATCACAAATACCAACAAAGGTGGACAATTATCACACACTCCACCTCTTGTCCATCACATTAAACAACAAAGACTGCCCACAAATACTTGGCCATGGATTTTCCTGTAGGGTGTTAAGTAATTTTAACAATTCCAGATTTCAATGATATAATAATAAATAAGCAGGATTTCCCACTTTACTGACTCAGACAGTTTCATCAAGTATGTGGCTATCTTGAGAGAAGTATCAATAAAGCTATCTAGTCAGTCATTAATACAATGGTAGGTTTAGCTCCCACTCACAAACAAATAAAATAGAATTTTAATTTGGTCTTTGCTACAGTCGCCTTTCTTAAGGAAAAAGGCAACTGATATATTTTTCTTAAATTACTATTTTTAGAAGATAATATTTTCAGGAAATGTAATTACTCTGTCCAATGATTTAATGTTCTGATCCTCAATAGTTTGAAGAATAATTGGTGAATTTATTTGCATGTGCCTTTTTTTGAAAGATGGTTTAAGAAAAGAGAAGATTTCATACTGTACAGGAATGTTTCTGAAGTCATTTCAGCAATAATGAACCTTTTGTGATTTTTGGAAGAATATTTAACCCTTAAAGGTATTGCACCTTTGCTGCTTTAATAAATTTAGCCAATTGGACTTAGAGGTAATTTCTGTTAGGGGGTCTTTATGTCTACACAGACATCCTAAGGGATCCTATGTGCATGACCCTAAATTATTCTGTTACTAGTCCATGCAGCATAAATGTAGATATAGAGGGATTTTTAATTTATGAAATATATTCAGTGAAATATTATCTAAATGCATGCTGAGGGATTTTTTTTTATTCTTCTTTTTGAGATAAATGGAAAGCTGATTCTATAAATGAACTTGAAGACCAGAAATTCCAAGAGATCTCAGAATTATCTGGAATTTATCTTACATTGCTTAATATCTATTCTTTACAAGACGCTTTTATTTAATGCCATGCTCAATCCTTTTTTCTCTTTTGAAGTACACTGACTCATTCCTGTGGCCATAGAATTCTCCTTATGTGCAACTCCAAGAAAGTCATTACATTCTGAGCTACTGGCAGACAACAGTGTGAGTGTGGCAATTCCAAGTTCTACAGCAGTTTGGGTAGGGTAACAATACAAATTCTGCAATTACATTATTAATCTTTGTTGTTTCAATATGCCAAGAAATACATAGTGCCTTATTAATTCCTTTGAAAACCTGACTAATTATCTCTGTAACAACAGATTTTCAACCTCATACTTAGTGATAAAAAAAAGCTCTTGCAGTCTGGGATCATGAATTTTTAAATATTAATAGGAACATGACTCTACATCTTGTTTGTCTGCTGTAATCTGGACTGCCCAAGTGTGACAATAAACTAAATCCACCACTCTCAGTCTTTCTCCCGGTAGAAATACTGGTCACAGTTTTCATTATTATGTTCCAATGATAACATACTGCTTTATGTTATCATGGAAAGTATCTGGAGTCCTGCCCTAAAAACAAGACCCTACCTAATAGCCATCTGTCACTAGAGAATGTTAATTGTGCAAAAAAAAAACCAAAAAAAAAACCAGCCAACAGAAAGATTTCATTTCTCTTCTGCAGGCCAGCATGGCCCTTCTATCTGCTTCTCACTGAAGACTACCTGGGTCTGCAGAATTATCACTGGGACCTCTGAGTCTCTAAAAAATGGATTTTTTTTCTTTTGACATAAGACAGTTAAGGAGGAATGATTGCAAACCCCTGGCTGAGTGTTACATGCAAACGTATGTGAAAAAATCATGTGGGCTTTTTACAGGAAATTAATATTCCAGCCGAAGACCCAACCTCAAAAATATACAAGGATTTTTCACAACAAAGCTAGAAATACAAGCTGGTTGTAATAAAAACAGAAACAAGGTAGACATAAGAAAGTAGTTTCTTCTTATAACATTAAAATCTTAAGAATGACAGGGTGTTTCATAATGGTAAAACTGTTTCAATATTATACACTGTGCAATATGCATTAGTAATGTATATATATACTATTGTAATTAATAATACTTGGTCATAGATAGCATTTGAGGAATGACTTTGTAATGGAGAAGCTTCAGAAGCAGGACATTATAATTTGAAGTTTGATTGTAATAGCTCTGGTGAGCTTTATTTTCTAGCTGGAAATATTAAATCTGCTCACTGTTAAACAAGGTGCTTGGTACTTGACACTTTCTGTATGCATTAAAATATCAGAATTCAGATCTTAATCCTTTACAAAACATAGTTTGTGATTCATTTGAATTATAAGTACACTAATGATCTTTGAAAAGGAATTGTAATTTGTCAGAAAGAATGAACTGGCAATTAAGACGTGCCAGCACTAAGAACAAGAAATGGGAGAAGTGAATTTTCAGAACTGGAAGAGGAACTTGTAGAAACCCAGGCAGGAAAAAACAGAGTTGCCCAAAACTGTGCTTCATCTGGATGTTGGCTGAGAATATTGAAATACCACAACCAGACGAGAAACTCTGAAGCAATTTTGGGGCCATTAAGATAGTCACAGTTCTCACGAAGCCTTAAATGACAATATATTGGTATTCTTATATCATGAGATGAAAATGAATATACAAAGATAATGACTGTCCAAAGAAACTTTCACACCTGAGCAATGTTAACCATGTGCCCAGAAGGAACATTTCTATAATGCACTGTAAAATCATTTACAGTAATTGCTGAGACGCGCAATTAAATCTAGACTGTTTTGTGACTTCCAAATATTGGCTTAGTGGCAGAAGTAGTCACAGATCTAGGTTCTCCAGAAAATTCTGTCTGCTCTATGAGTAGAAAGCCATATAAAATTTTCTCTTTCTCATGATCTGATGTTATTCTGGATAGGTTTGATTAAATTACACCACATTTCTTTTTGTACAAAAACATGCCCAGCATTTTCTCTGAATTAGAGTTTTGAACTTTTATTTCCCCAGGTTTCTATAGAAAAGTCTGTGATGGATCATTTGGTTTTCTTTAAAATGAACACAAATGTGTTAGTTATGATTTTAGATCCTTTTGTCTGTCAGTGGGTAGGCATTCATGTGTGATTCAGAGAACAAAAAGAGATACCTGCTGTGTCACTCGCAGTGGAGACAGTGAAGGAAATCTAAAAACTGCTATTGCAAGAAAAGTTGCTATTGCACCTGGAGACTTTGAAGTCAATTTTTCAAAGGTTATTTCTTGTCAGATTTTAAAAGTTAATATCTGTGAACAGGAGGGAGCCTCCAAACAAACTGCAGTTTTAGGGATCTCAGAATACTTCTTTTCTTTTCTCTTCCCTAGTGCAAAAAAATGCATCCATAACATAGGAGGTATGAACACAGGTGCTGGAATAAAGGGTAAGATCCAGTTTTTAATTACAAAGCCTATCATACACTTTCATCATAATGCTACATGTCATAAGTCACAGCAGTTGTAGGATGGTTCTAAAAGTGATAAACAATTTCATGGCAAGAAAAAAAATCTATTACAAAAAGAAATCAGCTCAGGTGAACTTTGAGAGATTGTATGGTTCAGCCTCTTCCACTGTAGCCAGTAATATCTGGTATTGAGCACTATTAGAGACAAGCTATTATATAGAACACTTCTACCAGAAAGATATTCTCAAATGGACTGATTGAGAGATGCTCCAGTCCCTAACGTGCACACACACACACAAAAAAAAAAAAAAAAAAAGGAAATTAAAAAAAAAAAAAAAAAAAAAGAAATTGAAAAAAAAAAAAGGAAAAGTAAAGGCCTGGTACAAGTTTTATTTTTAAAAGTACACTGAATATGGCAGTTAAAGACCAGATCTCAAAATTGTACTAGGAAAAATCCACTGAAGAAAAGAGTTCTTTTCATATCAGATATAAACAAATTATTACATATGAGGTGCAAGTCTTCTCTGCATGCTGATATGCATGCAGAGAAGACTTGCACAGAAATCAGTATTTTTTTTTCTAATAAGAAAGGGTTTAGTGTGATTAAAATACAGGAAGAATAAGCAGAAGGATTCAACATTGTTAAGAACAAGTGACTCTTAAAAGTCGTAATTTCTTTCCTGTGGTGTTTAGAAAGGATGGAAAATTATTTAGAGTATTCACACATTAATCACAGATTTATTTTTTGTTCCATAGGAAAAATGTTTACAAGACTTTCTTTGTGACAGATGTACATAAACTCTAATTTTATTCCTAAGAACCAGCTCATATTTTATTTAGGGTTTTTTGATAATTAATCTTTGTGTAGAAGAAAAATATATTTCTTTCTTTGGATGTTTCACCATTGAAAGTATTTTGCATCACATAAGCTCTCAAAGCGCAAAAAAGGGGCCCTGTATCTTAGTTAAAATTTTAAAAAAAAAAAAACAAAAACAAAAAACAAAAAACTAGACACGTAAGAAAAGGGACCTAGAAGTCACATTTGCCATACCTATATATACAAAAAACCTTTTTAACAAGGCAAGACTCAGAACCAAGACACTGAGTTGTTGAAACACTAATTTAGCTAATCTTTAAATGGACTGATTTTATAGAGTAAGTATACCTACCTCAGTATAATGAAACAAGATAATGTTTAGGGGTGTGCAAGAACTACAGTGCAACTTCACAATAACAACAACAATGTAAACCAGTGTAATTATCTGATGTAATTATCTGACACATAAGAAGTTGAATACCTTTTTTTTCACATCTTCTGCAAAACCTTTCACAGGGCATGCTACAATGAGCAGGACAATAGTTTTATAACTGAAACAAACATGCAAGTATGTACGTGAGATCATATAAGAATTCCTTGGGCTAGTTTTATTTTCTTGAGTCATAAATTTCAAACTTAACGATTGTTATTCAAAGTTGGGGCTTTTTGTTGTTGGGGTTTTTTTTTGGGTTTTTTGTTGGTTTTTTTTTTTTTTAATGCACATGATTTTTCACAGAAAATCAGTTTGCTTGCTCCTGGATATTGCTGGTGAGAACAAACTCAGGTCTCAGCCTTTGCAGTTACAGCAGAGTTTTCAGAAATTGTGGTTACAGGAAAAGAATTCACAAAGAAAGATTGAAACTCAAATGTACACATAATCCCTTCTGGTCTTTCTGGGGTTTGACTCAGAATTTTTTCTGGGTACTTATATTTCTAGTCCCAACTTTATAATTTTTTCTTACAATTTAATGGCATTGAGAGATTTTTAAGCTAGTGGCAAGTTTTACTGATAGCAAAAAGTGTCAGCAGTTCACAGAAGGAAAAGGCAGCTCTTTTGTTTATCACTTGACTGTAGATAAATACAGAAGTTTGAAAAAAACCCAAGAATTGGGTTAAGTACACAGTGATAGAAAACACTTCAATCTTACATTTTTAAAGTTATTTATTCATGTATTTTTCTAACTCATAAAACAAGGTGTGGTTCCAAAGTCTAAAAAACAAAAGTGATGAAGTCAAACAGGTTTAAAAGAGGAACTCCAGGTAAACTGAATCTGATGTCTTAGAATAAAGAAATCATTCAAGATCTTTGTTTTGAAGTTAAAAACAAATAAACAAACAAACAAACAGAATAAGAGACTGAAAATGTGATGGGCTGTTTTTCTTTTTCCTGATTGTTGTAGATCTACTACTGTTCCCAGGGTCCAGTGCATCAGAAGATACATTTCAGCGCTGCCTAGGGCTAGTAGTCTCACTGTGAAAACCCCTCAAGACCTCTCCAGCACCACTGTTTTGATGACATTCTACTTAATGAAAGAAAATAATTGGGGGAAGTTTTTTTCTTGCTCTAACTGTACTTGAATCCTGACCAGGTAATCAGACAGGAATCATGGTAGAGGGGCATTGCTGTAAGGCAGAGGCAAATGTGGGTATGTGTCCTGATCAGAAGCACTGGAAGAGGGACCTGCTCTGTACGGCCAGCCCTGGCTTGCTCCATGGGCAAAGGTGGGACTCTGCCTGATGAAAACAGGTAGGACAACTGTTTCTCTTGCTACACTCTTTTAGGAGCACAGGACCAAAGCTGATCCTCTGACACAAGGGAGATGTTTGTCAGAGCAATGCTTCACTGCAAAAAGGGGGCTACTCCTTTCACACAGCGAGCTAAGCTTGTGAAAAGTACTCTTAAATAAACTAAATTATAGGACCTTCCCCTTCAGATATGCCGTGCATTTCTAAAGGCTTTGAGCCTGTGATAAAACTGCATGGTGATGCATGTATTGAACGCTCATGAGCAAAGAAATTCCAAACAAATATTGACAGACTCATAACAAGACAAAGAACTCTGCTCCTCTGTTTTCATCTCACTACAAAGTGTGAAAATATACAGTGCATGAGAAATGTCAGCAGAGTTTCTGAGATGTTCTTGCATACTCCAGTGACAGACATAGTGAAAGAACACATATTAAACTGCAGCATCCAGCTGACAACACTAAACATTGCAGCATGGAAAATGAGAGGATCAGCTGTCTTCTCCCCATCTTCTTCATCTAATCTAGCAGAGTCAGTTACAAGGGAAATGTAATTATAAATAAATAAGTATTTCCTGTCTTTCACAGGAACTCATTGCTGTACACAAGAAGCAAGCAGTACCATGACCATAGCAAGGCATGAATGACAGGAATGAATTGCAGAATGGGGACGGAAAGAGGGAAGGAGGGAGACAACCCTTGCTGCTTCTAATCTTGAGACAGTACTATAGTTATAGTATACAAGCTGGAATCTTGGCATGACCATTCTGGGCAATGTACACCACCTCTGTATACGACTGTATGGTAAGGTAATACGCACTGCATCTGTATTTACCACCAAAAAAGCAATGATTAAAAAGATTGAAAGGCTGGTTTATGTTACAAAAAAAAGGAATTAATAACTACCAGACTAATTTTTTACTCACAGAACTATTAAAAATGCATTTTTGTCTTGCTAAAAAATGAATGAACAAGAGAGGAAATATATGTATTATGTCAAGATGAATTTCAAAATATTTTATTCTATCTATGTAGTTATTTTATCTAGGAACTTGTCATATTCAAGTATCTAGAAGCATGGTACAATGAAACAAGGCCATTGCCTGAACTTCTCATTAGAAGTTCATTAGAAGGCAAGTTCATTGCCTGAACTTCTCATTAGATACCAAATCTAATCTTGCTCATGGAAATACAAAGTAGTAGGTCAAGTCTTCCTTGTACAGATTTTTTCCTGTGCAAAGAAGTGGTGCTATCTAAAAAGTTTTTCATATAAATCTTTGCCTGAGATTTTCAACACTACTTAGAAAAGTTGAAGTCCCTGTATGTATTAAGAAACAGGCTTTCAAAAACATCCTAAAGCAATAAATATATTAGCCTTTCGCATTCGGCAACTTATAAACTGTAGTTGTCCTTTCCCATAAAATGCCCATTTCATTGCACCATTTCCACAATTCAATACTTACATAAAACCAAAGCAGAGATAGTGTACTGATGGATTTACATCCTAGCTTAAATTCTTCTGCATATATATAAAAGTTATCTCAGTACCATCACCATGGAAATCTCCATGTACCATGCATCAAATAAAGACAAGTCTGAAGAGATGTGAGTACCAAAACCTGCAAGCATCTCCTTATTATGCAGTGATATTTCCTTACATGGGAATAAAAATTTTTGTCAAAAAAATAGCAGATTAATTACAGGAAATGTCATGGTTTTTGCCTGTGCAAAATTAATTTTCACCCATCATTATTTTATTTTCATTGAAATTGATTTTAAAATATTTTTTAGCAGGAACTGAAACATGATATTATATTCTTAAATTGAAAAAACCCCATTCTTTTCCTTTAAACTCATATGTATAAGGTTTAGATTTTTACTCTGAAGTCAAACTAAATAAGTACTCTTTATGGTATATACATATGTCCTGAAAGTTTAATGGTAACCATAATGCACATTTTAGAAACATTCTGAAAAGTTTTCAACTGGTTATCTTCAGTGTCTTTCACTTTACAGTTAAAAGTAATTAAGAATGGATAATTTATGAGATCGCATTGAAACATAAAACTTCAAAGGTAAAGATATAAAGCATGGTTTTGGTCGACAAGCATTTTCATTCAGATTTGTTGGCCTGTAGCTGCTGTGATGTTTTAATTGTGTAAGTTAGAAAGCAGATTAGCATTAGAAGCATTAGAAGAGATGGATAAATATATACCCTCAACTATTTTTCCTAATGCAACAGTCATGTCTTTGTCTTTGTCCATGCATAATTCTCTGATTTATTAATTCCTGGATCTCTTATTGCCAAATCTTTATTCTTCTATGCTATTTTGGACTAATCACATTAACCATTAGCTAATTAAAATGCTCAGATGTTGGTAAATGTTTATAGAGAATGATACTATCTCCATTTCAACTGCATAATTGCCATATAATAATTAAAAATTACCTACATTACCTTAGAACTTAAGAATGAATATTTGTTTCTCTTGGGTTTTGCTAATTGCTTTTATACATGTGAGCAGTGTATCAATTCTACTTAAGCATCAGCTAATTGGAAAACAGTGACCTGTCTTTCCTACACAGCACAGTGGGTTTCTGTTCAGGACTGGTTTCTGTTTCCAGACTGGGAAAAAAAAAAAAACAAAAACCAAACGTAGTCCAGCAGCTGAACAGAACATAGCGAATGTACCCTTTCTTCTTACCATACCATATAACAGTCTGTTACCTTATCTTTTCCTTCTTTTTTTTTTTTTTTCAGTAATGCATCTCACTAATATTATCAGTGGGGATTCATCTCCCATCATTTGCACATAAATGGGGCTATATCATTAGGTTCTCTAGGAGCTCTGGGCTTATTTTTGTGTGCAGATAGTTTTCAGACAGGTACTCTTTATTCATTCAGGGAGGCCTCACAGTGCAGTGATTTATCCCTTGATACAGATCTTTGACATGAGAACACAGAGGGTGATTTATTCTGCGTGATTTAGTTGAGTGAACATGTGCTGTCAAATAGTAAAATGAAGTGTGTATATTGTATAATGGGGGAATTGAAATAGAATTTATAAACTGTCAGCTTATTGTCAAACCCTGTGCAATTTCTACTAAACTCTTCAAAAAAAAAAGCTCTATTTCAAGTTGTTTCAGCAGCAGCTGCAGCTGTTTAAGACATGCTGGGAAGAAGCAGTAATGGCAGTGCTTAGCACTTCATTACATGTCATTAATTCATGTCACCATTATGCTCTTCTATTTACACTGTGCTGGCATGTAACTTATCTCCTTACTTTCCTATAAAATCTGTCCAAGAATTGTTTCCATTAACATCCATTGCCAGGTTTCTCTCAAATAAGATTGGAACTCCCTGTTAGCTTCCTGCATGGGTGCTTAAAGGCTTGCTTTTCTGCTTCTGTGAGTCCTGCAGCTATCTCTAGGAAGATAATCCATGGTGAGTTAGCTTCATGCATCCTCAGTCAGGAGAAAACAGCAGGCCTTTCACAGCCCAGCCAGATTCCTTGCAAGTTTTCAGATCTCTTATCAGGTTATGAACATAAAGTTCATAAAGTGATAGAAACAGTACCTCCTAGGTCAGGTTGTTGTACAGTTCATCCCATCATGCTGAGGCATAAAAAGAGCTAGATCTTCTTCACCTGGGAGGAGAAGTAGAACTGGTTCCTCTCCCTGAGGCCAATGCTAGTGCTCTTCCTGTACTAAATTGCTTAAGAATGATCCAAACTGCAAGAGACCGAAAAGGTCACCTTGAAATGCCTCCTGTTAATGTTAGCCCAGTGAGCAGTAAACCTGAGGCTAAGTGCAGAGTAAATTCATGTCCTTAACAAACTGCCAAGTAACCCTGTCAAAGGATCCACCAGGCAACTTATATCTTCATCTAAACATAACATTTTAACTGTTATAGCTATGGTATGTGATTAATGAAGGTACTTTTTTTTCATCCTTGCTTTCTATGTCACTGCTTCCAAGCAGCTGTGCTCTCTGATTTTTTTCTCTGGAAAATAAGCAACTATTTCACTGGGTATATCTGTGCCCTAATTTTGGGGGATTTTTAACTTTAAAATTGCTTCTGTGAGCAGTTTTGAAACAAGAAATGGAAGCCAGCATTATTATGTTGAAATTCATGCTTATCCTGTGGCCTGAAAGGCTTGCCTCAAGTGTAGGTATATCTCCAACAAATTTAATATGAACATGTGGATTTCTGTCCAAATCTAAGTGAGTCCTCAGTGACTGCAATAGAACTGCAAAGAATCCATAGCAGCAGCCTAGTGCAAAACCCATCAAAATAGGTTCCATGTCCAGAACTATACTGAGACAGTCAGGCAAACATAGGGATAAAATAATTTGTGACTATTTTATTTTGTTTTTACATATATATACACACACACATATATATAATTTATTAAGAAACTTAATTTTCAAAATATTTACCTGTCTAGAGATTGCTTCCCCTAATCAAACATTTAAACCTTTGTGATGTTGGAGAGTTTGCACTTTTTTTTTTCAAGAATCTTGAAATAAACCATTCATTTTCATGGAAGAAAACAGGGAATGTGTTTTGTTCCAATACCTACCACTTTGAAAATACACTTTTTTATGTCATGATATCTGGTAATGAAGAAGAAAACAAAACAAAAAGAAAAAGTAAATTGCTTTTTAAAATTCTGAAGCCTGAGCTGAAAAATACCAGGGGTACATATGTGGAATTATGGTAGGACATGAACGTTCCTCAGGAGCTAAGCATGGTTTGCATGATCAAAATATATCAGGTCTAGTACCAAGCATAATAAAGATATTTTGCAGAATATCTTTTTTGTGAAGATGAGCCCAGGTATTTTAATTAAATAAAAAAAAATTGCAGCATGGAAATTTCTCCATATTTTCGCTTCTGGTTTAACTTAGAAAAATAATAAGCAACAAAGGCAACAAAATAAACACACTCCCTCCACACACTTGTTTTTTTGTAATAGATTGCAGTGTAAACATAGATACATATTTGGCCTGAGGCAGACAACAGTGCTACTATCATTAGGGAAAATGACTTCGGAGGGTTCCAGGTTTTCAGCCCAGCTGAGCTGACAGAAAATTCAGCTGAGTGGATCAGGGAGAAAATGTATTTTCCTTACATATTGGGATGCACAAAATGTACTGTGTCTGCTTCTAGATCAGTGTTCTCTGTATGTCTGTCGTAATTCAATATCATGCTACCATCCCTGTCTATTGTGAAAAGCTCCATCTGCTCTCTGATATCTCATTTTTCCTTGCTATGCAGGAAAGACATTAGGAGACGGAGGTCAGAGTTCTACCTCATTTTATGCATGTTTTATTTGTAGACAGTGCATTTTATTTGCCATGTGGGCAGTCATGTAGTTAATGATAAAGCTCATCCTACTCCAGACACACCAGCTCCCACTTAGGCTAAATTATTCTCATTAACTGCCTGAAGTATGGAAGATATGATAGACATTATTGCAATCCTTGCACAAAGCTTTTAAGACTGTAGTTATTGCTTTGTGATCAAGGGAATCATGAAAGCATGGACTGGCATAGGTTACAATTCTTTCTTTTCTAGAAAAATACATTCATCTCTTCAGCCAAGCTGCTCCTGGAGAGAAAACTGACTGTTCTCTGCTATTATGAACACTTTCTATGTTTTAATCTATGCTTTTTGCTGCACAGCTGGTAGGAACAGCAACGAGCCTGGAACTGAAGGACAGAGGGAGGCTTTCAAGTGCCATGTCGGGAGTCTAATTAGAATTTCTTAAAATTCAGTATCTAAGTGCAAGAGAAGATGAAGAAAGACCAATCCCTCTTGAGTAGGCAAACTGTTACTACACATCTTCTCATGAAACAAATGCTTTTTTTGCTTTTCTTTCCTTTTCTCCATTATGTTATTTAGAATGATTTTAGCTATTTCTGAACAGTGCATTTCATAGAACATTCTCTCAAACTTTCTGCCAAGTGTAGACTAACCAAGCTTCAGTTCTTGACAAATTTTCATCAGCATAGACACATTACAAATATGAAAGTCCAGGGCTATGTTTTTGAAGTCCCACAAACATAAAACTTAAATGTAAAGGTACAAGTGTGCTGTTAAAGTGTATTAAAGTCATATTATTCAGTGGAAGGAAATGAGATAAATTTTTGATCTTGTATTCAGAGTGTAACTCACATCACCTAACTCTTTAAGATCTGAAATCTAAACACCTAGAAGTACAATAATCACTCCAGGCTTCTGTTTTGTTTAACTTAGGAAAGTTTTTGACATCCACTTTTAAACAGTTAAATCACACCACTGAAATCTCTTTGTTTCTCCACTGTAAAAAGAGTCCAGATAATTGGATCAGAATTTCATTCTCTAGAATCACAAAAGAAAAATACTGTAATTCAGTAATAGGCACAAGGTAGGATCAGCAAAAACTATGCTTGTTAGTTAATGAATTCAGTTAATGAATTCAGCATGTGCTTTCTGAGAGTAATAATAATAAAAGAAAATAAAAAGAATTTTCAGAGTAAGGATCATATCCAAATAAAACTGATTTCAAGATTTAAGGTGTAAATTATTCCTTTTTAAAGTATATTAAGTATATGCCTCCATCAAGGAACACAACTTCAACAGATTCTCTAAGTGCTTCAAAAGTCTGTAACAATTACTTTTAAATGATGTAAGAAAGGAAAAATTCCACATATTAAGTTCTTCAAGTAATAAGTATGAAAATTGATTTGCTTTTGTCTGGTTTTGTATATTGTATATGAAAATATAAACAACTGAAACTTTGCATAAGGGTTTACTTATTATTATAATGAGGGTATTTAATTTGTGTAAGATTTTTATCATTTTAGTGTCTCTACTAAATTAATTTCATCTTACAATAGCATGAGTTTAAAAAATATTTGGAAAGTTGATGTATGATAGCACAGAAGACATTTCTGTAAACAACTGCAGAATATACGAGAAGATATATGTTGACTTTTAGCAAGTAAAATTCAACAATTGCATCACTGTATGCTGGGGGCTGACTGACACATTGTCCATAAGCCAGCAATGTTTGTTTATGGTGAAGGAGGTTAATGGTATCTGTGCTGAAGTTGGAGAAATTTCACCATCAGTGTGAGTGGAGGGAGGGATCCCTTCCCTCTTCAAGCACTGGTAAGGTCACACCAAATCTCATTCTGGGCTGCCCCTTCTGAACATCAGAATCTTTCTTACTGTGAGGGATGACTAAGCACTGCAACAGAATGCCCGAGAAGTCTGTGACATTTCTATCTTTGGAGATATTCAAAAGCTGTCTTAATATGATCCTGGCAGACTGGCTATAGGTGTCTCTCCTGGAGCAAAACCTTTGAACCAAATAATCTCCAGAGGTGTCTTCCAATCTCAATTGCTCTGTGGGTCTAAGAACTTAAATTCAGTGGTGTCGTATGGCTTCGCAATACTTCAGTCCTTCTTCTGAAACATCTGAAGTTTCTTTACTTGTCTATGTATTATATATTGCCATGTAGATTTATTCTGTATAATTATATTTTTTTAAGTGAAAGCTAATACCTAAGGAGTAATACAAAAATGTACATTTACATAAAGTTCATTTAGAAACTCTGAGTTTCCTACTAAGAGTTGAGTTAACTCAATTAAAGTAAACTAAACTTTTGGAAATAACATTAGCTGAGATAAGCTAAAGCTGGTGGAACAATGCCACCATCCTATCTGACCCAGCTTGTCATGTAGGAGATTACTGTGGCTGAACAGAGCAGCTGACAGAAAGTCTCGGGGACAGGAAAGGAGTGTAAATGATGATTCATACTCTGTGTGCTTATTGTAGCTTCATGCTGACAATGTGTTTGCAAATGCTAATAAAAGTGCAGAGGAGTAGGAATGTGTCATACTTAAGTCCATCCTTTCTGGTGAGGCACATGCAAAGGTCTAGCTCTTCTTTCATCTCCACAAAACGTAAGAAAATATTAGAATCTGAATTGTGATTGACTTATACCTTTTGTACTGTAGACACCGAGTTATGTACCTCTTATTGGCTGTCTCCAACCACAAATTCTGTAATTCTATATCTCATATATGCCTTAAGGAATTTTCAGTATTTCTGAGGAAAAACTGCTTTTATTATTAGTTAAGTTTCCCTGTCTCTGCCTGCTGATCTGTCAATACTACTCCTTTTCAGCGGTGGGAAGCAATTGTTTTGGCTATTCTTAGTTTCTTCTTCACACATCTAACTCTTCATCCTTTTCTAAGACATCATACCAGATGTTTCTTTTTGCCATCATGAACTCATTCATTATTTTGCCGTATAATTTTAGTACAGATCCCATGGAGGGAAAAACAATAGGGGATGATATGCTGTGGTTTTAGTACACAGTCAGGTAAGAATTAGGAAGTATTTGTATTAGCTAATTTATCAGTTTGTACTCAAGCGCAAATACAAATTCAAACATGTCTTACCTAATTTTATGTAAGGTCTTTAGTAAGAAAGTTTTAGTCCTGCACCATCACTGACTGCAAAGAGAACAAAGGAAGCCACAGCAACTAACTTAGGTGGCTTGGTTAAGTTTTTTAATGGAATAAGTAAATAAGTTTCCTGTGTTGTCTTTACTAAATATGCCACCAAATCATCATGAGGGATTCCATGTCTACATTAATCACTGTGGAAAGCTTCCAGCAGGTAGCCTTCTGCCTACAATACTACAAGTCATCCAAATTATGCTATACACAGTTATTTTGGTACTAGAAATGGCACATCTGCAACTGACTGGAAAACCATATAACTAAAACACTTTCATATAAATAAAGACAAGAGTAATTAAGGGTATAATTTTGCAACTCTGGGATTCCCTAGCTTAATGCTATCTCAGATTACTATTGGATGCCTTTATTTTATGGATGTAAACCCAAGATATTGATACATGCAAGAAAGGCCAAAAAACCCAGGAATTTTACATAATATCTTACACAGTTTATTACACCCACAGATGACAAAGAAAAAAGTACTTCTTTACCCTAGGGGATACGAAGATTTAGAGGCTTGCTGTAAACACTGGCTCTCCTCCTCCCTCCTAGAAAAGCAAGTACCCGCACACATAAAAATCATCCATAAAATAAAGACAGAACATAAAAACTTGCTGGGTTAGGAGGAAGGTTTATCTAAACTATTTTTCTACCTCTTACAGTGGCCAATACAGATAAAAGAAATAATAATGAATAAGAATTACAGTGGTACTTTACAGGAATACTTGCTTGCCTTTCAAGAGTTTGCAATTCATAAAGGTGATAACTTTGTCATGAATGCTCCTTCTTTGGTTTTCTTTTCATAAACTCCTCCCTTAACCTTCTATTTTCTCTTGTATTTGGTGGTAAGTATCATTAATGATGTAAAATATTAGGAAAGACTAATTATAAGCATTGCTTTTATGCTTCTATACAGAGATAATGGGTATTAGTCAAATCTCTATTAAAAAGTAGGTATAATTCCAATTAAATTGCTTTCTCAGTACAAACACAGAACAAAAAGAAACCCCAACTGTATGGAGGGAGAAACAAATGGCTTGTGTATTAGTAATAACATGGAGGCAGATCCTTTTTACCTTGATATAACTCCAGTGACAAAACTGCTGAACTACTGATTAAGCAACCTAATATTCTAAGTGTCTAATTCTCACTTCACTAATTTCTATGAAATCTGCTTTAAATGGTGCTGACTACTTTCAAAGCTCAAACTTTCTTTGTAAGTGCTCTAAACATTGTAGAAATGAAATTGAATATGCATAGCATATTTGAATACATGCTAACAAGACTTAATTATTTCCTTGTATCACAACACCTTTTCCCTGCATGACTAACATAAAAGCTGAGTATTATGTCATAAGATCATTTTTGAAATAGATTACTTCTAAAAGTCATACAGAACTGCAAAATTCCCCGTGAGATATGTATATACCCATATGACTAACATGTTCTCTGAAAGATTTCCTTTCCTTTTTTACTTTGAGAATTGACAGCATGTGGTGTGGCTTATTGCACCTCCTCTATCCCTCCAAGCCTTGGGAAGAGACAGACAAAGCTCTGCTTTCCCTTGGTCTTTCTCTCAGCCCAGCCTCCACTGTGATATTCATGTTGTTCTTCCCTTTCTGGCTGCATGGCCACAAATAACTGTGACTGTTCCAGGGCTGCTGCAGGGAAAGCAGGTGTCCTGAGTGAAGGCAGATTATAGGGAAATAATGAGGAATGATCATGGGGAAATGAGACATAATTATGAGGGAAATATTTGTCTGTGTTACAGATGAGGATCACCTGCCCAAATAGGAGGTAGAATGGGAGAATAAAGTAGCTCTGCTTCATATTCCCTGGAAAGAAGAAAGAAGGAAGGCAAGTAAAATGATGTTCAAAGGTCTAACGAAGGGGAGTAAAAGCTTCTTCCAGCAAGCTATAGAACTGTGGAAGCCATGTTACTTGTTCTAAGCCCTCTAATTGTGCCTTCATTCCCAGGATACTCTTCTAACTTTTCAGACTCCCTCTCTCATTCATGACCTTCTAAAAACCAGCTCTAAACCTTGGCAAACTCTCCCTTCTATCAACAACCTTTCAAAATACTAATAGAACCCAGTTTCTCCTTAAATTCATTTTGCTGTCACCTCAAACTGAAATTTTGCTTGCACCACTAAAAAACTTTGAACTGTTTCTCAGTGTACCCTAGAGCAAATCAGTTGGGCAGCCAAGCAAGCAGTCAGATTTCTTCTCCTCACCAAGAGCCTGTAACGAAAAGATGCAAAAGAGGAAAATCAGTCATACCCTTCCTGTCTAAACAGTTTCTGACAGCTCATTATAATTATTGAATGTCAACAGTGAATTCAGCCATATGCAAATATGTGGACAGAGATGGTTCTTGCACAAGACTCTGCAGATTGAGAGATATAACAGTCTTAAAAAAATAGACACAGATTAAAGAATTTATGCAAATATGTATGCATGCACTAGTATACCAGACCACAGTCAGTACCTCCAAATTAATTTTTAATATAAACTCTGTCAATGGCTCTTAGGAGACTTTACACAGTGTCCCTTCTGAAAAAAGGCACAATATAGTACAAGACCAAAATCAGAGCACAATGTCAGTTGGTCTATGACAAGATAAAAATGCTTCAGAACCTTTGTAATTTTCAACATTTTGCAAAAAACTGAGATTTTTTGTAAGAAAGGATGTTTAACAGAAATGCCTGATGCAAAACAAAAACAGCTCTGTCATATATTTATATCTGATCTGTCATAATGCAAATGAAACTCCCTACAATGTGGGTAACACTTGTTTTAATTATGTACTTACATCTTAGTCCCTGTTTTTCTCATTTCTCCAAATTTTCCAGTTTTACTTAGAATATTTACATAGCAACATCAGTGTTTACAGTAATTTTATTTTTTTTAGAAATTACAGTTCTTGCCTTGTTATTATTCTAAGGTGCTTTTAACATTTCCAGTGTCCTTTACCCACTTTATTCAAGTAGTCTTTACACATTAAAAAATATGGTCAAAATATTTCATGATAATCAGCTTCCACTGCATTTTTTTTTGCAGAGAGGGAATTGAATGAGGTACCTAGAAATGAGGATGAGGACAAACACCTTGTTAAACAGCAACAGAGACTTAAACATCTTTACATTTAAAAACCAGAGGAGGCAGTGTATCTATCTGAAACTACATATTCCAGGCCTTCACTCATGCTTTTGAAGCCAGGACCGAAAGTCTGAAATATTCCCAGGGTTTACCTAAATAAGCATTTTTATTTTCACTCCAGAGAAGTTATTTCCTTATGAAATATTTGTACATTTTAGAGAAATGGCACAAACTACCTCTTTGCCGTTCAGATTACTTCAGCGTCCTCAATGTTCCCCTCAATGCTGAATATAACCTGTAAAAACTTCCTTTGTTCCTCATTTTTGTGACTGTTATTTATTCACTAGTAACTTGAGAGTGCTGTGGCTTGAGTAATGAGATCTATCCAGGCACTTGAGAAATTTTCTCTATTTGGGGTCTTGCACTGATACGTTTGTCAAGAGGTTTAGGAGCAAGGATTTCTTTTTTGTCATCTTTTCTGTACATTTTTGTAGTCCAAACAGAAAAGCAGCCATGTTTGATACAAGTAGTTAGATAATTAAGTCCCTTTCAAAAGGTTTTTGCCTGCAATTTAAAGTAGGTGGAGCTTCTCAGACACTAAGATTAGAGAAAAACTCCCAAATGAAGGTTGCCAAACTCTATAAAAACAGTTCACAGCTTGCTTAGACTCATCCACGTAGCATGTACAGGACATAGATATGTCATTAGAAATTTGTAGCAGTGTCTTTTCAGGGCGTTCATAAATTTTGACTTCACTCCTACACTAGCCACAGACTTCTTCTCCACCCAGTTAACCACAAGGAGAGAAGTTTACAATAAGTCTTCATGTCCCTTTCTTACAGCAGCTGTAAGCAACCATAGTGCAGTGCTGTTGCATCCGTCCATGCATGTGGTACCTAAGCAATTCTTGCTCACCCATCTTAAAACACAGCTCAGCTCTATTTTAGTGAAACTTTTTAAGGTTTCAAGCTATTTTTAGCTGCTCTGTTAAATAAACAACTCCTCAAATATATTTAAATATGAGGCAATTGGTGTTATTTGTTGTCGTTTCTTTTCATTTGAGAACCTGATCCCATGGGAATTTGTGAAGACACAGGGTCAAGAAAGAAAGGGCAGTAATTGGAGATGGCAGATTTGGTTCATTAAGTATTTATTTATTCTCTGTATGCTGGTGTTTGTCAGCATCTTCACCATATCTGTTTCCTTTCTAATTTAATGTCGGTTCCCATCAGTGTTTTACCTTTTCTTTCTAAAGAATAAATAGACTGACAGGGTACAATGGTAACAGAGCTGATCCTGCAATCTAAAAGAAGGCAGTGAATGTTTTTGTTGCTATTTTTAAATGTAAACTCCTGAAAAATTTATCTTTACAAAAAGATAATTCCTCTTTTTTTTTATGCCGTTATAAAAATGGAAGCAATGATTACATTATATAAACATCATATATTGGAATCAAACTATTTTTTTAATATTAATTTTGGTTTAAGATAACTTATAACACCATATTAAGATATAGAAACAAAAGATTAGTGTTCAGAACAGAAGTAAGAGAAAAAAAGAAAAAGTGTATAATATCAGGTATTCAGTGCAAGCTTTAAGTGTTATTTCATAGCCAAATGGTTGAATACAATACAGGTACACTGAAACTTCCATCCATTTATGTATTTAAGCTGATCATTACCCCATCTGATTTCACTGGCAGCATTTCTACTTCCTGCTGAGATATGAATATTAACCTCTACATATCTTCCTTGTTTAAATGAAAAAACATCTAGTGGAATTCCCTGTTCTTTAGGAGAAAAAAAAAAAGGTCAAGGGAAAGTTGTGCAATTTTTTAAAAAAGATCTAACTTATTGTAAATTAAAGTAAAAACATTGCAGATAAAATGAACAACAATAATCTCACAATTAAAGATTAATGCAAAATTCTAAAATAAACTAATATTAAATTTAAAAGCTTTTTAAAAGAGAGAGTTTAAATTGGAGGTATACTTTGATTGTAATTACAGCTTAGATATTCCTGCTACAATGAGTTGTACAGAAGGAGTTCTTTCTGAACAAGTACATAAACATTTCTAGTAGTACAAATGCTGAGAAATGTGCTTATTGAAAATAATTATTTCTCTCCACAAAGTAACTGAAATATTAATGAAAGGAGAACAAGGAAAAAATTGATTGAAACTATTCCTAATATTTGTAAAATATTCTCTTTAATAATCTTCTCTATTTTATTTAGCTTTGCAAACATTACTTAAGACATAGGATGCTACAGATTTAAATATGGAGAAATTGCAAGGGCTGGAACTTCAGTGTATACAATTATAAAAGTAACTACTGTTAATATTTTTGTTAATATTTTTATATTTTTGCAAGACACTGCTAATAAATAATTTTGCTTAAATAAAGTCCTGTGTTGGAAATCTTAAACCCAAGGTACAGTTTTTAGTCTCAGTCTTTTTAGTAGATTATATACATCCATAGACAATTTCTAGTTCTATTCCTTCTGAAGGAAGAATTTTGAATTTAAAAAAAAATGGGGGACTTTTTAAAATACATTCTTCAAGAGAAAGCTAAGGCTTAATTCAGCTTTGGACCACACCTTCAAGTACTTTTTTGTTCCATTAAAGGAATTGTCTGCTATGAAGATCTTGAGCAAAACAGCATTTTCCTCAAGTTGCAGACTCCCCTTTAATAACCTGTAAATGTCAAATAAAAATGGTGGAGAACATTTTTCATTTGTTCCAGGCCTCAATGCATTTAAAGTTAATTTTAGCAGATTATGAAATTCTGAAACGGGCCTCAGAAGTCCAACATACATATTAAATTTAATATTAGTTTTCAAATTTGGATTAATTGCTTCTGAAGAAAAAATGCACTCCAACTGTCAGTAGCATAAAATTTCTGCTTCTGTTTAGAATATCTTGGTCACTTGCCTCAACTTTCAGCTGGGGCTCCCCAGGATTCTTTCCTTCTGGTTCTGGTTTTCTTCTTCAACAGCTTAATATTGCGCAGAATATTAAACAGTTATATGTGTGTGTCTCTTCTCTAGATAAATTTATCTAGAAATGAAATGAAATCTCAGCCTTTCTGCTAAGTTAAAATTATTGTAGATTTCCATAATGAGTTGACCTTATCAAGAGCATAGGGGGTGGGGGGGTGTGTGTGGAAATATAAGAGCTTCTGGGACAGGCTAAGGCTGAGGGGCTCACTCGCCAGTTACCATCAAAACAGACTTGACTTGATGAAATTAATTTATTGCTAGTTAATAATAGATCAGGATAGTGACAAGTAAAACCAAAACTAAACACACTTTCATTTCACCTCCCTCTTCTTCCCATGTTAAGCTTTAGTCCCAGTTCTTCTACCTCCTTCCCTGTCCCCAAAGAGTAGGGTAAGGGATGAGGACTGGGGTCAGTTCATAACTCTTTACTTCTTCCACTCTTTCCTCAGACTCATCCCCTGCTCCAACATGAGGTCCCTCCTACGAGATACTGTCATCCAAGAACTACTCCATTCTGTGTCGTTCCCACAGGACTGTGTTACAATAATTGCTCCAGTATTAGTTCTCTAAATGGGCTGCAGTCATTTGGGAAAAGACTGTTCCAGCATGGTCCCACATAGGCCTCCATTCCTGCCAGCACTCTGCTCCAGTGCAGACTCCTCCTGGTCCACTGCATTTGTGTGAAGTTCTTGGTACACACAGTGGGTATCTACTCCACTGCAGTCCTTCCTAGGCAGAACTGGGATAACCTGCTTCACCGTGGTCTCCTCTGAGGGCTACAGAGGAATATGTGCTCCAGCACCTCCGCCACCTCCTGCTTAATATCTGCAGGACATCACTCAGGTGAGTCTGAGTGTATTGTGTGCCATCTCATAGATGGAAAGTGGCAGCAGTGCCTGAGAATTCCTCCCCACTGCAGGGATCAGTTCAGCCTGGAGAACAGAAAACTCAGCAGGACCTTAGCAATACCTATAAATAAATACCTGGTGTAAAGAAAACAGAGACAGGCTGTGCTCAGAGGTATCCAGTAACAAGACAAAAGAATATGGACACAAATTGAATTACAGGAAATTCATTCTAAACCTGTGCTGTCTGAAAAAGAAGGAAAAAGAAAAAAAAGAAAAGGAGATGAAAACCTTTAGGGATGGAAAATTCAGACTTCCAAAAAACCTACAAATACATTGGCTCAAAGATACCTAACCAAAAGGTCACTACTGGTGAAACTAACAGCACACTTTCCCTTGATTTTACCTTTTTCTGTCTGGATGTCTCCTGTGATGTATTTCGAAAGAAATTCTTTAAAGC
This sequence comes from Passer montanus, assembly GCF_014805655.1. Taxonomy (NCBI): domain Eukaryota; kingdom Metazoa; phylum Chordata; class Aves; order Passeriformes; family Passeridae; genus Passer; species Passer montanus. The sequence goes on along the minus strand of NW_024367708.1, from coordinate 9,919,040 downwards.
AAAAGTGACCTCATGGCTTTGACTTCATGCAGCACTGAGAACACCCATTTCCCAGCAGTACATTTTCTGCAGAGCTTCATGTTTCAGAGGGACCATCATTTTTTAAAATGTAATGCTGCTTATTTTATTGCAGTTTTGAACAGCACAGAAAGTCAGTGTATAAGACCAGAAGTTGACCAGAACTGATCATGTTTTAAAACAAAAAGTGAGGGGGAAAAAAAAAAAAATATGCAGAGATTTTAATTAGAATTCAAGTTATTTACTAATGCTAGTATATGTTTATCTACTTATTTTTTAAAATATTTCTAAATATACTAAGAATATATAATAATATTAATACTGATTTTTACTTTGAAAGAAATACTAATATTTAAATTAATTAAAATGAATAATGAGATAAATAAAACACATACTTTACCCCTGAGGAGCAATTTATCTGATTGTGGAAATTTCCATGTTATTTTCAATTTTGTGCACAAATTGCAAGTGTAACAAATTGTAACAGTAAGAGAATATTTTTCCAATCTAAGAAGGTAATCATATGCTCATAGATATATAAGATAATTCAGGTGGGCAGGACCTTGGGAAGGCTTTAGTACAATGTGCTGCTCAGAGCACAATCAATCTGAAGTAAAATAAGGATGCCTAAGGTTGTGTCCATTTAGGTCTTGAAAACAAGTGAGGACTGAAGACATAATCCTTCCTGGGCAACCTCTCCCATTATTTGACTGTCTACAAGGGAAAATAAAATCTCTCTGAATTTTTCTTGTTTAATTCATGCGTATGTTCTGTTCTCTTCCAGCCACCCATTGCTGTGAGGGGCCTGGTTCTGTGTCCTTGCTGACCTCCCCACAGCCATGGGTGCTGCTCTTGGGTCCCCCACAGTGACCTTTTCTCCAGGCTGAAAAAGCCTTGGTGTTACAATCTCTCCTCAGAGGACCAGTACTCCATCTCTGGACCATCCTAGTGGCCCTTCTTTGTGTCCATTGCAGTGTAACAATGACTTAAATATCTAACAATCATAACAAAAAGGTTATCAAGTCCTTTCTATCTGTAAAAATAAAACATGATATGAAGTAGAAACCATTCTAAAATATATTAAAAAAAGATAAAACTCAATTTTACAACAGATGAAAAAGTTTGGGGACCAAGATGAATTATCCTTCCATAATCAAGATAAAGGTGTGCCACATGTAGAACATATATTTTAGATACTAGAATTATGGTTCCAAATGAAAGTATATTTCATTAGTTCATTAATAGTAACTATACTAATTAACTATACTGTTCATATTAATGGAATATCAATTGTGATGCATGTAGCAAAGCAGGAGAAAGATGATTCTTGATACCAGTAATGTTTTTTGACGGGCAAGCTCAAAAACACTGATTTTCCCCCAGGCCTCTGAAGATGAAACCAAAGTCTTTTCCTGCTGATATTGGAAAAAACAATGGCTAAAAAAGACCTGATAGCACACAAGAAATTTATCACGGTGCTTCAGAACAGTTCTTTGTTCTTAGTTCTGCATGTTCTTTTTCTGTTTCTAACATCTCTTTGTAAGGAGTTTTTAACTTTTTTTTAGAGCAGCAGTCCCTGTGCTTTATATGCCCAGTTAAACTACCTGAAATATTATCACATATAACTACAAAAAGACTGGAAAAAGTCTTGGTTTCTAAAAATTTAGTGTCACACTTTCAAATGAAATTTATCCTTGTCTATCCAATGTAAAGGAAGTCTAAGCAAAAAACCTTACCATGTACACAGATTTTGTGAAGAATTTAGTGTCAATGCAAGATCATAGCACCTGCCTCCATCCCTCTGCACATCCTCCATTTGTTTGTCTCCCTTAATATTTCTTGCATTGGTTCAGAAAACTATTTTGGAAAAAGAACATATATATATTTATAAACCTGTAATTCTCAACATAGGTTGGAAATTACAAGGAGCTTAAGTTGGTATTTTTGAAGTGTAGCATCACATAGCAGCCACAGAAGATAACTCATAAACAGCCTAACTTGGAAAAACAAAATTTAACCCCCATTTCATAAAAGAATAAAAAAAATAAAAATAATAACAAACCATAAAAGTGATGAGGAAATATTTACCAAAATTGACTACTTTCAATGCCATTTGATAAGATTTATGTTTCAGCTTTTCTTTCCTTTACTTTGGAGAGGGAGAAGAATTAATTTTAATATATTATTTTAGAATATTTCCTACAGTCTGGAATATATATTTCTATGATATTGAGGCACATGCTTTCATTATTAGTGCCACATTTTTATTTGATTTCCTTTTCTATTAATGTAAGAAATCCTGAGTGTATTATTTTCAGTTCCCTCCATCAAGTAATGAAAAAATGTGGTTTATTGTTCTGGAATTTCAGAACTAAAATTAGAAGAAACTTGTAAAAACTTAATTGTTACTTCTTTTTTTTTAAGTCCTTTTTTATTGTTGCTATTCCTTCAGGCAGAGGAAAGTTTATACAATGTATTTATTAAATTCTGATGTTACTTCTGCCACAAAAGAAACAAAATTTTAAACAAATATGAAAAAATTGTAATATGTATTAGATCTGGTATTTATATCTCAAATTTGTACATCAGTAAATTCAGTGGGTCATTTAAAAGAGAAAAACTTGCAGATTAGAAAAGTCCAAAACCATTTACAATTTCCTTATGACAAGTTCTAGATAATAACTTAGATGTCTGAAGTAAGGCTTAGGTGGAACGGAAACCACTAGTCCTAATATGGCCTAAATTCAGAGATTCAGATCCTGACCACTCCCACAAGTTTTACTAATGTAATACTTTTCAAGCATTCCTGGAGTTGTTCAGAAGTGATGCTCTTCACTTCTGAACAACTTCATGACAGCCTTCATGAAGATGAGTGTGTTGTCACTGACATCCTGGTGTAATCCTAAATGGACTCTGCAATTTATTCATCCTGTCCAAGGAACTCACTGTTGTAAAAATTGTCAAAGGATTCCTGCTATTTAGCTAAATGTTTGAACTCCACCAACATACAGTGTGGCTGGTTTCTTTCGTAAACAGCTGGGCTTAGTCTCCCTTTCTATTATTGCCCAATGGGTGAAACATTTGTCAGGCAAATTATTGCTTTTCATTACGGAAGATATTCAAATTTTCTGAGTTCAAATTTCCAGAAGCACTTTGGTACCTAAATCAAAGCTAAGCTTGAAATCAGAAGGGGACTACACAGTCTTCTGAAGTTGCTTCATTGTGCAGTGACAAGTTCCATACTATGAAGTAGAGAAGTCAAGGGTTTGGAGTAATAAAACTGAGTAAGAGAAACACAGACACAGTGGCTACTAAAGTATGTAGGAAACAGTCTTTTGGGTTTACACAGTAAACCCACACCAGACTGGGGATAAGATTGCTGGATTTTTTCCCTTCTTAATTCTCTATTTTACCCTCCCCCTGTCCCGTCCGCCCCCCCCCCCCGCCCGACACAAGGCAAAAAAAAAAAAAACAAACAAAAAACAACAAAACAAAAAACCCACAGACAAACAAAATTATAGGATTTTTTCCTTCGTAATTCTCTATTTTACCCCCCCATCAAAAAAACCCACAGACAAACAAACAAAACAATAATAAAACCCCCAAGCAAACAATTAATCAAAGGCTGATATTTCTCAATCCCTGAAATCACATAGTAATGTCCTGTCTTGTTCCCTGTCTCAACTAGTAAATCTGTAACTATTTACTAGAGAGCATGAAAACTCCCAGAGAGGAACAACAAGTAACATTTCCTCTGCCTTGTAGACAGAATCACCTCTCAGTTAAGGTTTTCCTGAAAGACAGGAGAATTCAGTTTCTGCTACCCAATAATTTCATTGGGAATTCAGTTTGGGCTTCTTGTTTACTGGGCTGAGAGGAGAGGTGTGAACATTTTGAGCTATTGCACAAGACTAGATAATTAGAGGTTTTTCCCCACTATTTTAACACTGTTCTGCTAAGGCTGAAGGCAGAAGCCTGAGCCGTACCTGACAGACAAGATAAGGAGAAATTGCTGAGCATGGTACAAGAAAAGACTGAAGATGTCCAAAATCAGGGATAGAAACAGGCAGAAGTTACCAAAAGTGCTGTGAGACATCACCAGGTGACAGGTCAGGTGGAGGCATGCAAGGCATGGCTGATCTTCAAGGGGGAATGTAGGGGCCTTTTGGGGAAAGGAATCTCACCAGGCCAGAGGAATCAGTAATATTGCTCCTAGAGAGACGGGAGGGAAAAATCATCTGGGTCTTTCAATATGACAGATTTTCTTGTCTTTAACAAGTGCCCTTATTTATGGTGGCAGCTCGCTGATCACAGACAGAAACACAACTTTCCCAGGCATCTTTCCGGGAAAGGCTGGGAGAAGCTCAGAGAAAAGAATCATAAACACTTCTTATCTTAACTTGCTGCACCTGATGTTTGTGAACATGTGGAATGTGTTGTGGAAATATGTTTACCAAAAGGGTGGTTTCTTAATTAGCCAATGGTGATGGTGTTTTGATTAAAGAACCAATTAGGTCCACCTGTAGCAAACTAGAGTACAAAATGGAATGGGTTTCCTAATAAAGTGAATTAGCCTTCTGGTTGTCTTTCAAATGTGTCTTTGTTTACTCAACAGTGACAGTTATTCTCCTGTAAGATTTGTACTTTCCTAAGTGAGTGAGCAAAACCAAGTTCTTGTGTTGTGTTTTTCAAGCAAACATTTTGCTGTGTCATAAAAACCACAAAACTTCCGTATCTTAAGCTAGTATCAAAAACATTCTGAAGTAAACTTCCTTTCATTCTAAAGTATTACAGAACCTATATTTCTCTGTGAATTGTATAATAACTGAGAACCCTATTTAGGGAACCTGGGTTTAGAACTATCTGTTCATGCACTTAAGAAGTTTTGAATATAACTTTATTCTCACACAGCTTTTGCTTATTGATTTCCCAGTGAGAGAAGCATACCTGCGTGCTTTGTATTTTTAAGTTTTTCACAAGACAACAATAAATAGGTAAACTAGTATTCTACTTTGTTAAATATTTATCAATACTTTGAGTATTTTTTGTTAGCTGGGCTTTTTAGTGCTTCTCATTTCTTTTAACTCAGTTTTGCTTACAGTTGCAATATTTTTTCTGAATGGTTTTGTCTATCACTTCCTCTTTTTTATGTTTAGGACATTTTTGTCAGCTTTTGGTTTTAGCTGTTTATGAAAGTAGATAGTAAATACTTAAGGAGATAAAACATCTGTTTCATACTAGATAATTCCATTTTAGTCCCTGGCAGCCTCAATAGTACAGCTTAGAATTGTTATATTTTCACATTCTTCACTTGAATTGAACATGGTATATCAAAGAGAAAGAATAACTGCAAATTAAAACTTCCTAATCTTCAGATATTTCACCCCAGTGCAAAATAAGGACACTAGATGCAAGCTCTAACTCATTCCTTTGGAGAACTTGACACAGCAATTTTCTATTATTTCCTCCTTCATGCTTTTGTTAAGATATTCACCTCATGTAATGTTTCTTTGAAAGTCATTCTACTGTCCTGTATTCCTGAGCACATGGGGACATATCGTGCAGGAGAAGGGCAAGAGAATTTTGCCCAGCTACTTTTCTGTGTTTTTGTTTGTCTGTTTTTGTTTTGGGTTGTTGTTGTTTTGTTTGTTTGTTTTTGTTTTGGGTTGTTGTTGTTGTTTTGTTTGTTTGTGTTTTTAGGAGAAGGGCAAGAGAATTTTGCCCAGCTACTTTTCTGTGTTTTTGTTTGTCTGTTTTTGTTTTGGGTTGTTGTTGTTTTGTTTGTTTATGGTTTTATTGTTGTTTTTTTGTTTTGTTTTCTTTTTTTGTAAAAGGCATGTATTTCACTAAATGCTTTCCATTAGGAGCAAATATCACAATTATTTTCAATAAATTTAAATCTTTCAGTGTATTTGACAGTTTTATCAGTTTTATGTATGAATTTGATAGAGAAAAAGCAAATCTTTTAGGAAAAAAAGTAAAAATTATGGATTAAGTTGATCTGCAAGGAGAAATTATAACCAAAAACCAAATCAATAAAGCAAAGCAGTATATGATTGGAAACCAGATGACTAAAGAAATAAATTATGGATAAATACTATTAAATTCTATATAGGTCTGTTTCATGCTCTTAAATTCTTTGTCATTAGGTTACACTAAAAACTTTTAAACATAAAGCTTCAACAATAGCTATGAGGGGAAATTAACCTAATGATTATATGTCACTTAAGCAATGTGTTTATATATAGTCCAACAAAAAGACATTTTTGTTTTGATTTGTTGGGGTTTTGTAAAATATTGTGGTTTATATCAAGCAAAAAGGTTTATATAAAGAAGGAGGGCTGCAGTTAGATGAATTAAGGTTTTTTTTTTCTGCTGATAACACAAAAATATTGATCAACACTGACCACTGTGGTCTAAGAAACATTATTGCATGATATGCCTATGAAAAGTTTGAAAAGAAACATGAAATATAAAACATGAAAATGAATATGTATATGGATATGAATATGAAAGTGTTTTCACAAAAATCACCAAAAGAAAAAGAATAATAGACAGTTATGGAGTGAAGGAATTCACCCAAGTGTTGGTCTGGATAATTGGCAAGGTGTAACAATGTCATGTAGTTAAAACACTTTGTAGTTTCCAGGCCTTTTCCTAAGGCTACTCTGTAACACATTTGTCTCTCGCTGCCATGCAATAAAGAGGACTGGAGACAGCCACACAACTCTCACAAAAGAAACCTACCAGCTTAATTCCCTGAATTTTTTTCCCCTGACTTAAATATTCATTAATTACTTCATTTTCTTTTAAATATCTGTATCTTTCTCCTAGTCCCTGCATAATAGATGAGTTTTCTTTGTGGTCATAGAAACAATCTCCTCCTCCTCCTACTTCAATGTCATTTTAGAAGGTTTGTTTAGTTACCCTAGGCTTTTATGAATTGAACCCAGATGTCTTTTCTCTTTGGAGCTGTTGAACATCCTGAACTAAATGTGTCCCTTGTGCAATAATTGAGTGGAAGAAAATGTTTTGCTTCTATGTTGATACCTTTCAGAGGTTTTTATATGCTAGTTGCAAAGGCAGCTTTATTTAGGTACAAAAATGCTTTTCCATAATAAAAAGAAATACAGAAACAAACCAACCAAACAAAAATGACAAATGCAGAACCCTCGAAGCTGTAAAAATACCAAGTTAACTAGTTAAAATATTCCGTGGCTTGGGGCATTTCAAGCTCAGAAAACCAAAATAGAAACAACTGAAAAGAGGCTTGTCAATGCTGCCACACACACTGTCAATCAGCCAGAGCCTGGAAACAGCCACCTGGCTACACTCAGCTCTCCAGGAGATGGAGGACTGCCCTGCAAGAGTGAATGAGCGTGTGCACTGTTCCCTAATTACAAACCAAATCTATTTGTTGCTTTTGGCTTCTGGCAGGATGTTGCTCAGTCTAACAGATTTTGTGTGTCTCACACCCTTCTACAAAACACCTGCATTCTCCAAACTGTTATTTTTGCTGCCCTGACCTTGTTCTTGGCCATATGTCTCACCTGGTGGAAAGAACTGTATGGACATAATTAGGGCTCTAGCATCCTGTTCCTAGCCACAGCAGCAAACTTTGCATGTGCAAAATCCTTGAAAAGATCTAAATGCTTAGAAATCAGTTCACAATCTCAAGACATTAAGTACCAGAACCTTGACACAATTTTTGCTCTTTCCATTTTAAAGTTTGTCTTTTTCTGTCAGTAGTTCTTAATGCTGAGAAAGAAATCCCTTTAACTTGAAAATTCTTGATAAATATAATATGAAATATTAAGCTCACTTCTATGGTGCACTCTAACAAATAAAGCTTCTATTTTTTGTGCAACATACATCTTGATTTTTGTTTGCTTCCTTGTTACTGATCTTGTTGTATTAATTTTACAAACAAGCAAACAAGAGCCCACAAACAAGCAAACAAACAAACTAATTTTAAAAAATAGTCAGACCTATCAAAGGGCCTCTTATTGCAGATGATTTTTCTGGTAAGAACAGAGACCATAATCACACAGATAATGTATTTAGCTTAGCTCTGATTTCAGCTAACAGAATCTGACAGCCTTTGCAGAGTCTCTTGTTCTTAACTGTGCTACAGCACTGACTCTACTTTTATTATATTAGACATGATACTGATATATTTTAAATGGCCTAGTAATTACAGCAATGCCCATAGGCCACTGCTAATTTTAACTTCAACTTTCATCTGACTTCGCTTGAGTGTATGTGTGCACGTGAAAAGGAAAACAAATGGAATCTTCAAGAGTTTATCAATTTAAAATCACTTAAAAATAATAATAATAATAATAATTTTTAAAATGCTTGGAATATCCTAATATTGCCAAGCTGCCAATAATCAAATACTATTTATTATAACTGCTTTTCAATAGATAAATTAAAATTAATCATAATTCCTTATTTTTTTTTCCAGGTCTCAACTGAAAAATTATCAACAGGGTAGAAGCAATGTATTAAAGTTAATTATCTGGGCAATTATCTAGGCACTGTATTAAAGTCAATTATCTGTTAGATTATCTGCATCTAATGGTGTACACACTATTTCTGCCTCCTGATAGCATATATGCTGTAGGAAATTTAAAAAATAAAATTGAATTTTTATTCTCAGATAATAAACTTTAAGGGATTTTTTTAAGGAGAAAGAAAAAAAGAAAAAAGAAAAAACAATATTATCAAACACCTGGAACAAGTTACACTGTCCATGGTAAATATCTAAAGACAAAATTAACTATTTCTTTTCCTCTCCTTCATATATCAAAGTGTATAAAGCCTTTTCTATTTAGTCTTTAAAACTTTAAAAAAAATAAAAACTTATAAAGCAGTTATAGTGTACTAATTTTTATACTCAGCTGGAATTTGCAAAACTGAATAATCATCACAACATGTATTCATGCCTGTGGTGTTTGCTTTGTTTTCTGAATAGTAACTTGAAAGCGTTTTGTGCTCTTTCTCCTTTTCATTGTCATGTGAAGCTCTTCACAACAAAGCAAAAGAAATGTGAAGCAATAAGGGGAGTGTACATACAAATTCTTTGTTTTCCCTGCCTTTTTAAACAAAGGAAGTGGTTTTAACTTTTTAGTCTGTGCTACAATTTTTTTTTAATTTAAAAAGAAACAGGCTTTCTTATCTGTTTGTGGTTTTCCACATATATAATCTAGGTATGGCTCTTTTTGCTGACTTAAAATAACATTACAGACTCCCTTGTTGGGAGTCTATATTTGTTGGATCTCCCTTTCTCCCTACCGGAGAAATGTGTTACATCTTTACAAATATGTAGTCAGATATGTAATGAGCATCTGGTAGATTTTTTTTTTAAATGAATTTGCTCTATCCTAAAGCAATTAAAATATCTTTTATAGCAGCTCTACAAACGTCAATCACAAGACTGTTAGTGTGAAGAAATCTAGGACGGGGAAAAAAAAGCCAGAAAAAAAAGGAGAAGGAAGAAAATCTAGTAATCTCTCACCACTTTTGGAAGTATTTAGGCTTAGCTTTCTGAAGTAAAGGCTCAATACTAGCAATTATGGGACTTATTCTGTATCGGGAGGGAATAGCTCCATTTCCCTTAACAGAGGATAGTGAGTCACTACCATAATTTTCTTCAGATAGTAACTTAATTGAAGCATAAGTTGGGAACTGAGAAACATATATTATGGCCACTGATTGCCTGCTCACATAATCCATTTAAAACATTTTTCTTGAAGTATAAATACAAAACTTTCAGTACCGGCAGACCTCTTTAAAAGCTTATTTGCTGTGTCACTGAAATAAAAAGAGATGTTCTTACAGAGATAATGTTAAAGGAAATCAAATACTATAGGTCAACTGTGATTTGTGGAGCTACAAACAGGCTATGGGAGTTATTTTGAACCTTAAAGAAAAAAACTGAAAAAATCCTACCCTCTTTGTCAAAGGCTGAATTGAGCTATAATTTAAAGACTTCATGCTTTGTATGCTTTCCTTCCAAATTTAGTTCTTTCTATCACAGAAATGCTGCAAGTAGAGAATGCTCCTGTCCATGCCATCCCTAGTCCCCTACACGGAGCTGTGCTTCAGTACATGAATAATGTATGTGTGTGCCTGTTCACATGCACAGAACATCCTAAAGGTCATTCTAGGAGAAAATTTATTCAAAAATGACTAAGGTATGATGTGCCTTGCAATTAGGAATATATCAGATGACTATTAACTGACACATGAATACAGAAAGACTATTTTTAAGATGTTGATTGTCTTAGAACATGGGAGAGTAAAGACCCCAAAACCATTTAAATAACAATTCAGAAAGCATGGGTGGAAGAAGGAAGGAATAAAACTATATAAATTTATGATCCTGCTGTTCAGATGCCATTTGAGGATCCATATACCACACTGCCATCGTTTTTTGCCTTCATAACAGCTCAAAGCCTTTTTGTTCATATGTTATAATACTTCTGTTAGCAAAAAAAAATATTTCCTAACTCACAGAAAAATGATGTTAACAATCCACATTACTTTCCAGTTAAAAAGCAAAAAGTGCATAAACATCCAGATATAACTCCAGGGGGAAAAATTATAGTCCCTTATATAAATTAGTTTTTTTTTGATATCTCCATTTTGTGACACCAATGCCTGATTGAAGATGTGTATTTAAAGCTAGGCCTGGCTGATCCTAAAAGAAAGTTAATATTTCCAGACCATCCAAGAAAACCAGGACAAAGTTTCTTATAGTTTTTATATTTTTATCTTTTTTATCTTTATAGATAAACAGATTTTCATAGGTATATTCCTGGTGCTTTTAAAATTATAGTAAGAGGCTAAATAATTAATATTCTTGAGTGGTTTTTGTTTGTTTGTTTTGCTCTGGATGGGCTGCTATGAAAGTTTTGAATCAAACCAAAGAAAGAAAGAAATAAAATTTATACAAGAATTATCTGTTCATGCCAGTTGAGGCATTTTGCTTCAGTTTTTGTTTTAAAAAAACTGAAGCAAACCTTTAGGTTTTATACAAACCTTTAGCTTTTAAGAATGTTTGCAAATTCTTTTAAATCAAAGAATGAGAAATTTTTTTTTCCAGGGAGACACATGAACTAATACATCTAAATAATAAACAATAATATGTGCATCAATATATGTTGTTAAATACCTAGTGTTTATGTAACACATTTAAGATATTTTATAAGTCCATATTACTGTGTCTTGTTTATGATCTTTCATTTTCCAGCACTCTAATGTGATATTGTTCAATGTGCTTTCATTCAAAAGTATGCTGAATGCATCTCTTGGCATTCTTCTTCTTTGTCTAGACAGTTAAACTAGATGAAGGCAGTTGGACTAGGTTTAAGCAGTTGGACCAGATGGTCACTGTAGGTTCCTTCTAAATCAACTGTTCTACTCTGTTCTATTTTTCCAAGCTTATCACTTTGATAAAATTATTCCTGTATTAGCATCTTTCTATTATACCTACAATAAGACACTCATCCAGATGACTGTCACAGCCTATTTTGGCCTTAATTGTTATCTCTTAAAGGTTAACAATGCATGAAAAGCCCAATTCTCATCTCTCTTCATCATAACCCATGTAGGTTGTATTTCAAAGACTACCTTAGGGCTTTCTGTCATGATTTACCTCATGCATGGAATAAAATCTTGAACAGTAGCATAGACAGCTCATTGGTCTTTCTAAAATGTGATTAAACCATGCTACCTGGGATATAGAAATGGTAATGACTATGAAATTAACATTCTCTTAGCTACTTTCTCTTAAGTTCTTAAAGTGCACATTTTCCCTTCCAGAAACGTAGTCCCCTTTTCACTCCTGATTTTGATTCTTTGATTCCTTGTTTTCATTTTAATTCCTTGATACTTGTGCATTTATTGTGCAAACATACTTTGTCTACCTGGCTGTCTTTTGACTGCAACATCCAGCTAGTTCTAAGAAAACCCAGGCTGAAGTTTGAGGATGTGGGAATGACTCCAAAAAGGACAATGCAGGTAAGATTTCACTAGCTCTGGGTCTTCTCTATGTGTGTTTCAGGGGGATTTATGCCTCACAGACCCCATCTCCTCTCATAGTACCCAGAACAAGCAATGTATTATTTCACTTTTCCTGTATAAAAATATTACTCTATCATTATTTCCCTGTGGTTATAACACACAGAATTTCAGGGGAGCACAACAATTCTCTCAGAGAATGATAGAAATCTCCATCTGGATATAATTGCTTTGCAAACAGGCTATAGATGCTCTGCTGCATCTGTTAGCCTAAATGTCAGGGAAGGACACACTTTGTAGTGTATTCAACGATGTTGTAATCTGTCTTTGCTCTTGTTTTGCTGTCTAACTATTGTGCCTATTTATTTATATATGATTGTGCCTATTGTTACTGAATATTTGTGCCTAAATATTCACAAGAAACTGCAGTCCTGTATGTCTGCAATGGAAGAGCAGTTGGGTTACATTCATGCAGAATCTTCCTCTAGAAGAAGGGTAAAGAATTGATGTTGTTATGTTTCCTAAAAATAAGAGAATATCTTAGACTGTTTTTCACCTTGAATTCACAGTTTAAACTCCTCATAGCTAGAATTTCTAAGATAATTTCTACCACCCATCCATCTGTTCACAAAAACTGAATTTAGTAAAATAAGACTCAGCTTTCTAAAAACTGGGTTGTCATAAGCTTGATTCCTCTCTAGAATTATGTGTTGGATTTTGCTGGTTGAATATTTATTTTAAAAAAAAACCTTTTCTTTTAAATATTGAAATGAATGCATAAAACTCTGATAAATTTTCACTGGTACTTAGATCTCTGTGTAGCCTTTCAGAACACTCTGTCCCCTTCTATGAAAATCTATTCTAAAGTGGCTTGAAAAATAACTTTTTTTTCCCTCACATAGCCATTTGGATGACTATATAACTACATGCAGAAAAAATTACTGTGATAATAAACAAAAAAGAGGTATATATCACAAGAACTGAAAACAATAGTTTGTTTGTACCATTAAAAAAAAATCTTGCCTTCTTTGAGAATTGTAAATGAAAGCTTTGAAATACATATTCTTTTCTTTGTGTCCTGCATGGAGGAATCACAGAATGGTTTGGATCGGAAGGGACTTTTATAATAATTGAGTTACAACTAAAGGTCTATGGGCAGGGAACATTTCTCTGTATCAGACTACTGAAAGCCCCATGCACTTGAATGCTTCCACAGATGGGGGATCCCCAACTTCTACAGACAACATGTTCCAGTATCTTTCCACCTTCACAATAGAAAATTTCAGGAAGCTCAGAGCTGGGAAGTGAATGAGTTACAGGTAAAAATATGTGGCAGCCTGTATTTCATGCACATGTGATTGAACTTACACAGTGCTAGGTCTGACATTTTTTCTCAGTACAACACAACATCTGTAAAGGTCTAGTAAAAGGATATATACACTGAGCAGTGCTCATGGAGTAGATATAATTAAGTTTTATCAAATGTGTACCACTCAGCCATGATGCATATGCTTAGAGATGTCTTGTGAGATGTAGGTGTACCCTTGCAGGTGCATGGTTTTTTGTGGCAATGCGCAGGATGCCATCTAGGCTGCTAAGCAAGAAGTCTGGATCCAGGTGTTGTATGCAGGTAATAATTTTCATCCTGACTAGTTCACAATATACCACTCTTAACTATTTTTCAAGACATATGATTGTTTTTATTAATAGTATTTTTTACTTTTTTCTTCACACTAATTCTCTTTTTTAACCTTTTTCCAACTTGAAATGTATATTCCAAGCTTCATGACATCTGTGTCTAGTTAAGTCATTATGTTGCCTACGTGTTAATGCTATTGGAAAGATTTACTAAAATAAATCTTTAATTCCTTAGTGCTTCATCACATTCATAAAGACAAAAGTTTTGAAGAACACAACTATATTGCACTTTTAATCATTGGCTGAGCTGAGGTGAAACTGCATTAATGGAAGGTACATCTGTGCTACTATTAATATTAGGAGACACCAGCCTTACAGTAGTATTTATATTTAATATCAGTAATCAATAAAAATTATTTTATTTCCAGATGTCTCTACATTTTCCTCTAGCAGAGCCCCTTTTCTTCTTGAAATGATTCTGTTCAAAATGCCCACAAATCATTGCCAGAATATTTGGCTTCTAGAGTAATAACTGGCCAGAAGCAAACAGAGTGGTGAATTGAGGCACTTTTGAGAATCACTATACAGTCTTTAATTTAATTGAAAACAGACAGCTTTGTCTGCTTGAGGATCTGTTAATTAGGGTGTCTGTGCCTTATGGGCACATAAGACTCTATTTTGCCTATGTTACACAGTTGTAAGGTAGGAATACATGTAATTTTCCCATCTTTTATTTTTTTAGTAAGTACTTTTTTTAAAGACAGGTACACGAAAAAACTTTAAACACTGTGATTGTTAGATTATAAAGAAGGTTATTTCCAGTGGGAATTTTGACTGTGCCATAAGCGAAGGACTTGGGTATCAATGTTACAATATTCTTTGACTTAGAAATCACTCCATTAAAAATAATGTTCCATATGTCATGCTACTCTAGTTCTATTTGGTTATTTGGTTTCTAATTTTTTTATTGCTTCTCCTCTCCTCCCACCCCTCTCTCACCATCCCCCACCCCTCCTTTCCTCCCTCAATGTCTTGGTGAAACTGTTTATTGTGAAATTTCAAACTTCTGTATCAGAGACACTGGCTGGATCCATCCCAACCAGAAGATCATTAGCAAGGCTGCAAATGCTACTGTGAACAAGTAACCACTTTAACAAGCCAGACTTAAGAATTTCAGCATTTGAAACATTCAAAGTCTTTTCTCTATTTTTGTCATGCTACAGCCACAGTTCTTGATCTGGAGTCAAAAGCAAGTGTGATACAATTTCCCTGGCCCCAAGCATAAAGATTGCTAACAGCATTGTGTCTCTATCATGGAATGCATTATCTGTATGTGTCTGTGTATGAATGTAAGTTGACCCAAAAAAAAAAGAAAGCTCAAGAAAGAAAACTGTTACTGTAGATATATTTTTCCTATGGCTAAAAGAGTTTCTGTCAAACAAGAGCATCTTAAACTTTTAATTAAATATTAATATAAAGAAGAAGAAAAACATCCCATTTAGTTGCTTTCCTAAAGCACTAAAGACACAGCATGAATTTGTATGCACAAATTATATTTTATTTTCAGCAAATACGACTCTGTAATAGGAACTTTTTTTAAGTGTTCATCCTAAATGTGAGCAAATGGTAACAGATGTAGTGGCAATTCTACATCTCATTAGTTTGCATACAGCCTTGAAGGTTACAGACAAACTTAATTTCAGGCGTCCGGTACCGGTACCCTCCTCAACACACACATTCAATTAAATTTCCTTCCTTTCCAAAAGCAGCTTTCACAAAGAAATGGATTCAACATGTTACCCTGTGGGTGCCTGAATCAGAGCAGTTAAAATGCTAAAATGCATATGACATGCTCTGGAGTTGCCATATGTAAGTCCTCATCAGCATCTTTCCAGTACAGAGATTATTAGCTTAATACATGTGAACTGGTCAAACTCTCAACTTATAACATGAAAACATTTAAACTTTAATTTTCCAATTAGCTTTGGCATAGAATACTTAAAGTACAAATAGGTTAAATATTTAGATATTAATTTTACACATTTATTTTTAAAAATACTAATAAAAAAGAAAACAAAAATACACTTGCAATAGTGTGTGACTTTCTTTGGCTAAATAAATTGATAAATGTTGTTGCAATTATTTCAAGCAACCAGCCAAAAACACAACCTCCAGCTAAATATGAAGTTATAGACATATGCACAGGCTGATTTCTATGTTGCACAAATTTAGAACTGACTGTGACAAGCTTCCAGCTGAGCCTTACTGGCCGCACAACAGTCTCAATGCTGCAAATCATTATCTCTCACAGAAATCAGCAGGACTCCTCATGTGAAAGCATGCTCTCATTTGCATCAAATATTTGTAGAAGGCAGTTCCTCAATCAGATGTTACATGTGATAAAAACATGTTAGCCCCATCTAGAAAATTCATTTGTATACTCTGGGGCCTCTGCAGATTTGTTTTATTCTCAGCAGTCTTTGACACACAGCTAAGTGACCTCAAACTTGAAGCCTTTCTAACTTTCTATGAACCTCTGATTAAAGAAAAAAAAAAAAAAATAAGAAGAAGGTGTATTCAGTAACACAGCATCCAGGAGACCTATGTTTCAATTCTCACTTTCTCTCACCCCCTGCACTTGCAAAGCTGTTGAGGCAGCTGTTCAGCGTTGCTGCCGTTCGGTTGCCATTCAGCAATGACCTCCACACAAATAGTTGGTGGTGATGATGAGAACCTGTGAATTTCCTCTCAGGTCTTGACACTGATAAAGATAGAAGGAGGTTCGCTGGCAGTCTGAGATACTAGAAATCCTCTGTCAGAGTCCAAATATTATATTTATGTCAGTATTGCTAATATTTGTTGGTTTCCCATGAGTCTTGGTATATGCATTGCTTTTAAAATCCCTATATTGTAATGAGGTGATTATGTTATAGCTTTAACTTTCAGCTGCAAAGATCTTCATTCTGACTGCAGAGAAATGGTAAAAAAAAGGTTCAAATATGTAAAGATGTAACAACTTAATATTTCTTTTTACCTAATATGTGTCAAAATAACTACAGAATAAAAAACCCGACTGTCCTCACTTTCTATTCAAAACCACTCCCTGCCCTTAAAATACATATTTAAACATAATTTCTAATCCATTAAAGTATTTGAGAAAAGCATCATTATCCTTTTGTTGTTTTATGTAAAGAGGAAAGAGTTAAATTCATCTCTTTGCCATCCATGCTTTTTCTGTATTTCTTCATTTCAGGACTAGAACCTTCTCTTAAAGGTAGAGCAATCTCCAAGTATTTTTATAACTTGTATCATTTTATGTTATTTTATGTAAGTGAGAGGCTTTTTATCAACACTTCTCAGGAAATGGGCTCATCATCGGTCAGGAACATGAAGGTCAAATTAGGTTCCAATAATATTGTGTGAGTTTGCCAACATTTCAAAATATTTAAACAAGTTTTGATATCATGCTGGTTGCCAAGGGACATTACATTTAAGAAGACTTTCGCTGATTTTGCTTTAACAATCCAATAGTATTTTACACCTCTCCTGATGTGCAGTACTGTGACAGTACTTTTGCAAGATTTATGAACGTGACCTATTTTATTTGATCATGTAGAACTACTCAGATGAGTTTTCTTTTTATAGCATTTGTATTAGCTGTAAATGATTGGATGAATGGTAGAATTTTGGCTGAAAATAATCCCTAAAAATTTAATATGGGAAATTTATAATGAAAAGTCTTTGTAATAAATCAAATCTCATGGTGGGGGTTTTGGTGTGGTTTGCTTCTTTTTTATTTTGGTGTGTTTTAAATAAAAAAGACTTTTTTGTTCCTTAGAAAATTGGTACCTTTCATTGTGTTATGAAGATCAGAGAGACGGTCAGAAAACAAAAATTCTAAAAACCAGTTTTTCTAAAGCTGTGGTCTCTTGAGAAAAATAACGAGAATAGTTCTATCTAATTAAAATTATTTGGAAAAAAGTGCCATAAATAGAGGGCTGCACACTGATATTTGCTTATGATTAAGAGATGATGAGACGTCTGATGAGAAGGGATGATGATGCAAGTCAGAATAAAAGGGTTGTGCTCCTCAACTCTAATAGTTCTAACAATATAATGTCTACAAACTGCGGAGTTATAATAAAATAAAGGAAAGCCCTTGGGATTTTCTCAAACTTTATAACCTTCTATAAAAACAGTATTTCTATTCTAAGCAGAGCTATGTGAGCAAAGGTCATGATTAGACATCATGATCAAAGATATGTGTAGAATCACTCTGGCAAGGAATATGTTATTGTATGCACTAATTTACTGAAATAATTGTCAAATTTCTACAGGAAGTGTTAAAAGGGAGTAAAATAATAATGATAACTATTTATTTATAATCCAAATAAATTTATATTTTTTAATATGGATCACAAAGATATGGATCTCTCAACAGAGAGGAAGACAGACACAGGGCCTTTAAGTCAATGAACTTATGAATTTGCTGTGCCCCTCTGTAAAAAGAGTTATAGCAGATATTCCCTCAGTCTGTGTTCCATAAAACCTGACCCAAAGATTAATGAAAAAAAATATACAGCATGATCTTTGAATATGCTTTCAATATAAAGCTTCCATGCTATAAATAATGTATTTTCCAACCTGAAACAATAAAAACAGAGTGTATGTAAAATTCTTACTTGCAAATTATATATTTTTGGTCATGACAAGATGTAGTGCAATTGTCCTCTACTGCAGGACAATTTGACTCCATTCTTTTTCCTACCAAGCATTTTCTAAGGATTTGGTAGTTTAATAAATGTAAGTAAAAATATTTACTGCACTGTGTAGAATTCCTGAGCTGATACGTAAGTCTAAATTTTCAGCTTTCAGAACCAATTTTCAGCTTTCAGAACCCTCACTAAAATGTGAGAAAAAAGACCAAGAACAACTTCCAAACCAGCCAACCAACCAAAAAAATCCTAACAAACAACAAAGATAAATATGGTTTGCATAAATATAGTATAGTGTACACTATAAAAATATAGCATAAGTATCTATTTTAAAATAATATTCATTTATATATGAGTCAAATTTATGACAAATACATGTCCTTGTATTCCAAAGGCATAAGCAGCCACATGCTTGGTTATATGCAATCATCCCATTTGAAAATCCCTGTAATTCCTGCTGAAACACACCTGTTGCATCCTGGGGTCCTTCTTTCTCTAATCATTCAGGCATTCAGAAGCAATCCATGGCTTCCTGCCAACACAGATGGAGCATCTTTTTTCATCCAACAGAAATTAAGACTCAAAGAAAACTGCTGCATGCTTAAGTCTCACTCTGGTTGAAAGTCCTTGGCCGTAGTGAACCTTGAGGTTAAGCTGGAGAGAGCTCCAGGCTGCTCTGGTCTAGTCACAATCAATAACATAGGCAAAAAGTGCAGGTTTCAGGTGTTATTTTGCAAGGTATTTGCAGACAGGGAGGGTTCTAGACAAGTCTCCTGAGAAACAGGAAACAGAAGTATTTTGAACTGAGACCTTAATCCCTTCCGTTTACAGCAGTGCCAGGTGACAATGTGACAGTATCATGCATGGCTGTCACCCACATGAAGAAAGCATCAGATGAGCCTAAAGAGGTGTGAAGGATTTCACTCAGAGCTTCCTTCGTGCTTGCAAGATAAACTCAACACTGAGCTATAGCCCTTGATCATATTTCCATGATCTAAGAAAATCTGTCTCTTATACAGTAACAGAGAAAAATGTGTGAAATTCTTATTATACTAATTTTAATGAGATCTCTTAAATTTGTTTCCATGGAACCATAATTTCACTCATCATGTGGCAAAGTTAAAAGAAGAAACTATGTTTAGTGTTAATGAGACCTAGTCTATATTTATATTCATGTGCTAAGTAAGAAAACCCCAAGGAGAGATTACAAAAGAAAAAGTAAAGCTTAGAGAAGTAAACATTAATATAACAAAGATAACTTTTCATGCACTGTACTTTCAAAGAATTAAATGTTATTGCAAAGACACTTACATATTGTAGGCAAAAATATTTTGAAATCAGGGTGCAAAGGTAATAAGCCTTCTCCTTGATAATCATCCTTAGAACACACAAGTGAAGTACTTGAAATTCTTGTAAAATTCTCAATATAAACCCCTATATCATGCATATCTTACTGCATAGAAATAAATCAAAGTAGAATGTGTAGTTTTCCCCTTTTTAAATTTCATTTAAGAAACATATTTGAAGACTTTATGAGAACAAAGTCCTTATGTGCATAAGTATTTGATACAATTCCTCTTGTAGATATTTAAAGTGAGGAAGTGAAATGACTTCATGGACATTTCTTTGTGTACATGAATCTGTGCACAACTAAAAGAAATATTCTGAAGTTTAGGTAAAATATTTTTTCTGAAAATCAGGGAAACCATGTAGGTAGTTTATGTTTTTTAAAGCCCAAAAAGGCAGTCAGTATTTTATTAATTTACAAAATTAATTTAAAAAAGAAGAAGCTCAAAAGGATGAACATCTTTAGTTCCAACAGTCAGCTTTGCACTAGCTGGTTTAAATTAAAAACATAGAGGTGTTATTGATGTTACTTTTGCACTGAAATCTGCTGGTGTGTGTATTGCACAGGAAACGTTGAAAATTGCTGACAGGAGTCACTTGGGCTTTTGGACAGGGAAGGATCTGATTCAGCTGTGCCCTTCTGCAGCTGGCTGGAGGGCCATGATCCTTCTCTCCAGTTAATTCTTTAACAATTGTTTAATACAAATTTAAATGAGGTAACAGGCCTTGCAGTCCTTTGCTCCTGGCTGAGTGATTTCATCACTGGGCAATGATTAGGCTTTCAATAGCTTCATAACAATCTAATAAAGGAGCAACATCCTGTTGTTTTATATTGCTGGCATGAAACTGAGTGGAATGGAAGAAAAACTACTTGTTTAATAATATAGAAGTCAACTGTGGTAAAACAGAGTGCTTGGATCAAGCTCTCTTAGTTCCTGTCATATTAACAGCATATTATACATTTTATAACAGGATATTACCATATTATCCTTTAACTTCTTAGGATATCTGAAAAAAACCCTGTGTTTTTTACAACAGGAAACAAAGCTGGTAACAGGATTCAAAAACTAATTATGGCCTTTTAAAAAATAAAAATATAACTGTTGTTCATAGTTCCACTTTTTCCAGTTGATAAGAAGACCTTAGAATAGGTAATTATGTAAAATACGTGCTCTAATGTGAATTGAATTTAAAACCTGCTTTTTTTTCAAAAATCAAGAGAAAGTTTATCCAATTATAATTTACAATTCTGGAAGATATTATAAGAATATCTAATTTGATCCTGCTAGGACTTAAAAGAGGATTCTCTCTGGGTAATATTTATTAATATGCTGTTATTCCATTAGGAATAGAAAGAAGAAAAGACAATCCTGCTTGTATTTTCAAAATATGAGAAACACTAAAACCAGCAACATAGTGCAAAATAGGAGAGAGAAAACATGATGAAAAGAAGTCAAGTCTGAGTATATGGTGTTTTTTAGCACCAAAACAAAGCCTTTATTTAAGCAAAAAGATGCTAAAGTTGACACTGTCCCTCTAAGCAAGAAGTGTCCTCCATCTAAAACACTTAATCTCATCCATCAAAACACAGTATTTCAGAATATCTGTGCAGAGGAATTGTCATTTTTTTTCCAGACTGTCATTCTGATGAAAGAGTTTTGCTGTTTTTCAAACAATACTGACAGTATTACTCAAGTTGTTCAAGATGCGAGTGGTGTTTGAAGCTTTAAAGACCGTGAAAAACATTTATTTAAAAATGGTTCGTGTTATCCACCTATCTCAATACATTAATCTTCTTCTGACTGTGTGCTTTCAGAAGTGGGAGAAAGAGTAGGCAAATATATAGCCTGAAAGTAAAGTTCATTTCCTAAAGCAAGTTCTTTGTTACTGACTTTTTCAAATCTACTCTGAAGACCAGATTAAACCTATACAGAATTTTGCCTATATGTTAATCACATAACAAAATGAAAATAAATAAATAAATACATGAGGGAAGAAAAAATAAAAGGCTACATGATTCACAACATCCTCCCTGGTACAAATAGAGGAATTACACTGCAGGGTCTTTGCCTTATGGGCTATAGTTTTCAGAATGTTCTCTAGACCAAACCCTAAATAAAACACTCTGATATGAAAAAGAAATTAAACCAAATTTTTCTAGAATATCAGATGGGTATCAGGGAGAATAACTAAGCCTTATATTTTAACACTGAAAGAAAAAAAGAAAACAACTCCCAACTTCCCCCTCCAAAAAAAAAGAAAAACCGAATCAACCCAAACCAGACCCAAATCAAAAATCTAACTTCTATTTTCTCCGCACTTGAATAAAACCAAAATTTATTAGGATACATTAGATATTAGTTTGTTTAATAATTGAATGGAAGCTCTGTATACCATTTATCCTCTCTTGGGGCTCAATCCAGCTTTAATCCAAACGATTATTCATGTGGTCTTCTACCAGCACCATTCTTTACTTGAATGAAAAAGGAAAACTGTCATATGGTTGTATAAAGAACTTAGATCAGCAATTTCTTAAAGTACATTTTTAACAGCTTTTACAGAGAGAGGGAATGCAAAAGAGAAAGAGGTTTTTTTGACACTGCTTCAGCAGGCTGTTCAAGTTTCTTTTTATCCCAATGTAATGCACAACTATTTTAATTGTAAATGTCACTATAATGGAGGTGAATTGTTAAATGCGAAAATAAAATTAAACATGACTTTACAAATGAGCAGTTAGAATTTTGTGCTGTAGTTACAAAGATGCTATGGACAGAGTAATGTAAATCCTGAACATAGGAAATTTTATTTGACTTGGGTTGGAGTCAAAACCTCCTTCCCCAAATTTCTCTATTTCTATTTAACATTATTTTACATTATTACATGCTGGTAAAACTGCATGAATCTTTTGGGTTTTTTTGCTTTGTTTTGTTCTGCTGGTACACTTGGGAAAAAAAAAAAAAGAAGTAGTCATGGGTTGTTTTTTTTTCAAAAAAAACAGGTCTGAAAATGAAGAACCAAACTCGATACTATAGCAGCACTGGGAGCAGTTGCCATGAATTGGGATTCGTTGTGTCAACTGATCAGTTTGACAGAAAGGGGTAGTTAGCATTTGGAGTCGACTGACAGGTTAGCAAGGAGAGAAGTAAAAGATAAAACAAGTAGGTAAAAGATGTAATTTCATGACGTTGTTTTCTTTCCAGGAAAGACAATTTATGAGTTCCCCATATAGTCCCTGTTTGTGCCCTTCAATAAGTGCAGCTGAATGAAATTGTAGGGTTCAAAATGGTGTCATATTCCCACACAGGTAATTTCAGTAAGCCAGTTTACAGCTGCTGCTCAAGCTGTTGTGCAGGTGAACTATGATCAAAGGGAGAAAACGACAGAGCTACTGCAAAGTGGCTTTGAAAGAAAAGCCATTGTTTTGTGAAACTATACACTGAGATGAAGAGAAAAAGAGAGGGAGATGTAACTAATTCTTGTGGAATAATAAGGGTTAGCAGAAGGTGAGGGTGAAAAATTTGTAATGAACCATGAAACAGATAGAAGTCCACCAACCAAGGAAATCAGGCACGACTTTAACTTTTCCCCCATAGAAGCTACCCCAGTATTTTCCCTCCTAGGTGATGACACCTCCAAGATCACAACTGCCAAATGATGGGTCTTGGTTTTGGACATATATTTCAAAAAAAAAAAAAAAAAAAGCTTATGTTTCCTCAGAAGCCTTAAAAAACCCAAACCAAACCAAAAAAGCAGTGATGTAAGATATTAGTTCTCCATCTCTGTTGCCTTATAATAGTCTGCTTTTGGAAAGAGGGAAGAGAAATTTGACAGAACAGCCTTTATATACTCTACCCTTCATTGACACTGGATTACTGCTTCCTTCTAGTTCCATGGAAGTTATAATACTGACATTTGTTAGAAGTTCCTTCTTTTGCTTAAATTTCCAAATTTCCCCAAGTTGCAACAAATAAATATTTTGTCACTGCTCAAAGACTGATAATTAAGTTAAATTTTTGGCATGGTATGGTTATGGGTATAGTTGATGGGTTGGTGCATTAACATTCTGGCTTTCAGATAATTGTTGCAACATGCTCAGTGAGATAGGCAGCATAGTGCAGCCACTTAATGCTAGGTTTTTCTAACATATTGCTCTCTGCCTTTATCTGTCCTGCATCATTCTTTAATAATTTCATTGTAGTTTAAATCATAAAGTGAAATTACTTTTTATTTCCAAATTATTTAAGGTCAGAGAATAAGCATCTTATCTCCATATATTTCCTTAATTTCCTCATTTCCTTTTATTAATATGCAAAATTAAATGGAGAGAAAGAAAAAAAAAAGCACTGTAATGTTTCAACTTTTTTACTGAATTAGTACTACAATAAACATAAGAAATGACATCTGCAAATTTATCAATTAGAACATTTTTCAAACTTTTTCAATTTAATAAAACATTGTAGAGAAGTACTGCAATACAGTCTTGAGCACCAACCTTTTTGTCCTTTTTTTGACAGGATTTTATCTAGGGTTATATAACATAAGAAGGATAAAGGGATAAGCATAGACTGTAATTTAAATATGGTATAATTTGTAATTATTGCTTATTTTTTATTTAGAATTATTTTCTCTCCAGTATCTATGTCTCTCAGTAGCTGGATTGGTTTATCTGAGGGGGAAAAGAAAAAGTTTTTTTTGGTGCAAGTTGCAGATCAACTTGTTAATAAATACATATCTTAACCAGTGCAAGTAATAAAAACCTTAACTGTAAAACCACATGTATGTGTTCCTTTAACTGAAGCATGCTTTTCATTAGGGAGAATGATTCTTCTGTTAACTTCATTATGTCTCTTAATGTTAGTAATATCTATAAACCAAGATGTACCAGTTATATCAGTGTGTTTTTCAAAGTGACAGCTTGTGGCAGTATCAAACTGGAAAAAGGACTGGAGCAATCATTGCCATTGTAGCCTAAAAGCATGTGAAAAACTGTTACAACACTTGAATATAAGATAAATTCTCATTCCATTGTCCCAAAACATTTCAAAGCACTATTTAATATACAAGTATCCTTAGGGGTTCAGCTCAGTTTTGTGAATAAAAGAGGCTTCCTTCCATATTCTAGGTGCTAAGAGATACACAGTTTTAGTCTATTCCTAAGAGAAAATTTTAATGTTGTTGCATATTCCTTACTGAAGAATTTAGAAAGAAATTAAATTATTCATTAGTTAGGAGGTTAGCCTGGACTTCTTGCCGCCATTAAATTATACAAATGGTTGCTTTGTTTCATTATTATACCTGTATTCTTTGGTGAACTGACCTTTTTCAGTCTGAAAACTAAACAGTCTGCATGCAATGAAAAGACCATATGCAATGAGTAAATATTTATTCATGGAGAATGTAATGTTTAAATTAGAACGAGAAGGTCTCTTAGAACTAAATATTATTCAATTATAAAAGGGAAAAATAAATATCCAAATTAGTCTCAGACTTTCCATGTCAAACTGGAAGATTTCAACTTGAAACAGAGCAATAAGTCAAAGAAAACGAAAATATTTTGTTTCTTGTTTGTTCTTTCATGACTGGATTTTCTTTATATTTTCCTCAGTTTACATCAGAGTCAGTAGGTCTGTGTTATTAATGTTAGAATGATTGTTTGTTTCCCATACCAAAAGAATTCTGTTAAACAATTTCCCAAGCAGAGCACTGGTGCCTAGAAATGAAGATCCTTATCTGTCTCACTCGCATGCAGTTAGTCTGGAAATAAGGGTACAAGCTGGAGACCAGTTGTGCTACCATGTGTTAAGTCATGTACTGTAAGGCTGTAATTGCCAGTGAAGAAATTTTAAGTCAGCCTCAATTATAAAAGTAGTATATTAAAATAAAATACATCACACAGCAGACTGAGCATGAACAATAAGATGTCAAAACGCAGTATAATCTTAGCTCTACACTGGTACCTCCATAGCTTCTGTCTTGGTGGGAAAGTAAGTAGCGTTTGTCAATATTAGCTTTTTGAGCATGACTATGGTTGGATGATTTTATAACTAAATCAAAACAGTAGGGTAAATTTTTGGACATGAGGGCCATCTGTCTTTTCAGGTTTTTTTGTGTTAGATTTGCCCAGATTTGAAGTCCACAAGGCCTCTACTTCTGGTCTAAACTGGCACAGAGGAGCAAAGGCTAAAGGAATATTTCAAATTCTTATACACAAATATTGAAAAAAAAACAGATGAGTAAGATATACGGAAGATTTAAACAAAGATTTGCTTTCTGACCATGTAGGATTTCTTAGTTTTACTTTACCAGCTGAACAGTCATTTTCTTAGGCGAGACCATACGTTCCTTCGCCACTGAGGTCAGCTGTTGGTACTTTATGGCATTGTTCCCAGACACTGGAGGAGTCTAGCTTATTCAAACATGACACTTTAATTTGAAAGACGTATGAAATATTTTATATCTTTCCCTCTGAACAAAATCATATGGCCAGCATTTTTTTTTATAAACATTCACAAACAGCATTCTCATCTATTTATTTCATCTAGAATCCTATCCGTTTTCTTCATAGTCGACAAAGAGTTTAAAATCTAAGCCCAAACTCTGATCTGTGTTTTTTATTACTGTTTTAGCAATGCTATATGCCTACCAGCTCTGCAATTAAGAAAATTGTCTTCCCATGATAGTTTCTAAAACAACAGACTTCCTTCAGAAGAGGCAAATTGCAGCCACAAAAGTAAAGAGGAGCAAATGAAGACACATAAGTCCTTTTTATCTCCTATTGTAGCTCATAGATTTAAAACCCACAACACTATTCTATGGACAAAATCAAGCACTCCTTACAGTGCTACACTTCCTCTCTCCTTTCATTCCACACAAGGCATGATAGCATATATTGTGCTAACTCCAAAGTCTTGATTAGCTGGGGATATTTTCTCTAGGATTTTGTTTTGGTTTAGTTTGTTTATTTGGTTGTTTGTTTTTTCAGGGTGTGTTATGTGCAGCTGTTCCTAAGGTACATGTTTTCCATCAGCCAGTAATCATTCTTTTTCCTAGTCTCCATATCTAACACCATCAAAAAGCTGATCAAGGAGCAAAAGGAATTGTTTACTTCTTTATGAGCTAAAGCTACACTTCGCTGTATTTCCCTGTGGAAGAAAATACTTTCACATAAAACGTTACAAACTTGTTCATTTGTTACAAAGTATTTTATACATACATAGCATTTCTTATGAATGTCATACATTCTTGACATGTTTGGAGACATTCTAGCTTTCAGCAGCCTTTTGATGTAGGTATAATGCATTTGGATGCCAGGCACATACTTGCTGGAAGTCCAGCTTGGTTCACTTCAGTTGCATTCAGTCTCAGTTTCATCGCAACACAGAAATCCTGCCAGATGCATTAACGGTGATTTTTAATATCATTGGTGCATTACACATCTAGTGCCTCTGATAAGGTAAACTTTGAAGCATTTGAAAAGACACAAAAGAAAGAGATTGAAGACAGAGAAGCACAGAATATTGTTGTGGTGTTTTTATGACATAATTTTCCTTTACAAAGAGAAACACTGTTTACTTTCCTGAATGATAAGTCACAGCTATTGGTATGCTTGTCTTGAAGTAATAAGTATTAATTTTCTAGATTTAACTCAAAGTGTGTAAAACTATTAAATATTGTTATTTCTCCAGTTTAAATATAAATACTATACAAATATTTCAGTAGCATGTTGTACCTTTTCTAAACATATATTTGTCTTGACATATACTGCAATCTTTTGTGATTATGTAAATTTGCAATTTACATTTTACTTTTTTTTCTTTTTGCTGGTCAGCTGGATATTGTGCAAATTTTAATGAAAGAATAAACTAGAAAACAAGGAATTTCTTTCTCTGTTAGTGAAGTAATATCCAGACTTTGCATAAACAGAAACGCAAAGCTGAAAAAATACTGAAAAACTGGCAGTATATAATGTTTTAAATTTATTATAGAGACACAGGCTTGGGATCAGGGAGAAGTGAAATACATATAATGATGCACACATAATGATGCCTTCCCTTTAAAATGAATAGACGTTTCAGTGAGCTAATTTAGCAATAAGAATAACTTTAATGCACACTGTGCTGAATAGCATTTTAATCTGATCCCTTCGGGAAACTTCCAGCTTTTTCAGATTCAGTTCCAGATATTTATATGTCTATATTCAATTAACTACAATTACATTTTAAGGTTTCCTTTCACATCTGAAGTTCATTTCCAGTGATTCTCTTTGTATTTAAGTTTCTGTTTTAAGGGTTGGATGGTGGTGGTGTTGTTTCAGAGAATTCCTTTAGATTTTGTTGCATTTTCTGAGATTTACAAGGTTAGTTAGTCAGCTTTTTGTTTGTTTTCCCAATAGGTCAGATGTTGAGTGATTGCTTATTTAATTAAGTAGCAGTTCTATTTGGCGTCCAGGCAGCATTGCAGATGTTGGCACAACACTAATCAATATAGAGGACGTTATTTGACAATCTTAACTAAGGCTGAACAGTACTTACACTTGCATTCTAATTTCAGACTGACCATAAAATAGCCGTCAACACAAGTAAAGACTGTAAAATGGAATCCCATATATTGATTTATGTGGAACAGTACTTGTTTCTATGTACTATTAATTTCTTTCAAGTGCTTTAGTTATGATTGGTTGACATGAAATCAGTTATAGCTTTTCTTTACCGATTTTGAGCACTTCCATACACATATAAGATACATCCAAAAGAGAAGAAAATGAGCATTTGGAAATAACTGAAAAATCATTGAACCATTGCATTAAAAAACAAAGGTGTAGGAGAAGGAAACAGTCTTTTTTTAACAATTTATCTCCCCTCTTTTCAAAATAATGTCAAAATTAATGACTTGGCAAATCCATTGTTTGAAATGATGGTTAAAAGAGGGTACTTAAGGTTAGCCTAGGAATAGCAGCCCTTTTTCAGCTTTAAAAGTTTGGGGAATAGGATTTCCCTTTGTGGAGATCTTTGGCTGCATTACTGGGCAAATGTTAATCTGCAATAACTTCACTACTTCTAAAGAGAAGTGAATGTCTTACATAACAGAAAATACTGAGTTGTTGAAATGAAATATTATTATTGTAATTTAGGTCAGTAAAATCAAAAGAAACTCTTAACTGAAATGACTGGGGTCAGGGGTCTTACCAAAGACACTAGTATTTTAAATGTTTGAATTAATATTCAGCAAATTACATGTGTTGCAGAACTGAAAAAAAAAGAATGCACAGAACAGTGTCCTCATTACCGAACAGAATTATCCATCCCACCTATTTTTTCATCCTGAATGCAGTAGTTAACATCACAAAATATAGTAACTCTGAAGGTCCATCTTTAGCATTTCTATTGCTTTTATAGGGACTAAAATAAGTGGATTCAAGCAAGCAGGCCTAGAGCTTAGTCCTTCTGAGAGCATGCTACAATCACAGGTTTCCAACACATTAAGCTTTGTGTGTCCCCATGCTTAAGCTTTAAATTGATCTTTAAGTCTGAGTATCCCTCTAAAATTCTGCATAAACCATATAGTCCTGGGGATGGGAACTTCTTTGCAGGCAAGGGATAGATGCAGTAATGGCAGGAAGACAAAGCTCCATCTCCTGTCCCTAAGTATGAAGATGACCTCTCTAAAGACACCTGATACCTGATACCAATAGTTAGCTATGGCAACTATTAACACCAGCGCCCCAAAATTCAGTGCCCTTTCTCCTTGCCAAAGAGCCTCTTATTGCAGTATGTAATTAAACTCATCCAGGCTGTTTGACTGAGACTATTCTGATTCATATAGTCCTGGTTAAAGGCTGCACAATGCACACAAAGCTAGTGCATTTATTTTTAGTTCCTGTCCAACCAACCACCAGAGAAATGTGTGCAGATGACAAGTTGCTTCATAACAATGATTCCACAGGGAAAAGTTTTATTTGTATCACATGGTGTTCCACACTTGCATGTATGTTTCTGGCCAGTTTAGGTCATCATTAGAATAGAAGACAACATTTAATAAAATTTATTATTACAATTTTAAAAGCAAAATTTAGAGAATTAAAATGCAACTTTCAGCAGGTGCAAATAAGTTTATTTTCTTATATGATCACCCTATTTTGACTGGAAGTTTCCTTCTCTAGAACTTTCCCACTGTTTATATATTTTGTTTTAAGACAACATTTTTTTTAATCAAAGAAAATCTCTTAACAATTCTCAATGTGTAAATAGAGAGCTGAAGAGAATATAAAGTGCCCCTTTGCACTGTCTCAATATCATTGACAAACAGTTGAGTATGCCTTACTGATTTCCAGGCATTGTGGTCTCTCAAATGTGTGTTAGAAGTTTGGGACTAATGATGGTCTCAAAGATGATGTAAAACAGCAGCTACAACTGATCTAAGCCCTGTAAGTGAAGACAGCAGCAGAAGCAGCTCTGTTCAGGCGGTGGCTTGCATGCCATTCATGTTATGCATAAGTTTAGAGATCCTTCTCTTACATGATTCATGTTTTGCTCAGAGTCATAGTATTCAAAAACTATTATAATATTTAAAAAAAACCCCACCACGAACAACAAAAAAATTTGATAATCCATAAGTATTGAAGTACAGTGTAATTTTTTTTTTTTTTTTTTTTTTTTTTTTTTTTTTTTGTTCCTAGAATTGCTGTCTATCATTTAAAAGGTTTATCTTTTGTAGTCTGGATGAGTGTGACTTCATTAGTTGCAGATTCTTGTAATGGTCTGGAAATTAAATTCTCTATCCCATGCAACATTCATTTTAAGATTCCTTTTTCATTTTGGAATGTTTGTAGTAGTCAAATGAGTCCCTGAGTTCAAGAGTTATGAATGAAATTTAGCAGCTTATGATGTGCAGCAGGTCACACTAGATTAAGATTTTGTAACTTTTAATTATACAAGTGTCATCCATTAAGTAGGATTAAGGATTGCAACTATGCTTTGCTGCAGAAAAGTGTTGGAAAAAAAATGAAAGGATTATTATTTTGTTTTCTTTGGGTGCAATCAAACATATCTGCATCTGGGTGGGTCCTTTCAGCCTCTTTTATGTTTGGTGAAGACATGAAAACTCTTCATTACACTGATTATACAAGGAGGTTGGGAATTGTCTCAGAACCAGACTCCACTTCGTCACACAAGCTTTGCACTTTTGCACCTAGTAATTTTCTTGTACAGCCAGTGTTTACACAACTACAATACACAAAACTGATTGTTGAAATACTTTGCAAGTTAGATATGTTAGATATGAAAAAGCTGAATATTTTTTTTAAGACCAACTTAAATCATGGTTCCAGTAGCCGTGACCATCACAGGCCATTTGGTGCTATGCTTCTTGTTGAGGAGATTGGGAGATCCCTCACCAAGACTGCACAATTTAAATTTAACTTAAGTAAAGGGAAGACCTTAAATTAGGAGTCTGTCACACCTAGAACTTCTATTCTATTCTATTCTATTCTATTCTATTCTAATCATGTACGATGCATAGATTATTTGCAAACTTCGTGTTAGAAAAGTAAAAAATAATATAGTTCAGTGTAATTGAAAAAAAATTAAACAAAGGAAAGATTTTAAGTCACTCTTACAAAATACGTCTTTCATAAGAAACAATATAAAATGCCAAGGATCAGGCCTTAGAGGAATTTTACAAATTCAGATTTGCTGAGAATACAAATATTTGCTGAAAATACAAATACCATCTACCCTTTTAATGAATGGTATGGAGGGGATTTGCACCTTGAAATGCCATTAAAAAAAAAAACAATGGCAGAAAATTAAGACCAGTGAATTAACATATTTTTATTGTTTCTCTTGAAAATATGCATATTAATAATGTTTACAGCATATATATGTTTTTAGAAATTTAGGACTCTTATTTCTACTCAAGTCACATTGGATGTAATTTTACTCCTGCCAGAAAAAATGTAGATGATTTAGAAGAATCTGCCATACTGCCATTTATGAGATTTCAGTCGCGTTTCTTTTATATCTTTCCCCATCATTAAATTTGATAACCAAAATAAATAAGTTCCTCTTGAAGAGTAGGGTTCACAGAAGTCTTATGAGTTAGAGAACGGTTGGGTGTCAAATTTTAAAATTACTAACGTGATAGTTTCTTTAGCAACAAGTATAAGTTGCTAAAGTGATAGTTTTATGAATCTGAATTGCCTAATATTGACACAGGGACTGCATGTAATGAGCAGCCTTCCTTTTCTCCTAAGGATCTACTACCTACTAAAATTCCTCTGCATAAAGGAGGAATTTGGACTTGAGGTAAATTCATTAAGCAGATCTGTGTTTTTAATTTAGTAGATGAGAGCACCGTTAGTCTCTGGTTTGGGTGCAGATTCAGCCTTTTCTGTCCTTGCTTGTTCACTTGATGATATTATAAATGAATAGGAAAAGGATCAAAAACCTCCAATGGCTGTAATATGAGGACCATGTGTACATTTTGTTTTCATTTGAGTAGGAAAAAACAAAAAGCTTTTCTTTGATTTCCAGTAATAAACCTTGCCAGACAGACCATGAAGAGTAAACAGGCAATCTGCAGTCAAGCATGCAGTTGCCCTTCTATAGGGTCATGTGCTGAAGCTATGAAAAGAACAATTACTTACTCCTCAGGGAATCTTGTTCAAGATATTATAATCAGGATGAAGATAAAGAAGAAATAAACGTAATCAATGCATGAAAGTTTTGATTAAAATGTCAAGAGTATATATATCCCTTTATGGGTTTTTTCATATTCTCAGGTAAGACTAGGAAAGGGACCTATTTGAAGTATCTTTCAGTTTTATTCCCATCCAGAGAATACAATATCTCAAAAGAAAGAAGAAAGTCTGAGGGGACATTGTCATCTCAAATTTTATTTTAAAGGGCACCTCAGGGCTTACTTGAAAGGTCCTTGTTCAGAAGTCACCAACAACAACCTAACTCGTGCATAAGAGGTGGGAGTAGGGGCTATGAATTTCAGAGAGGCTATGTTCCACATATTAGAAACAGGATATTTCATGGCTATGTCAATGTCAATATATCCTGAGGACTAAAATAGTGGATCTGTAGCAAGGAACTGTTGATACTAAAAATCTCACTTGACAGAAGGTAAAAAGTTCAAGTCTCATAATTTTCTTCTTTTTTTTTCCTTTTTCTCCAAATTCACACAGTTAGTCTGATGCCCATTTGCAACTGGTGTTCACCAAACTTCATCCAAATGTCATCCAAATGAAATTCTGTTCTTTTGTTCTGAAACACCTCCACTATATTTTCTGATCTCAAAATATGTCACATGAAGGTGCACCATAACACCTGCAGGGACCTAAACTCTTGTAGGGCCAAAATCCGAAATCATGCTGCAAGTTAATAACTGAAATAAAGGAGATTTACATGCTGGCTGGGGCCCATCTGGCCTTAATTCCATCTGTAGCCTGGTGGCTAATGCTATATGGTATCTAGGTAAAACTGTTCTGGCAGCAATTATGGTAGGAATCACAGGAATTTTGGCTGGATGGGACCTTTGAACTTTGTATTATGAGTCAAGTTTTAACCCCTAGACCACTGTGGTAGCAGCAGTCATGGTGCAAAACACTTTATACATGTGTTCAAATAGAGCACATAACTTCAGGCATACGATTCTGATAAAAGAACACATGCAGTCATTCAAATTAGTCTCTAAATCAGAAAAGAGAAGAACCAAGTAAAGCTTGGATTCCTCTTCATTGCCTTAAGTAACAAGAGGATACAGGGAGAGAACTGTTCCCACTCAAGCTCCTGTACTTTTCATTGTGTTTAAAGATATAGATGCAATAGCTATAGAGCTATAATATACTATGTAGCTATAAATTAATTCTCATGTAATTATTATAGACTTACTTTATTATCAAAATAGAAAATCAGAAATTCTTCATATGTCATTTATTTAATCTGGAAAAAAACAATCAGTCAGATTTTGGTATCCAAGGAAGTGACTAGTGGAATACAAGCAACTTTCCACTTAGTTTTATTGAGAGTAGTTGTCTGAAGTAAACTGTGACAAAGTCATTAGAAAACACTCACTCAACCATGCAGATATCTTATACTCCTCCTGGATGCTTGGCTGGCCAGGATAAAGCATTGCAGAGTTTGCACTCTTCATTCATCTGGTGTTTTATGGCTTTGATTCAGTGTGCATAGCAAAATAAGTGCCTCAGTGAAGCAAGGTCCCTGTCCTTTCACAGTTGACAGGCTGCCTGCACGCATCCCTGGGGCTGCCAGCTGAATCTCCAGAAGGCAGCTTATACCTACACATCTCAGCCAAGTCCAGACAGAATATTTTGGTACATTGAAGCCCCTTTGCTCTTTGGCCAGATCAATCCAACGTCAGTGAGAACTCATTCATCCCTGTTACTCGCAGAGTGAGGCTCGGTAAGGTCAATTTCTGATGTGAGCTGCAACACATGATTTTCTGAGGAGGATGCACCAGAAGCTGGCAATCCTTGTTCTAGCATCACGCTATTTCCTAGCCCACACACATATAGGAAGACCCATCCTTGCCTCATAAGGGATATTTCATTTGTTCATGTGATGTGTGTAGTCTCACATCATTTCTAGATTGTAACCACAAAATTCACCAAAGACTTCTTCTAGATCAGTCGTATTTTATCCTGTAGATGCTCCAACCTCTGTCTCTGCTGAATGTATGGGTTTTTTTATTTTATACTGAGGAATTCCTCAAAAAAACCACAGGAAAATGGAAGAAGAAGACAACAAATGTCCACACATTTAGAACTAAAGAAATTAATATACAAGAGCAAATGAGAAAGAAAAGAAAAAATAAATTGGTTATACACCACAGTGCTTATGTTTGTGAGAATAAATGTCCTAGCAGTATTAATGTGGCTCAAAGATTACTGAAAAAAATATTATAAAATACAAGCATGATAAGTCAACAAAGAAAACTATAATATATATGAAAAATACTTTATCATGTTCTGAGTCACTGACCACTGAAAACTGACCTTGACTGCTTATGGATTAGAAGCCTAAGAAAAAGTACAAGGTGTACCCCACAAGCTACAAAATTATGTAATAGAACAATAAGACCAGACTCTTTAATCATTCATAATGCTCTATAAAATTTCAATTTGGTGAACTTCCATTCTTGTGTTAAGAACAGAGATTTGAAAGTATTCAGATACAAAACAACGTTTTAAGTTAAAACAGCACATGCAGAACCAGAAAAATCTTTATCTTGAGGAACATGTTGAGAAATGAAGCATTGATCAAAAAGGATCAGACAAATGTCATAAGATACTCATAATTAAAAAAGATGCTGAGGGACTGGCTGTGTTTGAACATATCTTAGTTGCCACAATGAATATTTTGAGGAACTGATTAGGTAGGCTAATATTACATTTGTGATAACATTAAGTGCACATATATAAAATATATAATAAGAAGTAACATTAAAAGATTATATATATATAATATTTTATATATATTATAAATATATATAAAAGATATAATAATAAGTAATATATAAAGGGGCATACATACACATGCTATACACACACATTTATACATGCACACATGAATATAGCAAATTGAGAACAAGAAATTGATCATTTTAAGTCACTGCTAGAAATAACTTCAGAAAATCAAAAACAGAAGAGAAAATGTAGAGAACAAGCCCAAAAAAGTACTAAATACTAACAAATACATTGGTAAAAATGTCAGGATGAACATTTAACTTTAAATAAATACTACATTTTTTTATAGTCACATACATAAAATATGAATTTTCTATTAACTGCTTGAGGGGAAAAAACCAAGTGAACTTCATGCCACATGATAAGGTTTTTCCCACTTTATCACTATTAAGAGACCAACAAGGGGCATTTATTAATGTTAAAACTGTAATGCTATCAAATCTAGATAATGTGCTTTAGACAATTTTAAAAGAGCTAGCTGCTGGAAGCTTTGGAAGATAAAGGTCAATTTCCACTAAGTGTCTGAAACTGATGAAATTACAATTGCCTGAGAGAAAACCAGTATGGTGCCAAAATCTAAAAACCATGAATAGGGTAGGTTACGTCATTAAAAACTCATAAATTAAGTCAGTTAGGCCATTACAGTCTGCCAGTGATCCCAAAATTATGACAGAACTGATACAAAACTTGGTTTTCTCTCCCTTCAATATTTCTTTTTATTGATGCTTAATTTTTTTTTAATAGAAGTCATTAAATGATGTATTATTTCAAATATTTAAAGTAAGAGTTTAAGGAAATTATTTGTATTAGTGATCTGATGGTAGAAGAAGAAGTTCTTCACAATACATATTATTATGCAGGAAGCATTATACATCAGGCTTTATATAGATATGACTTTTTAAAATACACTTTCATTAAGTGATGTCGCAAAATCTGCAGTTTTTACTCTGCCTCCAAATTTTAACCTTTTTATCATTTACACAGACTGAAAACAGTCAGTACTGAAATTAGCAGATGACTGTTAAAGTTATATTAAACAAATTGTTTAATGATATTTAAAAGTCTGTTTTTCGTGACATATACACTATTAGAAAGCATTTACTCTACTACGGTCTAAAATATAGTTCTGCATCCTAAAGGGAAGAATGCAGATAATGATGGATGGGAAAAGGGTATCTCAGAGAGTAATCCTGTCAAAGGTATAAAATAATGACTAACTAATGACTCAAGGATTGCTGTCTATCTTCTAGATTCAGACATGGAAATAAAATACAGTTTCAGATTCATAAATGAAAACACTACCAAAAGCATTACAGTCATTAGCTCTTTTTTTCCCCCTTGTGTAAGAGAGCTTTAGATTTGCTCTTCTGTTGAGTAGCCAAAACAGCCAATGAAACTAAAATTCTAAGAAAATACCATTTTTATCTTGGTTACACAGACAAGCCAGTGAAATTTTCTTTGCCACACATTTGATGCAGTAATGTTCAAGACAGTGAAACAAACAAACCTAGAAAATCAGGAAAAGAGTAGGCTCACATTCAGAATTAACTCAGAGCAGATGTTGACAAGGGAGTTAATCCAGGTGACAAAAACTAAAGAGCTTGAATCATTATTGACTGCTGGGTCTGCCATGGGCACTTTGCCCAGACAGTAAGCCAGAGACAGATAATAAGACGGAGCTGTTAAGTATATGGTCTGACTCAAATATCTTTGGACTGGATTTAGTTTTAGAAATGCTGCTGAAAAGAATCTTAAATATTTCTTAAGAATGATTTTTTGATAAAAAGGTTATGTATAATTTTGGTTTATTGTACTGGCAAAAAAAAAAGCCAAAACACAGCAGAAGTTAGTTATCTGTGGATTTTCTGCTAAGAAAAGAAAAAAAATAGAAAATATATATTGGAAAAAAGTGTCAAAATTATTTGAACCATAGGCTGTAATATAATGCTTCAAAATTTTGTTTCACAGATTGGTAGCTAGATACTCAGAATGACTTTGCTTTGCAGATAAAAAAAGTGGGTCCTTGTAACTTTCAACTACATTGCTGATGTGCTTACCATTTGGAATAAAATTTAGGTTTCTCCATGTTGTAGCTACATTCATTCTATCTTCAGGAATCTTTGCAGGACTGTTAGAAGAGAGCAGTACACTTAACCTGAATTGTCTTCCTGCAGCTTCACTTACAAATGTAGATTGATCATTACTTTATATTACACTTCTTTTTGTACTCAGAGTTCACATCACAAGTCAGAATGTTCCATACACCATTGAAGTGCTAATATTTCCATTAAACTAACATTCATTTCCTGATTTAGTGCTCAGTACTAGGGCTGTCATCCAGCAGCCAAACTATGGTTTAATAGTGTGGAAATAGAATGAAATCAATAACTAGAGAAGCCTCTGACTTTGTGAAGTCAACCTTAATCATGAATCAGTCATCTCAGATTTTCTGACATAACTCCAATAGATTGTGCTAAGGCAGAGAGTGGTACCTGAGAATTTATGACAAGGTCATATCCCAGCAGTGTCAGGGGCTTTCCAGCCCTGCCTAGGGCACTTGCAGAACACCGACCTTTAAAGCTTCTCCCTGTTTAAACTATTTATTGCCTGCAGTGTGAGAGGAAGCAGAGAAGGGAGAACATGGAAGTGTGGGACAAAGGTCACAGCTCTGGAGACCTCTAGCATGTGCTTTTGTTGAATTTTCCAATTTATAGGAAAAAACAATGAAGTGAATAAAGTAGAAGTAGTTAGAGTACATTGTGACATAGGAAAGGTGTTGCTGATGTTGCATATAAATTTTATACTGACACAAAAAAATTCTACTGTAATGTATCTAAAAAGAAAGAAAAAACATTACCTTATAGAAGTAGCCATGCTCTCAGGAGCCATAACATTATCATTGCAAATGTTAAACAAACCGTACCACTTGAAATTATACTGAAAAATATAATTTAAAAATATACTATTCAGTCTCTTCCTTCAACTCCTCATTTGTTTAGTAGTGGCAGCACAGTCCATGCCAGCTCACTGAAGCATTTCTGGCTGTGATTAAACTGCTGTTTCTTTACTTAAAGAATATCCTTCCAGTGATAGATCCTTTTTAGGATGACTTTTACAATGAAAGAGATGCAAAAAATATTAGCAGTATTTTTACCAAAGGAAAACAAAAATAATTTCTGAATTTTATTCATGTGTGAAGATTATTCTAATGCAGGAAAGACACAGCCCTTATTAAAAATCTCTAGTGTAGTCACATTTGAAATATTGCATGTTATTACCTCATAAACAGAAAATTGTAATGTCTGGATCTCAATTCCAAAAGACTTTGGAAAGACCTGGGTAACTACAGAAATTGAAAAATAGGTGAAAAATACAGGAAAAAATTAGATCAAGGATGTATAATTTAGCTAAGGAACAATGATTAATGAAAATGCAAGAATACATAGCAATTCAGAAATACAGTGAGATATTAAACCTTATAAGCATGGATTATTTAGAGTACTTGAGGCATAGTCAAGTGGAACACAGTTAGCTGAATAAGCAAGAACTGATAAGGCACCTTGGCACCAATTCCTGTTACACTGATAATTCATTTCCCATAAGAAGTGTCTTAAATAGACTTGTGGTACTACTTAAAATTAAGAAATAATTGATCTTTGACAAAGGTTCTCTTTCTGTGTTCCATCCAGTCATTGAAAATATCTATGGGCTCAAGCAGCTCTGCTCATTTACACCAGCAGAGAATTCAGACTTACTACCTGCATCACAAAGATAAGAAAGAAAGGAAGAGAATCATGATGCAGAGCACGGAAGGGATTTGTGGTGAAAAGTTCAGTTTTATGTTCAGAGTCAGACAGAAGGAGATAAACAGCATGGACACTCTAAAACGGTACTGTCCCACGTTATTGCTTTGCGTAATTTTAGAAGAGATCTTTATTTCAATCTAGTAAATATACCCTCCATAATTTCAGTTAGTATTTTTGATACCATATCATGTATCCATTCTCCTCATCATAAAAATTTAAAGCATGTTTTTATCAAAAGCATCAAAAGATGCATTATTATATTCTGTAGTTTACAATTATATTCCAAGTAACTTCCAGACATACAGCATTAGTCTGAATAAGGGTTTTTTAAACTGAAGCAAATGTAATAAGAAATTTCACACCGTATTTTTTTTTGGTTGCTATAAACAGATTATGTCCAAAACTTCACCTAGCATTTAAAGCTATCTGAAAATCTTTATTAAAAATAGTAAAATTATGAGTCCGAGTAGATTAATTTTTTTTGTGTGTGACTCTCAAACATTTTGTTTGTGTTGGTGTTTGAGCATTAGCCATCTAGACTTCATACAGAGCATATTTCCTTTCACAACAAAATGCTGAGAGTAGTTTTTATGGCAAAATCCAGACATGACAATTTATTCCTTTATTATTATTTGAACCTGTAAGAAAAAAAGCCTAAAGAAAATAAATATACATATAACCGATGAATCATTTCAATTATATGAAAGAAAATGAGACACTATATCATCTGACAATTTTACATTATTTTTGCATGAAATCAATCAGTCACAAGTATGCTAAAAATAAACCATGAGTTATCATAGAGCCATTCATATCCTTACCACTGTTACATGACCATATTTTCAAAGAGATGTAGTTAGTATTTTCATATTCATGTAGACACTCTTGGGAAGAAAGGCTTCTAGGAAAAATCAAGTGTAAAAGAGGATATTTCTCTTTTCAAGTCTTCTTGGAGTAAAAGCCAGGGACATTTTATCAGAAAAGTAAGAAAAAGATCTCAATATTGTGCCTCTGCAGTCTCCTTCTCCTCCCACAGTTCTTCCCTTGGTTGTGGCTCTCCTGCTTTGGGCTCTGTAACAATTTGTCTTTTGGCTTCACATTTTTACTGGTATTAGCCAGTGCCCTATAAACCCATATCAATACATCTAATCTGAGAATTCCTTTCACTTCAGAGAACCTACCTGGAGAGACCATTGAAAGTTAAGTAGAATGAAAAATGGTACAATGCTAAAAATTGATATAAGTTTTTAAAAAATCTATACCTGCTGAGCACTTAATAGTGTCAGAGGATGGCTCATCACTCGACAGGACTTGTCAGGCAATGCCAGGCAACAAGATGGAAAGCATGAGGAGTGCAAGCAGGTGGCAACATGAAATTGCTGGAAATACAAGCCTCTAACTTTACTTTTTTTTCTTTTTCCTTCTTCCTTTTTAAACCCCTGAGAGCTCTAATGGCAATTTTTATGCACAACATCCTCTCCCTCTGGCAAAACACAGAGTGTAGTCCAAAACAGCAACACCCTCTTTAACCCTGGCAGAGCACACATACTCAATTACTCTGCTGTTTTGAACAGCATATGAATTGCCTCTCTGAAACTAGCATTAGCACATTTAATTGCTTGGTTTTTAACTCCACTCTTTTGCTTACTTTTGTTTTAGAATAGTATTAGAGTATGCAGATACTAATTTTAGCATGACCTTTTCTAGATTATGCACCATCATTCCCTTCTCAGTTTCTTTCAGAAATAACTAGAAACACCAACATCCAAAAATTGTGATATCACACCTGGGAAACAGTGGCTCTAAATAATGAGAAATTAATGTTAAAAAC
Source organism: Passer montanus (assembly GCF_014805655.1). Classification (NCBI taxonomy): domain Eukaryota; kingdom Metazoa; phylum Chordata; class Aves; order Passeriformes; family Passeridae; genus Passer; species Passer montanus. The sequence continues at coordinate 9,878,168 of NW_024367708.1, read as the reverse complement.
ATGAGTGTGAGATTATAACTTTTTTAGAAAATATCAAATATTTTTTATTGTCTCCACATAAATCTGCTTCTGAAGACAAATTCTGTTTTCAAACACCAACTATATAGACCTCTTGTAAACTGCACTATACCATGTGAACTATTGTATGGTAGAGGAGCAAGAAATTAACTAAGATTTATTTTCTCTTGTGATCTAAGTCAAGAGTTGAATTTAGCTACAGTACCTCACATATTAGAAGTCAGACAGAGAAAATTCTTAGTCATCATCACTCAAAATACAGAGGTCAGACTTAGCCTTCAGAAATTGTCACTCATATTGGAATATTAGAAATCTAAAGTTGTCATTTTAAGAATGAACAGCAGTAGGCATTGAAAATGCGTCAGCTAAGAATGTGGGTAACTTAACATTAGGAGGAAAGAGGTGGTCAGTAGGAAACTCACTGGCTGACATCTCACTTGATTTGGGCTTCAACATCAACTTCAAGCCTAGTGATATAGAGTTGCAGTCTGAATGGTCCTACTGATTAGGGCCAACAGAGAGCCGGAGATTTTCTGTAAGATTTTCCTGACCCTCAGGGTATTTAATCTTTCTGTTCCCACTTCACTTCCCAGAGTTTGCCCTCAATAACACCCTAGACTGGAGGAAAAAAAAAAAAGAAAAAAAAAAAAAGAAGAAGAAACACACATTCATTATTCCCCTTGCTGCCCTGAAAAGAATGCAAGGCTTCCAGCATCAGAGAGAATAAACAAGAGGGAGTCTGATGCTGCAGGCCAACAAGGAAAGTGACTTTGCTGCCCCAGTGCTAACAAAGGCAAAGGACTCTCCAACAGATGAAGAAAACTGTCCAAGAAAACATAAAAACTGGCAAAGCTTGCATACAGGCAGAACAACAGCATCGCTGACCCTTCTGAAAGAGTACTCCTTAAGGAATACAATAATCTAAGAGAACCCTATATATTTCATGCTACCTCACCCTAAGAAAACACTCCACAAGAAACAATGTTAGGGAAACATTAAGTCTGATGGCAGTAGGACAATAACCTTCTTCTGCTTGATGAAAACCTGGGTACATCAGACTGTCTGCTAATAATCCTGTCTTCCTTGTGCTGGAGATCCATTAAAATATAAACTCTCACAGAGGCTAGAAATAATCCTTCAAAAGGATTCATATAAAGAATTGCTTTCTAGAAGTGACTGACTGTATGACTTCAATGGAGAACAGCTTCAGATAGTTTCATCCAAGATCAATGCACTACCTAAGAATGACAGACAGGGAAAATAGCTTGGATAGCTTGAGGGAAAGTGAGGCAACAAAAAATAATTAGACTGCTCTGTAAAATGAAGTATAATCAGAAAACAGAATAGCTCTATAGAACTAAATTATGACCAGTGAAAGTATGGAAAGAGCTACTTACAAGGACTATGAAAGCAGCTATATGTATGGTGGTTGCTTTATTTAAATAAACACAGAACAAATGAAGGCTGTACTACTTAAAATAAAGATTAAATTGTCAGAGAAACTAGGCTTCAATTATTACATTCCTGAGAAGTGGCTAAACATGTCATCTTAGGGTTCTCTGTGTTGTATTTTTAATGTTTCTTCAGTTTAAGAACAAAATCTTTTATCACTAAGCACCAGCATTGCAAACTCACCATGGGGTCTAGAAATAAAAGTCAGCTTTTTCAGTTTCACATAATATTACCAATTTTGCAGTAAGAATTTAGCTGAGAATTCTGGTTTTATGTAACCCAGAACTGTCATTTACATTCAGTCACAGGTAGAAAGTGGTCCAGCAAATGCAATGAGAAAAATATATACAAAAGGTCAAGGTCATCTACATTTCAGCCAAAGTTATTTTTTTTTTTTGTTTTCTCTGACTTTTTATTGCAATTGAATTTCAATATTTGAAATTAAATATATTTTAACCTGTAGTACATCTACTATTTATATAGTAGCAGATACATTCTAGACATCTAGTGCATATTTGTAAGTACAAGCTTAAGGAACCTAAAATAACCAAACAAAAATACCTAACACATCAATATTTCTGCTGAATCTTCTCCTTTTGTCAGACAAATATATTGATAAATTGCCAAGAATTTCAGAACTGCATTGTTGTCACAAAACTAAAAGCTAAATATAGGTCACATCTACCAAGCTGCCGACTTAACACATAGTGTTAACTAGTAACAAATGTTATATATATATATTCCCTACATTCCTGGGGAATCAGATTAGTGATTTGTATTCTACATTTTATAAACTGGGGGACAAAGATAAGGGACCAAAAAAGAAAATATGTCATAAGTTACCAAAAATGAGAATGATTAAAAATAAATGCCACGCTTCTTGGTCAACCAAGAGGACACCTGCTTTCTCTAGGGCATACCTTTTTGTGTCTGCAGTTTTGCTACATCATATGCCCAGATTTACTGGCACCTTAGGAGGCGATTCAGCATTTTATCTAAGTTGTAGTGTGAATTAGTATTCACTAGCTGTGTGTCCTTACAGCTAAGAAACATAGTGCTTCAGCCTAAGGAAAGCTTAAAGCAAAGACTTCTTAACATAAGGAATTTAATATAAGGGGGGATTAAACACAAAGCATGAGCAGCACTTTACTCTTTCATGAGGCTGAAAAGCCATGCCCCTCCTAACTTTGGCTGTCTCATGGATTTCCTGGCTCTCTGCAGAGACACGGCTTGATGTGGCTTGCACTCCAAAAGTCTCATGGTCAGAGAAGGTGGCAGAAAAAAGTCATGCCTTAGACTCTTTATAAGAGTTTTACCAGACAGGAAAGAACACGTAAGAAACAAACTGAAATGCTTCAGAAGATAGAGAAGCTACACCCTTCTAAATAGTTCTAGTCAGCTGTCTTGCCTCTGGATGAAAACAGAAAGCATAACAACACTGACTGTTAAACATAAATATCAGTTTAAAGTTCATAAACTAAGGATATTGTTAATGCTTCAGTTTTTAGGGTGGTTTTTTTTTTTGAATACATGTGGGAAACTACTCGCTGGGTATTGCTGGAGAATGCTGAGCACATAATACTAGTATTACACAGCAGCTAGTGGTGGAAGGGGTTATTCTCCTTTCTTGCAGAAACATGTTGGCTTTAAAATTCAACTACACAGTCCTATCTTTGCTTTTGGAAAGTGTGAACGTCTTAAAAATAAGTTTAATCGGAAAACTATTGAATAAAATAGGAATGAGGGTGTAGCAGATTTATGCCTTGATACTGCTACTTTCTCAAAGGGATGGTAGAATTGACTATGTAGTCTAGAGGTCCATGTGGAAAGAGAGATCTTAAATTAACATAGCCAAAGTAGCTCATACCAGGACTACTTCCCTCGTTGCTGGAAGACTATATGAATAGACAAAAAGGTAAATTTTACTGACATTTGACTGTTTAAATAAACTTTCTTTTCCACATGTCAAACTTATTCATCTTCTTGGACAAATTGTTAATTCTTTTGAGTTAGCGTATCTGTCTACACCTAATTTTCTACCTAATTCAGATCAATTAGTTGTGGTTCCTTACTGGATGCTTAAAATTTAGAAGTAACAATATTCTCAAATGTAATATCTAGTTCCTGCTTACAGATCAACCCACTTCTCCTTAACTCTCTGATTTTTTAAATTCAATTTTTTATTCATGTGTTTACTTATCTTTACCTTTTATGCAGGGATAGTTTAAAAAGAGGGCACTACAAGGTTTGGAACAAAGAACATAAACACTTTTCCTAGCTAATTTTCACAAGAAATTGAACTGACCATGTGTGAAGAATTGCTGTTGCTAAGGGGGATATTACAGTGCTACAAACTAAGAACAATGCTCAAACACTGATCTTTGATACATGTAAGTATACGGCAACCTCCTCATGTAATCAACATAAAGTATACGCTGTTCAGAATTTTCATGGCAGTAGTAGAAGGACATATGCTTATGCAGATATGAGAGTGAAATTCTGAGCTCATCCTTAAATCACTCCACTTCAAAACATTCTCAGTTTAAAACTCCTGTAGTCAGAGGAGTTTTTTTATAATTTCCTTTTTGACACTTGGATTAATTTAGGAAACCTTCTTTTCGATGTATAAGGAGGATCACGCTACAGTGCCCCTTGTTTTTACCTTGTAATGTGAAGCTGTATTAGCATATGGGAACTGAACTGTAGGATGTTAGCTGCTGATTCCATGCGCTATTTATACATCCTTAGCAAAGCCCATCAAACCAGTGCCTAAAATCTAATCTGAATAACTATGAGAGATTCCAAGATAACACCTGTGTGTAGTCTAGCAAATTTACACACAGAACTGAATAGGAGGACCAGAATAGGATTTATTCTATCCACAAAAAGCTAAAAAATAGATGAAGATCCATGTTTGTTGGCATATATACTGTAAGCCTACTTAAATTATGGTAGTCCTTCCGTGCATTGCACTCCACTGTAAAATCAAGATAGAGATGAATTTACACTCTAAGGTCCTGGGAGCCAGTCTGTGCCCAGAAGTACAGGCATAACTCTTAACAGCTGTGGGAAAGCTGCACCATTCTCCCCAGCACATCTACCTGCAGCACTACTCACTTGGAAACCCTTCATGTATTTTCACAGAAAAAGAAATAAAACTCAGGAAAACTACTGCAAGATCTGTCAGGTGTTGAAGGATGAGATATGGGACAGAAGAAGAATTATCAGTGTGTCTTTCCACTTACACTGAATTCATTACTTTGGGAAGAGTAGAAACAAAGCCTATGCAAGGGCCTCTGGAAGGGAAGTTGAGAGAAAAAGAACAGTGATTGATCTCTGTTTTTTCCTAGCATGTCTGTCTCAGAAGTTCTATACTTTTGCTTTATGAGACTGGAGAGAGCAATAAAAATTTAAAACAATAGGCATTGCCAGTTTAGTCAGTAGCAAATATTACAGAAAGAGGATACTTGCCAGATAAGTCACCCACAGAGACAGAGTATTCTGTATTTAAATCTCATAAAATGTTCTTCTGAACTCTCGGTGCTTGTGACGATTACCCCCCTCTACAATTAATTCTGTTAGATGTTTTCCTTTCCTTTTTCTGACTAAGAGCAGCAATACTATACTCAGCAGAGCTTTCAAGTAGTTCTGGGACCATGTCTTTTATACTCTTTTCCCCCCTTCCCCCCCTTTTCTAATCCTGACTCTGCATGTACTCTTTGTTTAATTCTGCATTACAGTATTGCCAAAAGCTGAAACTCACCATGGGAGGTTGTTTTTGCAGAAAACTGCTAAAAGAGGTACTTTGTCACACCAAAAAATGTTTTCATGAGGCTACACAGAAAATAAAGCCTACACATTAAGACATCCGTTCATGTAGAAAAATTGATGTGAATTTCACTCCTGTTTGGTAACGCATTGTTTGAATGCCAGTCAAAATCAGAATTCAGCAATTAGATATTTCTTTCCCTTGTCCCACTGTGTTAATATCAGTGCTTGAAGACATTTATTTATTTATTTTTAATCCCCTCATTACCAGTTATAACTTCTCTTTTGTCTGACAAAAGAGAAGTTAAAACACAGAAAGTCTGGATGTAAAGAGTAATCAAATCTTAAGTTATGGGCATATTCCCCCTGGCAGAGAAATATACAATACTGAAGAGTTGTTTAGGCTATTTCTATAGTATGCAAGAAAAGCATGTGGTTTTAATTAACAGTTGCCAAATTACAATTTAAACAGGGCATTGTTTAAGTATAATTAGTTTTATGAAAAAGCCCATAAGCATGAGAACTGGCTTGAAATGTGATTGTTTTGTAGGTTGCTTATGCCTGCAGCACTGACTTGGATGCCTTTGTCTGTATAGAGTTTACAGCATGTAAAATTCCTTGATATCTTTACTGGTTAGTTAGCTTTTGTTCATTATATAAGTACTAAGAACAGATAAATCCCCAAATCTTTTATGATATAAGATATTACCAGTGAGTATTATTCAGCATTTCAATGTGAAGGCTGAAAGAAAGGTGTTTGAAAGTTTCATTGCTGTGACCTCAGTCTTGCTTCATAAAAATTCTATATTATTATGCAAAAATATAAGCTTTTTATCCTTATTAAAAGCCTGGTCATATCATAACAAGATACATGCAAATACTTTGTCACTGTAATTAACCAGGCTCCATGGTGGCCTATATATTTGTAATTCTGAGGACAATTTTTTTGGTGAGAAAAAAAGAAGAGTTAGAAGAAACAAACCTCTATTACTTTAAAAGTTGAATATTACAAAAATTATGTTTCTTTACATCTCAAAGCACAATAAACTTGTGTATGAGAGCTCAACTTGGCAAGCACCTTTCTCATTGATCTTTGAGAACTTGTGAAAGATCTATGTATTGTTCTAAACACGTATGGAAAGATTTTCCTTGGTTTAGTATCAATTTCCACTTCTAAAAAGGATGATTATTCCTTGAGGGAAGTATTGTTGAAAATGTTGAAGAAAGTTATTTGATCCAAAGTGCAAGAAATGCCTTTTATAATTGCTTGGATACCTTTCTAGGGAAACATTTCATGCCCCCAGGGCAAGATGCAGACAACATCTCTGATCACACTTTTGTGATCAGATAATTTTGACATAGATCTAGAGAAAACTTCCTGAGTTTGACTAATATTCAAGGAATTCGTGAAGCAGTTCATTCTAGAAAAGCAACTGTTAAAGGAAATTTTTCTTGATCAAAAACCCCAGGGTTAAACTAATGTAGCCCAATAACACAGAAAAAGCATCCTCATGTTCTTAGACATTCTGTTAAAAAGACTGAGATGGAACATTCTGAAAAAGCTGCCTATTTTAGAAAAAAAAAAAAAGAAGCCTAAAAGTACAAAAGAAAGAGAATTTCTTAACACTTAATTTTACTGTAAGTTCAACCACATACCAGGGGAATGAGCAGTGATGTTATAAGACAGTGTGTGACTCTGTGTGTGTGTGTGTTTCTGGGTGTGTGTCTCAAAAAGCTTTGGAAGTTTTATTCTAATGTATCTGTTCTTCCAAATATATTGATTTGCAGAAATTTTGAAAAGAAAAAGATTGTTAAATGAAGGGTCAAATAGTAAGATCCTGCATTTGTAACTGTAAAGGAAACTCAAAACCTGTTATGAGATGTAAACTCGAGGAGGAAACCATTTTGGAATTTTTAATACTAAAATATCACAGTTCATCTGTGGAAATGAATATTTAAATAGAATTGCATGTAAGGCAGATGTAAAATTAAGATAATGAATAGATGATGAATTAGGTGATTTTGTTTTTCTTATTAATTTGCATAATTTTCAGACAGGTTTACCTACTATAATTTTTACAGGATCAATGAAAATATTTTTTCTAGTGGTGCCTTGCATTTTGCAGCACACAGAACAGACTCAGAATACAGGTATATGAAATATTTATTCAAATCTAGATTATGCTTGACAGATATCTTGAGTTTATACCTACTTAATTTAGTCTATCAAATTATAATACCTAGAAAATATAAACTACACACAGTGACAACTAAGTCCTGAAAGATATATGAAGTAAAAAGAAAGACTTCTATATTTCCTAACATTCTTATTTTGTTGTCACACTAACAGATAGTTCAGAATTTCATGCAGCTTTCATTTATTAGTAAAATAAAACATCAAAAAGTAATGTAAACACAAAACTTAATGGTACAGTCTTCTCTAAAGACTCTTAAAGTTGACACAGATTCATAGTTTTAAAACATTGAAGTATGATAAAACATACAGTGCAAACATTTTGAACTACTTTTCAAATGAATTTAAGCACATTTATGCTAAATGTAATTCTAATGATCTTTGGTACTCTTTGACAGATAACTCTATAAGGTGGAGGTGTTGCTGAAGTGTTAAGCTGGAAAAAGTCCGGAGCTGTTCTGTGACTTTTCTTCATCAAGAGTTATGGTTTGATTGTGGTTGGCCCTCACTACAAGGTGAGGGCTTGAAGGCTTGAAATAATATGGACATTTTTAAAATATGATTTTTTTCCATCCATTTCATGTGTTAAGATAGTCCTTCATCTCCATAAGCAAGAGTTGAATTCCTGCCTCAGATGACTGACTTAGTTCTAATGTTATGCAGAGACATTTCAATTCGCAAAATATTTATTCTGAACTTGAATATTTCACATCTTCTCAGTTATATATCCACTGAGTAAAACATATTAACTCATCTTTATAATAAGATTTTTAGAGGTTTTCTATCATTTCAAATTCAGTAATCAGCTATTTTACATCAGTTGATGACTCAAAATACATTTATTCCAATACTAAAATTCTTACTTAGATATCTAACTTTATTATTCAATGGCTATTTGATTTATGCAGAATAGACTTTATTACTTTGTTGAAAAGTAGCAGCAAAGATATCATATGTAAATACAAATATTTGAAAATAAGCATCTCAATAAAAATAAATGTCTGTGCATATATAAAATTAACTTGTGATTTCTCTGATATTTGTAGACATAAGAACAGACACAATTGGCATATTTCCCAGATATGAATGTTACTGCTGAAGTTAACCCAGGTAAAGCTTTAAAGACCTCAGAAATATTTTTACTTATCATGCTGTATTATCAACATATGAGGAATTAAGTGGTTTTTTTGTTTTTTTAGTTTTGGTTTTTTGTTTTGTTTTTTTTTGAGAGGAGCTTGTCCTTGTCTCAAGATCTTCAGTGGGTTAAATTGCATTTAAGAAATGTGTCTCTCCACACTGAAAATAAAGGAAATTAATTTCTCTAGTGAGACAAGGTGTATCCAGCCATATTTCTGTGCAAGTTGATGACATACTGTGGATTTATTTCTGCTGAAGGTTTCACTGTGTATTTCTACTGAAGATGTTCCGTGAGAAGCACCCAATTTGAAGTGGCACAACAGGGTGGCTAACAGCAAAGACTCATGCAGGCCATCCCCTGTCACAATAAGGAAGACCCTACCACAAAACAGCAGAGGTATGATTTGGCCTGACAAAGGAAAAGAAGCCAACTTAGAATAAATTGTAGATTTTATCAAATGTGTCCATTTTTTTGCCCCACAAAGAACTGCAAGAATATTCTAGAGACATACTTTATTTAACCCAAGTAAACAAGCATTTATTCCAAGCCATTAGTTGCAACTTTACAGGACCAGAGAAGTTTAACTTTTTTACTTTAATAAAATTTGGATTTCTATGGAAGAAAAGAAAAACATGAAGAAAAAAAATCAACTTAAAGCATGATGTAGAAACAGTTACTATAAAAAAAATGTGCTCTCAATTGTTCAGCAAATGTAGTAAATATTTTTGAATCATTTCCATGATCAATCTCCAGAACAATACAGCTCATTATCTTGGACTACAAGAAATTCATGTCATGGATCGTTCAATTGATCTGAATGAGACAATTTATCTAAAAAAAAGTCGATTGATTGAAAGTATATTTCATTTTAATAGTAAAATCTCTTTGTTTTGCGCCTGAAGGTAGATCACATATGCTACAATGTTTGCTCTATTTTCTTTGCAGGCAGAAGTTGTAACATTGCCAGACCTCATTACAAGACCTATTTTTTTCTCAATGTCTCCTTGCTCAAATCCATATAATAAATGAGGGTTCCCTCTTGAATAAAATTAAATTTCTAGTTTATAGTTATGTGCAGAAAAGCTTAAGAATATGTTTCACTGCATCTAAAAACTAAAATATTAAAATAAAAGGTTTCCCAGAGCTACTGTTATCTTTAAGCTGATCCTGCATTCTGGGTTGTTTAACCTTATTTTTCAATATGCCAATGGAGTATTACTTGGATGAAAAAAGGTTCTATATAGATGATAGATTTACTGGTTGCTGTGAGGACATATTTAACATTTTTAATTTTTATATACACACATAGAGACATACAAACATGTAAGAAGGCATATGGTTTGCATGTACATAAATGTATTTATTTTTTGAGTGTAATAAATTACAGACTACATCTTAAACAAAGATGTGTATTTTAAACAAAGAAATTAATGTAAATTCACACATATTCATTTAACTTATGAAGACTTATTCAGAATAACAGAATCTGACAGAGAGGATGTATTTCAAACTGTTATATAAATACAGTAGAGATGGCCATTGAGAGCTTGGTTGAAATAATATAATACAACGAAAACTGGCTTTAGTCTCCACTTTTTGACTCCACATAATATGATGGACAAGAAGACAGGTTGAAATTTGCTGGAATTTATTTACTACCAGAAGCATAGCATGCAAGAATCGTTTGGGTGCTTCACAGGCATAGAAGTTCAGCAACATGCCAAATGCTGTTAAAGGAAAACAATAATCCCACACAGAGCATACTGACCACTTGCAGATGAGATCTTGGATGATAAAACATAAGTCTCTTCTTCCAGGTAATAGGGAAGTGGTGGAGGCACCAGTCCTGGAGGAATTAAAAAGACATGTAGATATGATGCTTAGAGACATGCTTTGGTGGTGTACTTGGCAGTGCTGGGATAAAGGTTGGAGTCCAAGTTAAATTATATGATTCTATAGTTCAGCGGCTTTATCACTGTAGATAGTCAGGAAGAATTTCAGTCCTACTGCCATTAAGTTATATGTTACTGGATGAATAGCATTTCACATTTCTGGGTTTTTTTTTATCTTATCTCATCTGCTATGAGTCAAGAGGAAGGCTCCATAACTAGTAAAATTAATCAAAATATGTTTCAGAATCCTAGGTCCTTCATTATTTGCATCAACACCTCTGCAGAGATCCTAATGGATTCCATGCACAACAAAACCACAGGGTTTGATCTGTAAGAACTGCAGGAGTGTCCATTTCAGTCACGCCTGGGTTGCCAGATCACTTCACAGAGAGCCTTTAAGGCCACCACTTGACACTGCCCAGTGGCCTCCCTGAAGTGAGCATCCAGGGGTGAGACTGAAAGATCATCCACTGCTTTGTAGTAGCAATTCTCATACACTTCAGCTGTTTTACTGCAGGCAAACTTGGATTGCTTGCCTTTATCTGTGCTACAGGACATACACATATTATCTGTGTGGAAAAAACAAAGAGGAGACAAAGTAAGAAGCTACTCTGTAGCTGGCAGATGATCACAAGAAAAAATCTGTTGAATGATTTCCCATCATCAAAAATTTGTCTAAACCATATAAAATACCCTGGGTCCTAAGATCTCCTGTTACATAAACTTGGGCTGACCATAACAGTGCCCCACCTAGTGAGATATTGTGAGAGAGACCAGCCAGGTGCTTCAGGCAATGAGTTAGAGAACACTGTAAAACCTAATTTCTTACATAGCATGAATGTCTCAGACTTAAATCTGTTAACTGGCATTGTTTTGCAAGGATACAATTAACATTAAAAGCTTTGCACAAGGTAGTGATCAATTCTCTGGTAAAAGGATGAAAAAAGATATAATTTTTAATACTTCTGGTTTGCTTTGTTTTCAAGACAGCTTGCTAAGAAATGGTTTTGGTACAATCTTTTAGAAACAGTTAGTTGAGTATTTAAATAATGACAATGAAAACTTTATCTCATGCTGTTTGCAAAAGAAGTGGAAAAGCTCTTGCTTCCACTTTTAAAAGAAGTTATTTTTCCATTGTACATGTGTTGGTTTTCAGTAATACAAAGTGAAAAAAAAGAGACATTTTATTTTTTCTTTCTTTTAGTCCTTTCCTCTCTTTCTTTAGCAACTTTTTATCTCTTAGTCCTTTCCTCTCTTTCTTTAACAACCTTTTATCTCTAAGTTACCTTACAGATTTGATGGATAGTGAAAACAGTAATATCCAGTATTCCAAAAGAGAGACATTTGCATAACTGATTTATGGAAACATGCTGAAGCAATTGGCATCGTAAAATATTATGAGCGCTAAAAGTGCTTTTTTCATTAATCACTCTAAATAGTTCTGACATTTTTTAAGGGCCAATTTTATGTGGAAATTATCCAAACCCTTTGGGTAAAACAATTTGTTATTTAAAACCTTTGAACATGGATTGGTGATACTACTTCAATTTGTTTCAAGAGAAAATTATATAGCCTTTTGGGGGAGAACTGTAACCATAGCAAAAGGACATATTTATTGAATTTAGACATACTCAGTTGTATTTGTTATCAGTAACAAATATTACAGCTGTGCTTTTTCTTGTAAAAAAATATGATTTTTTTGGTAATAATGAGAAAATGGTAATAATGAGAAATGGATCAACATTTATTTTCAATAATTATTTTAACAGCTTATTATCACATCATAGATTTTAACAAAACTAAGATGTTACATGATGTTGCATGAAAGGGAAATAGAGATGTTTTATTCACCTTCTTATCAGAGAGCATTACTTAGAAAATCAATTATATCTTCAATATTTTTCAAGTACCTTAAATTTCCTCACAGAACCCCCCCCCGCACAAAACCTAAACAAAAAACCCCTACCCCTTTACTTTTAAATGCAATTAATTAATTATAAAAACAAGTACTTCATATTAACTAATTCCTACTGGATTTAGCATATGTGTTCATCATTCAGTAGAATTTTCTAGTTCTTTCATAAAAGTAAGCGTAAATGCCTGCAACATCTGTAAAATGTCCTGGTCTTGCCTACTGGATTTCAAAACTCCTTCAATCATTTCCACTCAGATGGGTTTGTGGATTTTCCACGGAAAAAAGCCTACAATGTGCATTCACTGAGATATTTTCCTCAGAGGCTGATAAGCAGAAAAGGTCTGATCTAGTCTGATCTTCCAGAAGTACCAGCATAGCTGACCTCATAAGTGTAACAAGTACAATGTTTGAAATAATTTGAGAATATAAAGGTAGTTTTGCTCCATCATGCTTCCTAGCTTGCCAGTCCATAAGTCACAGGCTCGTGAGCTTTGTCTGTGTACTGCTGTCTCTCACTTCTGAGTGTTTTTTCTTCTCCAGGCTGAGGATAAAGAATGTATTACTGAAAGCAAGGGAGAAAAACTGACTATATAAATTGAGGAAGACTTTAGAGGGTTGTAGGAATACACAGCTTTGTAAACCATGAGCTGGCCCTAGTTGGCAGTAAAGCTGACAATTGTCATCAGGGTTGGACAGAGATGATTTTTGTGGTTTTTATTCAGTTATACATTTTTACTCCTTAGGCTATATAAGGTTACCTTTTTAAGTTTGACATAAGAGAAGCATAACCTGATGACTGTTTACTACATTTAATTTAGTGCTTTGCTCTATTTATATATATTTTGCTTCATGCAGGTATCTGGAAAGCTGATCATGCTATCCCAACAATAGGTATATGAATATAAAGAAGTTCAGAAAGATATGAGCACTTGTATTGTGCCTAGATAAAAGTGTCCAGTACTAATAAGATGCATTACTCTTATGCTGGATCCATACTACTGGGACAGCCATGAAATAAGAAGAGAAATATGGCAAGGGTTTTGTTTATAAATATAATAAAAACCAAAAAGTATGAAAGATAAAAAAAATCATAATAAAAAGATATATTTCTAGAAGGGCTCATATTTTATGCAGGTTTTATGCAAAACTGAAATTTCTTTTTGGTGAATTAAATTGTTTCAGAAATCTGCCTGGAAAATAATCCTATTTGCAACTAAAAATTAAATTTAACTTCAACATTTTATTTTTCAAGAAAGGTCTTTAAACAAAATGCTGTTTTTCACACTCAGCCATTCTGTTTTTGTAATTATGCGAAGGTGCACCCCTTCTAACTTTTACCTCAGAGTGGAAAGTATATTCTACTTTTAAAATTCCTCAGATAACATCTTATGAAATATAGTTGCTGAAAGGCACTTGGTCATAGAATTGCATTAAAACATTCCAATGCAACTGCTTTGGAAATAGCATCAAGGTCACCCTCAGTGGGGTTCAGGACTTTAACATTTCAATAGTGTGGTTTACTTCTAAACCATAAGACCTTTGTAGAAAAAAAAACCACCTAATTTTAGGTTGTGAATTAGCTGACTTATTTTAGCTGCCTTAAGAAAGGCACAGTGCCTTAAAGAGTGACATCAGCATCAGTAAAGTTTGTCTAGATAGCTCAGATGTATACTGCAAAGTTTTGCAGTTGGAAAATAAGCATCCTTTCTTGCCAAGGGCCTCTTCCATAGCAGATACTGCACAGGTAAGTGTATTTTCTATGCAATAAACAAGAAATTAAAAGTGAAATGGGATCATTGCCCAGACCTAACTATCTCAAGCAATCTTTGGAATAAGCATAGTATTGCTTTAGTGATTTCAAGGTTATGATCTCTATTCACCTCAAAAATGGAAAGGTTATATTACAGCTCTGAGTCACAAAGCAATATTTCCTACACTTAGTTTCTAATACTTTGCCTTCTCTCAGAGTATCTATCACAGAGTGTTACAATCACAGGTGATTTTCCCTCCCAAGGAAGAGGAGTTAAATGGAATAATATTTTCCAAGTTATATCCTGGCATGAAGTAATGGCATGACTAAAATATGTATCTTAAATTGTCTTTATAGATCCAGTTATATGCATGCAGCCTATTAAAGAAACCTTGTGAAACTAAATACTCTGTTTTTATCTTGTTGAAGCATTTTCTGTATGCTTACATGAAATCACGTATCATCAGATTTGAGACATTTCCCTTCCATGTTTCCAGTTCTGTGAGGCAGGATTTGTAAGAAAAAACCTGAAGAATTAAAAAGTTTGCATTTTTTCCTTTTGAATTTATATGACCTTAATATTCTGTGATTTTGCAGACCACAATTTTTTCACAGTGGATATTATTAGGTTTAAAACAAAGGGAGAAGGAACAACAGGGAGAGACAAGGAGATGGAGAAATGTATTATTTATAGATCTGCTTTAAAAATATCTGGCTACTGCACAATAGCTGGCAAATAAAAAGTCATACACCTTTTTGCCAAAATGCATATGACATATGGTTGCCAAAGACAAACCATCTGCAGCAGATGTCCTTTGGGTAGGTAATATCTTGTTTCCTGAATGACCAATTTTACTGTTTCCAGAATATAGAGGTGTACAAAAAACAAACTATACATTTAAATAAAACATAACAGCATTCCACTTTTAAGAGCTGAAATTATAGACATAAAAGCACATTAAGAAAAAAATCCTAAATACAGATTTAAAATCTCATAATCTGATAAGTGTACGCCTGTACACTTATTGCCAGTACTCATCCACTTAAGTTCTCTACTGGAAAATATTCTCTGTGCCTTTACAGAGATTATACAGCAGCTAAATATTGTGCCAGATTTTCATAGAATCATAAAATCTTGGGCTGGAGAGGCCCTTTAAAGATCACTTATTTCAACTCCCTTGCCATGGACAAGGGCACCTTCCACAATCAAACCACACCCAATCTGTCTTTGGTTACTTTCAGTGGTGGGGCATCCACAACTTCTCTGGGCAGCATCTTCCAGTGTTTCACTGCTGTAATTGTAAAAACATTATTTCTTGTCTCCTATCCAAGGAGATGAGACTAAACTTATCCTCTTTCAGTTTAAAACCATTGTCCCTTGTTCTCTCATTGTAGGCCTCGTTCCTATCAACCATCTCATGCTGAAAACCTCAATAAGATGTCCCCAAAGACATCAAGCAGTTTTACATTTACATGCTTCAGCAGTCAATAAAGCTCTTTAAAATAATTTCCAAATTGGTGGAAAATCCTGCAACTGGATTAGAATGTACATATTGTAGAGCAATATATACATATAAAAATATAGATTTTTTTTAAATGAACAAATCAGAACTAATTTAGATCATATGTGACAACTTTTAATTAAAAAACCCATTTAAATAGTGACTTTTGATCACTTATTTTTCAAGTATCATTGTTACGTTATCATATTCAATGTCTACTCCACATGGCCCAGGAGTGCTTCAGAGCAGTGTGTGATCCATTATTAAAGGCACAGACTGTGGTGCTTCTCCTATGGTCCCATTTAAATGAGTATCATGTTGAGAATAGGATTTTCTAAAAAAAACCAAACTAGTCTTTGTAAAAGAATTGTGGTATGTGGAACTGAATTGTGTCTGATGGCTAGGAGTCATCCTCTTTTTATTTTCTTCTCTTTTATTTGTTTCTTCTTCAGGATAAATTCCTGTTCTATAGCAACTAAATGAAGAAGAAAAGTGAAAAAAACCATATCAAATCTGCATAAATATTAATAGAAGAGATTTTTTTTCCTTTTTTTTTTTCACTAGAACTCACTTTCTAGTAAATATCACAACATAATGGCACATATTCTGTAGTGGTTAGTAAAACAAATTAACAAAATATATAACTCACCCAACTTTATAGATCAAATAACCCTGAGAATGGGCACATTTTTTATTATGAATGCAAAATTTGCTTAAATGGCATAATATATTGGTTGCCACATATGTCACAGATTAACTGTTGTTTACAAATGGAAAAAGAGCCTCTCAACAGCCATAACAATTTTTAAAAAGTAAAAACTATAAAGAAAAAAAAAACCTATCCACTCATTTCCAGATTCTACTCCTTTTTAGTACACTGATTAAATTATTCTTATTAAGTCTGATGAAAGAATTTTCAACAAGGGAAAAAAGAAACTACACCCATGTTTAAATGACTGCCCAAAAGTATCTGAAAAATATCTTTATATGACTCCTCATAAAGTTTCTTGAAACATCCCTGACTTTTCACAAAGACACTAACAAAAATTTCACTAATTTCTTCCTAAAGAAAATATATTCTACTGCAGGCAAAAAAAAAAAAAAACCAACCCAAACAAACATAGCCCATATTTATTGTCCTTGTTACATAGTCTTCAAAATACAGAAAAAAACCAAATTATGGATTCTCATAGATTTTGAAACTTTATGGTAGAAATAGAAACACTGATAAGAGTAAGGTAGTAGAAATGTATATGCAAAGTGATATGTCAAAACAATGAGTTTTCAGCGGTAATTAATTTCAATTTGATGACCTATTTTGTTTCTGCATGTTATTCCTTTGATTATATTCAGGAAAATATTAAAATGTTAATATTGGTAGGAAAAAAGGGAATGCTTACAATACCAAGAAAGTATGTTTTCAACAATTATAATTTATATAAGATCAGGAGAATGAAAAAACTGAAACGTCAACAGCATCTGGGGTAGAAGAAATGAGAGGCAATCAAATCTGAAGAAATAGCATGAAAATATCACATGAGCATGCAATGTACCCCATCAGAAAGTCAGTGATTTCTTGTGTCGCCTTAGGAAAGGCATTTTCAGCAGGTCAAGGGAGGTGATCCTCCCCTCTGCTCAGCCATGCTGGCAACACATTTGGATTTCTTGGTCTATGCCCAGGCTTCCCAATACAGGAGAGATCTGGACATGCTGGAGGCAGTTCCGTGAAGGGCCATGGATAGAATAGGGGGACTGGATTATCTGACAGCTGAGGAGAGCCTGAAAGAGCTGGGGCTGGTCAGTCTGGAGAAGGCTCGGGGAGAAACAGCTGCAATGCAACAGGGAGGAAGGAAGTGGCGGAAGGAAGTGGCGGAAGGAAGGAAGGAAGGAAGGAAGAAGGAAGGAAGGAAGGAAGGAAGAAGGAAGGAAGGAAGGAAGGAAGAAGGAAGGAAGGAAGGAAGGAAGAAGGAAGGAAGGAAGGAAGGAAGAAGGAAGGAAGGAAGGAAGGAAGAAGGAAGGAAGGAAGGAAGGAAGAAGGAAGGAAGGAAGGAAGGAAGAAGGAAGGAAGGAAGGAAGGAAGAAGGAAGGAAGGAAGGAAGGAAGAAGGAAGGAAGGAAGGAAGGAAGAAGGAAGGAAGGAAGGAAGGAAGAAGGAAGGAAGGAAGGAAGGAAGAAGGAAGGAAGGAAGGAAGGAAGAAGGAAGGAAGGAAGGAAGGAAGAAGGAAGGAAGGAAGGAAGGAAGAAGGAAGGAAGGAAGGAAGGAAGAAGGAAGGAAGGAAGGAAGGAAGAAGGAAGGAAGGAAGGAAGGAAGAAGGAAGGAAGGAAGGAAGGAAGAAGGAAGGAAGGAAGGAAGGAAGAAGGAAGGAAGGAAGGAAGGAAGAAGGAAGGAAGGAAGGAAGGAAGAAGGAAGGAAGGAAGGAAGGAAGAAGGAAGGAAGGAAGGAAGGAAGAAGGAAGGAAGGAAGGAAGGAAATATGTACCAAAGGTTCCTGAATACTTTACAAGGAACCTGATTTCTGAAGTCCTTAGAAAGGAACAAATCACAGCAAAAAAAATGCTGAAAAGTAGATACTCAGGATAGACATCTTAAAAACATTTAGAATAAAAGTCGCATTAGTATTTTTTCTTCCAAAAATGATAAAGAATTTTCTTGTCATGAATTTTAAAAAAGTACCTTGTTCCATTACCCGGAGCAGTTCAAAGCAGAATTGCTCACAGAACAGTAACTACAAGAAAATGTACTTTAATGTCTTTGACAAAACACAGATGGTTTCCATGTACATTTAAGCTTTTTAGAGATAAAATGATTCTCTACCTTCAAAAAGTCATTTGCATTGGTGACATTTCAAGCATCATTGAGTTTAACTAAAATGCACTTTAAAACAAATTATTTGAATGCTTAAATTACACTAGAGAATCATATATGTTTGGTAAATAAGATTAAATTAATTTGAAAGGATAAAATTTGAAAAAAAAGTATTCTTTAGTCCTAGTATTTTGTTCGGCACCAGCAGCAGACGTCATTGTCATCAGAAAGGCAGGAAATCACTTTTCATGGCCCAGATGCAGACATGTCTTAAGAATTAAAGAAATTTGAAAACAGTATTGATTCCTTGGAGTCATGGTGGTAAAGAGTTTTAAATAATCATATTCTTATTCAACTGACATGTAAATACAGAAAATTCATAAAATCAGAACCTAAAATATTTTTAATAGGATCTGCCATGCAGATCTAAGATTCAGAAACAGCCATAAGTTTCTTTTTTTTTTTTTGAAAGGTAGAACCATTCCATTCATTTGTAAATTATCTGCATAAATTTTTCATTAGAAAATGTTTGTATATTTCACAGTCTAAAATTTGAATAATAAATAATCTGTAGTTAAATATTTGAATTGTTTGTTGTATTTTTACCTCATTTCATGTATGTGGTGGTAATTTAGAATACCTATATCGTGGAAAATAATCCAAACATACGAGTATGATATTTGACATAATTTTTGTGTTGCTTTTGATATTGCCCATGCCACTGTCTGTTTTTTACAGAACTTATCAGAATGGTTTCTTTTCTGATTTGTCTGATTACCCCTCCCTTCAAATAATTTGGTGATTTGGGTTTTTTATGACTTATAAAACACCTTTATTTATTCCAGTATGTATTTTTCCTCTGCTTAGCACAGAAACCAGGATTCTCTGTATGTTCCTATGTACATCATTTAAGCTTTTTCTTCTAACTCTCTTAATTTGAGAATCAATAGCAGATATACATATGATCTTTTTCCTTCTGTCATTTCTAACAATGACACAGTAAATATTTTGCTGCTACTCTTCGAATCTTCAGATTGGTTATTCGAGAACTACTGCTGTTAGTCCACTGGTATTTCTATATTTTAAAAAGTATCTGGAGTGGTCACAATCAAATCCCAAACCTTTTCAGCTAATATCATATACACTAGTTCATACTTATTGTTATTTAGCATATGGATCCTGAATTTCTCTCTTTATGTTTTATTCTTTGAATCTTCACTCTTAACCTCTGCAGCAGAGGTTAACCTCTGTTCACCAGCAGACCTGGTCTTGCACAAACATAATGGACTAAATTTTTGCAGTCAGAGTAGTTTTATTGCAGTCAATAAATATATGAATGTCTGTACAGTAACACGTCTAAACTGTTGTAGGAAGGATCAAGATAGAATTACACGGTTGGCATAATCAAAGGCTCTGTGATAAAAATAAGTGCATTGCAGCCTGCTCCAACACGTGTTTTTTATTTTCTAATGAGTCCCTCATTTGAATGGCAAATGTATGCTTATATAATGGAAACTCTTACTCCTCTTAGCTAAGCCTCTGAAGTAATTTCAAGGCATATGTATTTGAACTGTTCTATTTCCTTTTCTTTGAACACTTTTCAGATCATTGGACTTTATAAACTATATTTATTATCAACAAGACTGATTTAGAACAGAAATACACTTTTCATTAATCTTAAAATTTCATTATGTATCTTCAGTGAAATCTCTCTTTATACATAAGGATTTTATGGAAACCCTCTTCGAGCAGCAAAAACACATAGGAGCGTAGGCTCAACACTAGAGTTAGCAGCTTCAACTCTTTGTATTGTCTAACCCAACAGCTTTAAATAATTGATGTAAAATTTACTAAATATATATTTCTATTCCATGGATTTGAGCTATTCTTATAGTGAAATTATATTTGTCTCTCACCTGGCACAGTGAGCACAAAAAAAAAGTTCTTCTTTTAAAAATACAGCATAATTAAAGAATCTGCTTTCCCTTTCTAAATCCACATCTTTTATTTTTTCCTGAAACCGATACTTGATATTTCCTTATCAACATTAGACTTGGGCTTGATACTTACTCACCCAGTACAGGAGGAGACATGGGCTGATTTTGGACTTTCCAAAAGTTTACTGTCACAGGATCCCAAAGGCAACTGTATGAACTGCTTTGGTGACAAATCCAACTATTAAGTCTGTCCAAGCTGGTTTCTGTGGAAAGGTCTGCTAATCTTCCCTCATGTTCCAAATGGATGCCAACATTTGTTCATATTGAGATACATACAGGACCATGATATGAGCAGTTTTCCTTCAATAAAGGTAGCTTTTCTTGCAGATTTAATTGGTTATGTAATATAATTATATACTTCACATAGAACAAATGAAATTGATTCATACATGCATTTATGTCTACAAAATCATAGGACTAAACATACTAATAAGGTATGTGACCAGAAACAGAGCTTTCAAAGTTAAAATTTATGATCAATATAAAAAAGATAGCAACTTTGTGACTGTTAAGATCTCTAGCAAAGCAAGTAGAAAGTGGAGATGCTGCAAGAGGCCTAAACATCTGTTTTTGGAGATCAGCACACTGAAGTACACACCAACTATATTCTAATTTTGTAAATTTACACCCAAATGCTTGATTTTCTGTTTAAGATCAGACAGCATGCTAGGCTATACTTTTTGGTTTGCCTTTCCATACTTAGAAAACCTTGTCTACCAAATTAATCTACACAATCATCTTATTACACAGTATGGGCAGAACACAAGAGAATATAATATTAACTGCCACATCGCATGCCACAAGAAGTCATGACCTTATACACACACCTGCACATACCTCATAAGAAAGAAAATCAAAAGGCCTGATCTTTACTGTGCTTACAGCTAAGGTGAACATCAATATTTACTTGTCTCAAATGCAGAAACACACACATTAGCACTCTTTCAGTATTAACCACAAAGTATCTTTAGTACCACTGGGTGTTGAAGTCAATAATAAACCTCCTTGAATTAGCCAGCTAAGAGTCAAGTACAAATCAATTGAGACTTGTTTTATTTTGCTGTCACTGTCGAACAAAAACCTTACTTTCTCACACACACCCCAAAAATACTTCATGAGATAAGTGTAGTTTTTATTTTAGTTTCAAATATCATCCTTTGATGTCAGTTGCACAGGAATAAACTCATATCCTTTTTCTTTATCACTATTAGCCTTTTTTTAGCTATCTTTAATACATCCATAAAAGAAAGTACAGTTAATTGTGTTCCTGAGTGGAATTTTCCTTCTGATGTGGTATTCAAACTAATTTTACTTCTTAAATTAAAAAGGAGGAAGATTTTAATTCTGACAATGGCATGAAAGAGGGAGAAACTGTTTCAGGCCTGGAGGGAACTCTGAACTGGAGTCAGGAAAAGAATAGGTCTTTTCATGATCTCTTTTTAAACTGTAAAACTGTTATTTTAAAATCAACAGTACTGCTTGTTTTAGAGGCTTCACTTTGGTAGTAGGCACTACCATGGGCCAAATGATAGGAAATGTTACCAGCTGGCAAGTCTACCTTCAGTTCACTTGAATAGTGACCTGGAAATTCATCCAGTTACTCATTCAAAATGTAAACCAGTGTATCCATTACTTGACTAAATTCTCACTTCATAGTTTGAGCCAAAATTTCAACTTGTTTAATGAAAGAAATCCTTGAAAGGAATAGTGTTTCCCTTTTTTTTTGGTTTTAATTGAAAGTCTAAATAATGAATGAGTTCCAAAAGCATCAGGAATACACAAGAAAAGTATTGGTCTGCCCACTCTGAAACTAAAATCTGCTAGAAATAAGACTTCTGTTTTGGCTGGAGAAGGAAGTATTACATACCTTAAGTGAATTTAGTGAAAGAAATCACTAACATTCGCCGTCACTGGCAGAATAAACATTAAAAAAAAAGCCATTTTTACCCCTAAAGTCTAGAAGCAGTTTGCTCAAGCTTTTCTTGAGTTTGCTCAAGCATTCAAGAATTCTTGAGCAAACTCAAGTTTGCTCATGCTTTTCTCAGGTATCAATACTCTAAAAATGCTTCCAAACTTTACTAGTAGAGCTTTGGATAGGACAGAAGCAACAGTATTTTAATAAGGTAATCACAAAGGTGATGTGTGAGAAACAAGTAAATTAGTAATAAATACCTGGGATATTAAAATCGATATTAAAAATAGTTACTTAAAAGTATCTACATCAAGTGAAAATAAATATGTACAACACAAAGAGATCAGTGACTCTCAAATGCAAACTTTGTGAACATTTTGTAATACCTCATTTATGTCTCAAGTTTTGATTATGGAGGCTCAAATGGTGCATGCTACATCACAGTTCATATTAAAAGTTTAATCATTTATTTATGTCAAAGAAAAACATTATGTATTTTAAAGTCTACTTCTGAAAAAATTAATGAGTAGAGAGAGGGTGTGAAAAGATCTTATGCAGTATAATCTGTGATTATCTCACTGAAGTTCTTTCATTTAGGAGAGAACATCATTGAGATGCTTCATTTCCTTCCCTCTCACATATTCAACTACATGCATAAAAGCTGAATATATTTAAGTATGAACCTTCTTATGAATTTATTAAATATTTGCTGGAAAAAGGAAGTAGACACTATTGCACAAAATTTGCACAGACAAATGATCCTATGGTCAGAGATGAGGACTGCTATTAAAAGAATCTTTCATAAACACTATGCAAAACTGACCCAGAGATCTCTAATCTAAGTTTCTAGTTACAATACTATTCTGATAGGTAAGTTCAAAAAATGAGTTGCTGAAACTTCAGCACAAATCAGAGCAATACAAACATAAATTTCAGTTCTGTAGTTATATTATTTCCTTTTAGTGGGCAAATTCGAAGTTAAAATGTTTATTATTATTATATTTTAACTTATATATTTTTGATAGAGGATTTATGACCAAATTAATCTCTGAAACCAGAGCTTGTTCTTTAGCACAGCAGTATATTAACCAAAGAAATTGTTATCGCCATCAAAGTTACTTTAAAAGCATTATTCTGCTGACATTTTTAGCTGGTACCCTCTAAAATGAAAAGAATAAATGAATTGAGGATTTTTCTTTTTTAAGAAAACCTTGAACTACTTCATTTGATGCATCGATTTGGAAGAGTACCTTTCCTCTATTCTCTGTTTCTTCCCTCATTATATCAGACAGCCTTATACCTTGTGTAAGAACTAAATCATTGTCCAGAAGACACAGCTTTTTCTGCATTATTCATTATTACGTATATTTTGCACGATAATTCAGAGAAAAGATTCAAAGACAATTATTTTTGTTTGCCATTGTTTGATGTAACTGAGTTTTCATTTTCATTTCTTTTTCCTCTTCCTTCTTTTCTGATTCTAACAAGATTTTTTTTTTCTTGTTAAATAGACAAAGTCACTATGGTAAAATTCTTGTTCCTCGCAAAGGACTTTGGAGTAGAGTCAGTGTCCAAAATGTCAGCAGCAAAGAGCAGTACAGATGAAAACTTTAGGCTCAGGGGTAACTTCATCAAAAGGGTTCTGATCACACCTGAAATATTCTTAGTGCAGAATTATCATTTTGAATTAGGATCCATAGACAAAGGGATAATGCAGAGAAGTAATCAATTTCAAAGAATTCAAAAGCAAAGTATTGTTTGAATGCCATAAAGTAAATAAGAAATTAAATATAATATATGCTCTCTGTCTGCCTTATAGATATACAATAGGAAAATAAAGAGTGATTTATCTTTAGGAAGCAGAAAAATATGCAGAAAAGGCAAATTCATTTTTATCTCAATGATTTTTCCTTTCCTTTGCCTTCCAGAGTATCCCCCATAGGGATTCACAGGACATTGAGAAACTACCTTCCGGGGCCTGTCATATTCTGAACATAAAAAAAAAAAAAACCATATTAACCCTGATTTCCATAGGAAATAAAATCAGACTCTCAGTATTCAACCATAAAAAGCATATGATTTGAGGAAAATAATTTTCCATAAGTGCTCTCTAGAGAACTTCTGCAGGCTTCAGTGGCTGGTCTCTCATGAAGCCTAATTCTAATTCAAATGCATAAAAATCTCAGCTCTCTGAGCACATAAGCACAGACTTGTTTTTAAAACTCTATAATCCCTAAAAAAACTAAAAATCTTCTGTCTTGATCAAAGCACCCCAGAAACTTCTTTTCAGTTCTGGAAACACAATAGGAGTGCTAAAAAAGCCCCAAAACATGTTCCATTAACAGTAAGCAGTATATCTTATGAAGACAGTGAAAAACTCTAACAGAAACATAACTACCCTGATGAAATTTAGACAGAATCAAGCTGAACAATTTAATTGGTCCAATTCCAGCTGAAAATTTGAAACTTTACTTCTGGCATTAATTTAAACTTTGAGCCTGAGTTCTGGTAAGTAGAATCATAGGGCTCTTTTGTGTAGACTTGAGTGAAAAATTCAAAAGTCAGGGTGTCACAGTAAATTCTGAAGATGTGCTGTCTCTGAGGTGAAATTGCTTGTTTCTTTTCATAGTCAGTCAAGCTCAACAAGCAAGTGATAAATCTTTGTCTCAGAAACTCATGGAAGAAAACTCATCTTGTTAACTCTTCTTATCTTGTTAACAATGCTGCTTTTTAAGACTGACATTCCAGCTCAGCCCTATGCAATACCCTTTTCACTAACACATTTTAGGAGTGAACTTCATCACTATTTTTGACTGTGCTTTTTAATCGAGCAAAGCAATGTATCAACATGCTAATTTAAAAACTCAAGAGGTACACTATACGTCCTCGAGGTCTAACATTACAAAATTCTCTGATGCAAATCTGATTATTCCAGTGAAATAGTGAAATGTTATTTTGGGGGGAGGGGCGGTGGGGGGGGAAATACTTTTCAGTACTGATACCCTGACCTGTAGAGAGAAACATATTCTTTCTTTTAGTTTTAATGTATTGCAATATTACCTCAGGATTAGGCTTTGCTTGTGCTTTTTATCTGAGCAAAGTTGTCTGGCAACACATTTTTCAATAAGAGTTATTTTAATTAGCATTTTTAAAGACTAATATCTACAAATAATGCACATACTGGAGAAATCATTCCTGTAGGTTCCCCAAACAAGCATATTCTGTATTAGCATGTTGGAGGGAAGAAAAAAAAAGGCCTAAGGATGGTTAGTATTTCTTACTGTCATGCATAAATACATTTGTTAAACAGTAACTTGAGTTCCTGAGACTAGACTTTTACTTATATAAAAGTTGTCCTCCTTACAAAGTTGTGCTTTGTAAGGATGCAACACTTGGCACCTCTGAAGAAAGACCTAAACTTTCTACAGGTGGATGCCTTCTAATCATTAGGGTGACATAACCAACTTTGATCACGCATATAGAGAGCCTGGCATCTCTCCAAGATCTTTCTTGGTTCTAATGAATGCTTGGCTAAATCTCATGTAGAGAACTCCTTTGTAGACATCTGTATGTAGGGGTCTGAATTTGAATTCCACTTTTCCATGCTGTTGAAATTGCTTGTTGTTGCAACTCTTTGAGCCATTTTATTATGCAACTGCTCTTAAGTTTTTTCTAGGGTGACATACACCCCTATGAAAAGCAATCTGTGGAAAGTCTTTGATAGAGCAGAAGAGGAATTGTACTGACAAAGTAGTTGCTTAGATGTTTGGAACCTAAGAGTTCTGCATGTGGTTCTAAGAAGGACAGTAATTTTAAAAATGAATTATGCTGCCTGAAATTTAAATCTCAATGGTTCAACTTAAAACTTGTGTGAGACTCAAAATGAAATTTTTAAGACATCTGTTTCATGTGTACAAAGAAGGGTTTGGTTTTTTTTTCCCGAGGTTTTGCAGTTTTGCTTTTTTAGTTTTTTGGGGTTTTTCCCCTTCTCAGCAAGAAAACAATAAGGAGCTGATAATTTAAAATTGTTTCTCATGACATATGGCTCTGCATGGCTGATAATGTCCTAGATAGCTAAGAAGAGAGAGCCAAAATATGTTTTGTGTACTGATGTTTTATAAATGCGAACAGTTTAATAACATTTTATCATTGTCAGTTGCTCATTAGTATTAAGTGAACAAACCACTTACATTTCTCTTTATCTAAAATAATTAATATAAGATATTAAACATTTCAAGCAGACGTCCATGTTACAAAAATAATGCGTATAATTATACATGGATAAATAATAATTGTATGCAACTCCTTCTCTATCCATATGTCTTATTGCTCTAATGAAAAACTAATTCTTTTCTTGCTCTGCCATGAGCACAGATACACGTGATGTCCATAACCATCTTGGCTGTGAGCACATGGATTACAGAGCACTTTTTCCCAAGTGTATTCTCAAATGAACACCATATAAACCCAAACAAATGGCAAAACCTAAGACTTAAAGATGACTGAATATATTTATTTACTTGGAAGTAAAGAACAATGACAGACAACTCTGTTTTCCTCTCCACATTTTCAATTTGAGCCCATAAGGCAACTAATTTATAGCACACATAAGTCTTTTCTAGGAAGGATGTTTTGCAATTTTCACTTTATTTTTTTCTGATCCTTTATAGACCTGTGACATTCTGCTTAGATTACAAGAAAGTAAGCTTTTTGTGAATAGTTTAATTTTATCTTGTGAAGTTCTAGACCTCCATTAAATTCTTTAAAAAAATATATTGGAAAAATATAGAACTATGCAGTTAGCAAAATTAATTCCTTTTTTAATAATTTTTTCAAAGATCAAAGCAATTTTATTCTAAAACGCTGAGCACTTTAAGTGCATATTAAGACACTTGACCCTCTCAGCCAAGTTTCTGCTTAGTATAATTAACGGAAATCATTCAAGATTCATTTTGATTAATCTCATAGGGCTCTGATAATTGCTTATAAATAGGTAGAAGAAGAATTGACTGCCTGAAAAAAGCTCAAAATACTCACAGTAGAAATATATGCTTTCTTCAGGTAAAATAAAGATCACTTTGAAAACATTTTCTTGTTGTCAGTGTTTGGGAAGATACCTAAACTTATTTTTCAACACATTCCATAAGGATAATACTTAGCACTACTGGAATAACCCTCAGTTTTCCTTCTTCTAACTTTTCCATCCATAAATTAGCAACCTGAATGCTATCCTCATGCATATTGTATGTCAAATGTCAAAAATATGTCAATACAAGCTTTGAAGAAGTCTTTTTGTTTTAAATGAGCATATGTTGCACATGTTGCATTTTCCCTAAACTGAGGATGTTAACTTCAGAAGAAAAGATTCTGAGAATTTAGGACTGCTATTTATGTTATAAATTAATTAAAAATATGTCATTTTAAAAGTCATATTTCATACCAAAAATATGTAATTTTAAGAAATACAATACTTAGAGTATCTTCTTCACAGTTCTACTCTAGTAGAAACTAAGTTTAAATTAAAAATGTCTTAAATCTCAACAGCTGTACGTTATGATTAAATGTGAAGTTAGTTAACCCCTCTTTCAAAATGGTTGGTTTGAGACATCAGAGAAATTCAAACTATCTGCACACTAAAATTACAGGTGTTGAAAATATATTTTCATACATTAATACATATGTATTTTTAGGTTTAAATAACCACAGAATTTCCTGGATCTGTCTTTTAGGATAACATGAATTTTTTTAACCCCTACACTACTATTGTCTGCTTTAAATATTTTTTCTAGCTTACCATAATTTTCCCTTGGTTGTGTTCTCCACTATTAGTGAGGAGTGATTTCTTCCTTTTATATACAGATCTATTTCACTATTATTTACATGTTTAACTATTTTGTTTGTATAAAACTATACATTTAAATATCATGTATGAACACTTATTCAGCGATCACCTGCGTAAGGTTCCTGAAAATCAAAATTACTTTTGTTTGTGGTTAAAAGCACAGACTTCCAAAGAACAATAATCAGAAGCAAACAATTACTGTGTTCAGAGAGGATATAAATCACTGAGAGCTAAGCAGTGACATCTCTCCTTACATGACAGAGATGCCATTGGTGGCAAGTTGCTGCAGAGCAAATCCACCTGCTTCAAAGAGTTTGTCAGACTATCATGGGACTTGCTGCTAACACGGACAGAAATACTAACCTAGACATTATTGAATCAGAACTAGTTAGGATCACCAGGAAATCCCATTTCATTTTGTAATAAATGAAACACAAGCATACATGTGTTGGTCCCGACCTCACACGACCTGCTAGACACTGCTAAGCCACCACTGCTCAATTTGATTGAGGGTGAAATTCAACATTGCTAGCTCTCGACATGGGGTTCCTAGGAATGTCCAGTTTATATTTTGGAATTAATGTATGTGTAAAGACAACATTAGTTAGTATTGTTGGAGATTTTAAAAACAGCTAGCACCTTTGACAGCACCTGAGACCACCTCAGATAAACTACAAGGAACTGAGAAATATTGTCTGTTCTCTAAAGATATGATAGTATGTAAGCCTTTGTAACACAGAAGCGAAACATACAGGATGGAGAAGTATTGTTTTCTTTTTGGCATTTGTTTGCAATTAAATTTATTGTAATATTAAGTATTTCCCACCAAATTCACCAAAAAAATTCACCAAAGAGTACATTGATCTTGATGAAAGGATGCTTAATGCAAGCTGAAGAAACTTGTCCTTCTCTGTTTGCAGTTAGATAGGCAAAAACATGGCACTAACAACTACCAAATTCTCGCTGTTTATCTCATCTTTTAATTCTTAGGGACAGTTTTGTTATCTTTTCAGAGTACTGGAAGGCTCAGGGAATGCAGCTGTCCAGAAGGAGCAAGTTCATTCAGTCACAGTATAATGTGGAATTTTAGTTGAGGCATTTGATGTACAAAGCGGAATAGAAATTACATTTGATGAGATTCCGTTTGCAATCCTCACACTTGTGAGACTGACAAGGCAATTCCCTCTCTGTCTGTCATGAATCCTACAACTTGTCCCTATGTGGCTTATAATTCTGCTGTGCAGCTCCTCAAGGGAAGAACCACTGGAGGTGTAAACACTTCTTATACATTTTATCATCATGATAATTTAATTGAAGTAGCTGCACAGAACTGCATAACACAATACTGAAAATGCCATTGCTGTTCCTGTTTTTGTTTTTTACAAATACTGGTGTCTAGCAGTATTCAATAAAAATGACAGATGACTTAACGATGAAAAAAAAATAGGCTTCTGTTCTTCTTTTACATTTACTGTATAATCATAAAATCATAGAATGGTTTGGGTTGGGAGTGACTATGATCATCTAGTTCCAAGCACTCTGCCAGAGGTGGTGAGACCTTCCAAAGACCAAATTTCTCAGAGACTCATCCAACCTGGCCTTGAACACTTCCGGGGATAGATCATCCATAGCTTTGCTGGGCAAATTGTTCCACTGTTTTATTACCCTCATATCTAGTCTAAATATATCCTCTTTCAATTGAAAACCATTCCCCATTGTTGTACCCCTTCATGCCCTTCTGAAAAGTCCATCTCCAGCTTTATTATAAGATATATTTTAGGTACTGAAAGGCTGCTATAATGTCTCCTAAGAATCTTCTCTTCCCCAGACTGAGCAACCCCAAATCTCAGCCTGTCTGCATAACGGGTGGTCCAGGTCTTTGGTCATCTTTGTGGCCCTCCTCTGGACCTGCTCCAGCAGATCCATGTCTTAATATTGAGGGTCCCACAGCTGGATGCAGCACTCCAGAGGAGGTCTCACAGGAGCAGAGTAGAGGGCCATAATCACCTCGCTCAACCTGCTGTCTTCATATCTTTTGATGCATTCCAAGATGTGTTTGGCTTTTCAGACTGAAAGCACCCATTTCCAGGTGATGCTGTTATTTACTCACCATACCCTATTTACTCACCATTCCTCAAGTTCTTCTCCACACACATCTGCTTTGAAATGTATGTAGGTGTGTTGGTACCTGTGTTTATAATGAATATATACATATATTGTTTTTTCCCTTAATAGATACAGAAAGAGAAGGATTTTATCTTCAGTGCAAATCCTGTGGTGTTTTCTTTTGTTTTTTTTTTAAAGAAATATTAAACATCAAATATCTTCAAAATAAAATTTGGAACAAAATGTTTTTCAGATTAATTAAAAACTTTCCAGTTGTTATGACAGATGTTTAAAAGTGAAAAGTTAAAGCAAAAAAAAGTTCATTAAAAGTCTAAGTATTATCAAAATGCCAACATTTCTGCAATTCTTTTTTGCCCTTTAAAAAACAAACAAAGTGAACCAACAAAACAAACAAAACTCTTTGCTAAAATATATTTTATTCTTAACTGTTTAGATTTCAGTAAACCAGCACTTCTAACCAGATAAAATATATTACAGTCCATGAACTGTCAGTTTTCTCTCACCTAAAGGATGTGTAATAAATCAGTCAAATAGAACATGTAAGAAGACAGCATCATGTTTCAGGGCAAAAAGCAGCCTGTCAGTGATGTGTTTTAGAGAGAGAATTACTTCGCTCCGGTTATTTCATAAACCCATCTTTTAAACACAGGCAATCTCTACAAGACAACAAACTTCAGGGGAAATAACTGCTGTGCTGCTGAATTTAGTTAGAGCAAAAAGCCTGGAAAGTAATGCCTCCTGCTGATACAGCACCCTCCTGCAGTGGCCCTGATTGAACTGATGTGCTACACATACCTCAAGCAACCTCCTCTGAGACCTCAGGGGCCAGTTAGCGATCATCATGTTCCACCTTGGCAGAGACACTTTTACTGAGGTGGTCTCAAAAACACATGAGGGCAGAGCACCCACCTCCTCAGACCCATCAGAATGTGGGCTCTTGGACCTATTTTTCATCTGAGTTTCACTTCATAGAAAGAATTTTTTCAGAATCCATCTCTGAAGTAGGACTTTAGCTCAAAACAAAAACTAAAGTCCTTACTCAGGCAACTTTCCAGACAGTTTAGGACTGGGGAGTTGTATGCCATTGGTATTTACTCTGACTTTTCAATGAGCTTTAAGTAATGCATTTGGTCTCACGTGATTCAGTGTAGTGGCATTATTTTTGCATTGAAGGAATGATTTTAAATTATCTTCCCTTTGATTTACATGAAAAACCTTGACTCACATGGTTTATATAACCTTGTTATTAAACTTATTCTTGCCAACACATTTCCCTTTACTATGTAAAATCAGACAACCTGTGTAACTGAAGAAACAGAAAGAATATCCAATTATATGATTTCAATAGGAAGAATGAGAGCTTTCAATAATTTTCCTTTCATTTTACTTTTTTAAAGACAAATTAATCACTTCAGAATTGTCCAAAATACTAGAAAACACTTTTTACTTATTCTTCTATCTGCAATAATAAAGAAAATTGTTTGAATATTATCTTTTGGAAAAGAACTCATTGAGTGATATCACTGTACCTGTAACTGTATCAGTCAGCCCTGGTTTGTATTATTAATCCATTTCTATATAAAACACCTTTGTCTTTTTGAACAGTGTCTAATTCTATTATAAATCCTAGGAAATAATTCTGTCAAACCTTATGTTATTCCTCTAACATATGCTTGGAAACTATTTATGATAGGTCTTCACTGCTAAGTATTTCTGTATAAGGCCTTTTGTCTCAGAATCAGCAGCTGGTTCCAAAGAAAATGTGAAGATTTTCAACAGTTACTGATGGTTTCAGCAAGCATTGACCCCTGGGTAAAATGAATAAACAGAGGAGATGAGAAGAAAAGGCATCCTTAGAATACTATTAACGCACAGTAACAAGGAAGACATGGTGTACTGGGGTCAGTACAAGTCTCATTTGTAGATAAGCCGTAAAGAGAAATCATTCCACCACCAAAGAAAGGTCAACGGTTAAAGTCTGATATGATTGTTTTCAACTAATCTTCCAGTGACAAATTTCTGAACTATGAAGGAGTTCTTCAATTTCAGAAATATGTTTCAGGGTCTTTTTAAATGGCACTTCATGTTTCTAGATGTACTTAGCAAAGAAATTTCTTCTGGGAAGATTTTGGATGAAAGGAAGCATAGGCAATATTAAAGTTCATTTCTAAATTAGTCAAAGTAATATTGACATATAATTTTTGTAATTTTCTGGCACAAATCTTTTGGAAAACAATGTCTTTTTGCCCAGCATAACTTATTTCAATATAAACATGAAGTATAAGAAGGAAAAAAAATTATTAAATTATTTTAACAAATGATATAGATATGTAGGATACCACAAATAAAATTAGATAAGGTCATGTTTCCTTATTTGGGCTTGATTCTTCAGTCACCTTTTTTTTTTTTTTTAACATAACTTTGGGCTCAGAAGTATTTGGGGTTGATTCTTCAGTCACCTTTTTTTTTTTTTAACATAACTTTGGTCTCAGAATGTTATCATTGAGGAAAAGAAGAAAGAATCAACTAGCCTGTAAACCACTCTCAAATTCCTTCCAATCACAAGGTGATAGTTGAATATTTGAAAAAACACATACCACTGTTGATTTAATTGTACCTACATTTTCCTGTTTCAGCACATATACAGCACAAGAACTAAACATCTTTGGCCTAACATAGCGTATCTACCTTGACTTTTCCTATGCAGCAATCTGGGAGAAAATTTCCCCACTTTTGAAAACCAGAATGTGTTAATGAAGATCCTGTGGCTGAATCTCATTTCAGTGCTTTTTTGTAAACCTCCAGAAAAATGCTGGTCAGCTTTGTGGATAGTCAAATACTCATTAAAGAATGAATGATAAAAATAATAAAAATGATGAATGGTAAAAAGGCTGCAGCAAGAAGGATGAATCCCTAGTTGATAGTAGGGGAAACATGAAAAGGGAATGGAGGAGTCTTCCCCATTACACTTCTGACAAAGTGAATAAGACCCAACACCTTTCTACTGTAATTTACAGAAATTATTTTGACACAGATGTTTTGGCTCCCTCAGAGGGCAGTGAAAAACTCTTCCAGGAAATATCATATTCTGTTCTTAAAAGTGTACAAAAGAAGTGAAATAAACAACGGGAATTACTGATTTGCTTCATCAACTTATGGAAGAACAGTTTGTAAGAGAAATTTTTAGTTCCACTTGAAAAATCAATAGAAATGCCATGTAATTTGAAGTCACTAAATAAAATAAGACTTTAGATAATTAGATAGTAAAGGCATTGAATAAGGTACTGAAGCTGGTATACGAATTGTAAAATCCTAATATCGGAGCTTTCATAAGAGTTTTTACCAGGCCATGCTATTTCATCAATAACGTTTATTGTTTTTCAGATGATGACAAATATATTTTATTTTAATGTGCACAATTAAATTTAATTTTCTGTTTTTCTGTAGTATTAATCAGTAACAATCTACCTCTTTTTTCTTCTAAGTCTGGGACCTCATTCACACCTCTATTCATTTATTGTAATTGCTCAGTTTTGTTGAGAAAATTAGGAAGAGATATTGGAAAATTAACTGAAACATTCATATTCAGATGTCTGCTTTTTATGATCCTGCAACTCCACTGGCAATATTCTCCCTGGCTAGACTGTTTGAACTTTGTGTCATTTTTTTATGATCAAACCTGCTTACTTTTATAGTTTGACATGATGTTAACATTAATACTGGTTTGAAAATCATCTAAAATCTTTCACTCATCAAATACATGTTAATCATTCTGGGGCTTGTACATGGGAGCTTTTGTGTTTTGCTACACAAAAAGCTACTTGTCAAAACCACTGACACCCCAGATGTGTAAAAGAAAAGAGCATGTTAAACTACTAAGTCCTGGCCTTACCTTGACCCTCCTCTGTTCTCCAAAGTTATGTATTAAAACTGTTAAAAGCTTGATGTTAATTGATTCAGAATCTTAATAATTCTGCTTATTCACAAGATTCACTAAAGCAAAAGTTCTAAATAATTATGTTCTGAGGACATAATTATAACTCCAGCAATAAGTTTTACAAAATCATTCATTTGACTTTTTCTTTTTCCCTCAGTAGTGTTTTTAATGGACAATTTAATTTTTTCTAATGGTAAATTAAAAATCAGACCCTAAAAGCATATTTTATGAGATGGGAATTATTTGATTTGGCTGAAGCCTCCAGATGAATTTGATGCAATTTTCTCTTGTAAAATCAGTTAAGAGTTAAGAGTATAGACTGCATGAGGATAAACATCATAGCTTTACTTTGTTGAACAAAAGGAAAAAAGTACTTTTTCCCAACTCACTTCAAATAAACGTCTCTAAGGTTAACATGCTTTGGAATGAATTCAGGGAGAATCTAAGCTGCTTGTACCCTTTCAAGCAAGGAACTGTAGCACTAATAAGGACCAGAGAAAGGCTGAACCTAAATCAAATGCCAAGAATTATTTAGCTTTGTCTCAAGCTATTCAACTTCTGAAGGATAAACCAAAACTATAAGATAATGAGCAGGGCAAGACTTAGAACTGCTTTCTTATCACATCCTTTTTCCTCTTAATTGTAAAAGTAGTAAGCTTCTGAGCATTGCCTGAAATGCTCAAGAACTATTACAACACAGTAACTTCAATTACAACATAGATAGACTTAGGCTGTGCTACAGCAGTTGAGGATGATGCCTTGCATAAAAAAATTTGATTGATAGACTCAGCATGGTCAATGACAGGGGTGGAACTCTCAACAGAGAGAGGAGGCCTGCACCATATTTCTCACTACAGCTGTGTGTGAAGGTTGACAAACCTAGCATTATATAACTTCAGGAATTCAGAGCAGAATTTTCCAAGATAGGCACTAATAACTTGAGCTTCATGGAAGAGTTTCTCTATGCCTTTCTAAATCAAGCAAAGGAGAAGCAGTCCCTAATGGTGTTATGCATGATAATCAAATTTCCTGGTTAAAATGTACTCACCCAAAGGTCATATCCAAAGCCCTCAAATCTTGTTGCAAAGCTCTGCAGTATTGCTTGTCTTCTCAGCAGAGGTCTGCTGCTTTGGAGGATAAGGAAACATTTACATAAGAATGTTATACAACTCCACAGATTAAAAAAATCAACAATTTATGGCTGACAATGACAAAGAAGAAAGATACCAAGAAAGCAGCAGTACCCGCTGCAAACCAAGGACTAGATTGCAATTCAGTAGGTTTTGCTTTTTTGTTTTTCCTCCAAATATGTATGTAATTGGAGAAAAGGAGCTTCTGCTGGCTTATTTTGTGGTGCAATTCTCCTTACCTGAGAGGAAGGCACTTCTATTGTATGGATTTTTTAATACAAAAATATGCTTATTAAATAATTGAAAAGGTGCATACCAAATTCCCTAACTTAATTAATATGTAGATAAGTTTCTGTTTTACTGACACAATGGCATTTCTGTGTTCCTGTAATCATTACTTAATGCTCATGTCACTTAGCCTACATTAGAAGCTTAACTTTGTGGTTTCGGGGCTTTCTTCAGTTTTAAAGAAAAACAAAAGGCAGAACTTGCATGGGCTATTCTATTTTAAAATAATTTCTCCTCTCTCACAAAGTTTTTTCTCAGCCATGTGTTCTCTTTCAGGCGTACACAAAACAAAAATCTAAATTATGGTCACAGTGAGATCACCATACCATGATCTTTGCTCTCAATTGCCCTGTTGTTTCAGGACTTAGAAGAGGAATGCCTCAGTTGTCAGTGCCTCTTGGGCTTGCCCCAGTGGCATGTGAATTTCTAGCTAAACTGTGCAGTGATTTTTTCCTATATCTGTTAGCACCAGATCAAGAACAGTTGGCAAAGAGCATTTCCAGGCACATTAGCTAATATCTGATTCTGTAGTGAAACAAGTCTCAGCTATGGCTGTTTTGCTGGAGCCACACAAAGATACTGTACCAGAAGTAATTCAGTTCAGTGTGTAAACAGGCTGATGTCAGTAATAGAAACTGAATAAAGCCATTACTTTATGGCTTCTCATTTAGTCATTACTTAAACTCCAGCAGAAAGATTTTTGAAATTCAATACACAGTTTCCTGCTCTTTTGATCTAAAAGAGGAAAATGATCTCTTTTCAAAGAGCCAATGTTTAAAAGAACATAGGAATGAACATTTTACAACTGTAAACTGCAAGTATGTAAATTACTGGGAGTAGTTCCTGCCTTTGTTGCTGGAAATAAAATGAGAGCTTTGTTTAGCTGGAGGCACACTGATTGATAAGTTCCCCTGATGGTTTTATGGGGTTCTTGTTGTTTGGTTTTAGGGGGCTGATTGTGGTTTGGTGTGGGAATATTTTTGTGCTTTTTAAAATTAATTTTTATCAATTTTTTTGTTCATTTGCTTTATTTTTATATCCAGATTAAGCTTTAAATACAGAATCCAAATTTGATGATTTCAATTATTTTGTAACAAAGTTTCACATCTTTTTTACCTGAAAATTTGATCACACAGCTTATTTCCAGCTTATTTCCACATTACTTCCTATGATTTTTAGGTGAGCATCAGTTATCTTATAGTTTCTAATCTAGAAAGGCTGGTATCTAAAATGTGCCATTTGTTTGAATGAATGCATCATGAAAATTGATGAGAAAACTGATGAAAATTTTTAATAAGTTGAAAAATGTATGAAATTTAAAAGAGTTAATTTTTTAAGGACATGATCTACATTAGATTAAATTATGACTTCAGAGTAGACACATTAAATACAAATAGAGGAAATATTTGAGGAGGAATTTCAGGCTTTCCAGTGTTTTTAAATGTATATTCGATCTTTTCTTCACCATGGCTTTATCAGCAGCTTCATTATGACAAACAACCTTTTAGTAGTGATCAACCAAGAACTAAGTATATTATATAAAAAATACAATCTTTAAATAAAAAAATTTGATTCAGAATTGTAGATCATGCTAGCAGGAGCAGTGGCTAAGAAGACTATTAAATTAATGCATTCTTATTAACATTTCTGAAAAAGTGGGATTAAAGGTAGTAGAGAGGAGGATGATAAAAATCCATTATAGTTATTTATGGCAGAAAGGAGAATACAAACTCCAGGGATCCGGGAGAGAGGACTTAGAATTACTGAGGTAAGTGTGAATAGAAAACTAACTAAAAATCATTTCTTCAGAACACTGGTTATACATATGCATGTCATATATTTACTTCCTGATCATCTCACTTAAGAGGCTGCCTTCATTATTGTTTGCCAGGTATATTCTCATTTTTTTCTGTAGCTCTAGAGATTGCTGTTTAAATGATACTTAGTTTGCAATATTTTTCGTTTCCCAGGTAAAAATCGGTAAGATAGAGGCCACAGATGTCTCCAAAACACAGTAAATACTGACATCCTTCAGCTCTCAATGTTTCATAAACTTACTAGGCCTTTCCCTGCTGATCTGGAGCTTCTCCAGTGCTTTCATACCTATCTAGATGAAGTTGCCTGGTTCTCAGGTGAACCATAAAATGATTCAGAAAGTAAACAAAATATTGCATACTTCTTTTGTGGCATCTGATTTCAGATATAATCCATATACACCTCACTTATACTGACTGGATTGCATATTGAATAAACGTGTTTTTAAAAATACTTCAATGCATCTTTTCCAAGATAGAGTATCTGAAAGAGGAGTAGATTATGCCCACTTTTTACAGTTTACAGCTATGGTATTTGGCCAAGGGTTAGGAACTTTAAGCAGATTCCATCTCTGATACATACAGCTTAAATATAAAATTCCTCCATTACACCAGAGTCTATATCATCGAAATTATTAAGATTTAAGTAGGATGTGAGAGGAACCTACAGTTAAACATTGTTATGGAAAAAGTAGTGCAGTTTCATGGAGTCACTGGGAGTTTGAAAGACAGCAAGCTTGTACTTGTGCTGTTTTCTTCAGTGAACATACTTTTGGTCCCTTCTAGCAGTGTTCCCTTAGAGTGTGTGTTGCGGGGGGAGGAGGGATGTGACATTATTTTTAGATTTATAAAAAGCTGAATTTATATATTGTGTTGTTACCTGGGTTTCCTGTTAGCTCCTTCTTGTTTACTTTTTTGTGCTGCATATGCATTAGGCATATGACTCAGGCATGTGTCTTTAGCGGAAGCATCTCTTCCCCTGAGCAATTTAGTGTACATTGTGCATGATTTTTCGCCTTCTACTGTGCTTCCTCTGTTCCTATAGATGACTTGGGGTTTGTTTGTTTCACTGGTTGGAATGAATAGGATTATTAATTACCCCTACAAATAGAGACAAATGTTGAAAAACTGGACAACATAGAATTCTTATTCCTGATACAGTAAAAACACAGCAATTCAGATGTTTCTGCCCTGCTCTACTGACTTAGCTTCTCTTATGCAGTAACTTAGGGCCTCTATTCCTAAAAGTATCAACTTGATAACCATAATTCTATCTGCTTTCCTCATCCAGAATTAGTAAATAAGTCGACTTTGTATGCAGGGGAATAGGCCGGGTCATCAAAGCCTGTTGTCATTAATATCAGGGACAAGTCGGACAGCTTGAGCACTGTAACAGCATTCTGCAGAGTCAAAGCACTGGGCTTAGCTTAACTTTGACAGTGTAGGAGGAAGAGAGCAAAATAAAAGTTAATGAGCAAAGGGAACTGAGGAAGCTGTCCGATGGCTGCAGATTGCTGGCGCAGATCCTTGCCGTGCTCGTGTCTGGGGCTGCCGCCCACCCCTGCTCCTCACCTGCATGGCAAGGCAAGCCGCAGCCTGCTCGGGGCTGGCTGACAGCAGCGCCCGCATCCTGGGCTGCTGCTGCTCAGAATGAGGTCAAGCAGGAGCCGCCTCTCACTCGATGGGACGCTGATTTGGATCTCTGCCCCCCGGCCAACTGCCAACTTTCCCAAACCTGTTGGGAAATGCCTTATCTCTAAGACTCTGCCGCTGTTCTGTCAGCTTTGGTTAACGAGCCATCAGATTGAGAAGTTGCTGATGTGAGACAGATAGACAGATGAAAAAGTATGGTGTTTGCACAAGCAAAGCTTCTTTAGAAAAACAGGCTAATGCAAACTTAAGAATTAAATGAAATTTTAAAAAAATCTAAGACAAGTGAAATGTCAGCTACAGAAATACCACATTAAAAAGAATAGAGCTTGGGAAAAAATAACTGGAAAAGAGATACTAAAAGAAAGAAGAATAAACAAAGATTTCAAAGCAGGAAAAGGATATAAAATAGAAATAAATATAGTCAACAAAAGAACAGAAAAAGAGAATCTGAGCTACACTAGGAATTAAATATGGAAAAAGAACAAAAAGTCTTCGGAATTAAAGGAAAGCAAAAGCAAGAAAAAGGGGTGAGCTAAAACTGAAGATGGACAGTTAAATTTACTTATATAATACTTTTCATTACTCATGACAAGTTAAGGATTTCCGGAAAAAACTTACATTACTGTTGCAGTGCTCAGGTTCCCTGGATATGTCTCAACCCATGCATAAGATGAACCTTACCATTTCTTAGCTAGGCAGTCTTAAAATCATAAATTTTTAAAATCATAAATGTAGTAAAAATAAGTTAGAAGATTCAAGATTTATAAAATCACATCAAATTTATAAACTTGCTTCACCTTATCTTAGATTTTATATAATAAATCTATTTTGAAATTAACCCTAATTTCATAGACTCAATGGATATCTCATTAGAAACTCTCTAGAACTTTGCATTGGTCTTTGTACTCCCAAAGTTCTGAAATATGCATATTTATTTTTAATAACCATAGTTTTTTAATACAAGTTTGCAAGTATTGATCACAACACGTAAATTAAATAATCTGACATAGGGTCCCATCTGAAGCTCATTGATCTGCAGTTTTAGAGGCTTGCTTTCACTGCTTACTTATTTCATTACTTACTTGATAGTCTATGCTTGGGGAAAAGTTTTTTATTAAAATTTAAGTGCCTCTGATTTTGATGTATGATCTGTAAAGTCATGTCATCCCTGCAACTGTCATTGTGTCACCTAGCAGTCACAGACACCTTGAATTTTTGTTACTGGGCTGCATGAGAGAGAATTCAATTTTTTCTACCTATGTTTTCTTACAGTTCTTTAAAAGGAGTATTCAAAAGAGATAAGTTTACAGATGAGGATTGGTGATGAGTATGCCTGATAAAAATTGCTTTTTTTTTTTGCAAATTCTACCATTACTAAAATCTTATGGAAATTATGCATCACACATACATTTTTTAATATTTATTTTTTAGTATACTTATTTGTTTGCTGTATTTAGTGGAAGGACATAAAGCACTCATTTGGATTGACCTGAACTACTCAGAAGCTCTAGACATTCTAACTCCATGTCAACAAAAACTTTACACCATAACATATAATTTATTTATTCCATCCTTCACAAGACAGTAGTGGAAAAAAACATATGTTTTATATTTTATAATAGTCTACTATCTAATAGTCTCTATTAGTTTTTTACAAGTTAATGCTGCGGCAAAAAAGGATACTAAAAAAGAAACTCCCAAAGCAGCCCACTGAATCCAGTAATCCAATACTCCAATACTAAGGTGTTCTTTCTCATAATGCTTATGCTTCAGAAATCTTACAAAAGAGTTAGGCTTAATAAAATACTCACTTTGAACAAGCACTGGCATTTTCTGTTCATTTTATAGATTGGATGGCTTTGAGATCAAAACCCTGTCCCCATTATGTTGCTTGAAGGTAGCTCTAAGGTACTGCAGGCTCATCTGTATGGAGCTGGACAGAAGCAGAAATATTAGCAATTCACTAACTGGCCTTTACATTTTAATGACATTAAGTAAAGCATTAGGGTAGAATTTGCATTATAGAGGCTTTATCCTTAAAATTTATTTATTCAGCAGCATAATTGTAAGTAATGTTGAGGAAATTACTTAATTTGGCATTTTTCAACATGCTGAGGTGGTGCAAGTTTTATACCTAATGTGGGACTATTTCTTTTAAAGCCGTCCTTCCCCTTGTCCCCATGATAAAGCTGCTAAACAGGATAAAGTATGTCCATCCATTAAGCCAGGATATGTAATCTGTTTTCACTGACTTTTCATTAATCATCCAGCAAGAGGTGTGGAAATCAGTGTTTGCTGAGGAAAGCTTAACTGGTATATTGCCCGTAAAAAACCAGCAAGGTTCCTTGTGGCGAAGGAACATTAATGTGTGAGGTGATTGGAGGCAGTCCTTTGAAAGAATAGTTGACAGGGCACTAGCAATGAGTCAAATGAGAAACACTAAATATTACTCCGAAAATTTCAGAGTACCTACATTTCTCCTCAGTTCTGCATGAGCAGTCATAAAATATTTTTATGTGACTTTTTTTTTTAGTCTTCTCAACATGGAGTATATGTTAAAACCAAGCTCCTAATTATGGTCTAAAAGTAGTTTATTAACTACCAGCAAACCAATGGAAATGTATCTATACTATATTTAAACCCATTGTTTAAAATTTGGTATCTATCATCCCTTCATAGAGTCATAGAATCATTTAGTATGAGAAAGACCTTTAACATCATTGAGTCCAACTGTTAATCCAGCACTGACAGCTCACATTCAGATGGCTGTGGACCAGCACCTCCAGGTTATTTTCCCACCAGCAGCTTTCCAGCCAGCCCCAAGTCCGTAGCATTGCACCGGATACTGCTGCAGTTCATAGCGGAAGCACAATGGAGGAAGATATTTACCTGAAAAGCTCAAATCAATGCAAGAGCCCTCCACAGAGAAAAGTGTGGGAGGGTGTGGTATTGCGTGTTTTAAAAAGTATAAGTTGAAGTTGTTATGAAAATTAATTATTCTTTGTTAGTTTAAGTAATGGTTTGTTCCTTTCCCCCCCATCGTGTAAACCCCCTATGATGGTTTGTTCCAAAGTTGTTTTTCCCCCATTTTTCCCGCCACTGGCCTGCCCATCAAAGTGAGGAGTCCCTTGTTCCTCCCCCTAAGCCCTTATATGGATACATCAATCCCCATGGTGCTGCCTCCTGCCCCTGTCTGTCATGTTAACCCCCCCTCTTTTTTTCGAGAGACTTCTATGTCACTCAGCCCAGTCTAGCTCCTGATTTGTCCTCAAGGCTTCCTCCCTCCCCCATGTGCTTCTCATTGGGCCTTTTGTGTTACATCAGCCTTCCTTTACCTTCACCAATTGGTTCCCTCATGCCTCCCCACCCCACGCCCACTCCCTTTATAAGGGCTAGCCAGACCCTTCTCCCTTGACACTTGTCTCCGGACCGTGCTTGGAATAAAGTTTCCTTGGAACCTATACAAGTGTCCCTTCTTTTGTTTCTTCATCTCGGGACCTTGTACCTCACACCAGCCTGCGTCACCCACGCCGCAGCTGTCACCGCTACCTGGGCAGTCTCGGCGAGAGCCCGGGAGCGGCCAGTCTTGTAGTGCTTCTCTGCGGCCACACAAAGAGCAGCTAGCTGGCGTCCCCTCGCTCCGAGCGACCGCAGCATGCGAGAGCTATAGGAGGGCAAACTGCAAACGCAATTTCCCAAGTGTCCTTCACCTGTGCTTCTTTGTATGGCTAAGAGTCAGAAATGAAAGGGTAGGAAGGAAAAAAAGAGAAGAAAACAATTTTGCCATGGGAAAGAGGAGATGAGGAGAAATAATATTGAATTAATGTTTGTCTTTGTTCATACTTCTAGAATCTGTTTCAAGAGGGAACAAATTAAGTTAATTTTCCCTCAGTCAGATCTATTTTAGCCCAGGCTTACCCACCACAGAAACAAATGTTCCGTTTCATGGAATATAAACCACCACTAGGTGAACATCTAAGGGATAGGAAAACTATATTCTACAATTAGGAATTTCTTACTTAATGTTAAACTGCAAGATTATTTTTTTGTCCTGCATCCCATAATAATTAGAAATTTTTATAAAAAGAAAGAATTATGTCAATTTTGGTGCTGACATGCAGGGGAAGATTTGAAAACAGTTAAAGTAATAGGTCTAAGTAAAATAGATATTGATAACTCAGTGTGATATTCAAGGGTTTATATTTGATAAGGAAAAATCCCGATTTTTTTATACTTATCAATAACTGGGTGAAGAAATGGAAGAAGCAGCACTGGTGAATAAACAGCAGAAATGAGCAAGAGAAATCCAAGTTACAGCAAATAATAAGTAAAATGCTTTTTACTCTGTTGTGTGTACAACATGTACAATAGATCTATTGTCTGAAACAAAATTAATTTATTTTTCCATTCCATATGCAAAGTGGAAAGTCATCTGCTCCAATCATGCATTTAATTTAGGGACACACAGAGATAATATAGACCACTTTGCCAGAACCCAGCAAGAGAAACAAAATTGTCAGAAATCTAGAAAACATGATGTACAAAATAGACTGGAGAGCTAGGGATATTCAGCTTAAAGAAAGAAAAATTATAGCTATAAAGGCTTGAAGCACAGATGAAGAGAGTATTCCGTTCTTCAAACCAGTGGTAGGCAGCACAAAGGATGCATTAACTTAGGGAAAGAGTTTTTTGGGAAATACAAGGTAGTAATGGGTTAGATTATTTGGGAAATTGTCACATTTCTGTCACAGGAAATCTTTAGAAACTGGCTAGACAAGTACATGTGCTGTGATTTTTGCCTTCAGTCAGGAGAATGGGGCAAATGGACACCTAAGGTCTTTTTTCCAGATTTTTTAAGGTTTGCTTGTTTTGCGTCTTTTTTTTGGTGTTGCAAAGATCATTACTCTTGTGAAATATTCAGAATAGCTTGAAATAATGTTACATTTCTTTTTCCTACTATCATAAAACTGTCAAATCATAAATATTCTCCTCATAAAATTTCTGAGATACTTGGAAGTACCAATTTCAGTGAAATAAACATAGCCTGTGTTTATTTTTAGACTTTTCAAGTACAGCTTCCTCTCTGGTGAATACTTCATTCATTGCCAAAATTTTCTAAATATCAGGGGGATTTAATAAGTATTAGCAATCCCTGACATCAGCAAGACCTGGATGCTTTCCAGTCTTTCACCTCTTTTGAAAGTGATATATAAACCTTTTTATGAGTTTTCTACTTTTATTTTTTTAATCTCCCTCTTTGACAGGAAGTAGGGGAGTTCTGGCCAACTATTAGTCCAGAATAGTCCAGAATAGCAGGATGACATTTCTTTAGAAAATTGTGACTAGTGCCATCGTTAGAGCACAGCAATAAGTGTGCAATTACTTTTGAATGAACTAGAAGAGACATTTTGGAAGTGACTAACAATGCTCTGTAAGCAGGCAATACACATTATTTATAAATATAAATGGAACCCAAGAGAGACTTGGAACCAATTACTAATATAATTTTATGGTGTAAATATGCTGGTACTCGGAAATTCTCTGTTTATTCTGTGGCTAAATAAAAACTGAATCATCATGTTTACACCATGCATGCCAACAGCAACTTCAAAAAATAAGACTTTGTAGTAGTATAATTTTTGTGCTAAATATTTATGTTGA
This sequence comes from Passer montanus, assembly GCF_014805655.1. Taxonomy (NCBI): domain Eukaryota; kingdom Metazoa; phylum Chordata; class Aves; order Passeriformes; family Passeridae; genus Passer; species Passer montanus. Next base: position 9,833,374 of record NW_024367708.1, on the reverse strand, counting down.
GTTTTCCTGGCAATGACAACATCTGAAACTATGAAGTTTCTGTGTGAGATCTAAACACACCAAAATTTCTAACCCAAAACTTCTGGTTTTATTATGTGCCATTTACCCATATTTTTGAAGGGAAAAAAACTACCATAGATATATTTCCTTGTTTAACAGATGACTATAACTAGAAGTATAAAAGAAATATTATTTATATGAAATGAACACTGTACTTTATCACTTCAAGAAAAAAAACAAACCCTAAGGAATGTCTTCTACTTAGGAAAAACACACTGGTTATTTTGGTACTAAAAATTGGTCAACAAATATTATTTGAGCAGAAATGTAGCAGACAATTAAACAGCAAGCATAAAAGGCTGTAATGAAAGCATTAGACAGAGTTTCTGCTTTTCTATTTTTGAATGGGAGAGAAAAAAACTGTCATTGAATTTACTACTTGTAAGGATTTTTAGTATTGTTTCAGGAAAACCACTGCTATAAATACTGGTCTGCTACTCATTTGTGAAAATTCCTTTTTCCGAAAAATGTTACAAGCAAATTATGAAAAGAAAAACATTAAAGTAAGAGGTGTTTTAGTAGTTAATCAGGGGAAAATTTGATTTCACAATTTTTAAGTACTATTCTTAGCTATTTCTTAAGGATTTTATCATTAGTACATGATTTTTTTTTTTTAGTTTTTAATTAGTGAGTCTGTTGGATGAAGCATGAAAGTCTTTAAATAATTGACTTTTCCAAATGAAGAAAAAAGCTAAAGAAAAGAGTTATATTGTGTCTCAGAGATGTTTTATCTCACAGTATTAAAGAGAATATTTGTGGGACAAATATTACATCCTTGTCTTTTTCTTGATTATGTAAGCAGTCACACACAGAAGGGACAAAAAGCTAGTTTTCCTGTCACCAGTCTGATGTCACACAATTTACTATAATTATTTGTACCCAACCCATGAGACAGTTACTCACCCATCACTTGATGTGTTTATCCACCTGAATGCTGGACATTTTGTCCAGAAGGGTACTATGAGAGAGAGTATTGAAGGCTTTACTGAAATCCCAACAGATTACGTCAACTGGCTTCCCTTGATCAGCTAGGTGGGGTACCTTGTCATAAAAGGAAATCAGATTTGTTAAGTAGGACTTTCCCCTCATAAAGCTGTGCTGGCTGTGACCAATGACTCCATTGTTCTTCAATACCTACCACAATAATCTTAACCATAACTTTATCAGGTACTGAAATGAGACTGACAGACCTGTAGTTCCAGGGTAGTCCTTCTTGCCCCTCTTGAAAATTGGGACAACATTCACCAGCTTCCAGTCAGCCATGACCACTCTGAATTCTAGGACCACTCAAAAATCATCAAGAAAGATTTTGCCGTGACATCCTCTGTTGTTTGAGGACCCTTGGATGAATCCAATCAGCTTCCATCTTGATCCTGCAAAAATTCAAGATTAACTGGGAGTTGATCATTCTTGCAGTCATGGTCCTCCAGCTCAGGACACTGACACTCCCTTGGTCAATAATCCATGCTGAAGACAGAGGCTCTGCCTTGTCTCTGTGAGGTGATCATCCTCATCCTGTAATGGGACGATGATATTTCTACACTGCTTTTTGCCATTCATAGATTTGGAAAATCTCTTTTTACGGTCTCTCACAGGTCTGGCCAGCTTCTACTTCTGTTGAGCTTTGGTCACATGAATTTTCTCTCTAGAGTGGCGAGCAGCATCCCTGTCTCTTAGACTCCTTCTTTATTGGGTGATTGCTGTGTTTTTACCCATCTCTTAGACTCTTTCTTATTCTGCTACTGTCACAAATATCTACATTAATCTTCCTCCCCATAATCTATTACTAAATTTTCCAGCATTTCAGCACAGCCTTTTATTTCGAATGTCAATTTTTCAACTCTCTTACTTCCTGCTTCCCTTGTAAGCTCATTCTAACTGTTTTAAATACCAATTTCCCTTACACCCTATTGCTTGTTCTCACTTCCATCACATGATGCACTATTTTTTGACTATTTAATTGCCAGAATCTATTCATACCAGACAGCCACCTGAAGAATTTTTCTGAAATGTCCACTAGATAAGGCATCTACAAAATGACAAATCTCTAATATTTATGGTGTGAGATTTACCAGGGAGTTGATAATTTCTGTTAAATTCATATTCTTATGCATTTGACTAAATCCTGCTGTCCGTGGTCTCAGCTTTCTGCTTCCTTCTTTTTCGCATTTGTCAAGCATTAGGAAATGTATGCGCTGAAATATAACTTCAGTCTTGGTATTGATTATGTGTTCTACAACAGATTTATTTTGTTGTGTAAACAAACATAGGAATGTGGTTTTACTATAGAAATCTACACCACATTTGTGATCATTCTTCTGGTGCTTCTAGTGCAACAACAAACCCATACACTGATAATGTGGATCCAAACACATCATCCCAGCTTTCTCCGGACTTTTTCTTTTGCATACCATTACTTCTATTATCCTTACTCCTGGAGGCACAGGCTGGTCTTCTGCAGATCTGTGTGGTATTTCTGGCTGAAGCCAGTTGTTTAGAACTCATTCAAGAATGAAAAGTACTCTGCTTTATGCAGTGTCAAAAGGTTTTACTAAGGCAAAACAGTACAATTCTTATATCTACCATGGTCTCAATACTGGTAAGCAATACTTAGAACTGAAATTGTATGTCATAATATAGCATATTTCCCAAGGTAACAACAATTTCCCTCACTCTATAATGAAAAATTACTGACCCATGGAACCACTCATGGTTTTTTGCATGCGTTTAAATAATCACTGAACCATACCTTTTAAGGGAGAAAATGCACAACTATAATATAAAACCTTGAATATTAATTTATTCTACATAACATAGAAGACAAAAAAAAGGAGAGGGAAAAAAGAACTGGAGGAACATGTTCTACAACCCTACAACATTTACTAGTGTCTAAAATAAGTTATTTAAAATGGTGAGAAATTTGTTGACAGTGATAATGTTCTGTACCTTCCAAAATCAGCCAGTTTATGCAAAAGAAAGAAAACCAAAACCATACAAAACCCTCCAAACAACCAAAAATAAACTTCAACCCCCCGCTACCCCCCCCTCCCCCCCCAACAAGTTTCCATAAAACCTTGTCTGAAGGGATTACAGCAAGAAATTCTCAGACTCAGGGAACTAATGTAAATTTTCTAGATTGAAAAAAAAAAGTGAAACATTATTTGGTGGCCATTTATGAAAATTTAAAATAAATGGTGATTACTGCATTAACTCAAAAATGTTACAGAAGGAATGACACATACTTCCAATTCTCTGTATTGAAAGAAATTGGTTATTTACCAATTTGCACATAGGAGATTACTTACAGAAGATTTTTGTCATCATGTGTCTTTATTTCAAATTTACCAGACAAACATGATGGCAGGTCATTAGGAGGATTAAGTAAATCTAAGTTTCCAAAGACAAAACCCCCCAAAATAACACAGTGATACATTTAGCAGAACAGCTCACAAAATGTGGAAAAACCCACACAGTGATAAGCAAAACTGAAAATATTCAGATGTAAATTACATTATGATTTCCTTGAGAAGAATAAGTCTATCTGCAATGGTAATTTAGACACATTAGCTGTCTAAATGTGGATATTTAAACTATTTTCATGTCTGAAGCTAGATGAGAAAAATGTCAAAACAACATAATCTGAATGTATAAATCTTATCTACGGTGCAAAAAAGCTAAGTAAAAAGAACATTTATATTAACAGGCACATTAAATCACATCATTTGCAGAGAAATAAATAACTACTTTGGAGTATACAATAAAAGTAATGAAAATTTACCCTGTTCTGGGAGTATTCCTGCTCCTTACAAACAAGGAAGTAAAGACTTTTCCTTTGAGATTGTTCCACTGAATTTGAAATGTGACTGTAATTGGCTTTGAAAAAATGCATTAATGAAATGAAAGAATTATTAGAATTTCTTTTCGTTGTCTTATTTTGCTTCGGTTTTCTCATGTTAAAAAACTGTGTCCAGTATTGAGAGGTTGTCCTATACTACTTTTGAATTTGTTCTTCCATCTCAGCAGGACATCAGGACATGGTAGACCAGTGGAAGTGTCTCAGTCTTTGAATAGTCACGTTCTTTATGTGAGAGGGCAGCTGGAGTACATTAAACTCTGCCTGGGGATGGATGGTCTGATAGAAGTTATGGGTTAAAATTAAAGAAAGGATAGGCAAAGGTGACATTATAGTGGATGTCTGCTACAGACCACCTGATTAGAAATAAAAAAAGAGTGGATGAGGCCCTTTATAGACAGAAGTGGCCTCTTGTTCAGGAAGGAACTCTAGTCCTCCTCTCTGTGGGGAGATAGCTCAGCAGGGCTGTGAGAACAGCAAAAGTGTGAAAAAGTTTTGGAATATTTTATTTCTTGATATTTTCATGAATTCAGTATTTTTGAAACCTGAAATTAAAAATGTACATTGAGAATGTTATGAAAGTAATTTTGGTTCAGACAAGATCAATTGTTTCACTTATAGGCATACTGTAGAGTAGAATAAATTAAAAAAAAAAAAAAAAAACAAAATTAAAAAGTGAACATAAATTGGAGCTCCTTTGGAATTATTTTTGTCAGTTGAAAGACATTTTATGTGTCTCTGACCAGAAAGTCAGTAATGATAAAAAGCATGAAAACCATTGTATTAATTCAAATTATCAGGTGAATGAATAATACTTGTAATGGCAGAATCAAATATAATTGCTAATGAGATACTCTCATATATGACTGCTACAAGCTTTGTACACTTTTATGTATCATTAACCAGACAATCACAAAACAGTAGTTTTGTTAGCAAGTTTTCTTCAGTAACCAAATATGCATTCTGACAAGGGAGAAAGAGAGAGAAGAAGGGAGGGAGTTAATGCTAAACTTGCTCAAATTGCAAAAAAACACGCTTTCACATCTGGGCACATTAAAAAAGACTCTGACAACTGGAACAGAAAAAAGTGTACAAATGCTGTGGACAAACATGCAAGTATAGACTGGCTGCTCACTTGAAGTGGGTTGTCTGAGCTCTCCTTTCTTGTCCTCTTCATTAGTACTGTTAGTCACCCAGTTCCCTGTGCTGTTTTCACTTGCTTCCCTGCTGCTACATTTTGATCTTTGCTTCCTGTCTCTCTGCCCTCCTGTCTGTTTTTTTCAACAGTGTTCTGCTTTTTGTTTGATGAGTGGTGAAAATTGCAAGATTCCAGACCTCTGAAGAACAAACAAAATTTCAGAAATCAGGAAATCTTGTAAATTTTGCTTGACTGCTGGTTCATGCAATACTATTAAACATCAAAGATGACTAATATCTAAAAAAAAGGTGCATATAAAAGATCTTGTGCTGCATTTGTGTGCATGAAATAACTTCAGACTCTGGCATTCATCAGTGCATTAGTTTCTGGCACAGCTTGTTTTCTTTAATTTTGCAGGATAAAAGCAATTTCAATTTAAAGGCAGATTTTTTTTTCTCCCAATGGCAAAATTTATGGAAATAAGGGTTTATCATTTACAGCATCCAAATAATTACTATTATAGTTTCTTTTTCCTTTCCTGATTTCTGCAATAAATGTGAAATATTATACACAGCAGAGCATGGTGTTTTCGTGATTTCCTTGTATAATCCCTCTGCCTTGAGTAACATAAAGATCCTATTTTTTCTAGAAGCTTGTCAAGCATGTCAAAGCAACCCATCTACTCTTTGGTATATGTGAATTCATTCATATTTGGCATGGTGTGGTATGTAATACTCAAGCCAGATGGATATTAATAAATTTAAGACATGGATGTGAAAAAGGAATTCATGGAATGGTAGCACAGATGTGCATAAAAGCAATAAACTCTTTTAATGCCACTTTTATCTAATGGATGACCAATTTGATCTTGGGATCTCATTGAAAACTAAGATGTAGGGGTGCATCAGTTTTATGTTGGCTTAGTCGCTGCCGCTGCACTAAGCAAATTTTTTTCTCATAAATATGGAACAAGAAATATGTCAACAGTTATCAGATATAGAATAATTCTTAATAATATCAGAAATTAAGTATGTTATAGCAGTTAAAGCCTCCAAAATACTTCAAAATTCTTTATTCATGTGCAGAGGTGAATCAACAACAAGTTGAGTGAGTGCAGGTTTCAATTCTACTATCTGCATATATATAATGTTCTGTTTTTAACAGTATGCTTCTCAGGGCTGTGAATGTACTGAAAGGACTTAGTGCCTCAATCAGTCTCACTAGCAGCCTCAACACTCCATATAAACTTGGGTCATTTAAAGTACAGAACTTGCCTGAGACATACTGTAAATTTTTCTGTACCAAACTGTTCTGTTTTCCTAATTAGAAGTTAAAATTAGGCTGCTTATGGGTTTGAAACTGCTTGACAGGAAAAATAAAAAAGTACAGTTCAATGCTTATCATATAACTCTAGTATAATTTGGGTAGAATTTCAAAAGAGAGATACAAAACTGTCTATAAATGGAACAGTCTAAGGCTACCTAAGCCATCCTGACAACGCTTTCTCATCAGCTGTGAAGCTGTAGCAATACTATTCTATTCTATTCTATTCTATTCTAGCTATTTTAAAATAGTAAATCATAAACTATATTAGCTAATGTGTCCTGATATTCTGTCTAGAGTTTGCATAAATTATCTTCTTAGTAGCTATATCTGAATCAGTGGAATTTTTTGGCTGAAAGAACCACAAATCTGATAACATTGGGAACCTTCTCCAGACTCTTAGACTTCTGCACGTGAGTTTATTACCCTGAGTAAAAATAAAGAATAGTTTCTGGACATGAGGTCAAGCTCCTTAAAATGGAGAATGCTCTTCCAGCAGAGGTCAGAATAAGTATCCAGTGTTAACTGTCACATCATTCCTTGCTCATGGTCTTGCAGCAAAAAAAAAAAAAACCACAAAAAACAAAAATTGCCTTGCTGTACAAAAAGTAAAATTTGCACTAGGTTCCTGTTAGCAATTAATTTCGACAGCAGTAGGAGTGATCTCTTAACTGTAGCCACCTTTTTTATCTCCTTGAGCTTTTAATGTGAATGATAATTTATGTAATTAAGATGGGAGCAAATATCCCTGTTATCACCTATCACCTACTGGTTTTAAATACAAATGCCATTTTTTATTCAGGACGGTTTTCTGGAGTTTTTTAAATACCAAGTTCTAGTCAGAACATTTAGAGTATTATGTAACATTTCTTTAATCTGGGCCTCAAAATGGTTACTGATACTAAATGAAGTTCCAACAGTGATGCAGCTATGTTGCAAAGATTTTGTTTTCAGTAAAGTACATAGAGAAGTTCTTTAGCCTCACCAGGGGTGAAATATTCCATCTGTAGAACTAAGAATGTTGTACATTTTATTAGCAACCACAGTTAATTCATGCTAGATTTTTCTGAAGTCATGTCGATGCCTCAGCACTGAGGCTAACAATTAGAATGGGAATGTTGATTTAAGCATTGGATAATTCTCTTTCAATGAAATTATTCAATTTTTGTGTTAATGTAGTTGATTATCAATTTACTTATTTTTTACATTCAAATAAGAGCAGATTCTACATTTTCAAATAGCTTGTGTTGCTGAAAGCTTGTAAAGCTATGCCTTCACTGTCTCTTCCCTGGCTGTACTTGACTCCTTAATGCTTTTGATCTTGTGTGGGATTTTAGAACACAGAAAAGGAGTTAGAAAGTTATTTCCTCTGTTTGCAGCATAATACTTCTACTGGTACATGGTGATTTGATGTAAAGGGATCAAAGAAGGGATGTCCCCTTGTCCCAGTTCAGTGGATACAGAGATTTGTTGAATTTTAGAGTTTATTGAATTCTGTCCCTTCTATAATTGCTAAAACATTTCTAGAAGCACTCTGAGACCCCTGATTCCATTGGGTTCTGGAATCATTAATGAGTAAGGCATTTTGTAAACTGTCAACATACATCCTGAGCTATGTCTGACTACAAATCCCATCCACTTTTGCATCAAGGAATGTCAGAACATGGTCAGCAAACTTTAAGGATTGTCGTCTTATAGCATCCTTGGAGAGGTTGTAAGTCCCTGACAGACCATCCCAGGAATCTGTATTCCAAGTGTCCCTATAGCCATGCTCAAGAATGCCACCTGCAAAGTCATGCAGGAGCATTAATATTCTGGCCTTGGGGCTTCCCTAGGTATCACTCTATGCATCTTTTACTCCATCCTCCTGGAAACAGTGAATTCTTGCTGTGCATTGTTAAATGTTGGATTCAACCTAGAATCACAACTAGCAGAACTGTCATTCTGCCTAAAGGTTGTGCATTGAATAGTTTCCCTGCTGTATCTACATTAGTTACAGTTTTGAAATTGATAGGAACACCATAGTTTTAAGATTTATAAATTTTTCTCTGATTTTCTTCTTTGAGAAATTTCTTCAAGGCTCACTAAGACATATAATGGATTCACCTAGTGAGAGCAAGTTCAGAAGGAGAAAGGAGAAGAAAGCTCCAAGTATATTATAGATTCAAGTCTACTATTTATGCATATAGTGAATTTATATTCTTTCACAGCACTTAACTGCAACTGCGTATAATTTGCATAATGGAGTCTGTAGATTCAGAGGTATAAGATCAGTGTGGGTACTGGAAAAAATAATGTTATTTATAAATTGCATAGTATATCCCATTAAGTATGTATTGAGTAGGATGTTCAATTTGGCATGCTAATGATTTTAATTTCTTGTTCTTATTTAATTTTCACTCAGACAAATTTTTTGTGTAGACCTTTGGAGATTCTCACATGGAAGCTGTTTTTACATATTTATTTGAATTGCACATGGTGCGGAATGATGCCTACTGCAAGATCCTTCCTGCAGTTGCATCAGACAAACAGCTGATCTGAATCCCTAAATACATTCCCTGTGAGGAACTGAAAAAGTCTACATTTCCAGGTCACCCAAAAAGCTAGTTGTATAAATATTCTGTCTCCCTGATACAGCAACTTTTGACTTTTAGGTATATTGTCTGGGAACTATTTTCCTGTGTTTTTTTGTGATATTTTGCAAGCGTGTCTTTGTCTACATAAAGATTTTAGTATGTTGATCACCTATTTTTTAGAGGAATTTTGTAACGTGGAAAGTTAATATTTTCTTTAAATCTTTCTTGCTGACATATAAACTGATTTGTTGCATTCACTTTCTGTAGGTGCTAAGGATAAGAACGGATTCTATGGAATAAACTGAATGAGATTATGATTAACAAAGGAAATGTCATGAGACAGCAACAGGACAGTCAGCAAAAATCCAGCAAAACCTAATAATCCTGAAGATGAGCAGAAAACAGGCTCCATCTGAAGCTAAAGGCGTATGAAGGGAAGAAAGCATTAGTCAATATTGTGAGCACCTGAGGGCCATATGTATAAAAGTGTACTAAAGATTTGGAAAATGACATTCTGGAGAACTGGTCTCAATTCTCAAGTAGGAGGTTAAGGAATTCCACTGCAGTCAATTAAAAAAACAAACAAAAAACCAACCAAACAAACAAACAAAAAAACAAAACAAAACAAAAACAAACAAACAAAAAAACCAGAAGTACCTCTACAGTTTGAACAGCCTGAAAGAGATAAACAGTGGCAGAGCTGGGTACACTACCGTGATTATTCTTGTAGCTTAGGAATCTGATTCAAGCACAAATAAGAAGCTGGTACATTCTATGAATGGTTTGGGTTGGAGGAAACCTTAAAGATTCCTACCCCTCTGCCATGGGCAGGAACACATTTCACTAGTCCAGGTTGTTTAAAACCCTCTCCAACCTGGCCTTGAACACTTCCAGGCAAGGGACATTCACAGCTTCTCTGGGCAACCTGTTTCAGTGCCTCACCACCATGAAGTGAGCATAATGTAAAAAAAAAAAAAAACAACCCAAAAAAAACCCCAACAAAACTAAGGTAAAACATATTTCAACTTAAAGGCAAATAAACTGAGAGAAATATTTCTATTTTACTTGGTTCTTCTTGTTTTAGCCAAAGTCTTTGTTTTGATATTGGGATTTTGTTCACTTATATGTATTGTCCAATCCATTCAAGTAATGAATTGTTATGACAAGGAACATACCAGTTTTACAAAGCAAGAGAAAAAAGTTATCCTTAATTGTCAGTGCTGTGCTGTAGAGACAAATATGTCTCTGTCCTATACAATCTTTTCTTTCCAGTACTGAGAATATGGATTCTCATTGAACAACTAGTTTAAATCTGTTTTGCATTAGCTAGTGTCACTAAAATTTACTCTGGGATGTCTAACATATATTTGAAAACATTACAGTTTAAACCTGTGAAGTACAGATGTGACTTTACGTAAAACACATTTGAAAAAAACCAAACAAAACAAACAGAAAATGCAGCACCTAGACTTCAGATCAGGGTGTTAATAATTTCAGGAAATTAACTTCGTATTTATTGCTTTTTACATTTTATTTATTTAATATCTCTTGGTCAATTGTTCTAAAATAATGTTTAGAAGCTAAAGGTTTGGCTTTTTTTTAATTGTTGAAAGCAGTGAGATAAGCATCACTGCACTGAGAAAGACCAGACTACATAGCCAGAGGAGGAGATAGTGCCACTGCTTTATGAAACACAGGGACCACTGATCATTCTGACCATTGCGTTTTTGATATGTAGCAGTTGCTATTGTGTGCTTGCTGATGAATGCGTTTTCAGGCTGATCATTTAAAGCTGCTGAAAGTAAAGACATCTGCCATTTTTATGCTTATGTGGTCTCAGACAAAACTTCCTTTGTTGTTAGCTTGACAGAGGAGAATACAGCTCATCTTACTGTGAAAAGCCTGGGACCAGCCTTTCAACATTAAGCCTTTTTGTCAGACAATACCTCTTCCGTGATCAAAGCATACAAGGGATGTGGTAGTCACATCCAAGTTCATGTTCACACTTCTGTGCAGACAATGGAAAGGAAAAGAGAGAAACACATTTAGCTCAAAGAAACAATCTAATTCTTTCTAGAAATCTGAAATTCAACAATTTTCTTAAATAATGCATTTTCTGATCAAACATACTAGAAGCAACATTTTTTTAAATTCCTGTTGTTACCCAGTCCACCACCACTTTTTTTTTTGAGGTTTTCCTTCTGCTTTTACTCACAGTATTTCTTTCATGCATTCCTTTTCCATAGATTTTTTCTTTCTTTTTTCCTCTACAGCTCTTTATTAACTAAATATGTCTAGAAATGCAGTCACTAAGTCGCAGTCACATTCATGAACGTGATTATTGATGATTAGTGATTATCATAAACCTCTTTTATTTTCCCATATTTTAGCCAATATATTTTGAAGTACAATGATTCATCACTTGTATATAAAAACAACAAACAAATTAGTAAACTAATTTTTTATTTTGTAGAACCACATATTTGCAGCTACTGAAAAAGCCAAGAATGCAAAAACTACTCTGTAAATCAGCTGAACGTGTATAGTTTACCAACATCATCAACAGCTAATGGGGATTGTATCTATAATTGCATTTCTTTGCTCTCACATAATATCATAATATTAAGTCAGTTTCATTAGCTTTTTATTGACTATTAGAAAGCTCTTTACCAAACTTTAGCTTGCCTGTGTACTGAGTTAAACTAATGGAATTTATTTATGAATGGATATATTATTTCATAGTTTTCAGCACACTCCAATCCAGGTACTGATAAATTGTAATCATATGAAAAATTCAGACATTAATATTCAATTTTTTATATTTGAAATAATGTATCCTTTTAAAAATAACGTATACTTACATTACTGTTAAGATTTCAAAGGGCATTTTAATGCTTTCAAGCAGATCTTTACCCAGTTTCATTACATGTCAAACCAAACCAAGAAACACCAACCAGTCAACCAACAACAAAAATCCAAACAAACCAAACAAAAAATTATTTATTAAATGGAAAATATTCAAGGAAGACTACAATATGATTTCAAAAATTCCATGAAAACAAAAGTTATTCATACCTCTAAATTGTCATGTTCTAGAGAGTGACTGTGACCTCCATATTCATTTCCATATTAATTTCCATGATATCTAAAAATCTGTTGGTTTCCCTTTTTTTGGGTTCCCTGTATGCTACCTAGGTAGATGGTCTTATTTGGAAAAATGTAAAGAATCTGTGCAGAGGCATCCACAATCATCAGGAGTTTTCAGAAGTAACCAGTCAGCTAGGAGGGCCCAAAACACCCAGATACTATCAGGCTTAGTTTATAGTATTGAAGGAAAAAGCAAACAGATACACTTTTTCATAAGTGTTGGTCATTACTGTGGTAGTTAATTCAGGAGGTCAGACATCGATAATTTTTTGGCAGAATTTTCAAACTCAATTGAAATCTCACTACAATTCTGAATTAAAAAGTTCAAAACCCCAAGCAAAAGAAACACTAGGGTTTTTTTTTTCTATTAAAAGAACTGTATATAAAAAGATTTTGTAATTTTGACTACGAATGTAAAAGCTGTCTTTTGTATTGGAAGCTGAAATCATAAGCAATAATTTCAAAACTTTAATTTCTTGCCTGGCTTTTACGCAGCACACAAACATATACTCAGAGCATTTCTGAAACTACCAAGGTCTTCAATAATATCTATCAGCTCCTATGTACAGAATTCAAGTTTTCCAATTACTACTTTATAATAAAACCAGATATAATGATAAATTAAATTATTCTGAAACTGTCTGAAAGGAATACTATAAAATGCCTCCTTAAACACAGAATTTCTCAAATTGGTCATTCCTACACTCCACAAAATATACTGTATAAATCTTTAGTTATTCTGGGCATTCCAAGGAAGTCCATGTATATGCCATGCACATGCATTTCATGACAAATGAAAACTAAAAGATATTACTTTGCTGATACATATTCACTGCTCCCTAACAATGAAGAAATGTATTATATGACTATTTAGTCATATTAATGTTTTTATTATGGATTTCACCATAACAACTCCAATTTCCTTCAGAATCTCAATACAGTCTTACATTCTCCCTTGTCTTATTTACAGTCATCCTGATACTGTTTGTAATCACAGTGTATGAAATATATTGGGAGGATAAGGTAAAATATATAGCTACTGCTAATATTAAGAAATGTATATTTAAAAAAATCTGCTTTATTGCTGTCTAATTTATTTCCAGTCATTGACTGTATTACTGAGTTTATATAATAGAAAACTATTTTAAGACAAAGTTATTTACTAACAGTATACCCTATAAAATAAACAAATTAAATTCTAATTCATTTCTCTATTGAAGGAAAAAGCTACCACAGATTTTATTCTAATCCTTAGACCCAATTCCATTATAAATAATTAGAACTGTATTTTATTTAAGGCTGCTTACAGTTATATAAATATATTTTACAAATATGCATACATTATGTATACATCTATAATATATATACTTATGTACAATAAAACAGAATTAAACAAGCTATTCTCCCAAAGTTGCCAATCATTTACAATGACCTTGAAAAATAGTTTACAATAAGACTTTAACTATTATGCCCTCAGCAAGAAGCTAAGAATTGCTATCCTTGCATAAGATGTTGCAAAATTGTCAACTAAAGCAAGATTTAACATTCAGGTTTGAACCTCAGCAAGATTTTTTCCATTTCTTGGTTTTTCCTCCCATTGTTAAAAAATTCTTAAACCCAGCCTGCAACCACATTAATCTCTGCCATAGTTATAGGCAGTTTTATAATGAATGGATTTCTGCTTGTATAGATTAACAAATTTGATGGTATGGGCCTCACCTGCTGGGAATGGGATGGCACCACCAAGATTGCTTTGCATTTCTTAATAGCAGAAAAATAATTTTGGAATAACAAATGTGTAGATTCAGAAGAAAATCATACAATTTACTGGAATTTAGAAAACAGCTGGGACCTTTGGCAAATGTTTCTATTCTTGCCTGTCATTGAGTGTTTATTCTAAAAGCATCTGTAGCGCTGCAGGCAACATTTTTTCCTGGGTGAAGAACCCTGTGTGGTAAGTGTTGAGTACCTCACATTTCCCTCAAAAACAGCTTGAAAACTTTTTTGTTTTAAAAACTTTTTCCTTCATTGTCTAGTGAATGAGGTAGGAGATAAGAATGTAGCAGATATATGACTATAATATGCTATATGGTTTCCCATATAGAAGTGCAAACTGATTGCATTGACAGGAGTTTGGGGTTGCTATGCTGATATCCAACTTCTTATAAAAACTTTAATCTTCAAAAACTTTAATCCTGGTGATATGAAGAACTTCTGGAAATAAAATGGTTGTCTGTTTTGAAGTCTGTGATATCCCTGTGTTTAAAACTAACAAGATATTTGAGTCAAGGATATTTATAGTGTACAAGACTGCAAATTCTCCATAATTTGTAAAAATGATGCTATTATAAAAGTTGCTGTCTTAAGAAAACAAAAAAGCCTGAAGAAAACAATCAGTTCTATCAATTCTTGCTAAAGAAACATAATATACCAACTTCCAATATTCAAAATAATTTCAAGTAATGCAAAGTTTTGTCTCATGCCCTTTTTAGCACTAATCTCATCCATTATTTAAATTATCTGAGTTGGTAACCTTGTAGTAAGAAATTTATTTTCCTTCTTAACTTTCTTCTATTACTTTTCTGCTATGCTAAATTAAAACTGCCATAGAGACCTTAAGTATTGCATACTTCATGTCTGTAAAATATTCTAGACAGATAATCCTAGGTGGTCAGTCATGGTGATTTGTTGAAAGCATGAGAATATTGCTCTTTTTGATGTATGCTATTAACTAACATTTGGAGTCCAGCTGATTTTATCAATTATAAGAAGAAACTTCTTATAAAAAACTTTAATCTTATGCAGGCCTGTTTGTTTTTAGACAAAATTTGTTTTAATGCTGATCACTGCAAAGAACAGATTGAAAGTGTTTTGGAATTATGACCACAGAAACCAGAATCCATAACTGCTAGAAACAGTCATACCCTTGGATTTGACAGATGATAGCTTTCAGTTTTCAGCTTTTCTCTGTCTTTGCTTTTGAGGAGGAAATTTCTATTTCTCCCCAAATATCATATCCAATATATAATATCTGTGCAATATTTCTACACATATAACTCACTTTCTAGTCTTGTCTCAGTCTTGGGTAATGTTCCTTTTGTTTTGTTACTGCAGACCTGACAAAAAGAACACTTCAGAGCTATCTTAATTTAAACATTAACAGAATGTGTACCCCCAGAACATTTTGAAGTTCTTTAATAATTTGGATTCTGTTTAATACCCGTGGAAGTCTGTACCTTCTAAAGGGAAAGGTTTTGGAGTTGTTAGGTGGCAGATAAGCAATTTTCCTTTTAAGTTCTTTTAACATGTCTAATGCAATATATATACTTGCCAGGAGAGAGCTGACATTTAATCTGGTGTAATAATAGCAAAACCTTTGGATGCCAGTCAGTCATGTCCTTCATCTAACATGAAAAACGTGAATTTCTTTGCAAAAGGTCATATTTTAAAGTAAAACTCATGTAGGGAAAAAAAAAAAGGTCATGGTTTCTGAATAACTGAAGAATTGATAGAATGTAATAAAAATGAAGGCTGAAAAAGATATCTCTAGAAACATTGAGACATATATACTGAAAGAAGGAAATTTTAGGGCTGGATCTAGATATGTCTTTATCTACGAGTAGTTAGGAGCTTGATGAGTTTAAAAAATCTAGCTATATTATAGTCTTTCAGACTAAAGAGATTTAAATGTAAGGGAAAATGGGGTCTATTTCAGATATTCAGAATTTAGGAGCTAAGTCAGCTGCAGAGACTTTCTCAATAGTTAGTGGAGAGAGAATTATTCTACCAAGGAATTGATTTCACTTGCTGCTTTTTATCTATACTTAAAAATGTGGAACACTTTAGAATTAATTTATGAATAGACAGGCAAATAGACAAGACTTTTGTGTATTTATGAAGTATTTTTATATTTCAAACAATTAATTTTTATCAATATATTCATAACAGTATTTATCTACCATCAGGGTAACAGATGGACAATGATGTTGATGAACTTGCAACATATAAGAAATAACACAGGTCTAAGATCTTGAAAAACATCTACTTTTCACCTCTTTGTTCATGTTTTGCTGGGGATGAGAGTGAAGTCAAAAGTGTTCTGCATATAAAGATGCTTCAATATTAAAAACTGATTTATATTTTTTTTAAATTTTAAGATTAGAAGCAGTCCTAGATTCTACATGGGCTTCTTCATTTTACACAGCACCCCACCAAGGATTTTGGAGGAGAACAAGTCAGTTTTCTTTCCTTCATTTCCAACTTCTTAGGTGAAAGAATTGACACGTTACTGATACAATAATTGCACATTTCCTCCATTTTGGGAAGAGCTGTATCATTTTTATGATAATGCCAGTTTGTAATAATGGTTGGAGAAATATTATGGTGGTTATGAAAATAAAAAGCACTAAGAGCAGTTCCTGAAGGACATGAAGCTGTTCATCATAAAAGTAAACAGTGACAAGCTAACTCTTCCCTTAAAAGAAGCTGATGACTTCTCAGAAATTGTACTATAGCCATCAGCTCTTTTTTTTTTTTTTAAATCAAAGGATATGAAACAATATCCTTTAGAGTTTTATTTGCCTCAGGCATTTGCAATTGAAAAGATATTGCTATATGTTCAGAGAATTCATCTAATCAACTGCTTTCCAAAGAGATCTCCAGTCTTTCATCCATATAAACAATGCAGTATTTGCTTGGGTGAAAAACAAAACCAAGCCAAGCCAAACCAAAAAATCTATTGTTTCTTTCAATGATGCATTGAGGACAGAGAAGATTTTCCTCAGCAACCAGTAACAACAGACGAGGTAGCTGTCTTCTTCTTTTTCTTCCACCAAATAAAAGACACAATTTGATCATCTTTCTTCCTATAGCTGCCAGTAAAATACAGATATATGTCCAAAGTTTCCAGACAGCCATACCTGGGAAAATATCTTACTTACCACACAGATGACTTACCATGTAGCATTTTATATTTGTTCGCAGTTTGTTTCAGTCTTTGGTAAAAACAATCCTGCTTCTAATATTAGTAGAGAATTTGACCAAAATACTTGGGAATCAATATCAAAAGGCAATATAATGGAACATATATTTTTGCTGATGAGACCAAAGAGAGAAAAATGCATGTTTTTGGTATTTCCTCTGAAGTTTAGCACAATACCAGGCTTTGACTGTTGCAACAACACAATCATCTATTCTGTAAACTTGTTCTGGAATTATCTACTGAATTTTCATCAGTCAGGATTAAAGTAACTTAAACCTAGCTAGTAATATCTGCAAATTATTAAGATCAGCACTCTGGTAGAATTTGTTTTGTGTAAGAAAAACAGAATCTGAAGAAAAACAAATAGGCTTGTGGTTTAGCTAATGAGGACATAAACAGAGACAAACTTACTCGAACAGATGGTCATAAACTGGTCAGAATTAAACTCAAGCAGTAAGTTCAATAGGGTCCTGCTTCCAGAGCACAGTGTTCTGAAGCAATTTGCAGATGGATTTCTTGACCTACAGTTGTTCATGTAATAATACTGAATATAGTAATGGGTACATTTTTGTACCTGCAGCAGTACTCGAAGACATGACTGATGGTCTTTGAAGGTCCCTTCCTTCTCAGATTACTCTGTGATTCTATGATTTCATTGCTAATGACATTTTGTCCAATCAAATCCATCCAACTCCATTATTTTAGAAGGACTTCTCTTCAAGAGTAATATTTTCTTACTTCAACAGTTAGTATTCAAATTGTCATTGCTCATCTGCTTAAACTAACAATGCAAATGCATGTTAAGAAGCACGTATTCTGTTTTCCTACTCCCGAATAGCTCATAAGTTTTTTAAAAAACCCAAATATTCACAACCAAAAATTCTTTTTAAGAGAAGATAATGTAAGCTTTAGTAAGAAAGGAAATTACTGAAAAGAATGTATGACAAATTATTATACACTTACATTTCTCAAAAATTTTGATAGCCCTTTAAGCTACTTCTCCCATGAATATAAATACCAAACCCCATAATACTCTCTGCAAATCATGTATAAGATACTTGGTACTGGATTTGTCTTTTTTCTTTCTCATTGACTGCATTTCTATCTTCCTTGTGTATAACTCAGACCAACATAACTTTTCTAACTCTCATCTCTGATTTAGATACATCTTTTTCATGCTAATCTTTAGTTCAGGAGGACTTAGGGCTTTTCCTTCAATAGGTTAAAGAAACATCACATCGTCCATTGATGGTCTTTAATTTGCAGTTACTTCACATGAAATCTGTAAAGACTTTCAGTTCCTTTAAATTTCATCAAACACCAGTTCATCTCTTGACCTTTGGAGACTCTCTGTTTCTCAAAATCACACTTCAAACAACGGGATAAAAAAGTTAAAAAAAAGTTTAAAAAAAATGTATTCACAATTTTTCTAAGTGTTGTTTTCTTTAATTTTTGGAGAGATGAGGAAGCATGAAAACCTCTTAACCAAATTTTTTTGTCACAGTCCAACTATATTAATAAAGTTTGAGATAAAAATTTTATTAGGAACACAAATACATGCATACAAATATGGCTAGTTCTTTCTTCCTGTTCATGTTCAACTTCACAAAAAAAAATTTAGTATCCAAATTTTGATCTAATATTTTAATTTAAGCTTAGTATGTTCACTCATTTCCATTAACTGTCAGCATTCTATGTCTTGTTAACAAAATCCCCTAAATCTAATTTAAAGTACTGAGCTTTGCAAATTTTCATTTTTACTTCTTGTATAGTAATATTTTTAAGTTAGTGTCTATATTATAGATAGTAGCATTAGGAACTCTGGGAAATTTTTTACAAAATTAAGTTGATACTTTATAGTTAGAGACTCAAAGGACTGCTACAAAGATGCAGCATGGTATTTACGTGCATTCACAGCTAGTATTCATGAATAAATGCAGATCACATTCACCTGTTTTATATTTACACAATTTGCAGTTTTCTTCTCTCTTATTTCATACCTGCAACAACAAAGCTGCTGAGCCAAGAGCACAGAGAACTTCCATGTTCTGACTTTGTGCTGCTAAATTTGGGCTTGATGTTTTAAATCTCCAAGTATTTCAAAGTTTAGTAATACAAGGTGAGGTGGCATGATGTACTGTTACTACTTTGAAATGTCAAAATGTTTCTTCTAACATAGCAAAAGAAGTTTTACTTTTAAACATTTGTTTAAATATTTTACTGTTGCATATTGATGTCTTCAAAAAGGGTCACAGCCTCTCTAGTGATGTTAATGTGCTACAAAAATAGTAAGAATCATGCTTTTTGTCCTGGATGCTGGAAGTATAC
This sequence comes from Passer montanus, assembly GCF_014805655.1. Classification (NCBI taxonomy): domain Eukaryota; kingdom Metazoa; phylum Chordata; class Aves; order Passeriformes; family Passeridae; genus Passer; species Passer montanus. Next base: position 9,813,968 of record NW_024367708.1, on the reverse strand, counting down.
CTCAAAGCCTTTAAAGGAATTATCATTTCAGTAATGTACAAATGAAGAAATTGAGGCAACTGAAGGACAAACTGTTCTTCTTACTTCACTCTTCTTTTGCAGTACTGCTCAGAATTCAGAGGTACACTGAGCCAAAAAAAATCTAACAAAAGTATTGCATGGACCACTATTCTACCATAAAGGTTTTGTATCTGTTTCTTCTGCATTCACACTGAGGGCATACATGGACATGTGCAACATTTACAATATTGTAGATAGATACAATTTTTTTCTGTGATGTTGATGTTTATTTTTGTGATTATAACATGCTTTGGTCACCATATGCTCAGAGACAAAGGTATTACAAACAGATATTCTTCTTTACTTGAGTAAAAGCAATAAAAAAGGGCATTTCCAATACCACTCTTCTATAAAGATGAGTGAACTTTCGGTTGAACTTCTCAGTATGAAAATGGGCAGTAAAGACAGACTGCTATTTCCAGACCCTCTGGAAATATTTGCTTGTACATTATTAGGATCTGACAGAGATGCTGTTCCTAGGACCATTCTCCATCTAAGCTGCAAGCTGCAAACCTTGCCTTTCCATCTCCATCTCTACCATCCTTTATTTCAAGAGCTTCTAGTGCCTGCTCAAAAATCAGAGAAGGATGCCAGAATGTGAAAGTCACTCCATAGTGGAAAGCACCAGCCAATGTTCTGGCACAGACATTGTGGTCAGCACAATATTTTTAGAGGTTAACCATGTACAAGGTGTGATTTCTTGTGATTGTGCTTTGGCATCAAACATGAGCAACAGGTTTGGCATATGAGCTATGCAGAAGCTCTTTTCAAAGCCTCCAAAGAATTTGAAAGTATCCATGTGTCTCTACTAAATAGGCATTTTGTAGAGGGAAAGATGTCATTTACCAACAGCTGTTCTTTTTCAAAACATGGATACACACTCTCAACATTCTTTCCTATCTCTTTATCTTACAACAATTCTAAAATATGGGACTTTCTATCTGGCAGGAACTACATGGGGAGGTCATGTGGACCACACAGAATACAAATGGAGCCTCAAATACAGACCTAAGATAAAATCCATAGCAAAATAAAAACCTGAAAAAAGAGTTTTTATGTATAAATAACCTCAAGTGTAAGTTAGATTCTACTCACATAATTTCAATACATGACCTCTGATGTGAGAGGTCATGTATTGAAATTGAGACTGCCAGTGAGATTGGAAGCTAGCACAAAATATAATGATTGTTTAGGGGATAAGCATAATTACCCCTTGGGAACTCTTCTGTGTCAATTAAATTAATTCTTCCAGGCTCTCAATAAACAATAAATTTCAATCACTAGAGATTTCCTATTAATTAAAAAAACCCTAAATCCTAAAAATTCAGGATAAAGCAAAGAAATACAGGAAAGTAAATTGATCTTTGCACTTCTAATACAGCTTAAATGTACCCGAATCTTCTAGCACAGAAAGAACTTAAAATTACATCAACAGTGAAAATACGACCCTTGAAAGCAGAAAGCTTAACCTTTAATCTTTTTCTCAAAAACTAAAATCATAATTTTCCCCTTTTTTGTGGAAATGAGGGTGCAGAGAGGGTCAGGTGGCCAGAGGAAATATGGATGGGAGGATCTGTTTACTTAAAATAAATTTTGCATCTATGAACTGCTGTAAGAAAATTTCACTGGAAATCAAACAATCTAGTATCATAAATCCAAAGTTCTTCCCTTGTCATATTGTTAAAATATTTTTTCTCCTTTAATACAAGGTTCAAATATTCAATTCTTTCTCACTCTCTTGAGAAATTAAAATCCTAAAATATTAATTTCATTAGTATTAATTTTCTCATTAAAATTAAAATCCCTAGTAATGTAATAAATCAAATTGAGTATTTTATGTATTTTATTTTCCATGTTCTTGAATTTTTTCCTGTTGTACCTACTATTAAGGTGAATTTGTCTAAAAAAAATTTCTTTGCTTTTCCTTACCTGACTAGAGAAATCTTCAAAGAAACAAGCAAACAAAATCACAAACCATATCAACCCTGACTTTCAGAAATTTACAAGGAAAGCAAATTATTTTAAAACTTTATGTCTGGGCAATAAAACTCTACAAAAAGGTTTGTTACATAGTTACTTCAATTTATTATTAATAATGGCTTATTTTGAAAACTTGTAACTTTAATCTCACTTTATCATATTGCACAGTGTAGTACTATGAAGTAAACTGTATAATCCTTTATACAAACTAAATAAAACAGGTACAGTATTGTTAACAAATTCCCAAGAGAAAGTGCAGCTATTCTGCAATGAGATTTTCTTTATTCAGCTAAAATGTCATATTTGCAAGAAACTGAGTGTTACAAAAATGTTCCCATGCTTTTCACTGTGCTTACCTGTCTTGAAGGAGTGTAGATAAAACACAGTTCAGTCATGTCTCCCTTATTATTTTCAAAGAGTTTCATTTGCAATTGACCTTTTGCTGATTCATAATGAGGCATTTAGAAATGTTTTAAGTCTTGCAAAAAGGCAAATGAAGCAGTGTGCAGACTTATGATAATGTTCATGAGTAACACCAGCTATTGCTTAAAAACAGGCAGTGATTTAGATGGAATAATAGACAAAAGACCTGATGAACCCACATAACTTTTATATTATTGTATCTACACTAATTTTACTACAATTAACACTGATAGGCATTTACAAAGGAAAAGAGAATCATACATTCCCTCAATTTTCTTCCCAGTTACACCTGAATTTTACATCTGTGGTATTTTATGGGTTTGAATGGATGATAGCAGGCACAGTTCAAAAGGAATTTGTATGAAAATTTCATACAGAAGTGTATAATCACTGTTTTCTATCAATAAACAGGTGATTCATTTCAGACCTTAGTTATTCAGTGCAAACTCTTTAGAGAAATTTAAAGTAGCAGGTGTTTGCTTCTTTTCTCTGTGGAAAATCAAAATATTGTCCGCCTCTGTTACTGAAGAAGACAGCAGATGTAATATACATTGTACTCAACAGAAATGTGGCACTCTTTTGCATGTGAGTTAAAACGGAGGATGATTATGAGGAGGAGGATTGTAATTTTTAATTTCTAAACAACAAGCAGAGAAAATAAGGTTCAAAGGCAAGCAAACATTGACTGTTTTTATTTGCAAATAAAATGTTATGGCTCTCCCAAAAAATATTCACCTAAAGCTTAAATTTTCTGTGTACAAAAGGGTTTGCCTTTTGCAAAGCTTTACTTAATAATTTACTTAATTGAAATGATCAATGCTTATACATACTAATTTTTACCATGAATTAACTCTTCAGGTAATCTAGATTTTAAAGTCTGCTTCACAGAGAATTAAGTTAAAAGTAAATGAAATCAGAGCGGACTAATATTTGTATGGAGAAATCAGTACTTCACGTTTATCTTAGCAGTCATCCTGTTGCCATCTATTCTGATTGCATTTTCCATAGATTAACAGATATGTTTACCTGCCTTACCATCTGCTGAGCTGGCTGTTTGCAAGTTACCTGCTTAAATGCTGGCATGGAGCATAAACTAAGCTATTTGTCACTGTATGTTTGTAAAATGAAAAACATTTTGACATTAGAATAGGTACATACAGAAAATTGCTGCTAAGGAACAGCTAAAGAGATTACATCCCCATATTGAGCAAGGTCAAATAAGGAAAAGGTTCGAAAACCAGAAGAGCAAAAAATCTAAAATCCCACCATGTTTATATCGCCTAGCCAGATTTTGAGAACAGTGAAATTGGAAAGCATCCAGTTTATGCTTTCATTTTTCTTATTTGTCTCCTGCCAGGGTAATCATGGCAGAAAATTACTTCCTCTCTCTGTGTACAGAAGGCAGTAAATTTTCCTTAACCCTTCCTTTCCAACACAATGAAATCACAAAGAAAGACTTTTAGCCTATTATAGTTAGTAAGAAGAGCACTATCAAAACTAAGCACAAATTGAGAGAATTTCTCTCATGGTTTGATTAATACACAAGAAATTACAATTTTCAAAACATTTTATTAGAGATATTTGTGGCACTGTAATATAAAACTGTATGTTATATTTTTCAGTGCACTTTGGAAATTTATATATGATGAAGATTTGCCTATTTTTATTAGAACATTTTAGTAAATAAATAACTGGAATGAACACTTCACAATTGAAAATATTCATATGGAATTTTATAATGGAAAAACCTAGAAAATTGGGAAGTTAAAGATATTTTTCCCCTTTTTTAGTTTTTGGTTTTTGGTTGGTTTTTTTTTTTTTTGTTTTTTTTTTTTTTTTGTTTTGTTTTGTTTTGTTTTGTTTTGTTTTGTTTTGTTCTTGTTTCAAATGACAATCACAAATGTTTCTAAGGGGATATAAGATAGAATTTAGAATTCTAAAAGTCACCATTTGGATCTTTGACATCACAAGAAACTACAAGACAAATATATACTTGCAGATTAATCTTTGTATTTCAGTTCTAACACATTTGAAAAATATTCCTTCTTTTTACTTAGCCTTCCTAAGCAACAGATTATTTAGTATCAGGGCATGCAATTATTAACTTGGACGTATCAATTCCCTTGGCTTTCCCAGCAGAGACATCCTTATCCCCAAAATCCTGCTTAGTAATCCACTGGTGTGAGATAGATTCAACAGCATGCTGTTGTCATTTTTAACCATTGTTTAACTCAAAGCTGCACATTGAGCATCTCAAGTCTTCAAGGCTGAAAAATTGGCAGATTGCATAAGATTTCTCCTTCAAGCCTCAAAAATGAAAATTACTTGCCATCTTGTTTAACTCCCTAATGGGAAGAACGATTCACAAAAATTCTGGAAAGAAAAGGGAAGAATGAAAATATGTATTATGCTATGTGTTAGCAAAGACTTTCTCCTGATGTAATATCATTAATTTTTTTTTTGTTTCATTGACAGCTTAAATGGCCTTCCCCTTAGGGTCATACCTATCAGCCTCTCATCTCAGAAATGTGACAGAAATAAACAGGAATAAAGAAGAATGGGATTAGAAGTTTCAGATAATCATCAGGCCTACAAACCCAGAGAGATAAAGTATGGAACGGATTTTCTGAGAGAGCAAAAAAAAAAAAAATTTGCATTGGAAGAAATATCTGACTATTATAGAGTCCACAAAAAAACCCCGAAAAACAACAAAAACAAACCAAGAGAAACAAACTAACCAACCAACCAACAAAAAAACCCACTAAAACCACCACAAAACTAAAACAAAACAACACCCACAAAATAAAACAACAAACAAACAACAACCCCCCCCATAAAAACCCACAAAAAGAAACAAACTCAAAAAACCCACACCCCAAAATTAGAAATGCTTCACACCAATCTGAAATTGGTTAGAATATTTAAAAAAAAAAAGTGATGAAAATGCACAAAAACAGTGAACAATCTGAATTGTCTAACAGTGACTTCAGTGATCACAGTGGAGGTATCATAGGAAATGGGGAAATACATTCTCTTTGAAGTAACTAGCAGATTAAATTTTGACAAGAAGGACCTATAAATAGGTTTAAATGAAAAATTATGAAAAACATGAACAAAACACTAAATTTCACTCTACCAACTATTCTCAGTTTCTAAAATTGTGGTAAGATATTTCTGTAATGATTGGGCTGCTGTTGCCTGGAGAAAAGGAAAAAAAAAAGGCAGCTGGTGGGCAGCAAATGTGTTTGAAGAAACGTACTGAGGGGAGCCATGGGCCAAAGGGGCTGCAAGGCACTGACCCCCAGTGCAACACCCATGACCCCATTTTGAGGAAGACTATTGCAGTCAGCCAGGGAGCCCCAAGATATGGGCAGGAACGCATAACACCACAGATGAGAAGTTGGTCTTTGTCACATCTTTTGTTTAACACTCACATAGGTATCATTAATGAAGGTTTTCTGTAACAGTTTATAAGATATTCATTAATATCTTTTGTAGGTAAAAAATGGCAACTGTTATGTTTTGACTTAGAAATTAAATATGTGTCTGTATGTATAAGGGTTGTGGAGGTTTTTGTCAGTAATACAACATAGTATCTAAAATGTGACAGTATTCTTGTACTGAAATTCTCTACACTGATTTAAAAAAATAAACATATTTAAAGTGCCCTATGTGGAATATGATAATCTTCTCTTTATATTGTATTCTAGAAGTTCTGCATGAGGACAGATGAAGAGAAAAAGAAAGACAGACTAATCTAATTGAACAGCTGGTTTTTTATTTGGGTAAAAAGGAGGGTAGAAGAAAAGAAGCATGCAAAAAGTATTAAGGGTTTTGGATTCGACAGCCTGGCAAGCTTGCATTTCTGCTTATTAACTTGCTCTCCCATGAGCCAAGTTCCGCAACCTTCTTAGCCTTTGAAGGTTGCAGATACTTTTTAACAGGAATGGTTATTGACAGCTAATCTTTATAGTCTCTGTCTTATTTAATAAAGTAGAAACAAGAAAAGTGTTCAGATGGGGACTAAATTATAATGAAAAGCAAAACAAAAGATTTTTGTAGAATTTCAAAAGCTTGAACATGCATGTAACTTTTGTGTTTGAAAAGACAAAAAAAATATTTGGGGTGAAAAGTCTTTTGTAACAAATGTCATCTCTTTTTTTATTACTTTTTATTTTAGAATTAACATGACATGGAAAGGCACAAAACCAACTTCACACAGATAATAATGAACTCAGACAAAATTTAGTTAGCAACCAAAACCAAGAGGAAAAATTAACAAGGGGTAACCACGATGACCCTCCTTTGACATTTTATGGGTTACAGATTTGGTGAAGCAGTCAAGGCTGTAGTTACCACATGAACAAGCGTGATGATCCAAAGGTGCATAAACTCATACTCTTATGGAAGGCCTCTCCCTCAAGGGTACCCAGAAGGTGGGTGCACTACATCCAAAAGGGTTAAAGGATCACTCAAAGACATCCAGTAGAAAAATAATCACTCAAAAAATGTTTGTCACACATGGATGTGACAGTCTGGTCAGAGAGCAAGAAAACTAGATAAGTTTTTCCAGAATCACCCTGAGAGACTTTAGGGAGTTGAAGATAAACAATAGCTTATTATCACAAACAACCTGCAGGTGTTGTTTTCCTACTCTCTGTTTTCTTGTTTTTTTCAAAGATTTTTTATAAGAAAGGCATCTTGTTAATTAGCCAATCAGGTGAAACGTATTTACTAAATGACCAATCAAATCTACCTGGATCGGAAGAGTCTATAAAAAGTAGCAATTCCAAATATAGGGTGCATTATGCCAATCAGCCTTCTGGTGAATCTGTGTAATTTCTTGCTTAATAGCAGCAGTCACAAGCCTGGGGTAGTTGTGAGAGGGCAAGTGTGAACTTTCTAATGATAGTTTAAGACAGGGTATTGTAAATAACTGGTATTACAAAAGCAGCTTTGCATGAAGCACTTGAGCTGGTGGGTATAGCCACAGCAGGGGCATTTTAGCTATATCTTTTCATCCAATCTCTGTTGGCAGTTCCAGGGTGGAGGTGCTTTACCCTTACCCCTGTGCCAACTAGATGTACAATTTAGTGGACAGTTAAATGAATTGTTATTTCATGCATTGAGATGCTTGTTAGTAGTATCATTGTCAGAATGTTTGATACACCAGAGGAACTTAGCGGCTTGTTGTTGACTAGGGTGTAAACATCCACACTTTCACAGAGTGCTTGTGCTCACTGGTTTCCTATGGGACCTTAGTGCAGTGTGTAGTGTCATTGGGGCTCCACCCCGTGGCCTTGTGAACTGTCTGGAGAGTATAGTTAGACTTGGCATCCCATACTGAGCTAGCATTTATTTTGCCCAGTGGCCAACTATAAACAATGTATATAGCTTATATCCTTCATGACTTTTTAAAAAAAAATGTCTCTAATTGTTATATTGTGCCCATGTTAATCCAAGGGCTAATTACATAGCATCATAGAATATCCTGACTTGGAAGGGATCCACTGGGATCATCAAAGTCCAACTCCTGGCCCTTCACAGGGCAACCCCAAGAACCACATCTTGTGCCTGAGAGCATTGACTCCAGGTCCCTTTCCACGGCAACTGCTCTCCAGCATCTCATTCCCCCATTTATGCACGTATCCAGAGTTGCCATCTCAGGTGCAGAATCTGTCACTTTCTCTTGTTGAATTTCATATGTGATTGCCCAGCCCTCTAATTTGCCCAGGTCTCTCTGCAGATCCTCTCTGCCTTCAAGCAAGTCAACAGCTCCTCCCATTTCAGTATTATCTGCAAAATTTTGTAGTATACTTTTGAGTCATGCTGACATCCGTGTACAAAGATCGACATTATCAGCTGACAGGGGAGGGTAAATAGACTGTTACTAATGTTAGGTTCATTATTTGTGTGAACTCCACCATTGTCTTTACCACAATATTATCACCAAGGTTCAGCTTGTGTGCACTGCACTGCTGCCCCCAGTAAGTGCAGCAGAATTGTCCTTTTCTGCACTGTCCTGTAAGAGACTTCTTTCCTTCACCAGCCTCCATTAGTCCCTTCCTGAGGAAGAACTTAAATACACAGTGGATGTACAATGTTCCTTTCTGTGTTCTGGAGGGAAAAACTGTTTCCAGTGCAAAATATTTCACAGGAAAATATCTGCTCTGCTGTGATGTCTTCCATGGGCTGCAAGGGAGGATCTGCTTCTGTATCAGAGTACCTCCCACTTTCTTCTGTTTTGTTGCTGTTCACACTGTGGCTTCTCACATTTTTTCTCCATTTTTCACTGCTTTGTGGCATTCTTTTCTTTTTATAAATATGCTTTCAAGGCAGCATTATTTCTAAGACCTCAGCAGATGTATGCTGACACATGCATGCTAAAGCTGTGAGTCAGTACAACCTGTATTGTCAGGTGCTCTCATAGATACAAATTATAGAAATTATTTTTCATGCCTTTCCACATTTTTTTTGACATTCTCGTTTTCATGTCCTAAAATAGTCCACATCTTCTGGGGAAAACCAGAATAGACAAAATGAAGCAAAAATGTTTTGAACATGTTTTTCAAAATACTGTGACATATGGATAATTAGCTAGAAAGTGAGTAATAGGAAAGCCAGAAAGATGACATTAGCTTGCATCATTCATACAAAATGTACTTCTAAATAACTGTTCTTCTTCATAATTGCTTCTCTCTGCCAACTAAGCACCATACTGCAAATCAATCACACTGGACATCTGATTAAAAAGAGAACAATAAACATAACAGGAAAATCAGAACAAATACTAATGAATCCAAAAGACTGACAAGTCTGTAGTTCCAGGGTAGTCTTTCTTGCCCTTCATGAAAATCAGGGCAATATTCACAACTTCCAGTGAGCTGGGGCCTCTCCAGATCCAAAGACTGCCCAAAAATCACTAAGAAATATTTTGCCATATCATCTGGCACTTTGGTGAATCCCATCAGGCCCCACAGATTTTTAGGGATCCAGGATCTGGAGCAGTAGATCCTGTACAAATCAACCTACAGGGTCACCTGCAGGTTGATCTTGCAGTCATGGTCCTCCAGCTCAGGGCACTGACACTCCCTTGGTCAATAATCCATGCTGAAGGCAGAGGCAAAAAATGCATTAGACATCTCTGCCTTGTCTCTCCGAGGTGGCCATCCTCATCCTGTAACGGGTCAGGGTTATTTCTACACTGCTTTTTGTCATTTATAGATTTGGAAAAACACTTTTTATGGTCTCTCACAGGTCTGGCCAGCTTCTATTTCAGTTGAGCTTTGGTCATGTGAATTTTTTTCCCTAAAGTGGCAAGGAGCATCTCTGTGTTCTTCTCATGTCACCTCACCTTGCTTCCACTAAGCATACATCATCCTTTTCATCTTATTTCCAAAAGAAGTTCCTTATTCAGCCAAGGTGGCCTTTTGCCTTGCATGCTTGACTTCTGACATTTGGGAATTGCCTGCTCCTGTGCCCTTCAGAAGTGATTTTTAAAAAGTGATCAGACACTGATTGACCCCAGTACCTGCGAAAAATATTTTCCATGGGGATCTTACTTACTAATTTCCTGTGCAGACTGAAGTCTGCTCTCCCCATATCCAGAGTTGAGGTTTTCCTGGCACTTTTCCTCCTGTCAAAAGAGATTTTAAAATTCTATCGTTTCATGATTGCTGTGACCAAGATGGATGCCAATCTCCACTTTACTCACGAGATTCTCTCTATTCACAAGCAAGGCATCTTTCCAAGTCAGTTCCTTTAGGATCAGTTCCATAAAATTGTCACTCAGCCTTTTTAGGAATCTTCCTGCCCAGATTATACCAGCTGTTTGATGCTCACAATTTCTGGCAAGTTGAAGTCCTCCATAAGAAAAAGGGCAGTTGCCTTGGAAGTGTTGCTTGGTTCCTCAAAGAATAATTAATCAGTGTCATCTCCCTGGCTGGAAGGTCTGTGGTGGACTCCCACAGACACCTGCACCATTTGTTTGCTCCTTCATTCTTATGCAGAGGCACTTAACTGTGCCTCTATAAACTGTGAGTTCTATACATTTTAACACTTTTATGACCCCTCTGCCTTTTCTGCCCTTCTTATTCTTCCCAAAGAGCCTTTAACCATTCAACAGGCGACTCCAGTCACACTGGACTCATCCCACCAGGCTTCACTTATGCCAATGATGTAAAATTTCTGGGACTGAGCCAAAGTATGGAGCTCCATTGTTTGTTCCTCATGCTATGTGCATTAGTGTAGAAGTATTTAAGGTGTGGTACATTGTAGCCAACACCTTGTGAAGCAGATTAAAGGGTCTTTTTAATACTCATTTCCTCAAGTTTTTTGTCACACCACCCCATTGCTCATCACTGGTGAGCCTGTTTTGCCCCTTTTCCCCTTCCAAACTAATTTAAAGCCCTGTCAACAAGCCCTGCTGGCTCCTTGCCTGGTTGGCTTCTGAGGACTTTCAGATTATGATGTGGCTTGAGGTTGTTGCACAGTTTCCTGAAATAGGGAACCCACATTTGTATTTTGGGGTAATATAAAGGCTGCTTCTTGGAAAAAAATTATATAACTGGCCAAATGAAGCAGTTTTCTCTTTGGCACCAGAGGATGAGAGATAAGAATGCTATTTTACATTAACTTCTCATTTAGGGAAAAAGAAAAAAGTCCTCAAAGGTTTTTCTAAAAGTAATTCCTGCCTGACTACATATCTGTAAAATCTCAAAGTAACAAAACCACAAAGCCAAAAGGAGGTTTTTTCCTCAGGTCAATATTTAACAAAACCATTAAAGTTATAGCTAATTTTTTATCATTTGGATTCAGCAAAAAAAAATCTCAATATTAATTTAATTGGATTTAAGCAAGTGTTTGATTTATTTGGTAAATCAGAACCTTTAATCAATATTTAGATTTCATTTCCAAGGCCATAACTTTGAAGAAAATCCAAGGTCACCTGTATATAATTAACATACTTCTGTGGATATTCAGCTCAGGGTTACAATTGAATGAAGAGACTTGGCAACCTCCTGGGATCTTAGATGTGGATTTTGTAAAATCCTGTGAGAGAATCATATTATTCTATCAAACAGGGTCTATAAATGACTTTTTCTTCTGTGACTAAAATCATCAAAATTCATTCTTTTTCAGAAACCTTGTATGCATTTGATCAGGCTATATCAGAAGACACATGCTCATCACAAAAGGGTCCTTCTTCCCACATATTTTAGTAACTTAAAAAACCTAATTATTTTCAAAATATACTTTTGTCTCAGCAAATAAACCTTTAAAAGAACTGGTTATCTCTAACTTACAGATTTAATAGGCAAACTCCCATACACAGAGGTGCCTAGCAAAGAGAAAGCATATGCACTTTCAGGGTTTCTCATCTTGGAATTTTAGTGCCCTGTGTGGGACGGACTAATACAGATAAAAGGTGGCCATCAATAGAAGTGTGGTGGTGGTGGGAATCACCACTGTTACTGAGGTAATGGGAACTACCATCCAGAATTTACAAGATCCTTGCTCTGCCCCAGCTCTACTGGGAGAGATCAGATAGAAATTGTTCCAACAACTTGGACTTATTGTCCCACATATATGCCATCTTTGTCTAGGTAGCAGCAGCCACCAAATCTTGGTTTTCCAGTATTTTGATGCTGACAGAATAGGCCCATGACATTACCATAATACTCTGGCATTTGACTGAAGGTGCTGCTCTATTTTATTTTTTAGAGGACCTCAGCCCAGATGTCCTCTATAATGTTTTTCACTTGGCATTCCAATGCTTGCTATTTCTGGATATCACCACAATATCTGACTAGCCTGGGACCTTGAACTGATTTTACCAGTAGGTTTTTGTTAAAGTAAGCGCTTGTTAAAAAAAAGCCAATCCTCTCTGAGTTTTGTAAACTAATCTTCAATAAAACCTAATCCAGAAGTAGACAGCTTAATAATAAATGTACTTCAAAATAAAACATTAAAAATAAATTATTTAAAGACTGTTTTTGCTTTTTCATTGCCCCCTCAGAGGACAATTTCCTCTTTACTTGTTAACTCTCCAGCAGTTTGAAGCAGCCTTCTGTTTATCAGCAAGGTCTATACAGTTCCCTCTAATTCACTGCAAAATATTCTTTCTTTACCCCTGCATCTGATTCTCATTTTATGCCTTTATCCTTTATGTGCTTGTTCCCATGTTTCTCCACTTACAGTCTTTCTCATTACCAGCCTCATTATTTCCTTAGAAGATTCTTCCCCCTCAAGGACTTGTTTCTGCTCTCAGTCCTCTTACCTGCTCAAGAGAGGTAGAACTCATTTGGAGCAGTGCTGCAAAGGCAGACAGCCTTCTCCTTATTACTTACGCACCCTTTAAACAAAGCACCACTTTCAAATTACAGGTAAACAAGCAAATTACTTGTAGATATGAGTAGTTTATTCAGTCTTGTTTTTAACTACTCCATTTAAGAATCTTGCAATGAAGTATTGATCTTGTAATTTTGATAATTAATACATTTTATTTCATAATAGACAATGAAAATTTTCATTTGAGCTGTTTCAGTTCCATTCACCTAATGCAGCTCTATACAAATATAAATAATTATTCATTTTATGCTTATTCAAGATCTTCTGATATTTGTAAAAAATTATGTGTATTGTATTTGCATGTCTAGGCCTTTGTAGCAGAGTTGGCTGTTGTGAGAATCTCCTAGGAACCTCCCCCATGTCTGGCAGAACAAATGCCATCCAGCTCTGAGGTGGATCTGCTTCTGATCGAGGCTGAGACCATCAGTGATTGTGATAGTGCCTCATGCATGACATATTTGAGGAAAGTGGGGCAGCAGTTATAGGAGAGATGTGAGAATATGTGAGAGCAACAACCCTGTATACATCAAGGTTAGTGGGTAAGGAAGGGGACAAAGTGGTCCGGGTGCCAGAGCAGAGACTCCCTGCTGCTCATGGAGGTACGTGGCAGAGCAGATATCCACCCAAAGCCCGTGAAGGACCCCATTCTGCAGCTGGCAAAGGTACAAAAAGGTACCAAATGGAGACTGTGACACATGGGAAGCCCACTCTGGAGCAGGCTGCTGGCAGAAAATCTGACCCCATAGATGACCCATGCTGGAACAGTCTGCTCCTGAAGGACCACGCCCTGTGGAAGGGACCCATGATGGAGCAAATTGTGAAGAACTGCAGCCTGTTGAAAGGAATAATATTGAAGAAGTTAATGGAAGGCTGTCTCCCATGAAAGGCATGAGGGAATATTGGAAGATTTTGAAGAGCCCTCATGCAGAAGAGGAAAGAATGACAATGTCTGATGAATTGATCACAGCCTTCATTCATGTGCATCAGTGCTGGGGGGGGATGGGGGGAAGAGAGAGAAAACTGGGAATAAAGGTGAGCACAGGAAGAGGGGAGGATTGGACAAAAGGAGTTTTTAAGATTTGTTTTTTATTTTCTACTACCCTATTTTATTTTTATTAACAATACATTAAACTAATTTCTTGAAGTGCAGTCTGTTTGGCCCATGATGATAATTGGTGAGTGATCTCCCCCTGTCCTTGTTTCAATTTATGAGTCTTTTGTTGTATATTTTCTCTTCCCTGTCCATTTGCAGAGGAGAGTGATGCTGCCTCTGGTGGACACCCAGCATCCTGCCAAGGTCAACCCAGCTGAGTCCACATATCTACTCTCAGGACTAGTAAAATACACATATTAGAAACTAATTTTTTTCCCATTAAACAATCAGTTCTCAATGTTACATAATCTGCTTTAATTTTAAAAGTTATATAAGATGGTTTTCATTTTTTCTCTATTCTGCTGCATACAATTTTCTTTACTGAACTTCTTATTACTGTATTAATTTATCAATGACCTGAACAAAGTATTAGGCTCATTTGGCTAATATTGAATAAATAGTATATTGGTTATCATTCAAATGATCTTTGCCAAAAGTCTAATGTTTATGTTGGTGATGCAGGGTAAAGACACACTTTTTGACTTTTTTTAAAAATAAAAACTTTTGACTTTTTTTAAAAATAAAAACATTCACAGTAAAAGTGACAAAACCTCAAACACCACAATAATTTCAGTGAAATACCAGATTTAGGCGGTTTGTGGAGGATGGAAGCAGTCCTTTCTACCATCTCTGGTTTTTGTCTTTGAGTCTTCTTGGTACTGCAGATAAACTTCTGGAATTCTGCCTATCTTTGTTCTTCTGCGGACTTTCAATTTATGCTGTCCTTAGACCCTTTCTACCACAGCTGCAATAATGATGCCTCTCCTAAAAGAATTTCATTAGTACTGGTTTGCCTTCTCAGAATATAAATCAAGAGACAGATGAACAAGGATCTTATTTCATACCTATCCTTTTTATTTTTTTTTTAAATGAATCCTAATAATTTCTTTATGGTACAGATGTAATGAATTTAAAGCAACATAATGAACTCTACTTTCATCAATAGAAAGTTAATTAAATTAAATATATAAATTATTTGGGACAAATTAAATGCATATAAAAGAAATAGATAAATTACTTTCAGATGCTGTCCATGATTAGTCCATGTAATCATGTAAGTTAAGGCATAGAGAGTTGTGTCTTATCCAAACTTACAAACAGTTCTTCTAAAAATAGTTGGAGGAAGCTAAAAAGTAATCGGGATGACTGACTGAATTCTTCAAAATATTTTGAAATTTTTTTAAAGCCATTTTCATTTGGATTACAACTTTATGAGACATTAAGAAAAAGAGGATTAGAAAGAGTGACATACATGAGAAAACTAGAAGGACAAAATGAAAGAAGAATTTGCATTATATCCACTTGATTTTTACAGAATATTTGAAGTCATATGGAAATAAAATTCTTGCTAAACTAGAAATGTTGCAGTAGCTTTACAAAAAGTGTGATTAATCGAATATTCAATAGACTATCAATAACAAAAAGCAATAGCAAGGCACAGTAGGATTTGAGCAATTAAAAAATGAAAAACACATTTTTAATCAAAGCTATAAGTATGTGATTAAGGTCTGTTATTCAAGATAACAAAAAAATGAAAAACACATTTTTAATCAAAGCTATGTGATTAAGGTCTGTTACTCAAGATAATAAAAATATCTGCTTTTGAAACATGCATTTTGATAGAAAGTTAAGAAGAGAAAATTTCAACATTCCTTGTCTCTTCAGCAAGGATGCTTCAGTAGTTATTTATATCCTAGAGACAAAAATAAATATGTATTAGGGAATAATATATACATTAAAAACATTTTTTGAAGTGAGTTTTCAGAATGGGTATGTTAAGTCAGCAAATGGAATATTTTGGAGTGGCCATGTCACAAAAAGTTACCTGGCCGGGCTTCCTGTGACACCGTGAAGTATAATTATACTGACATGATTAAATTTCCAATTCCTAAGCATAAAAAGTAAGCAGGTTTGAATCCAAGTTGAAAGCAACTGTAGCAAAAGCAAACAGAACAAGTCGAGTAAGTCAGGAACTAATCTGACCTATACTCAAGGTATGCACAAAATAGCTGAACCAATACTGACATTTCCATTTCCTCTATGACCAAAATGTCTTTTATATCAACAGCTCAGCCCAGGTTTCCAAAGAAAACCTGAGGCATTTATTTCCAGGGTACAGTTCTGTTCTAATTGAATCACAGGCAAGAATTTCATTGCTTTAATGAGACCAAAATCAGGTTTCTGCTTTATGTCATGTAATTCTTCACAAAGATTTCATTTCTCTTTAATAAATATTAAAGGAATTAATTTTGTAATGTGAAACTTTTAAAGTCTATTGTACCATGAAATTTTGTAATCAGCTAACTTTTAGTAGAAAATTTGCTCAAATGAAATTAAAATTTAAAATATAGTTTTAAATGCATAAAAAAGTATAAACACTTTAAAAAAATGTACTGAAAAATATCAACATTTAATCTTTCCAGAGATAAAATTATTTGCTATGTGAAGCATTCAGTTTTCCTTTTCAAATTCTTCATGGGAATATTTTCCTTTAGAAACTGTGGAAGATATACCCTTTTACAGCTCTTTGGAGTAGGAGCCTTCTCTTATCCATTAGATACCCAGTCTGAAAGAGTTTATCAGGCTCTCTGTCAAATATGTCTTCCTAAATGGAAGTTTCACTCAGAAGTAATTCAATGTGCATAGTTAGACCTTTATATTGTGTCAAGAGGAATCTTGCACTGGGGAGTCACCAGTTCTCTTTTCATTGACTAAGGCTAGATATAAATTATTTCCAAAAAAACATCTAATTTCTAAAGGTCTTGAATTAGGTTAAAAGAACTGTCCCTTAATGGCATAATAAAACTTATTAATTGTTTTATTAGGCACTTCAGTTAGTATCACACTTAATTTTAGACTTCATTTTCAATCAGTTGTTAACAAATACCCTAAGTGTACTCGAGGACAACATTTAAATAATGCAAAAGTAGTATAATCCCCAAAAATCCTTCTATATCAACTATTAATGAGCAAAGAGTAAACAATCAGATCTTCAGCCAGCATGGGCAAACAAAATCAATATATTCAGTGCTATACCATTACATATTATTTGAGAATCCAAGTCAAGAGATACACCCATTTTAGTCTTTGACATAATTTTACAGAGAGATCATAAGGATAATGAAATAATGAGAATTGTGACAGAAAAGAGTCTGTCTCTTGCTGCATCATTGCAAGGGAATTGCTCATTGAAAGTCACCAGCACAGGATTTCAGTCCTTTTAACAATCTGCATTTCTACAGAAGCATTGGCTATTTTTTTAAAGAGCATTTTTTTGTTTTGTATAAGATTTAGCAGAACATATTCTGTGACACTAATTCATAAAGACAGAGCAGAAGTTGATATTTAGTAATTCCTTCTGTAGAGAAAGTAAGCTGAATATGACTGTGTAATCAGACGAAATTATTTTTTCCTTTTGCTCAGGCTTTATTAAGTAGAAACCCAACTGGAATATTTAACTCCTCATAAAGCAGGTGAGATAGGAACCACTGCAGCTGCAAAGATTCCTTGGCAAAAACTCTTTTCTGAGCTCTGTATATAGAGCAAGAATTGAGTATCCTGCTACTGCCCCCAAAAGATGAAGCTGGATGCAGTGAGAAGTGAATAGCCATGTAGCCTAACAGTAACAGGCAGTCAATTCCCTCCTCAGCAGGCAGGTACTCAACCTTTAATCTAGGTTATTAGAGTTACAAAAAAAACTATTCCACTGCAACCCCTGTATCACAGACCCATCTTGGAAAGGATGGTTACATTTTCATTGCCAAAATGCAAAAATGAAGCAAAGGTCTTGAGGTCTGGAAAGAGTGCTGGTATAGCAAAGAACAGAAAGGATCCCAACAGTGGTTCTTGGACAGAAGAGGCATCAATATCTCCATGAAGAGAACAAGCCATAATTATTTATGGAAAACCTATTGGGTACCCAAAAAATATGAAAAATATGAACAGACCTATTGTAAATGCAAGTGACCCCATTGTCTGGGAAGAATGATGAACAGGACTCCATGGTATCAGAAGGCTAATTAATGACTTCATAATACTATATTATTCTATACTATATTACACTATATTACATTACATCTAAACTGAAACTGAACAAGACTGAACTAAACTGAACTAAATCTCGTGACTGTCTCCTGACTGACTGTTTGGACACAGCTTGCAGAGATTGGTCAGGAAAACAAAACACTCACACCAGAATCCAATTACCACATCCCTTCAGGTAAACTATCTTCCATGATGCATTCCACTTGTGCACAAACACAGGAGCAGCAAATGACAGAAGAAGTGCTTTGATCATTCTCTTCTCTGCTTCTTTCAGGTTCAGAGAATGTGAATCCCACACTGACCCATTCTTTTGTTAATTTATTATGAAGTTGGTATTGAAAAGTGTCAGGATTATTAAAAAATTTTACAACACATTGTGTAATTTACAATTATTTAAAACGCAAGAATAAATCCACTGACTCTAATTCAAAGATCCATAGCTATTTTGGAGATGTTATAGCTTATATATATCTACACCTTAATATGCTATTCATAACCAAGATATATAACATTTGAATTTAACTATAAAGAATCTTGTTTTAATTTTTTACACAATGTCACCTTTCTTCTTCCACTTAAATTAGAATAATCACCTTTCTTGTTATTCCTAGAGAAGGCAAATGTGCGGTCAAATATTTTAGAACAGGGAAACATAGCCAGCAAAAAATTCAGTGCTTTTCAAGACCAGTGTATGCTTTTCCATCCCAAAGTAAAACTTTATTTAAAAGTTTTTGTGGTTAAAATACATTCACAGTGCCAGGTTTACTCAATATTTGTAATTTCATTTGTGTGAATATATTTAATTTATGGATGTATTAATTAATATTTGTTAAATTTTGGCCTGTTATATATAATCTTACAAAAACCATGTACATTTAAGTTGTATATTCATATAAATTATTTAATGTGAAACAAAATATTTTAAAATTTGCAGTCAAAACAAAAAAATAAACCAAAAAGCCATCAAAAATTACAGCTCCCCATCACATTTAAAAAAACAACTATTGACAGAATAATATCAGTTTTCTGGAAAAAACACATTAAAATGTGATTTCCTGAGCTAAAATCTCTCCCCTGTGCATTAATACACTAGGAGGTGATGTAACTATGAGTCTGTTAAGTTTTTATGATTTTAGAAAATCAACTGAGAAATAGTACTATCATATGCTATTGATTCTTTTCTCAAAATGAAACTCCAGCCTAGTTATGAATGGAATAGATTTTCTGACTTAATTGTCCTTTAATGATACAACCTTTTGAGCTTTCCAGTCTAATAATTATAAGAGCAGTTAGTATTAAAAATATTAATTATATCCTATAATGTACACTATACTGAGATATAACAGATAATCTAAGATGCTGCAATTATAGAAACTGGAGTTCAGTGGGTAGTGCTGAGGTAATACATGGATGCAATATGCAATAGTAATGGATGAATTGCAAAAGGCAAAGCCTTGTAACAAGTCTTAAAAAATTTGAAAAATAGTTATAAAACAGAATAACGACAACACTGGAAGGACTGTATATTTTTGAGGCCAGACATTCTATCAAAAAAATTGGGGTTTTTTCTGGTATATTTGTTTTCTGTAGGTAATACTTTCTAATACTACTTTGATTTCAAAAGCATTTGAATTTTCTCTCCAGTTTTGTGAAAATTTCAGGTTGAATCATTTTTCAGTAAGCTAAACTACTTTATTCATTTTTAATAGTTAGGGAATGAGATGAATAATCAGCTACTCATCTTCAAAAGACGAAGAACAGATTGCCCACTGTTCTTTGGCATTGGGAACATTGCATGTCGTGCAAAGTCTTGCTAGCATCTGCTTAAAAATATGAAATGGGTGTGTAATGAATTGAACTGTGTTTGAATCAGCCCCTTTCAATGAGTAAATGAGCACATTGGAGAGAGTCTGGGAAGAGTTGTAGCTTTCTTTTAAGACCTAGGTTTTGTCATATCATTGCTAGTTTAAAAAGGAATTGTTAAACGAGGAAAATGAATGTGTCCTTAAAACTTTCTCTTTTCAAGTAGGAAGCATCTGATTAATTTAATAAAATAAAAATATGCATATTGAACAGTTTATCGTTTTTATATACAATAAAATAATACTTGTGATTCTATTTCCTTATTTTATTGTGCACAAATAATAATAATAATAATAAGAAGAAGAAGAAGAAGAAGAAGAAGAATAGTAGTAGTAGAGGGTAATTCAATAATGTAACAACAGGTAGGTGGAAGAGGTTTGGTGTCTTCTGTTTGTTATTTTGTCTGGGTATTTTCTCCTCACAATTTATATATCTTTTGACCTGTGTATTCTTTTTACAGCCAATCATCATAAAACAGGTTTTATAAAGCAGAGCATTACATTGTACTTCTAAGACCTGATTCTGCCACCATGTCATCAGAGAAAGAGTCCTCATCCTTTGATGACTGCTGGCAGAATTGAGGACTTCATATAGTTGTGACTACAGGAAAAGGACAAGATGAAGTGCCTCCATCTCTTGCTACTTAAAAAATTAATCAATGGAATTGCATTCCCTACCAAAGGATTTACAGTATCTGAGTAGGAACTGAAGTGACTTAGCAAACAGGATCTATTATAACTTTTGCAATCCTGTGAGGGTTGGTGTAAGGAAGTATTTTTACCCGTTAAAATTTCATTAAGAAACATAAAACCTTGAATAAATGAAACCGAAAGTATGAAATTTTCTTCTGTGCTTAAATGTAATATTTGTGTGGGGATGAAATTCCCTCACCCTCCACAAGCAAAGGAAGGTTTGCACTCAGACACACTGGCATAGGAGGTCCTATGGACCTTTCAAAACAAGACTTTATCATTTGAAATTACTGTTCCATCCAGTTGTGAAGATAAATTCTAGTTGTTTTGCTGATGGACAGTGAAAGGAGTCACATTGCTCCTCATAGAGGAAGGACAGACAATGTTTGAGTTACTGTTCTGTTTCTTCTGGCAATACTGCTAATTTACTCAAAATAATCAATAATTAGTTTATGCAGTCCTCTGACAGGGGGATTTAAACAGAATTTCAAATGAAAATATAGATATGATTTTATTCACAACAACAATAAATATTTTACTCCTGCAAACATTATGAATTACATATTTCTGAACATTTTATTCGGTGTTTATAGCCTGAGCTGTAGTCTGAATGGTGGCCTCTCTTCCAAAGCCACCAAGTGATTTTTTTCAGGAAATTATGTTAGAACTTACTCCCATACATTCTTAATGGAATTATATGTATTAAAATGAATTTTGTACACTGAAGCATTGTTTAAGCATTATGGCTCTAAAGAGTTGCAGTCATGAAATTTGAGTAGACTAGCAAGCCCCCAGGCCTAGACCCTTTCATCTTCAAAAAAGGAATAGAAATTCAAACTAATTCTGAAAAATGATGGAAAAATATAGTCTAAAGTATTACAGCACAAATAAATTAGTAGCCTAATTGAAAAGTGATTTTTTTGCTGTTTCCTTCCAGCTCAGCTGTGTTCGTTTCGGAAAGAAGCTGTCACACTGCAATGAAGCCCTTGTGCATACAGATGTCTGTGTTTCCTTATAGGCACAAACAGCTGCACCCATGCTTTGCAATCATATCAGCACTTTCTATTAATTATCTTTTCAATGAACTCTGATTATTCTTAGTTCTTCACACTAGAAAGCCATGGAGGTTTAATTTTTGTTCATTCTGTGGAATTCATGTTATATTCGAAGTTTGATTGTGTATATATGGCACACATACACAGAAATTGTGAATATGCACAGTAGCAGCACAATGTTACTGCTGAACACAGGAAATTTTCAGACCCCATATAGTTGACTACCCAGCAAACACTGATATTATAATACTTAGCTAGAAAACTATTATATTTTCCTCTTCAGGTTAGAAATAGAATAAATTACAGTATAAAAGCAAATTCTGAATTATGAAGATTTATAGCAGTCTTTTCTTGGACTGATCAGGAGTCCAAAATGAAACTTCTAGAGTCCTTACACTTTTTATTAAATATGCCTGAGTAATTTATTCAACATACAAAGGAAGAGCTAGGGAAAAAAAACCAATAACATTAATACTAATATTAACACTAATACTAATAATAAAGAGAAATTTAATTTCTTCAAATAATATATCACAGAATCATGGAATATTCTGAATTGGGACTGGCCCAAAAGAATTATAGAGTTCAGCTCTCCAGTGAATGACCCATACAGAGATTAAACCCACAACCTTATTAACACCATACTGTAATTAACACCATGATATTCTTGTCATGAATGAACATCATAAGAAAGTGGATGTCAAACTAGGAAATGGTTCAAAATCTCAATTATTCTGCTTAAAAAATGGAAAAAATATTTAGACAACTATATAGCAACTGACATTTCATGCTATTTAGAGTATTTATTTTAATGGTGTTTCTTGACATTTTAGGTGCATATACCTCAGCAAATTATCATGTTTTTAAAAATGATGGTATATTAGCTTCAATGTCTACAGACATTTTAGCTAGGCAGCATTCAGATAGTATCCTCTGTTGTTAAAGCTGTATATTTAAACTATGAGGAGAAGTTAACCTTATGTGCAAAACTTCATGTTGTTTTGGTAAGTGGTGACAGGAACAATTTCACTTATAAAACTTAATAGAAAAGATGAAAAGAATCTCACAGAACTATGGGAAAACATTCCATGTTATGCATTTTATTAGTCTTATGCTTAAATTAACTCCTTGCTTCTTTCATCTGGGTTGATGTATCATAATCATGACACTAATGAAGCTATACAGATTGCTGTGCTATAAATCTAATCTCCAGAAAATGTGGTTGTCAAGACCCACTACTGAGATTTCAGGATTTGGCAAAAGGACTGCTGATGTTTTAACAAATCTGTTATGTATTCTGTAAATTTAGAATGAAATAAGTATCCACTTGAGTATGATGATAAAATAAGCCTATTCTCTGAAGAAAAAAAAAAAAAACCACAACAAAAATGTAGCTATGAAGTTCAAGTTCTGTTGTCTCCTAATAGAGTGATAAGACTTTTTTTTCCCATCAGAAGATTTTGATGATTGAAATCTTCAAGAGTAAAGTACAGAGTATCTTTTAATACATCATCACCCTTAAGAACTTTAATAACCTTAACTTAATTAGCACTTCTGTTCATGAAGTTTGAACAAGACAGTAATGTTCTGAATCTGCAATGGTTTTATTGCTTATAATACTTATAGAGGAACTATTTTTAAACTCAAATTATTACCTTACCTCTGAAAACTTTTTTTACTTCAAGACTTTTAAAAGAGAACTATGTAAAAATGTATCCTGTAGTAGAACATAGCAGCATTATTATTGGTTGAAAAGTTGAGGGTTTATGTACTGGAATGTTTTAAGTAAAAAAAAAAATCTTCACTCAGTGTTTTGTACAAATTAAATTAAAAAGTATTCCTTCATATTCCTTTCCCATTCTCTAGCCAAATTGGGACTTAGCCTCTCTCCTTCCTGATTGCATAAAAAATATCAAAAATATATTCATTAAGATGTTTCTTTCTTTTAGATTCTCATACATTGTCCCTCTCTCTCCTCTTCACTTCCACTACTCAAAGCTATTATCAAATCCACAGGGAAAACAACTAGCAAGAAACAAAACAAAACAAAAAAACCCAACCAAACAAAAAAAACATTGCTCATATTTAGAATGACAGTAGCTACCACCACCCACACTTCCAAACACACAGAATATATCTCATGTACCTCATGCCGGTATGGGTCACAGTGCTAAGCATTTGGACACCAAGATTAACATACACGACCATGTGGACAATTCACAAACCTGAAGTTTGTCATTCTCGTGCAACCGATAAAAAACAGGCACCTAGAGAGCACAATATCTGCCTACCACCAAAGCTTGCCAAATTAAAAAGTCCACAATAACACATAAGTCTATATCTGCATGTAGGTGTGGACATCTGACGGGTGTATTTTCTGTGAGTATCCAGAGAAATCCAGGGTTATTTGTCCAGATGTTTCCCAACACAGATAGATTAACACAGCTGCCTTAGTTAAGTCAGGTAAATATCATTAAAAGGATGCTTGTATAGCAGATATTTAAGATCCGGTGGTTTAAATTTGCAAGTGTTTACCATTGAAATGATTCCTTAACAAATGATCGGTTCATTTCTGCATTACTTTTGTCATTGCTGTTGTTAAAACTAAAATCCAGCTTAATGTTCATAGAATGTTGACTTATCTAGGAAAAGAAAAAAGAAAACATTAGCATGGTCTCTAAACTAGAGTGCACTAGAAAAGTCTATGATTTTTGACACAAGAATGCAGATTTTTTTCCTGAACATTAATTTTTAGTAGAATAAACTCAGATTCTTAAATCTAACATTTCTTTTTTGATCTTATTTGTCTGATAGAAGGCTACAGTCTAATTCAAAGCTGGACCATCATGTCAGCATTTTATTATTTTTTAAAACATAGTGAAAATTATTATGTAGAAGACAGTGTCAGAGGAATGGAAGAAAGATACTGAAAGTCTAAACAAGCAAATGCATAATTAGTACTGAGAATGTTTCAGGTTTCCTTCAGATGTTTAGATGTTATTCAGTTTTTCCTCCTCCCCCAGGCGCAATGGCAGCAAGACTGGGCTTTAAACAAGATCACAGAAGGAGGCATTTCTAGATTTCACTCAGGCATATCCTGCACTCAGAATGAGAATTTGTCCCTAGGATGAACCTGCACCATGAAATATAGTGGTAAATAGAAGTGGGAAATAATAAAAAAAATTTTAAATGTGGAAGATTTTAACTTCTGGCACAGTATTTCCAAGGCATAACATAACAAATATTTCTGTTAACTTTATGCAAAAGCAAATAATTCTGTATATGAGCACCCCCATCTGCCATTGTTCATGTAATAATGTGGTTTTTTAAGAAGTTTTTATTTCAGATTGCACTTACGGACAAGGAATGAAACAGTCTGGCAGTAGTGACCTTCCAAGTAACAGTGTTCACAAGCATGTTAAAAACCCAAACAGAGGACAGGTTTGTTTGGGTTTTTTTGTTATTTTTTTTAAGGTACAGGTGATGGCTCCGAAGAAATATATTCTGTACCCTTGCAAGATGTTTTCTGGCATGTTTTAGACACAAATTATATATGAGTGGTTGCAAACACTTTGCTTTCTATAAACTCAGTATTTGCTATCCTCAGACAATCCATTATTTATGGTTAAACTGTAAACATTTCCTCAAAAATGACAACTACATGTGTTTCCTAGAAATAACTCTACTCAAAAATGTAAGCAAAAGGGAAAAAATTTAAAAAAAAGGAAGAAAAAGTAAAAAGCAAAGAAAGTACTGTGAGAGGGGGAAGGGGAAAAAAACCCCAACTATTTGGTTTAAATCCACAAAGTTAGTAAGACAGATGGAGACATTTAAGACAGGCAGTAATGAAATACATAGTTGTAGAGATTATGTATATCATAGATCATATCAAGAATGAAAGGTTAATAGTTGAAATATATATTATGTTCCAAATAACTGGTTTTGATTCAACAGATACAATTCATAATGCACAAATTTCCTAAAATCTATGAAAGAGCTTTTCATAGGTGTATAATGAGGTAGGATGTTGCACTATTTTTAGAAAAAAAAAATTGCTATCTAATTTGTAGAAATTGACTTTAAAATAAATGTCGATTCTGTAGAAGAAATAGAGTGGTATTCATAAAAATGAATATTTATGATTTTCTGGCTTAGGTTACTTGGCCAGGTTTTTTGCAAATATAAATGGGAACCTAGATCTTATTTCACCCTACAGTCAAACTGAATGATCTTGAAGTTATTTTTCAACCCTAACAACTCCATGATTCCATAATCTTACTTATTAGTACATCTGCTGGTACCTTTTGCTCAAGCAGGTGTGGTGATCATCCATTTACTCACGAATGGCTTTCATGTACTACAGATATAAAGCTTTTCCTGCCATAAAGAGCTTTTATTACCTCTCCTTACAGGGTGTCGTTTGCATGGTAGTTAAATGTTATATTCTGGATGCTGGAATTACTAGGGAAGTTTTGCATGTAAACAAAAAGAATATATTTAGAAAATCTCTGTTAGAAAATTTGTCCCAGATAAGCCGGAAGAGATTCATTAGAACACAGTAATGAGAACTTTCCCCCAAATTGTATCTATTGAATTGTAAGAATTGAATTGAATTGTTTATCTATTGAATTACAAGACTCACTGTCCTGGGAATGTAGTAAGCTTTATAGCTTTTTTACTGCTAACCTAGAACAGTCAGGTGGCCCTATGGGAGACAACTTAAGCTAAATGCCATTATACTTTAAATAAATGTGTAAGGCATTTAAATGTCTATTACTCATAATAACCTTTTTTCAAGAATAATTTTAAACTATGTTTTCCTGAGTTTGAAAAGCAAAGTTCTCCTTAAAAAAAAAAAAAAAAAAAAAAAAAAAAAAAAAAAAAAAACAAAAAAAGCCCCCAAACAAAATATCAAAATCCTCTAAAAGCCCATTGGTGATTTTGAGATGGAAAATACTGATGGAAAAATTTGGTCTGTCAGGACAAAGGGAAAAATAGGAAGAGTAGAAATGTATATCTGTATTTCTCTTATGCTTTATTCTTCTGCTGGTCTTAATAGCTATATACATAGTTACATAAAACCATGGTCTTTCCCAAACTTACTCTGCACTGAATTTGAAAAGACACAATAATAAATATATTTTTCATGTGCATTGCTATTGACATATGTGTTGACATAAATGAAGAAGAATAAGATTCATGGAGTACAGAAGAGCATTAAGAGCATTTCATCAGTTTTTACAAAGATACAGGAGAAAAATTTTGTCTGTGAAAAAAAAAAAAAGCTCATTCTATCATATAATTTTGTAAAAAAACTTTGGTGTGTTGGGGAAATTGCAGTAAGACATTCAGAGAAAGCATGTACCAGACATTCCAATTCAGGACTGACCTGGAGACAGAGAGGTGCTCAAGGACAATATTTCACCTTAAATATTTGAAGTGGTAAAGCAAGTAATTTCTCTATTTTAAGTACAACTAATAGAATACTAAGTAATGAAATATTGGGCACTGAAAAATCTAGAATACTTAAACACTGAACACTGTGGCTGCTATAGTCCTTTTGCCATTGCTCTTCCTCCTTTGCAGTTAAGGGGATGCTCATGTATATCTGAACTCCATCCAGATTTGGAGTCAGCAGGTATCTGAGCTTCTCCTAGGTTCTCCTCAGATACTATAGATACTATAATAATCAGTAGTTATGAAAAATTTCCCCATGTATTATCTTTCATCTTCAGTATAGAACTTAACCTATCCTAACTCAATCAAAGTATAAATTCACAAATCATGAGTTCTCTAAAAATGCTTATCAGTGTACGTCTGAAATACAAAACACTCATGGCTTCTTCTTTTGTTGATTTCTTTTTTCTCTGTGAAAACGTATTTGAATACTCCATTTTTCCACTTGTGCTTTAGACAAAAAATGACATAAAAAAGGACATTGTGAAAGGGCTCACTAGCAGATATATCAATAGCAAATGTCTACCATAACTAGAAACTCTCTGACAAATGTTGTCTGAGTATGATTAGCAAGTGAGGCTAAAGCAACATAGCAACAGACTTCTAAAAATAATCAGGAAATCTCTGAATGGATACTTTTCAAAGATCAGGAACTCCATATTGGAAGATTCAGTGGAAGAATATTTTGGCACATAGGGATGATTTAACTTTCTGTGATGTGTTTGCAGAGGTAGTATTTCAGAAATGTTTTGCAGAAACAGAATTTTTTTTTTTTGGTCTTGCTTTGCTCAAGACCTGTTATGCCAAAACCAAAGAGGGAGTAAAAAAAAAAAAAAAAAAAAAAAGAAGAAAAGAAAAAACCCCAAATTATACCAGATATATATTCCAAACATTGTTTAAAGTCTAGAGGCTTTTCACAAAATGCAAAGCAACAGCTGAATTTGTATAGACAACACAAACAAAATTAGGAACTGGAATTCATGGGGATCTTTTTTATACAAGAAAATTTCTTTAGACCAAAAAAAATATACTGTATGAAGTCAAGAGCTATGTATTTGACCTTAAGCAAACATTCACTTGCTATTATTTATCATTTTCAAGATCAAAATATTTTAGGTTTCTGTATAAATTTTGCATAAATTATTTCAATCATCAGAAACATGAAAAATCTTATATTTAAAATTTACTTTTGTGACAGCTCTGGTGTCATATGAAAGGACTGCAATTATGATTACCTAGTCTATGTAGAAGGTTTAGTACTAAAGAACAGTTTAACCATACATATTTAAGGATACAGCATGCTTGTCTGTTGTTCTGATACAAACTAAGTAGATAAAACCATCATGATTCAAGGTCACATCTCCATACTATTTATATACTTATAATTGATTTAATCAACATGACAGTGACTGCTATTATAACTTTTTTTTTTCCTTTTTTTTTAAGCAAAGATATAGTGCCTATAAGGAAGAAACTTTGTGTTTTCAGGGCAAAGTACAGATATGACTTTGCATGATTCAGTAAGTAGGGCAATAATTTCCAAAAGGCTAACTGTAGTTTGAAAAGAAATAAAAGAAGAAAAAACATCCTTACTGATGGGATGTCAACCCATGACAATGACTACAAGAAAATAGACATCCAATAAAAGTATTGTTTCTAATACAAAAAAATAATTTAGTTTCCAAGACAGTAATAGGGTGATTTCAAGTAACTTGAAAATATAGTTATTTAAATTAATCATTTGTGGCAGAAAAGCCAACATTTTTTTCACTATTCATCCACAAACAAAATGGCCCGTTATCCCTGGATCAAAATATCAAAAATGTTGTTGTTGCTGGTATGTGATCAATAAACATGAGGTCATAATTAAAGACTTGGCCTTAAGACACACAAATAGAAAAATGCTGACAGGAATATTTTTTAATTACTAAATAGAAAGCTGAGTGAGCTACTGGATTATGAACAACTGGATAATTGATCAGTTAAATCGTTTTCCACTTAAGAGCATTAAAATGGAATTATTTGATCTTTGATGTCTAAACCTTTAAAATGGTAATATTATTGTTGATTGTGACAGAACTCTTATTCTTCAAACCATGATGTAATATATATTAAAAACAAATTGGGACTTGGGAACTGTTCTAAGTAGTTTTCAAGCAGTTGTTTTCCATCTGCCATATATATAAAATATAGAAGTACATCTGAAATAACGTCAAAAGGAATATAATTTTAAAGTCGTGGGAATGCAAAGGCTTTTCTCTTTAAGATGCTGACATTATTTTTATTTTAAAGGATTTTAATAAATATTTCTGGTATTACAATTTATTTTCTAAATTAATAATATTATTAAATTTAAAGTTAATAACATCTAAAATGATAATGCCAGAGAAAACTTTAAAGATATGTAATACTTCTAAATATTTGCCAAGTGTTAATGTACACTCTAAAATTGCATTCCTAGAATTAGACTATGTGTTCTATATGTTAAACTTTGGTAACTAGTATTTATTACAGATTTTGTTGAAACAATAGTGTCAGATATTACATAAAACAAATTGTAAAAAAAAATAATGTCAATAAATACATACTCTGAAATAATTTACTTAATATTTTGACTTTACTCAACACACTCATAATCTGATTTATTCACAGCTCAGAAAAAAGATTTTTTTACCTGTGTCATATAAATAGCCATAAATAAAAACATCAATTTGAAAGGAGCTTATTTGTTTGCATGATTGTCAATTGAACTTGGGGATTCATTAGGTAAATTTGTAGCTGCAGAATATCATAATGATTAATTTTCTATTTCTTCTTAGAATCTCATTTTATTAGTATTTTAAATCCTTTTATTTTGAATTACTTAATTAAAGAATGCACTTCATTAAAGAATGAACTTCATCTATTCTTAAATAATGGAAAATTTGTTATCCTACAGTAAAATGAGTTGGTTTTGGCTAGGATGGAATTAATTTTCTTCACAGTAGCTACTATGAGGCCATAGTTTGGTTTTTTGGCTAAAAACAGTGTTGATAACACAGGGATATTTTCATTATTGCTGATCAGTGCTTACACAAGACCTTTCCTACTTCTCACATGTCTCCAGTCCAGAGTTTGGGGGCTACACAAGAAGTTGAGGGTGAACACAGCCAGGACAGCTGACCCCAACTGACCCAAGGGATTCCCCACCATGTGGTGTCATGCCCAGCACATAAAGGTGGAGGAAGAAAAGGAAGAGGGGGGATGTTTGTAGTGATGGTGTTTGTCTTCCCAAGTCAGTGTTATGGGCAATGGAGCTGTGCTTTCCTGGAGATGGCTGAACACAACTGCCCACGAGAAGTGGGGAATGAACTCTGTGCTTTACTGTGCTTGCATGTTCACCTTTTGCTTGTCTATGAAGCTGTCATTTTCTCAATCCCTGAGTTTTCTCAGTTTTACTTTTCTGATAATCCCCCCTGTCCCACCATGATGGTGTGGGGGAGCAGCTCATGGGGTTTAGTTCCCAGCTGGGGTTAAACCACAGCATAAACAGACAGACAATTTGCAAAAAGGTGCTCCATGATAAGTAGATGGTCATTGTAATTCAGTTAAGGATTAAATGCCTTAGAATAAGATCCATAAATAGCAGTATACTGAGGGAGCTGTCTGATGTAGTTTAAGAATGAAATTACCAAGAGGGAAAATGGTTTGAAGATTTAACATGTACACTGTTAGACAAGTCATGTGCTCCAAGGCATTTGCAGGAGAGGCTACTGCACCCTTTCATATAGTCAGTTGAAAATGGAAATGCTAAGGATGTGTCTTAAACTGCTTGTCACTCGGAGGAAAGGACAACAATCTGTCAGCAGGAAAATATCTCCATCTGCTCACAGATGTATCAACAGTTACATGTAACATGACATGTAGCATGGCCAATCACTGCAACTGAAAAGATAAACTCTTAGTTCCTCAGCTTCTCATATAATATTCTAAAATTTGAGTGACCCTGCAAGATATACAAAGAATGAAGCTAAAATTTAAATACACCAGCAATGAAAATATCTGTGTTACAAATTATCACTATTTTTATAGTGACATGTTTGAACTGAAAAGATGCTCCTGTTAACAGAAAAATAGCTTTTAAATTATTTGCAAAGTTTTATTATAATTCAAACCCATCTTCCCCCCTACCCACCCCCCACCATGCTGTCACTCTTAGAGGTTCACAGGTGTTTCCGTTGTCAGAGCTGGGGCTTAGAGATCTGCACTCCATCCCACTCTCAGGTATTTTTGCCCACTAGCCTGGCTTGATCTCCTTCCAGCAGGGATCACAGACTAACTCACAGACCTGAATTTTTTCCTCTTGCTGATAGCATAGACCACCCCCCCACACCCCACCCCATGCACACACGTGCATAGATAGTACAAAACTCCTTGACAGAAAATAGTCAAGGTGGAGTTTAATGAGTTAAATGAAGACACACGACTTGAATAGACAGAGCATGGCCAAACAAGCAGTCTCTTCAGCTTCCTCTCGAATGGAAATGGACCTCCCCCCCATCCCCCAACCCCCTGCTCTTATCCCTCTGCTTCCCTATATTTGATCCCACACAATGCACCCAAAGTTCTTTTTTTCCACCTTTGATGTCTCCTTTAAGCCTCCCTAAATTAGTTCTGCATAATCTCTGAATGTTTGGGGTTTTTTTTTCCCCTAATCCCACAGTATATGTCATAATCCTTCCCATTATTCCAAAAGGTGGCAATGTGCTCTGGAAAACTGATTCTGATGATTCATCCTGACGGGTTTTGTGTGCTACCAACAAGGTTCATGGATCTGTTGCAACAGCCCTGGTAGTGGTTCAGACAAGACATTCATTCCCCAGGAGTCTGCAATTTGGTTTCTGCCTGATGTTGTGTCCCTGTGTTCTTCTGGGTTTGTGAAGAAAGATGTTTTATGGGGTGGTAGCTCTCCTATTTTAGCCTGGGAGCAACAGGGACAGGTTATTAAAGAAGTTATTGCTCTTGTGCTTCTCTGCCATCTTTTTTGGGTGCAGATGAGCATCTCATCACTTAACCTAACACAAATTCACTACAAAGGTTTCTGGTAGGAGGACTATGCTGAAACACTTAAATATTCTATAAATTTTGCTGACAGTGTATGTTTTGGGACCTGTCAGAGGATGATACTCAGTTTTGATATTGTATTTAAGATGCTTATCAGTCAATTTTTTGCATAACTAAGGGAATCTAATGAGCAGCCTTCGTCTCTTCCTAATGTAAAAATGTAGCTGACTTGCCAAAAAGAAAGGAAGGAGTAACATAAAAATATATTGGAGAAATCAAGGTCTTCTAATCGTGCTACTGTAATAGTTGTAAATGCATATGCAAAGCTGAGATATAGAGGTGCTACTAAATAGTAGGTGGAATGAAGCAGTACAGCATTTTTTGTTTTAAATAAATGGAACAATATATTGAAGTGTCAAAGATAAGAATTATAAATATATCATCTGAACAGACAACTACAGACTTCCCCTTATATGCATTACTGTACTGGCCATATGAAAATAAATAGGGTGTTACAAGTACAACTTTGTCATTCTGTGCATATAAGCACACTGCAAGGCTCCATCTAGCCTACTGTGTAAAATGTGCTAGGGGCTGTTGTCTGATCAGCTGGTATAACTGAATATTCTGCTATCCAGTTTGGCCTTGGTCAAAATCACATCAGTACCAGAGTTCAGGTTGTTGCCCTTTATTTTTCAGTGTGTTAGTAGTATGGTGGTATGCCAAACAGTGTTCTCCTGTACACTACAGTTTGGAGAACTTTAGAACAAGTATATTAAAGTGTAAATATGTACATTTAAATAACTTGCCTTCTCAGTTCACACCTGGGTCCTGGTCCCTGACTCTCAACACAATATGAACAATTTTTTGAATCTTGCTTTTATGATGATCACTGAGAATTGTGAAGATGGCCTCAGGGCATTTTTTGAGAAGGCAGAAGGATGTGCCCAAGCAACTTCTAGATCCGAATGTGCCTAAGTGACTTCTGGATCCGACAGAAGGGCAGTCTGATCAGTGTTGGCCACCCAATGTTGCCAGGGTGAGGGGTGTTTGGGCTGGTACGACCATCAACTTGGGGACATGTTAATTAGTTTTAGCATACTGTTTTCTTATTTTAAACACTTTGGTCAAGTTTTGACTACTGTACAAAAAAACAGTGATGTGTGTTTTGATACAATTCAGTACTGAGTACTCTTCCCACTTTGCACACTAGCTATAGTTAAAAGCTATAGTGTGTGCAATGTAGCAGGGAATCTTGTCTGCAGTCGCTGCTTGCTAACAACCTATCTGTTTTGAGGCCATGGATAATTTTTTTTTTTTACTTTTATTAAAAATTCATTATCTTCTGCTTTGATATCACTTAGAAATTCCCAGATCTGACTGATTTAGACTAATCTGAATTATATAACTTTCTAAAAGGACCTGTAGTAAATTTATTTGGTTTCTGATGGGATCTCTTGTACTGGTTCCCAAATGACACCTAGATATGGATAATTTAAATCAGTTTTGTCTTTTCTTTAATCTTTGTCCATACTCTTATTCTCTTTGACCCTGACAACTTACATCTGTTCTTATATTTTTGTGTATTTATATATCATTTCTTAGTGTCTCATATTTATTGTTTTTTTCTTGCTTATGCCTTTTCAATAATATGAGTTATTTTTCCCATGTTTATGGTCTAATTTACATTCACAACTTTACAATAACAAAATGAAAATTCTGAAAATGTCCCTCAGAATTCTACATACTCAAAATGAATTTTTAGCCTGTCAAGGCTTTTTAATATTTAGAATCAGGCCCCACAAAGGTATCTGCTCAAGTACATAGAAATTTCAGAGACATTATTATGTGTCTATTCAGTTAATACTCTTACTTGGGCACTAAAGGGTCTGGAAGAGCTAACATTATAATGATATTTGGCATGCTTTCTATCCAAATTGATCTTTTTAGGATGAATAGACTGACACAGCATGAAAACTTTCACAGAGCAAATTCTGCCTTTTACTTATACATATATTATAAAAGTATTTGTACTTTTAGAGACAATAACTACCGCTACTTAAAACACTTGCATGTCTTCTTGTCTTGTAATTGTTGATATAAGATGAGAAAATGGAATACTGTTTTAATTAGCATATTGTAGCCATCAAAAGAACCACAGGTGTATAATTGCCATACTCGAAGGCTGGCATAGTTCAAATCAATTCACTCAAACACCTGCCAACAAGTACCTACTGCCTTTAAAAATAAGATTAGCACCTGACACTTGAAATACAAGGAAGGCAAGGCTGCCTTTTGAAAAATGTTTCTATTATTTTACTTAGAGTACCTGTCTTTTCCAGAAAATTAGATAAGACATTAACAGTTACTAAAAAAATCTGCTGTGACAGAGACATCCAAAATTTGTCCCTGTCAAATGAAAAGTTAACATCTATGTATAAGTATCTGAAGAGTTTTTGTTTTTTTTTTATGAAAAAGACCTCAATACTAAAAAACCTCTACAATTATGGCATCTACCATACAAATCATAAATCTATTTTTTGCAATAAAAATTGTAATTAATTTTCATAATGTTGGCACTACTATTAATATCACTTGTTGCATACAAACAACCCCCCTGCCAACATCTATTTCAGATGTACACTTTTTCCAGTGAGGTAGAGAAGGTGCAAATGAAAGATTTTGTAAAGATCTTGATGCATAAACCAGTAATGGCTTGTCAGCTTCTGAAGAAATACAAATATCTAGGATCTTGGGTTGGATTCACTTCTAGAGAAACACATCTAAAACAAGATATATTTGTGCAGTGCTGTCTACAAGCAATTCACCTGACTTCCTGCTTTGTCAGTATTTCAAGCTCAGTGCAATTTCATATTTGTAGGTTAGTGGCAATGAAATGAATTTTAGACAAAATTAAACTTCACCTGCCCAGCTATTTCAAGTGAGGTGAGCTATCCAAACAAACCTCTTGCTGCTGCCCAGAAGAATGTAACATTCCTGCAAATCCTAATTTTCTGTCTAGTAACATTCTGTGGTCTTGAACATCCATCATACCTCAACTAACATCAATGCTTTACTCTAACATTAACTGCTGCCAACAGTTCTACAAAGCTGCTAATGGCATATAAATAGTTTCTGTGATGAAACTGTTTGAGACAGCCTTTTACTTTACTGCCTGTATTTGCTGCAGGCTTGATTAATTTGATCACATATACTCTGGCAATTTAAGATTATTTGGGGCACTCTGCCTAGAAGCCAGGTTTCACTCAAGATAAATCCTTCCCTTAGTATTCTCATACATACCAAGTACTATCTTCTTGTCCTGTATCACATATCCTAGAGAAAAGTTAAATGGTAAAAAGTGTTGATTATGTATGCGCTTTTTGACTAAACCATTAGTGCTACTTGAGATGTCTGATTTATTCAAAATAGATTAAGCAGGAGATTTATGTTAAATCTGTGCCCTTCTGGAGCAGCAGTTAGAGAAGCCATTGGAGACCATCCAGGTTTCTGTGACTGATCCTCATCTTGAGCTCAAATATAAATACCTATGCCTTGATTGCAGTACTTGTAGAAAAATGGTGTCTAATGCTATTTAAAAGATCTTAGAATATTATTCTAGGTTTCCTTGTTGTGAGTCAAGTGTTTTCCACAAATTCTGATTCAGATCTGCTGTGTTCAGTGGACATCCTTGAAATAATATTTCTCTAGCCCATGCAATTCAATGTTGATTAAATTTTGATATGTGTTGGAAAAATTAGTTTTAATTTCATGCCAAGCATCAAGACACATTTCTTAAAAACAGATCTAATACTATTTTAGATATCTAAAATATTTTCATTGAGTACCACTCTCCTTTCCAGAGAACAGTCCTGCATGCCCTTCTGCAGGTGTCTCAGGTGCCCATAGTTCAGATATGAGATTTCTGTATAGAGGCAACTGACTACATTCAGTGTTTAAAAACGGATGTTTAATCCCACCTGAGATGCTCTGAAATTCAGGCAAGCTTTCAACTGGCATTAGAGTAGTCTACATACTTTAGTGTCTACTAATGTATTTTTTCTTCATTGGCAATGCAGAAGAGTAAGAAGTTTAGAATGCAGTTTTTCATACTAAATGTAGATGAGGTCTATCAGGAGACAAACCATAAGACAGTGACGTGTCCTTGCCACACAGAGTCCAACAATGTCCTAGACTGCGTTAGGAGTGATGCCAGAAGGTGAGCGGGGGTGATCTTCCCCCTCTACTCAGCACTGATGAGGCCACACTTGGAATCCTGTGTCAATTTCCAGGCTTCTCATTATAAGAGACATGGACACATTGGTGACATCTTCCCTGTGAGAAAAGACTGATACTGGGACTGGTTAGGCTGCAGAAGAGAAGAATTGGGTGGATCTTTTCAGTGTATACAAAAACCTGAGAGGAGGCTGGAAGACAGGACAAGATACTTACAGAGGTGTCCAGTGACAGGTCTGGTAGCAATGGGCACAAGTTGAGTCAGAGGATATTCCCTCTGAATATCAGGAAGCACTTCTTCACTGTTTGGGTGACTGAACCCTAGAGAGGTTCTTCAAGAGAGGTTGACAAGCCATCTTGAAGTGGTCCTAGACAGCTAAATATAGGTTGCCTTTCTTAAGCAGAGTGTTTGGACCAGATGACCTCCGAAGATCCCTTCCAATCTCAACCAATCTGCGATCCTGTGATCTCTTTCTCTCCAATGGAGTTAAAGAGCACACTAAGGTACTTATCTTGGTTGCAATATTTAAAGTATCATTAAGATAGGAGAATTATATATCTATTTCTATTTAGATATTACTTTCTTCTAATTCACAGTCGTATGAAGATTAGAGAAGAAGACGATTTAGTGACGGTCAAAACAAGTCAGTAGCTAATTTAAATATTTCCAAAATTAAGCAAAAATTTTCAAACATTTTATATCCGTCCAGTTCCAATTTCCTTGCATAAATATTCTTACTTTTACTGTTTTATCATTCTTCCTCATGACAGCAAGTTCTAAAAGCTAGTCTTTCATTCACTGCTCTCAGGTGAATGATTTTTTCAGGTAGTAATTAAGGCTGCAGTAAAGGACCACCTGCTTCTCAGATAAGCCAAAACACCTGAAGTTTTATGCATCATATCATAGCAGTGTGAAAGATTTTAAGATGCTTGCAGACATGGCTTTGAAATATTGCCAACGCAGTGCTATAAAATGAAGTGCAATTATTTGAGATTCAAAAGCCTATTTTGTTGTTTAAGACATAACATAATTCTTCAATTTGATGATAAAAGCATGTCCACAAGCAAGACCTAGCAGGAATTGTCTTTGTCAACAGAAAAAAAAAAAGTAAAAGAGGAAGGAGAATGGAAAGGAATAGGGGAGGGAAGGGCAAAATTTCTCCTCAGTTAAAGTCAGCAAGGAAAATGCTGGTAAAGGAATGACAAGGAAGCAAAGCTCAATAAATTCATAAAGATTTTGTTTTAATTCTCAGTCAGAATATCTAAGGCCTGTAAACAACTATAGTATGATAATATTATATCTTGACAATATTAAGGATACATTTACCCTTCAAAACAATATAAATAAGCACACACCATCAAACTTATCAATTAACTAACTAAATAATTAAAAGAGAAAGCAAAGTCCTTCATCATAAAATAATGATAAAATTTTATGAGATCATCTTTAGATTCAAATAGTATAATTATATATTCAGAATTTTAAATTACTGCTTACGACCTGCTGTTAGCAGGAGAGATCATAAAATCTTAGATAAGAGTTCATCTGTACAATGATGACACACTTTGAACTAATTTTTCATTAAACACTACCACAAAATCCTAAAAGCAATATTATCTTAGAAAAGACTGTAATTTTCACAAAGTTATATAAGGCAATACATAGATATAGATATAGATGATATAGATATAGATAGAGATATAGGTAGATAGAAATAGATGATAGAGATAGAGATAGATAGATAGATAGATAGATAGATAGATAGATAGATAGATAGATAGGCAGGCTAAGGTTCTCTGAAAAAGAAATCTTGTTAGAATTTTTTTAAAGTAATTTAGAATGTCCCTATTTTATAGGATTAATGCAAAAACCTAGTATTAGTCTTAATGCAGTTAAATTTTGGTATTCAATTTTTTAGGAAGGCAGGAATTGTCTTCTACTGCTCCCGTTCTCTTTCCATAGGGGTTTGCTACATGGATATTTGTACTACATTGAAATAAAAAAGATAATTCTGCTAACCAAATTATAGAAATATGCAAAATGCTGCAGAGGACAATCATATCTATTTATATACTGGAAAAAAATACTTCAAATGATGACATTGTATATGCCTTATAAAGCTTTGGAAAAAAACAAGCATAGTACAATAATGATATTTGAGTTCCTTGGAAAAAATGTCATCCATACTCCTGAATAACATACTGTTTTAAAATTAAATTTGAGTTATTAATTTAAGGGAGTATAAATTTTAAAAGTTCAAATTTTTTAAAAATTCAAATAGATTAATTTTACTATTCACAATTTTATCTTAACAGTGCTTTGGCATATTTATATCCCTTAAAGAAAATAGTTTTCTATTTCCCCTATGAAGTACATTCCACATGAAGTTAAGATTATACATTTTCATGTACACATAGGAATCATGATTTAAGTAATTCAAATATTCAACTTATTTAAATTTCTTTAATAAAAATATTATATTACTCTAGCTTCAACAACCTATTTTTCTTAAGGCTCTCAAGAGAATAGGGAACATTTTTTATTGGTCCCTATGGTAATTTTATTTTTCTTTAATTAAATGTGCTCACTCCTGAGGAGACACAATGGGTTGGGGATTTTTTTACAGACTGAATAACCCTTTCACAATCAACTCATTCTGAGCCTAAGGCATAGCAGACAAACTGAAAACACTTCGCTTTGATACTGCTTCCAGAAACATGACCTATAAACCACAGACTTTTCTACAATAGCTGCCTGGCACCAATCTCACAGCCTTTTTATTTCCTTGGGCTTTGATATGTCCTGAGAATAGTACACATTCTTCATGCCTCATATCAAAGAGGGTTAGAAATCAAGGACTTCTCATTTCAGTATTTAGCATATCTGTATCTCAAAAATATGAGGTTTATTCTATAGAAAGATACAGTTCATGGAAAAGATGATAATCTATTTTTTTAAACAAGCTAGGACAATATTTGCAAAAGGTTTTCACCGTATAATTATGATGGAAGGGCATGATTTCATTTATCTGGGAGCTGCAAACATGAAAAATAATGTAATTCGTTGTCTGAAGTTCTTGCAAGGTCATTTTGTTTGCCTCTTATGATCAGTAATACAGTATTTTGTCTATACTGTTCTAGAATTGTCTGCTATTCTCCCCTAATTTTTTCATTTTAATATATAAATATGCCAGGTAACAGGAAGTCAATATTAAAAACTTGCATCTTGCCAATACAGTTACTGTGCAAAGACCAAACTACTTGTCTCACTCCCCTCTTGATGTTTTTTGCCAATATACTGGTTCAAACACAAAATGTGGAGAGTCTTGTTCCTTCTACACTGATTTCTAATCTTTCTTCCTTTCTGCCCTCAAATATGATAT
This sequence comes from Passer montanus, assembly GCF_014805655.1. NCBI lineage: Eukaryota > Metazoa > Chordata > Aves > Passeriformes > Passeridae > Passer > Passer montanus. The sequence continues at coordinate 9,774,229 of NW_024367708.1, read as the reverse complement.
AAATAGGCAGCTAGAGAAACCCTGTTCTTCTGACATTTATATACTCTTAGACAGGATATCTAATACCCATCTTAAGTGTAGAGGATCTCATTTGCTGAGATGCCCAGCTCATGCATTCTGAGACACAGCATTGGTTACTAATATCAAAACATATCATATATGTCCACTAATTTTTATGAAAAATTACTGGGCATTCCAATTTCATACTACAAAGATGTAACCCACAGTGGTTCACGTAAACAAATTATCTTCTGTATTCCGTATGAACTCAGCCTCAGGACATCTGGTGTTGTTAAAAATTTAGAAATATTGTTCTTACTGAGAACTTGGAATGTAACAATGTTTATGCCTTGGCTACATAGAGCTAAATAAGGTTGTTATGATTCTATATAGAATGAAGCAAAAATGCATTTGGTCTGAACATGTTTTCATATTCTTTTAAAACAAGTGTATAAATATTTTTGTGATCTACTTCAGGAATACAGTTTTTTCCCTTTTCATCCTTAGATTTTTTTTTCCTTCTTAAATCAGTATTCATTTTCTTTGTCCTAGATAATCGTGCTATTAACCACTAGACTAAATGTGTTACCACCTAATAATGTACCATTTTCTTTTATTTATCATATAAGTTAAAGGACAAAAATTATGTCTATCATATGAATATGTCTTAATCAAAAATGACAGTCTGCATTTCAAATCAAATCTGCTGGTAGCTGATCCATTAAACATCATATCATATGGTAAGATCAATACCTGGCACTGAAAGAGAGATGTTTTAACAGTTTTCTAGTTCTGCCATGTGGGACTGTACATGCAACTACTATGTGTATTGTTACTTTGCCAAATACTGGTTCACCTCCAAATTTTCTGTTTCACTGTATCTAAATCATAGTAGTTTGGCTTCCAGCACATTAAACTTAGCTCTCCAAGTCTGGGAGTTTGTGCTGTGTTATTCCAGCCACATTAGCTGGTACATTTAATTTGACTATTCCTATCTATTTTTTTTAATTCTACAAAGGAAACTTAATTGTACAGTTAAAACTACTTGTTTCACTCTTGCTGCTTGCTTCCTACCAGTGACCACAGCAACATGGAAAAAGTTTATCATAGCAGGTATCTTAAGACTGGAAAAGTCTGTGTCCTAGGTAGATTCCTACTGCAGGCATTTGCAGGTGATCCCTCAGGCATCTTTGTTCAAACTCATTCCATTTTTCCCTTCACTTGATATAGAAAATAAATGAATTGGAGATTAGACTGAAGTCTTCAGGCTATTAAGGAAAAGCTAAAAACTTTACTTATGGACTTACTGGTAGTTCTCCTGTGTGTCTTCATTTTTAAAAGTATTATGCATCGAGACTTCCCATATCACAGAAGAAAAACAAATAAATGATTGGGTAAGACAGTAGATCCCCTCAGGGCTTCTGTCAGACCTGAATTTGTTGACCTGAATTTCTGTCCTAGAATTTTAATCTGGCATCAAAGGAAAAGCTTTGGGTGTTAATGTATTTGGGATTGTCTTATTATATGTAAATTTAACTTTACAGTATTCACTACCTAGAAGCTTTTTCCTAAACAATAAACTCCTCATTCACCATTTCTTTCTGCCATGATACTTGAAACACATAATAAATAAAATTTATTTAACTGAACAGAAGTTGACTGATTGAGCTCTTGGACATATATGCTCAAACATTACTAGAAGACAGCTTCTGAACTTCTGTTAAGAATAACTTCTGTTATTGTTTTTATATAATTCTCTTTTTTTTATTACTCAGTTTGCTGGATACAAGTACTCAGAATGATTCTGTTCTTCTTCTTTTAGTATATTAAGTTTCTTCTTTTTAGTATTGCTAATCCAGTAAAGCATCATACATAGAAAAGTGAAAGAGGAAAAAAGATTCTGATTCTAGTTAACCTATGGCTGGTTGATAATGAGCTATCAATGTTTATGTTCATGTACAAAATCTGCTTTGAGTGTAAATATAAGCAGACATTGAAATGTTGGCATTTAGTATGTATAAATAAATCTCAATTCAACAAGACAAAGTATTTCAATGTGTACATGGTGCCTACAAATTTAAGTAAGACAAATAAAATAAACACTGTTGAACTAGGGTCAGTCAGCTAACTTTTAAAGTAAAGCTTAATAATTTTGTTCATAGCATGATACAGACTAAAAGGTACAAAGTAGAAAGTATAGCTTATTTAATCATAGAAGTGCTGTAAGCAACATTAAATAGCATTGTGGTATTCTATTATGCACACAATGACACAAGCAGAAAAATATAATGTAACGTATACACCTATCCACATAGAATATTCCTTTTCTATTAATGCATGTCCATTGACATCTGAATTAACAATTCAGATACTTAATAATTTAATCTATATTGGCCTCCTATTTTCTTGCTTAGCTTAACTGTTGCTATCTGAAATCTTGTCTGTAAGCCATAGTTTTACTTATTTTTAGAAAGTAGTTCAAAATTCCAAGCACTGAAATATCATAGTATAAAAGATATATTCCAATACTCACTGATTCCAATTTCCTTTAAAGCCTTTTAGTTCTTAGATTTGGACTAGCATTGTTTTAGAGAGGGAACAGCCAATGACTAAAAGGCACCCTCTTTTCCTGAAAGCTGAAGTCGCATTGGCAAAATTCTAAATTACATGATCTAAATTTCAATTACATTTAAATTTTTTAACAGGAGTAAAGAATAAAAAACTAAATGTTTCAGTGTAAAATATATTATCTGTAATAATATGCTAATGCAGTGCAATTTGCATGAAACTAAACTTTGTGAAAATTGTATATGATACTAAAATTCAAAAAATATTTATTTTCCCCTTTCTTAGTTGGGCCTACATACAAATTATTCATGTACTTTATTTTGATGGAAGGGGTCCCTATAAGATGTACCAATGGTACGGATTTATAATATTAGTGGCAGTGTTAATAGAGTAGTAGAGAAATGACTCTATCTAGAGGTACTTAGCAAGGACAAATATGGACAATACCTGCTTCTGAAAATCAAGTGGTTGTAGACATAATCCAACAACATAACCAAACAAATATGCTTAAAGAAGAGTTAATTATAATAATACCTTTAATTTCATTGGAACTCCGGTTTGTTTGCAATAATAAAAATAAATTTAAGGAAGGGACTAGATTTGGGTTTTTTTTTTTTAAATATATGTGATGATTTTTACTGAAAAAATTGTAGAGATAAGAGAAAGACTTTTAAACTTATTTTCTTTTATTTTTGCTTTCTTTTTGTGGATCTCAGTCCAGTAAGCACAATCAGTTTTAATGAGCAAAAATCTAGCAGTTTGATGGCTCTAGGCAGACAAATAATGAGGGAGAATCCGGTAAAGTAAAAAAATCCAAGTAAGGGTGAACTGTTTGTAAAAATGTATTCCACAGAATGCCAAAATAACTCTTTTTGTAATGGTAGTTTTGTAGTTTTATAGTTTTATTTGTTATTTTATTCCTTGTGTTATGTGCAGTGGTACGAGATGTGAAAAACAAGTCAGAGCCAAATAAGTTTTAGAATTTTTAATTCTAGACATAGAGCGAGACCAATACAAAATATTGTGGAGGAGATGCCTGTAAAGCCTTTTCATCTTTTCGTTTAGCTTACTAAGGTAAGAATGGAACTGTGTTTTAAAAAATAGGGAAAGACAGAGACATTATTTCTGATGAAAAATACACATGCTTTACTAATTAGTAGCTAAGAATACTAACATGGGCCATTAATCACAGAAAGGGAAAAGGATGAACTGATTGAATGATTGAAGACAGTGCAGTGTTGCCTGTGATCAGTGTAAGCCAGGACTGATCTTCAAGGACAATCTTTGCAAATTAAAAGGTACATTCTGAAGTGCATAAAGTCATGCATGCATGGCTGAAAGATAGCAAATGCAGACAAGGAATTTCAAGAAAGGTTTAATCAAACAATGAATGTTTCCAGAAGGTGAAAGCAGGGATGAGCAGCCTAAGAGGAATAGAAAGATACTAAATATAAACCAAAGCTTAGAAATGTGAAAGGCAGGGAAGGTTACTCCAAGTACCTGGATAATAAAAGATTTCCACTGTAAAGCCTGCCCTTTGGACTCCCAGGTCTCTGAACATCCCAAGATGCTCTTTGAAAATGTGAAGTAAATAAAGTTAGGACTATTTATGCAAACGGTACATACAGAAGTCCAGAGAAGATGCATCCAAATGTGATTAAAGGATCCACTAGATGAAACGTCAATTACCTGCCAGCCTAAAAGCATGGCTGAATCCTCAGTATCTTCAGATAAGTTTAGACAGACTGCTATTACTAAGGAATTAATGTATTAAAGAACAATCATAGGTTAAAGTAATGTCATCAACATTTGATTAAGTTCTTGAGGTAATTTACTTTTCATGCCCAGCTGATCTATTCCTTTGTGATTCAAAATATGTTCTATGACTGTGCTAGATTAGAAGTCAAATTAATGGGATTTTGTAATTTTTCAAGGGGTATATAGTTGCATAAAATATTTTTGATTTTCTAGTAAGGCAGCAGAAATTGATGATTTCATAAAAAGTCCTTGTTACCATTCTGTAAGTGGACTATTCATTTCTAATATTAAGCTATATGAATGTTATTTCCATCTGTCTTTCACAATTGCAGTTATTCCAGTCTTTTCTGACAAGCTTGTACACCCATATATTAACATGTGGATAAATATTACCTTATACACATGAGGTAAAATACTAATTTCGTAGTTCTTGTGTATTTGGCTTAAACTCCATCTTATTTTATCCAGTGTGATTGATCTCACCAGTTTTATCTTCTTATTTATGAATTTGAAAAGTTACGCATGGTTTTCTTTGTTAGATCAACTGAAGAATTGGCCATTTTTACTTTATTTTCTACTTTTAAAGGTCAAAGAAATTTGACAATTTACTATTTCCACTGCTCTTTTAGTACTTTTCAAACACTTTATATGTCTGTAAAAGTATTTATTCAGCCCTCTTGTCTTGAAAATCCTAGCAGAGGATTTTTCATAAAATATCATGGCTACACAGCCCTGCCATATAACATGCTTGTTCCTGGCACTGGGAATTTACAGTCACGGATTTTTCATAAAATATCATGGCTACACAGCCCTGCCATATAACATGCTTGTTCCTAGCACTGGGAATTTACAGTCACTGGTGACTTTGGGTTTGAATGAAACAACTCAGAGTAATAATTGCTTTGAGTTGGAACTAAAGCTGAGTGTAAAAACAATTGGGATTTTTTGCCATGTTAAAGCAATTGACTTAGAACTTAAAGGACTGTCTATTACATTGACACTGCAGAAGAAATTTTACCCTTTGCAAATCTAAATTTTCAAGGAATACATATGCAATTTTCTCAAAATGTTGAATATTATTAAAATAATAATGGCAGGTTGTGAACATAAAACCCAATTGATGAGGGGTTTTATTTGTAGGTATACAGATGGCTGTTGCCATGATTTCTTACAGATTAAAAGATAGAGGCAGACAGAATGTGAAAGAATAAATGATCCAACCCACCCTCAGTGTCTTTCTCTTCCAGCTTCAGAGATCCATATGCATTGCCCAAATTCTAACTTTCACAGTGCTGCTTATGATCACAACCTGAGAATTTTTTCTAGCAGTTTGTGTTTTTTTTCTAGATTTTTCTTGAAAAGCAGGGAAAAAAGTACTTTTTATTTGCTCTTTAGGTTGAGAATTTTCATTAGAAAAATCTTTTCTCTTCTCAGTGGTATTGATAGCCTAATGCAATCACACTGTAATAGAATCACTCCCTGATGGTGAGTACACTTCAGTGAATCATCTACCTTGAAGTGCTTGGCTGAGGCACTTAAATAAAAAAACACAGTTGTCCTTGGAATGTTCTGCTAGTGAAGAAAAATAAATTACTTTTAGAAGGAGAATGAGATTTTAGATTATTTGAACTGTTGTTTGATACTATAATGCTGCTTCCTGTTATTAGTCACCTTAGTCTCTTTTTTGAGCCTAAGTATTCTAATCTAATTTATTCACTCATTAAGAGTTTAAAATTAATTTCACTCAGGAATTCAGACCTGATCCAGATGAAAAATAATGTGTAAAGTGGGAGGAAATAATATAGGAAAAAAATGACCATAGGAGGGAAGACATTGTGTACATTTCCTGCTCATTCTTTTAAGTAATTTATTTTTTGCCAAATAAGGTTTAAAAATAGTGAAGGATTTACATAAAACTGATGTAATATGTCTGTCAATAGATGGATTCCTAAAAAATGACAGTTTAAATATACCTTCCTAAAACTTAACAAAACTTACTATTTCACAATTTTTCATGAAAAATTTAATCTAGGTCATTTTCCTCATTTCAACAGCCAAAAAGAAAGTAACTTTTTTTCTCTAGCATTCTTTTATCTTTTGTGCTGATACTGGTTTTTCTTAGTTGTTCTCTATTATTGATGAGAATTTTTCAAAGTCCTGGGGTCTCTGTGAATTTATCTGTAAAAATAACAAAGCACGAATAAATTATGTATTTGCTTAATAACACCAAAGTTTTGCATAAGTTCATGTCATTATTTCTTTTACTGTATGAATAGGAAAGGAAACTTTTTAAAACCATAAAATGTTTGAATCTTTGATAACAGCTCTTATATGTAATATCATGATAAAATGTGTAATAATCAGATTATTAAGAGAAGCTCAACAAAAACCTAGACAAAAAAAATCAAAGGTATCAATATGAAGAAGAGAGTTATCCAAGGAAAAACTTGGGTAATACACTCCTGATATAAATTAACTGGATCAGGACAAAGAGGGGATTATCTATTTTTAGTGAATGGCTCCTATTTTTCTACTGTTCAATCAGGTTTCAGCTGTTGATATGTTGCTAGGTGCAGCAGAGCTGACATTTGTATGCTGTTGTGCTGTTATTAGGTGGCATTGCTTTACAGATGACAGTCTGTTTTCATATTCTGTTGACAACACAGGGAAACACATTTCTGTCTGTGCATTGCACTGTTTCTGATTTTGAAGTTCTCTTATATTACATTACATACACATCTGTATATTAACTAGCAGTCATTGAAGCTGTGGATGTTATGGACAAAGCATTTTCTCCATATAGGTTCAATTAGCTGGGGAAAAGATTTAAAGTGTCTTACATATTTTCATAGGCTGATTTTTTTAGTCACTTTCAATATATTCAGCTGTTTTATTTCTCCTGTTAGACATTCCTATCCTTCAGACTGCAGTTACCCTGTAAGGCATCACAGACGTGGTTGTCTCTGCCCACCTCCCTCAGGGCTCACTTCTGAAAGCAGCTGTGTTCATGATCTATTTCTTTCCTGCGAAAAATGTCCAGGATGTGTCTCTTCTGGGTCCTGAGTGGATACCTCTGGAAACCACCCTAGAATTGCAGAAGAAGTGTGATACAAAGAGCAGAATAAGGAAAGAGGGGAAAGCTTTCTCAATATCAATGCCAGAGATTTGTGGATGTTTTCCTCAGAACTTTCCCTAATGGTGCAGCAGAAAAAAGGGCTCATGAAAACTCCTTCATATGCAGATCTCCTATACAACATGTTCAAGACCAGGCTGAATGGGGCACTGAGCAATATGCTCTGGCTGATGGTTGGAATTAGATGATCTTTAAGGCCCCTTACAACCCAACTATCATATCATTCTGTGGCTCTCATGCCTCTTCATACCCTTTCCACCTTCAGTCCCACCTGGGATAGGCTTGGAAGTTCATTACTTTATCAATAGGTTAAGTTACTACTGATTTGGGGGACGGGGAATATGAATGTGTAGTTGGAATATTTATTACATAAGATATCCCTGAGGTGGAAGTAAAGACTTCCAGCAAGAGTGTGTTGCTGTCTACAGTTCTGTCAAAAAGTATATGGAAAGGAATATAGGAATGCTTTTTCCTCATTGTCTCATTTTGCCATTGTCTCATTTGTCTCATTTGATGTAGACACAAACTGTCAGGAAATGAAATTTAGTTTGGCTTATAATAAATATACAAAATAAATCACAGATGTTATTAAACTTCCTACTCAAGGGTACAACTTGGGAGTCAGCAATGCCTCCTTTAGGTAGATTTTTCTATGAATCTGTACTTTGGATAAAAACATTTCTCTGTGAAACATCTCATCCACATAATTGTTCTGCCATAGAATAGAAAACAGTGACATAAATGAAGTTATATTTTCAATGTACATGGAGTCTAAGACTATTTCTGTGCTAAGAATTTTTTATTTAACCCTTTAACCCTTATTTCTGGAATTTCAAATGTAAAGAATGTTTCTGTAGGTGACTGTTTATGTTTCTTAAGAAAATAGACACATTTGTTCAACAATATGAATAAAACTTCTGAATCTAATTTGTGGACATTTTTATGCTCCAAGGGTGAAGTGCAGTGAAAGAAATGTTGCTTTCTATTTCCAGTAATTTAATGAAAAGCAGGTACAACACTCTTAAAACATGCATCTGTAATATTACCATGTAACATATAAGTCTTAAGAACTCTGAACCATAATCTTTTCTCTAATTATCCATGATGTCCTACTCAAAAGTAATTGTTTTATTTTGTTTACTTGGATAGAAATATAAATATGGAGTAGCTAATTTTTAATTTTTTTTTAATTGTTGCTATAGGAGTTCAACAGTTTTGTCTTATAAATGCTTCTTTAACCCACTACCACTGTTGAGTGACCCCATACTGCAATTACTCTTTCTACTGTACTATAGTATCAAATATGATATTTGGATAAGAGACGACACACTTCAGAAATTCCTTTTTTGTTATTTAACATCTATTTAAGAGTTATTATTAAGCAAAATAAAATATGGTGAGTACTTGTGATTATCACTGTTAGTAAGATTGCAACTTGCCTTGTTAAGGTTGTATTCTTAGCATCCATATAACAGTTTTGCATCTGTTCAATATTCCTGCAGAAGGAATATAGGAAAATAATTGATGGTGTGTTATTTACACAGCAATCATCCAAGGATGGTTGCATCCAGCTTTTTTACTAATTTTCTTTTTTTTTTTTCCTCAAATTGCAGGGCTTTATTTTAGGAATCTATGTGTGCACTACAAATCTATGTTCCCAAATGGCATAATGAGAACATTATGGTTGCAAGAAAGTTTAACCACGTTCATATGAATCAAATAATTCAGGAATGACAGCCTTCTCCCACATCATAAGAAACTAAATGCCATTCATAAAATAACCATTCAAGTGGAAAATATACACAGATAAGTGTTTTCTGCAGTGCTGTGGTTATGTGTAACATGGCCATAATTCTTACTGCTCAGCACTTTAATGACTTTTTTGTACATAGTTTCACATACTCATACATAATAGCTATGTACCCTATGGTGAAAATATAAGCTGAATAGCCATATGCCTGGAGTCGTCTTGCAAACTGGGCAGGTTTTTTGATTGGCTCTAGCAGGTTTGGGGAAATGACCATTTCAGACAGGACCCAGTCAAGCAGAAAATGGGCAGATGCTGTAAGTTGCATAATCAGTACAAAGAAAACTCATCTGCCATTTATAGTACACAAGATTAACTGATGGGATACCGACTGATTCGGGCTAATTTAATGACAACCTCTAACCATCTGGCTAGAAAGATGTATTTTACAAAGGCCTAATGCTGACCCACATACGTTAGCCTAAAAAACATTTGGTGAGTTTAATAATGGATTATACATCAAAGCAAGAACTCATTACTGTTACAAGTCATGAAATATGTATTTTTAATCTGACAGTTCTACTACTGCTAAACAATAAGAGATTACACGGTGAAGCAATATATATAATAAATGACTGACTACTTTTCTGCTGTGCTGGTAAATGCAAAGCTTTCCAAGCCAAATGATTTCACTTGCTGACAGTGGGAAACTCTGGGAAATAGACCCTCCCTTTTTCAATAGCATGAGGTCTTCCTTTGCTCTTTGGACTTAATTTATAATTTTTCAGCAATATTCCCCATAACAGTAGAATTCAACTCACTTGTTAATTGCATTGTATATAGCTTGATTTCACAAGTAGTCAGCATCCTGGAACCCAAATTATACCAATGAGATTTTTTTCATGAAAAATGTTTTGAAATTTTATTGAAGAAGGAAATTGGTAGGAAAAAAATACATAATTCAGACTGCAATATGGCTGACAAGGTCCAATTTACTGGTGATGGTTTGGGAAGTTGAAAGGACCCAGCCTGACTCTTAAAGCTTAGAGCTGCCAATTAGAAACTTCACATCAGCAAACTTTAGTCAAAGGCAGTGAAATAAGCATTCAGCTTCCTCAATGCAATTTTTATGGAGCCATTGTTTCTAACAGACTCACATGTCATATGTTGTTGAAATATGGCAATGATGAGTGTTTTTCAGGCAGGTTAATTTTGTTTTCTGAAGACATATGTTGTATAAATGCACAATGATGTATTCATATTTAATGTTTTTCCAAATTTTTCTCTTTTTTTAATCATGTTTAAATGCAATTTATGTAAAATGGTGTATACAAATTGATGAGCATGCTATGACATATTTTGTTCAAAGTATCAAGCATCTGGGAACATCTGGGAATGGAGGAAACTGCAGAAAAATCAGACTATATTTTCATATAAACTTTACACAGCTGTTAGGGGCAACATTAAATTCTTTGAGGTAAAGTACACCACTTGCACTAAAATATTTCTTGCAGTATACAGGACATCTATTGATCCAAATACTATTCCTTCACTAAAATCTATGGACAAGCATATAATTCCCTGTGAAGCTGTTTAAGCAGTAGTACCTACTTACTCACAGATTTTTGAAAACCTCCTATTTCTGTTTCGTGGGAAAATTCCATTACTTTTCCTATTCAGGCAACACTATTTGGTGGCTCCAACAGTCAACAAACCATTTTAAAAACTGTAGGCAAACAACACAGATATATTTCCTTTTATCTGGAATGGATTATTCAGAAAAGTGAAAATGATGCACACACAGTGCAGATTCTCAAACATTCTTCTTTTTATGCAAAAGTATGTACTAAACCACTGTCTGATCCCAGTTCTATGTAGCTTTTGTCTATGAAAGAAAGCTGACTCACCGGGGAACTCTGCCACTTTCAGTCATTGGAAGGTGACAAGTCCTCTGATATCTTCAGAGCATGAAGTAGTCCAGTAATAGCCAAAAAACTGCCATTCAACACTTTATTGTACTACCAGTTTCCTTTTACAGATTCTTCTGTGAAAGATTTTTTTCTTTGAAAATAGTATGCATGTTTAAATTCATTCTTAAAGCCAAAACAGAGAAAAAAATATTGCATTAGGAATACAAAGTTTCCCATTTGAGTTTATTTTTTTTTAAGCAACAAAAGATACACTACCTACTCCTCTCTTATAAAGCTGTCTCTCAAGAAATCTTCTTCCCTCTTAGGATACTTATTTTCCAAGTTTTTTTTTTTTTTAATATGGTTTTGGTACATTTCATTTATTTCACCCTTATGATTTCTATCTTGCCTTCTTTTTCTCTCCTTCTCAGGGCAAACTTTCTTTGCATGGTTGACCTGAGAGCTACCTCTTACACAAATTATGTCTGGTAAGACCCAAATATGGATACAGCAGCATGTATGAACAGGAGAGTAAAATCTGTCTTAGAGGGTGTTTGCACAAAACTGCTCATGTCAAATCTACTTATACCAAAACTGATGATACCAAACAGACATCTAGTCATCAGCTGGGCCAAAAAAATAAACATACACCTCTTGCACATAGAAGGGTAAAAACAAAATATCAGCGTATCTGTCATTCAGCTATGCATATGATTTGATGAAAGGAAAAAGGCTGAGATTTCTTCTTTCAATCAGAAAACCAAGAAGTGAATGAACTTCTACACGTATCTGTAATCTGGTGCTACAGGCAGACCCGACCATAAATGGAAAATATTGACCACATGAGGATGTTGTCTCCTGTACTGGTTTGCCTTTTTACAGAGACTATTAAATTTTATCTTATTTTTAGAACCCACAATGCAAAACCACTACAAGAATGCAGCACCCATTAAAACCAAATCAAACCACAAACATCTCTGTCTTCAAATTCTTATGCAATTAATTAATGTTATATGATTGTGAGAATAAACTAATTCCCAGAGACCCCATTCCTCACTTCACCTGTCACAGAATCTGCTGCCTAGAATTGTGATAAAACACATAAATATAATGGAGTCTTTACTCTGTTTACCATAGTGACAGACTATGTAGATTGTTGATCTGGAAAACAGCCCAAACACTTTTTTGTAGACCTGGAATCTGAAAGTTTGTTCTGACAAAATATCAGCCATATTTACAAGAATGGTCTGCTCCAGTTTGTAACTACATTTCTTCTTCTTGTAATCCTTTAGATATGCTTTTTCAAAGCTGTATAAATCTGTATAAATTATCAACTGCAAAATTAGGAGGCTCCAAGTAGATTTGAGGAATTTTCTTTTCTACTCTGCTTCCTTAACAAAGAAAATAAAAGTGTCAAAAAAGTAAACTATTTTCCAATTTTTATTTTAATTATAATGTAGACATTTCTCAAATAATGTTTTCCATATAGCATGCTCCAATTTTGTTTTGGCTTTGTTCACTTCTCTTAAGATGTTAAGCATCAAGTTCGTTGCAGTAAAGGCTTCCCTCTGCTTTTACATCCTGAAAAAGTTCTTCCTTGTTTATGATTAGCAGATCCAGCAGAATGCCTTCCCTAAAGGTTGTTGATCACTTGCAGAAAAATTGTTCTTGACCCTTTGAAGAAAGCTTCATGGTTGTGATTACTGTTTTCCTTTGAGCAAAAAACAGTGAGATTAAATATTTCCTCACATCTTTATAAGCAAGTTCCTGACAGGCTCATCACCAGTTTCAAGGCACAGAATCCCTGCTTTCCTGTCTTGTCCTTCCTAAATTACTGTAATCCATCAATTGCACAACTTTAGTCACAAGTATTATCCCACAATGCCTCCGTAATCATAAGGCAAATATTTTTCTGTGACTGCTCACAAAGTTCTAAGTCCAACTGTTTGTTTACCATGCTGCAACCATTTGTTAACAGGCATTTTTCATTTCATCCTCAGTGACAGTTTTTGTTGTGTGGTTTGTTTTTTTTTTTCCCCAGGCAACCTGAAACATCATCCCCATCGATGCCATTCCTCAAGAGACATAATGTCTTTTGGGTCTAAACTTTCCTTCAGACATTAGGCAGTATAGCCCAGCAGACCTAGTTTACACTCCACCTCAGTTGGTTAGCAGGCCTACTGGCAAACTGGATGCTGTTTTTCTTTGTCAGCTGTTTTTTATCTTCCAACAATTACTCATTCTTTAGAGAAGGGTTAGTGGTATAAAAACTAAAGCTTTGCATGTAACACCTGCTGTGCACTCAGACGTTGACGTACAGGGTATCTCTACCTGAGCCTCTTTGCTTTCCCGACAAAGTAATAGAGAACTACCTTGATTCCTGACCTCTTCAGCCTAGTCGCAAAGCCCCAATGTATTTAATCTCAGTCTCTCATGGTTAAATCATTGGCTTCTACATTGACAAGCAAGAAGGACTATTAGCCCAAGGCTTCATTGGTTGCATCTGCTCTTTTCCTGAAAACGGGTAGGTATAACACCAGAGGAATCTACAGTGGGGCTAACAGGAAACAATACATGCTCTTTTACAATGAAATAAAGGATAGTGACAATGTCACAGAGAAACATCCTAAAGATGAATGACTGGAAGGTTATTTTTTGTCTAGCTTTATCAGAAGCATATGTTTATTTGTAGTCTATTATTTACAGATGACCAAATGAGTGATCAGATCTAGTAAAAATGAAAAGGCAAATGAAATCCACTCTGATTGCTATTTAATTATAAACCAAAAAAAACCCCCATAGTTCACATATAAATATATTTGTATTTTTAAATTCAGCATAGAAAGTATTCTGAATTTTCTATAGACAGAAAAACACATTAATAGGCCTACTCACACCATTAAGCAGATACCTTACCACGATCTGTAAAGTACACACGTAGAAGAAAGACACCTCTCTACATCACCTTTTCCAAAAATCCTTTTATACAGGTTATCTTATCATATGGCTATAAATACTTGGAATGACTGTTAAGCAAATATAATTGAACTTGAAATTATTTAAACACCTTAAGATTAAAATTGAGCTAGCTGATTTTCTAAGCCATGCAAGATAAATAGTTTAATCTTGACTGTGAAAATGGCAGAGAAAATATGCACAGATATGCACATTTTCACACATACACATAAAGAAAATACCTAATAATTGCAACACAGAAGAAATGACTGAGAATTTTAAATAACAAATGTAGGAATATGTAGCTACCTGCATATTAAGGACATATTTCTTTGGTGGTTTAGGTTTATAAACAAATTAATCTTTCAAAGAAAGACATTTTTCATAATTAGAAGAATCAATGGCTTAACTACTCAGACTAGAGTTGTAAACATCATAAACAGCTTGACAATTTTCCTTATGAGCTTCAACCACAAGTTGAGCTCAAAAGGCATTTTATATTTATTAACAGGTACCCTTCAACACCTTTAAATTTGTAGTTGATCTCATTAGCAAAATAATTTTGATGTTGTTCAGTAGTCACAGAGTAATTCAGGCTGTCACAGCTATTTTTGCCTAGTTTGGACTGGTTCTGATGGTTCCTTTAGGCTATATTTGATATCAAAAAGAGTCTGCACTCTGGAAATTGGTCATACATTACAACACGTCCAGACACACTTAACATCTATGGGCACTTTGTCTGTTTTTCATTTATTTGTTATTTGGAAGTGTTTTTGTAATGACCGAAAAATGCTGAATCTTCTCACCCTGACCCTTGATCAATGTCACAGACACCCTGCCTTCTGCTCCTCTGCCACTTGATGGCATGTCAGTGGCAAGATGTCAGTGTGAGCAAGATGCTGCCCACATTATCCATGTAAGTTAGGATTATTTCAAATCACAAGGGGTGGTGTGAGTCTTACCTCCATTCAAAGTGCATTTGCACAATTGCCTGTTGCTCTCAGACAATGCAGAACATTGTGTCCTGGCAGTCTGATGCAGGCTGAGCATTGGGTGAGTTGCCATACAGGTGCATTGTTGCTCATTTTTCTTACTGCCTCAGTGAATTTTGGTTTATAAGAAGTTGTCAGACTACATTACTTTTCATATCTCTCTTCTTGGACAGAAAAAAGAGGACATTTCATAACCTCCCCACTCTCTCCCTTATGACAACCAATTGTGTATGTTTGGAAAAATCATAACCAGTCAAAAACCATCACCACAATAACAATTTATAAGAAAACATGCTATTTAAACTGCAAAAACAATTAATAAGTGCAAGCTACTGATTTTTTAAAAGGGAAAAAGAAACACCAACCAATATTTCTCTGCATACCTTATGTATCGTATTCACTTGACTTATCTGAATGCAATGTATTTTCCCTACCAATAGGATCTTGCATTGGAAAGGAAACAAAGAAGTAGTTATAAAATATTTACTGGATGTAGTTGGTATAGATAGACATTTTTAAACTCTCTAGAACCCATATTGGTTTTGGAATTCAGTATCTCTTTTGAATTAAAAAAATGAAATCTTTTTGTTTCTTAATGTGTATCACATATTGGTATGAGAAAATAGATGCTTCTCATCTATTTTCTCATACCATTATGTGATACACATTAAGCTTGGCAATATGAACAGTTGATAAAACCTCCCTGAAATTAATTTTGAAGCACAAAATGACTGCAAATGCAAACACAAAAGAAAAATCTCTCATTATTTTTTTTTAAGACTGAAGATAAAGACTCCCATTTCAACAACTTTAATAACTATGGGTTTTTTACACTGTGTACTAAATTTAATTCTTTATGCAATATATGATAAGGCAAATCACTTAGTGTAGTGAACAAGAAAATTTATGTTCGACTGTTTTAATGTTACATATAGCAGCTCTCCTCATTCATGTACAAGTGATCTTATAAGAAAATTCTCCATTGGTAATAGAGTTTTAGGTACTGAAAAACAGAGATGATTTCCAATTAAATAATTTGATTGCCCTTTTCCAAGTTAAACAATAATATTTTAATTTTTCTATTCAATTAAACCTGAATATGAATATGATCCCCACATTCTCCACCAGAGGGTTGAGAAATGTTTAGATTCTTTTATACTGAAAACAAAAGTCTATGCTAAGATAGATTACTTGTGCCATTCCTTCTGCTAATATAGATTTCCATACTAATATAGATTCCTTGTGCCATTTTCAGATTAATAAATAATGGGTGGGAAAGAATAAATGTTTGAGTCCGCCATAACCTTAAAAATACTTTAGCTAAGAAGTTGAAATCCAGATTTTGGCTCCAGTTTATTTGTGTAACAGAGCAATGTAAAATAACACATTTTAGATGTTCTTTCTGAATTTCATATACCAAGAAATAAAAGCAGCTATATTGATGTTCAGAAAGATGAATACATACCATGTATTCATGTTTTTACCACGAATACCTAGTATCTTACAAAAAATGCTAGATGAAATACAACAGACAGCAGTGAAATAACTTTATGAACAAGTATATATGTATGTACATAAAATCTTGGAAACATAGAATGGTTTGGGTTGCAAGGGATCTGAGACATCATCTAGTTCCACCCATTCCACCATGGGCAGAGACACCTTCCATTAGGCCAGATTTCTCAAAGTCCCCTCCAACCTGGCCTTGAACACTTCCTGGTATGGATCATCCACAACTTCTCTGGGCAACCTGTTCCAGTGCCTCACCACTTTAATAGTAAAGATTTTTCTTAATAGCTAATTTAAATCTATTCTCTTTTAGTTTGAAGTCATTCTTCCTGGTCCAATCATGCCTTTGTGAAAAGCCCCTCTCCAGATCTACTTCTCTGCCCCCTTTAGGTACTGGAAGGCTGCTATAAGATCCCCCCCAGAGCCTTATCTTCTCCACCCTGAATAGCACCAGTTCCCTGAGCCTGTCCTGATAGGGAAGGTGGTCTAGTCCTCTGATCATTTCACTTTGTATATATACACCCAATATTTTTCTGAAAGTTTTATGTCCTGTGTAAATTTGAAACCTACTGTAAATACGAGCAGTGGATATTAATCAACAGTCTGTCATTCTGTCTTTTCAGGTTAGCCAAACTATTAGCGTACATTTAGAAATTCAGTTCTCAGATGTACATGGGTATGCTCATTTCAACTCTCAAATGTAGTTTTGGCGGGGGGCACCCCGGGGTGTCCCCAGAGGGCCCCCTAGGCTGTGAGTCCGCTGGCAGCAGCAGGCAGGCAAGGAGGCTCCACACGGCTTCTGAGGGTGCTGATTAGAAGAGGGTTTATTGGGAGTCCCATCCTCAGGAGCATGGTGGTTACTGAGGGGGAAGGGGGAGGGAGGGGGAGAGGGAAAGGGAGAGCCTAGGGAAGGGCAAGAGGGGAGAAAAAGGGGCTAAGAGAGGAGAAAGGCTAAGAGAGCGACTGGTCTTGCTCGCACGGTTTAAGAGGGAGATTGAAAGTGGGCGCAGAATCAGACTTGGGCCAATGGGATTACAGATACAGGATGGTTCAGGGCAGGACCACAGGCTTGGGATATACCATACATTTTGGAGGGGTGAGACAGAGCATGCCATTTAAATAAGATGCAATACTACACATGGGAATATTTACCTAGAGAAAATTATTCCTTCTTTAAGTCTCATTTAAGACTTCTTTCTAAACTGCAGAATGGATAAAAAGAAGATGAAAATAATCTGAATTGATCTTCAAAGTAGACATAAGCAATGAAAGATATAAGAAAACAATATTTTACTTTAAAAATATCTCATAGTACTTAAGACTACATTTTTAAAAAACTTGGTTTTGTTCTGTGGAGTGAAGCAGCCATTTTGCACATCATAATTCATTTGTCATCATCTCTTTAGCAAATACTATAATACAGACTTAATTTTGTAAATTACATTGTAATATTTCAAAATACATTTAATTACTTAGTTATATTATTTCATTCCTATCATCTTTCGCATGACTATTATTTTAAGCACAAGCAATGCCAGTTCAAAGCACAGGGTGCTCAGCCATAATGTTGAAGTTTTGCATATGGTACAGACAAGGGAGCAAGGAGATTCCTTGGATAATTCTAATAACCTTGAAAGGGCAAGTAGGTGTGCATTACAAAAATTAGATGTGCATTATAAAAATATATATACATTTCCAGTTGGAAGACCTACCAGTACTCTTTGGCAAAATGCCCAGGCTTCTCTGTGTAATTCACTGAGGAATACTTCTGTCTCACTCTGTAAATAAGTAGGTAAGATTAGATTTCACTGCTCAAAAGAGACAAAGAAGGGATCTTATATACAAACATATCTTTTTAACTGTTCTTTGATAAGCATGCATCAAACCAGTTCAAAACCCAGCTGCTTTTCACAATGAGATGTAAAATCCCACACAAATGGGTATGACAAGAAGCCTCTTAGATTCCTGTTAGTACCATTGTCCTCCAACTAACCCTCAACGCCAAAATTTTAAAGGATAGGATTTTCTCCCAAGATATTTTGAAATACATTAAGTGAAGCACTCAGCTCCTCATTGACTTTGTCTCTTTAGTCTGTGAAAATAAAAGAATTCCAAGCCTATCTTTTTGTTATGCTCTGGCCAAGTAATCAAACATGGTCTGCTGGGATATCACCCTTTCAATTTGATGGTTTAAGAATACGTATCATTTTCAAATAAGAAAATTATACCTTTCAGAAAGTATTTTCACTCTTTTTAGGGGGTGTTTTCAAACCTGGCCAAACATTCCTATTTTTCAAAGAATGGCTTTGGTTTTCTTGCTGGTATTGTCTCTGATTTGCAAGTCAAAATAAAAGATGTGAGGGACATTGTTTTGTTAACCTGTGCCCTTACCAATTAATGTAGTAATTCAGGTCTTCACTCTTTTCTTTATTTCTTCCTTTTTCAGAAAGATTATTCTCATCCCTAATGTGCTTAGGACACATTAACCTTTTGCTATACAAGGAAAAGGAATCTTCATGCATGAGTTGTTACCCCACTCTTTGCTGTTCCTGTGAGACACCATTGTCTCAGCCCTTTTCTGAGTGCTATTAGGAAATAGTTCAATTTTGAAATTAGTACCTGAAGCTTGTTAAATTGTATACCAAGTCCAGAGCCTTCTGTGAGAAAACAGAGTACCTCCTTATTTTACTCAAAAGTCAGTCTGAAGATCAGGGGATAATTTGTATGTAGTCTTAAGTAAAATATATCAATGACACAAAATATTAAATAAACAAGAAATAGGAAAACTGAAACCTCTATTCTGACCTTGAGCAGCAGGTGAAGGAATGAGCTATTAGTGCAGAGGTGAGAAGCAGGCAAGCATTACCCTTTATACAGGGAGTTTAACTCAATCCCACAATCATTCTCTGCCACCGGTGATTTTATCTCAGCCTTGGGGAGGAGCTCTTTCAGGAGTGATGACCATTTGTTTGTGGTAAGACAACTTTATCACTGTTTTCTTGTTGATTTCCTTCCTCACCATGAACAGCTTCAGAAATTCAATCTAGATAGGAAAACAGCAAAAACAATCTCAATTGATCCACAGACACTATTTTAGGTGATAGAAAATATAACCCACTGCACAGAGTAACTGAATCACCTGCTACAAATAGGTAGTAGAGATATTAAATATAGATTTTCAAGGTCCTTCTCTGTCCCCTAGAAAAACAAAAAGAACATTTGGCAAATAAAAGAAAGCACTTAGACTACAGTAATTCTGAGGACTTAATATATTCTTCAGCACTGTGACAACACTTAAATTTTCCTGAAAAAAAAAAAAAACCAACAAAAAACCCACTCTAGTGAGTTATAAATATGTGACTA
Organism: Passer montanus; assembly: GCF_014805655.1. Classification (NCBI taxonomy): domain Eukaryota; kingdom Metazoa; phylum Chordata; class Aves; order Passeriformes; family Passeridae; genus Passer; species Passer montanus. Next base: position 9,754,294 of record NW_024367708.1, on the reverse strand, counting down.
ATCCTGTTTTACACAGAGCAAACTCAATTTTGATTATCACTTTGACTTGAATGAAAGCACACAGCAAGATTCCCTGAACTTGTTTTTCCATCTTCGTGTGCTAATTTCCAGAATCTGGGATTTTTGGATAGTTTTATGACTGATTATTAGTTTTGCTCTTCATATGCCCTCTCATGCATTTGGCTTTACAGGAATAAGTTTTATTTTTGTGCAGGTAGTTGACATTGGAACTTCCTCAGAAGACTGTTTCTGAACCATGAGCAAATCTCAGGTATCTCCTAGCCACATAATAATGATAATTTTGGTAAGTGTGAACTATTCAAAACAACATCCTTACAGTTAACACCCTCCCTAATCCCTTCATGTACATTCACAAAACCATAGCAAATATCACAAAAGAAAACAAAAACAAAACAAATAAAAAAGAAAATTAATGTGATAAAGACTTTGAGTAATATTTTGCATTAAACTATCATGATTGTCCTTTCTTTACTCATATTTAACATATTTCGAATATTTTAATAAATATACTCATATATTGAAATAATTGTTTTTGGAATTCTGAAACTTACACAAGTTTTATAAAGCTTTACAGTGAGGAGTTCAGAATATCACTTTTTAATTTATAATTCTGTTTGTTTTCTTGACATCAACACAGCAATGTAGTGCCTAGAATAAATGTGACTCAACAAAGGAGAAGTCCTGAAGAAATAGGACTTATATTTTGGAATCTGTCTTGAAAGACTGAAGTAAATACTAAGCAATAGCATTATTGTTTACATATAAACAAGGCAGAGACACTTCACAGTGACTTGGCCCTTGCTGTCTAAAATTTGAACTGAAGGGAATATGGCCCTCACTTCCAGATCCTACATCAGCTACATTTTTTTTTGTTTTCCTTCATAAACTGAGCACCTGGGGATGAAGCTGAGAGGAAACTGAAATGCTCCCAGACTATGCCCCTCCTATAGGCCTCTAGTAACTTCTCTGTCCTAATGATGCACACAGTAGCTGGTCTTTACTTCTAGACCTTTAGAGGAGACAATAACTACCTAACAGTGATTTAGATTAGTCACTAGTTTTATGGAAAATTTAAAATCTTCAGAAAAAATCAGGTTGAACTGAATCAAACACTTATAATTTTGTTGTTGTTGTTTTTGTTGTTTTCATATTTTTCATTTATTTTATTTATTCTTCAGAAATGTTTAATTGGATTCCGAATAGGAATGACACCATTTTCCAAACTCTTTAAATTCTTGGTGAAACACAATTCAAGGAAAGCTATTCTGTAAACACATTTTTATTGTACTCCAAATTTTTAGTTTTCAAAAGATGACATTATACCTTTATTATTCAGTAAATTACTGTAGTGAATACATATTCTTCTATACATAATGAATCTACTGTGTTTGAAACAGTTTAATCTTGATAACAGACTTCTTAACAGTTTTTAGAACAGTTTTTAGAATAACGTAGTTTTCATCTACATTATTTAAAAGAGTCGCCTTACAGAGCAGTCAGCTGTGACATGGGAAACAACAATGAAGTTGAGATCTTCAATTCCTGAAGATATAATTTCAGTCTTGCACTTCTAACTGACTTCCCCGGCATGCACCACAAAGAATGCTGTGGGGTTATATTTCACAAAAAACCAAAAAAACAAACAAACAAAAAAAAACCCCCAACAACAACAACAAAAAAGTAGCATCCATTGGTTTACTATTTGGATTTCATAGATTAATTTATTTTACTGGACAAACTCTTCTAAGATAGATACCCTTTCTGTAAGGCTACCCTTTGCAGAATCCTGTGTTCTTCTGAGTGGGTTTCAAAAATACAGTTTAAAAAAATCAAACAATAATGTTTATATTCTTGCAGAAAACCACAATGCATAATCAAATTTAGTTAGTCTAATTGTGAAAGATAAAGGAAGAGTCTACAAGGTATAAATAATAACTGTCTTTAAAAGGAAACTATTAAAATTTTAAGCACAGAAATTATTTCCTGTCCCAATTACAAGTGTTCTTCTAAAATTATACCTGTGACAACAACATATACTTTCCAAGAGGAAAAAAAAAATTCCCTTGTTTATTGTTTCCTATGGATAGAATTTACATTAAACTCATCTAGAAAGACATCCCAGAAAGGAGAATGCAAGCCATCTAGTGATTTACTTATTATTAATTCAGTCATTTGTTTAGCTTGAGAAAAGTGCAAGCATCAGGAGCATTTACTTTCAATATTGTTTGTAGCAGAAAGGAATATTCATATGTTTTGTGATGTACTTTATCTTCAATAAATCTAAAGGATGTTAAATTTTTTTTTGTTAATTTTCACCCATAAAAAGTTATTGTTTTCAATTTCTCTGAATATGTTTTCAGATTTCCACAGGTTAAATAAACTTCTAAGTATTTGTGGTTAGCATTTTATTTTACAAGAAATACAGTAGTGTATGTCAGTTTTGTGTAGCACAGCATTTGACTAAATTGTTCTGAACTAAAGAAATAAAAAAAGTAACTATGTGTGCACAGTAAATACAGGCCAGTATACACATGTTCCTTAGTAGTTTTTCTATTTTGACAAATGCAACTAAAAAGAGATATCAGTCTCTGTTTTTCCACCCACCATTCCATTGAAAAAATGGTAATGACATAAAGTCATAGATTTCAAGGCAAATTTTTTTTCCTGGTTATCTATCTTGAATGTACTTAGGAAAAAATATTCTTGAAGACCAGAAGAAGTTATTTTGCAGACCAGAATTTCTGGATCCTAGATAAAGTAATTGTAATTAATTTTTCTATATAAATTCAGGTCTTGAGTAACTTACGTGGTGTTAAGAAGAGACAGATTCACAGCTGAAGCTCCTTTCTACAGTAAAGATAAATAAGGATGTATTTAAAAGCCTGAACTAAACCACAAACATGAAGTCCTTTGTAATGCCTGAGGGGACAACTTAGTCTGGGTAAAAAACAATACGAGAGAGACTAAGATTGGATCTTTCTCAGGGTTTCGTAAAAATTCTGTTTATTAGGTGTGCATAACAGTAAGTAATATGAAATTGTTTTTGTGATCTTCTATAAAAGTAATACAACACAGATTTCCCCAATCTTAATCACTGACTTTTTCTCTTAGAAATTAACCTTTGAGACTTTTAATTTCTCTTGTTTAGGAAAAAAAAAAAGAAAAGGTTGTAATTCTATGTGTTGTAGTGTATATTCTATGTGTTGTAGTGTATTTTTTACATCTATATCACATCTATATATGTAACAACATTCTATTGTTTTCTATGAATGGATAAAATAGATGTATCTATTTCATATAAATAGACCACATTGGTTTGTATTAATCCAAATAAATATTACAAGATAAGACAAATGTATTGTTGTTTCCCATGTCAGCTATCGAAGCACGTCTCTTTTAAAGGTTTATTTTCTTTAAAGCAAGCTGACTGGAGAAGGGAATTTAATATAATACATACTTCTTGTTAAGTGCTAAAATGACCTCAGTCAAGGATCATGTTTGTCAGCTTCGAAACTAATACTGGCTCATTCCGAATAAACACAGATAACTCTTGCTCTCCCTCTGTTTTGATGTGAAATGGAAAATTCCAGAATACTTATCTGTCCTCAGCATTCCATAAGCTGGGCCTTTAAAATTTTAAGTGAGTGCATTTTTACCAAAACTCAATAATCTTACTTCATTTCACAGAAAATCTGCATGTCTTACTCGTGTATCCTTTCTATCTAGTAGACAGATATGAAGCTTGTCATTTTATGCATGCAATTTTTTTAAAAAGTTGCTATTTAAAGTAACAGAAAGGCAATCTCTATTAGCCAGCAGAGAACTTGAAATTAAAATGAGAAGATGGTGTTCTACAAGGAGTTCTCTTGAGGAATCAATTGGCAATTTATTTTGTCTATTCATGTTTTTAAGATGCAAGTGTTACAGATTCTGTATATTTTCTCTTTAAGACTGAAAATAAAAACTGTCATTTAGCCAAGTTGGTCTCTTACTCAGTAGAATTTGAGGATGATATTTAGAATTACAAACTGCTCCTTCCCCTGCCCCCTCCTCTGCTCCTTTTTCCTTTCCTTACCATTATGATATAAAGCTAGGGGAAGGTTAGGAACCGTTTTCTTGGATGCTTGAAATTTTTTGAGAAGAATTTATTCCATTTTTTTCCAGATTAATTCAATCAGTAGAATTTTCTTCACTCTGTACAGTACATCTAACTCTATGAAAGGAACTTTGCTCAGCACCAAGGTCAGCTCCAGTATTTGCCTCATGGCAACAGACAAGGAAAATGTTCTTTGTCTAAAATTCAAACAGTTTTTACCATTGGTTTTTATTTCTTCCATTTGTCTCCACCTTATTCAAACAGTACAGATTAATATTTTCCTCACTCAGATGGTTTAAATGGGGGCATTTATTTGCAATACTATTTGTTATAATCTACCCGATTTTTCTAATTCAAGTATCTGCAAGTAATTCTCGTGCATTGTTTCTCAGTATTGATTGGAATGAATACAGAAAAACCTTATGTTTAACCCCCTAGTTCTGGTTTTCTATCTTGCTTGGTTTTGGGTTTTTGGTTTGGTTTTTTTGGGGTTTTTTTTTTTTTTTGGTTGGTTTTGGGTTTTTTGTGGTTTTTTGTTTGTTTGGGGTTTTTTTGTTTGGTTGGTTTTTTTTGTTGTTGTTTTTTTTTGTTTTGTTTTGTTTTTTTTATTTAGTTGTCTTTTTCCTTGTCATATCAAGCTTTGTTCACTATGAATACAAAATCTTTTTACTTATTATCAAGTTCATTAACCTAATGGCATTTCTAAAAAAATGTTAAAACTTGGAATTTTTCCCTGTTACCCTAAGTGAATTTGCTATTTTTATATGCCTGCTCTCTCTGGAAACTCAGCCCCATATTAATTTTCAAGGGTTAAAACCCTTCTAAATTTCTTATTTAGAATGTAGAGCAAATATCACTATCTTTCTTGTATGAAATCAAACAAGGATGTCTGAAACTTCCCCAGGGGAATTTCCTAGACTTGAAATCCAACAAACAAAAGCAAATTGTTTTCTTGAGTAAAATTACATGCTGTTCTTCAGCGGGAGCTGTTGAAGCTTTAAAAATTTGCAGGAAATAATTGAACATTCCTTGCAGAAGAAAGAGTAAACAAAAAACATGATGCTGTAGATCTCATACCAGTGTGGTTCCTTAGGGGGAGTTCTGCACTCTACTCCATTGAAATTTGATGTAAAATACCTTCAGTGATTGGAACAGTGGCTAGAGGCCAGAACTGCTACAGTGAAAATGGGTAGCTAGAATGCAGTTACATTGCTCTTTGGTTTACCTGACTTATTAGAGTAATTCAGTGGGAGGGGGATTCAGTGTTCTTGCATGAAATCTAAATAATAAATGTCATTTTGGGCTCTATCAAGCCCAAATAATTGAATTTAGGAATCCTGCTTTTGATGTCTATTATCTACCCATCATATGCAATACACAATCATACAAAAGAAACAACCCTATAGTATGATGGATATAACAAGACATCATTCTTTCAGCAATTTCAGGTCTTTTTCCCATATTTAGTTTAATGAAGTGTAATAAACTGAAGCAAAAAAAAACTACATGAGAATAAAGCAATGGTCAAGTACATTTCAGTGTGGTTTTGACAAGTCAATTATTCATGTATTTCAAAACTCGGGTTTTCTTAGGAAAATGTATTTAATAAATTGGCATGAGTTTCTTTTAAAAATTGTAAACTTGACATTCATCTCTAAGATCAGAAATGCTCCTTTCTTCAGTGGATTCAGAACTGTGTTAGATGAGGTTGTAGATCTATGTGCTCATTTAAATCAAATGTAGCATAAGAAGTAGGGTGGAACAGCAACAAGGGAATCTTTCAAGAGAATTTGGGAACTTCTGATGCAAATGAAAACAGACTGGTCAAAGTGAGTCATTAAAAGTTCTCAGGAGAGGCATCCCATGAAACAAGACATGAGGTATGAGCTTAGGATCACAATTCTGATGCCTATCATCCTAGTCTTAGAGTTGGCTTAAGTCACTGAAAGCTCTGTTTTTACACATTTTATCTTTGTTAATATTTTTGATAAGTGAACAGTTTCTACAATAATATTTTTAGAATTACTTCTTACTTTGCCTCCTTTGACAAGACCTGAATCTACACGCATCAATGACCAAAGACATCGTCCTAGGTTAGTTTTTTTGTTCTTTTTTTGACTACTTTTATAGTAAAAGAATACATCAATCAAAACACTACATTCCCTATTTCTTCTTTAATCCAGTCTGTATTTATTTTTGTCCTTCTTTTATCATTGGAAATGATACAAGACACATGGGTAATAATTACATTTGAGTTTAAAGAAAAAAGGCTTGAATTACATATAGAAGTTAATTTTTGCCAAAGGCCTACAATGTAGTTAATATAAAAATTAAAGTTTGTTTTAAAAATTGTAATTACTTGAATGAATCAAGAATGTCATGCAAAAAAAAAAAAAAAAGGAATATATGTATGATAGATATGTCTGAAATGTTGTTTTTTCTATCTTTTTCAACACAGTCATCTTTTGGCATTGTTTTAATTAGATGTATACTGAATTTGAAAGAAATATTCTACTGTTTATACTACTCTCCATTTGCAAGGAATTTCATTAATATATGATCTTATTCAAAGGAAAGTAGTATCCAGTGCATGCATTGGTTGTCCATGACTGTAGGCAAAGATTTTTGTCTAAGGTATAGGATAAAAATTCAACCTGAAATAATTGTGTGTACACACCTATTGATCCTGTCAGACTTGGAATGTACTAGGGTTAATACGGTATGACTAATAGGAAGAGATCCCACTTTTTCTTGTCTTGTGCATGGACACACTATTTGCATGTTTCAGAGGTTCTGTGCTTGAGACTGAAAGGCCAAACAAGATGAAGACAATGATAAACAGCACTGAAATGACAACTAAGCTTCCATTAAAATAAAAAAAAAAGATAAAACCCAAGACGATAAACTACCAAACAACAAAAAATTAAAACCAGATAAACAGTAAATGGAATCCATATAAGGCATTCAATTTAGTGTATTACAAGTCCTTTGGTATGGATTGAAAAATTCCAACCTTCCAGAGAAGGTTTCTTGGGGTCACGGATTTTATGCTTAGTGCTAGGCATCACATCTTAAAAACCTATTACTTTAGCTTGCAGACATAGAATTAGGCTCTGCTATTTACTTTAACAATATATAGCACTGCAGTCAAGTTTATTTTATTAATAACAAAGGTGTGAAACTTAATCCAAAGATTCAATATGTGCAATAATGTTAGTCAGCTAATATTTGCTTTATAATCAAGGATAAGACACTGGAAAGAGTAAATTCTAAAGAGAAATTGAACCATGTCTTAAATGTGCTTATTGTCAAGCTTTGTGGTGATATAAAAACATAAATTTTCAAAAATTGTTTACAAAGAGTTTGGGCAATTAGAGAATATTTTTAATTGTCTTTCATCCCCAAACTTTTTGTGAGTCTATGATCTAATTTCTCAGAATAAGTGGTACAAAGAAAAGTGTTAGATTAACTCACCAGATATATTTTTGAACGTAAAGAGTACAGATGCCAACATAGCATGTTGGCATCTGTACTCTTTACATTCAAACGACAGACTGTGTTTTCTTCAGTAAAAATCTATACCACAATACCAACTTTTCATGTCTCAATCGATGTTGCATCATAGATGATGTTTTTAAATCATTGTATGTTGGCACCATGATATTCAAAAATGCTTTTCTATTCCTGTAACAGATAACATGTTGCTTTGACAGATGTCTGAATGAAGAGGATTTGACTTAGGATCTGGTTAGCATTTGTTGTGAATAAATGTAAGGGGAAAGTGTAAATTGATGTTGTTATCCACATTTTATTTATGACAGTAATGAAAATAGCCTAATGTAGAGTTAAAAAAGATAATAATTGGTATATAGCACATAAAAAACATTAAGATCAATGAGAGGAACAAAGATTACCATATTTTATAATTAAGTTATAAGCATAATTATTGCTTCTTGTTTTCTTTTCTTTTAGTTTAAGAAATTCAAAGGAGAGGGTGAAGCCCATGCATGCTCATTGCATCTAGTCATGATCAGCTGGCTAAAACTTGCCCAATCTGTTGGATGTGGGAAGTTTATTCAGTGGCATTTGGACAAAGAAATATTTCAGAAAGAATAATTTATTTAACATTCCTTTTAGAAAGCACATTGTGGCTCCCCATTCATTGTTCAGTCTTTCTGGATTTTCTATGTGATGATTATCACACTTTGTTAATTATATAGTGAATTAAAAAGTGAAATTATATATTTTGAATTTTCCTCCGAGGAACAAAACTAGGAATTATGATGTTTAGTAGAACTAAACTCATAGTTTAAATATAACTTGTTTAATAATTTATAGTATTTAGTGCTAAATCAGTACCATAGAAATCCTACATACTTAGAAAAAGAGAAAAAGCCTATTTAGTGAATATTGTTCTTAAAGTCATTATTTAAATCAACCATTTTCAGCAACCCTTTCTGTTCTCTACTCATTCACTGATTAATGTTGACATGATATGATTATTGTGACCGTTTTGTCTAATCTAGAAGATCAAAAAGTGCAAGAACAAAGGAAGGAATTTATATATTGCTGCAAACTCAGATGTTACCTATCTCAAACATCACTGTGATGCCTACAGAGGCTGACCTGGAACAGAGGCTAGACAGTGTTAATAGAATAAAGTAGGTATTTATCAAAAAGTATTCAAAGAATACACCTTGGGCAGAACAAGACCCTGGCTGATGCTAAACCCAAGATGGACACACCATGGGTGATCAGTCATGAGTTTTCACACTTTTATAAGTTTTGGTCCACTTACATATTGGGGTTAATTGTCCAGTTATAGCTTCAGGTTATAAAGTCCCATCCTCCCAGATTGCTCTCCTCAATTCACTGTCATTTATACTCTTTGGGACTAAAGCTGCAATGGTGTCCTTGGTTCTCAATCTGGAAAAGGATTGTTTTCACTAACTACCTTGTGAAGAGAACTTTCTAACTCTTTATATGAAGTTCAGAATGACATACTAACGCAGTACAGAATCTGGAAAATATAAAAGCTAAAACTTAAGACATCAATTGTATAGCATATATCATAGAAATAACAGCCCTTTCAGAAAAATATAGGTTTTAGAATTCTATTTATGAAAAAATATACCATTTTTATGGATGCACTCTATAGAGAATCTTTTTCCTGGACAGTAAGTTCCCCACTTACTGCACGTACTGGCTGTACTTATGTCTTTTGTGTTATATTTTCTTGTTCTTTAATATGAAATCTTCTTCCTTTAAATATAAAGTTTCAGAAATCAGCCCTAAATCACAAAAAACCCCAAATTCTTTAGCAATAAAGAAGAAATGGGAAAATGTTCAAATTGAAATAAGGTTTAATATTTTTGTTGAGAAAAGAAAATTGTGGAGAAATAATAATGACTTCTTAGACATATCTTAGACAGTGAGATTGCCAGAAAGTCCCCTTAATTTATGACATGACTTTGAAGGAAACTGTAAGACTGAAAGTGTGTTCTGAATTGTAAGGAGATTCACTGATTCCCCCAGGCAGGCAGGTGCTCAGTAATCCCTGGGAAAGCAGGGCTTCATCTTGCCTAATTGTGACTTGAGGAAGACAAGCACCATCATTCTGAACATCCCCTGTACCTTCTTCTTCCCTCACCTTTCTATAAGTGAGCATGACACCATTTGGTATGGGATATCCCTTGGCTCCTTTGGGGTCAGCTGTCTTGCCTGTGTCCCCCCCAGTCTCTTGTGCATCTGCTGCCTCCTGGCTGGTAGGGCAGTATGAGAAGCAGAAAAGGCCTTAATGGGGTGCAAACATTGTTCAACAACAAAAATAACTCTGTGTTATCAATTCTGTTTCCAGCACACAGCCCAAATATTGCCCCCATAATACCTACTGTGAAGAAAATTAAGTCTGTCCCCAAAATGAGCACAGGAAAATTCAAAGGTTGATGCTACTCATAATTAGTTTAATGGTATGTTGAAAAAAATATAAGCAACTATTAAATGGAAATATTTATGTTAATTTTGAGCATTTATTAATTTTATCCTTTACTTTCTCATACACAGCTCAGTCTAATTCCATCATATAAAGAAAAAAATCATAACGCATGTTTCCAATCATCTTGAAATCAAAACATATGACCTTACTTTTCAGCATTAAAGATATGTGGATTTGTGGTGAGCGTCTGAAGATTTAGTTTGTATTGTTAATTTGTATTCATAATTCAGAGGGTAGGAATACCTCAGTTTTTTTCCTTGTTTAGGCAAGTTAAAAATAGAGAAGTTACCCACAAATTGCCATAAAGCGCACAATTCTTTTTATTTGATCTGTGCATAAGGAAGAGTTTTGTTGTCTTCAAACTAGTTTGGGATTAAATTCCAGAATGAATGTATGGTTTTGCTCTGAAGGGTTTTCCATAAAACTGATTTAAGAAAATGAGAAAGCTGTGGGGGGAAAAAAAGTAAATTAAACTACATAAAATTCTTAACATACAAAGCTATTCATTGAAACTATATTGGAATGCATAATTATTGTCATGGAAGATTAATAAACCATCAAGAAAAAAAAATATAAACCAGAATGTAGTGACAATATAGCTATTGGTGACAAAAGTCATAAAGCCATTTCTGCCAGTTATGTTGGATTTTGTGGATATAATTAAAAATAATTAATCCATAACTACCTTCTTCAGACATCCAGCCTATGCAGTAATTGCAGAGAAGGTGACAAGCTAGTCATGCTAACTTTTTTAATGTAGAATTTTTAGATGGAGAATTTTCAGGCCAGAGAAGTGTTCCTGGATACAAACCTCAACATGGTGATATACAATGCGCTTTTGAAGTTTCTTATTTCAAATATCATAATAATTTATTTCTCTAATGCTAACACCTAACACAGACTCTAAATTAAAAGATATGATAAGAAATTTATGTTGCTAGGTTTTTCTCACCTTCATGTCCTTGAGGAAAATTAATGGAAACAGTTGTGGAACCCCAAATATCACATCCCTTATAAATTACAAATTGAAGACAGTACAGCTGACAATACATTATTATATTCACATGATATAATAGCTGATCACATTACCCAAAAAACAATCATAAAATTAATTCCCAATATCTGTTGTAAATCTCAAATGTAATGTTATAGGTAGCTCAGTACATATTGAAACAATAGTGCAATAGTGCCCAGATGACAGCAACATAACAAAAGAGGAAAGTGATTTTTGCAAACATTAAAATCCTTTTTCGAAAACATTATTGTAAGTGTACAATCAGTGGGAAACAACAAGCCATACGGTGTCCTTGCTGAATGAGCGTTTTATTCATGCAGAGGTCTAGTAAGTCAAAATAAACAACATTAAGATACCTCATGTAGGTATAATAAATAAGAAAAGATGTATAGTATTGCGTGAGAATTAAAAGTAGAACTGTAACATTTTGACATTATTTATTCTCCAAAGCCACACAGAGAATGCTTAAAAATATTACCTTTTCATAGCTAGAGTACATTGTAAACTGCATGCACAATTAGGCATAAACCTAAATGCTTATGGGTATCACTGTACCAAAGGTAAAAGTCCTTGTCATACTTTAGGACATAATAGTACAGATTTTTCTTAATATCTAAAACTAAATAAACTAGAAAACTGTAATTTTCTTCTTGCTGTCCCTTCTTTCTATTCCCCTTCTTCTGCCTTTATTAGTGTTTCTCCTGGTTTAGGGTGACTTTATTATTAATAATAGTCATAATAGCTGTCATTATTTCATTCTGCTGGAAGATTTCCTTTTACTAATGCATAAACCACTCATACAAGCTAAAGGATACTACAAGAGTAAATGTACAAGGACCACTAATTATATATATGTAAAATAAAATACGAAAACTTAGGAATAAAGTTGAAAAACTAGAGATGCTGTTACATTATTTTATGCTGAGAAACTATAGCACTAATGATCTTGTCTTGTTTTTTCTCTATGTAGTTGTCCAAGATTTTCACTAATTTAAAATGTCTTTTTATTTTACTTATTTCTCACAAGGTTATCAGAAAAGTGTCCTTTTTAAAAACATTTAGCAATGAAAATATTTACTATTTTTTCTTTTTTAATATGGATTTAAATCTTTAATGTAGAATAGCAAACTTGCATTTTTACACAACATAAAGGTTTGCTACTCTACAACTTCAGTGAAACATATTTGAAATTGTAATTATAAATATCCTAATGTGCCAACATGTATATGACTTTTTCTTAAGGAAATTACATTACTCAGACTAAGGGTTTTTAACAAATATACCTCAAGCAATGAAAATAAGTGCAAGAAGGGATGCCTCCAGAAATTTTTTTTAACTTAATGTGCTGTTAAAAAATGTAAAATTGCATTTGTTTTATTGTTAAGATCCAAATCACCCCATGTTTAAGAGGCGTTTGAACCATGATGACATGCCAAATCATTTTTGAAGCTAGGAGAAAATTTTCAAGCCTTCCAAAAGAGAACTGAAATATTTTAGTCAATGCCAGTAGCTTAGAAATAGGACACCAGTCTTTAAGGGGGCTTTGACGTAGCATGCTGCTTGTGTGTTCAAATCAGATGGAAAGTTTGCAGGCAATCCTCACAGTAGTCCTGTGGGAAAGACTAGAAAAAGAGCATGCTTTCATCAAATTTTACAAAAAATATCTGGCATTAGACGCAAAATTGTGAAACTAGTAATCTAACCACATAAAAATGAATAAAAAAGAGAGGAAAAAAAAAGAGAGAAAAAAAGAGAAGCTCTGCATCTGGAATCTCTTAAACACTGTACCCATTATGCTACTTAAGGATGAAATAATTTAGCCAGCCAACATTAGAGAAACCACAAGAAAAAATTTCATCCAAACCTCTAAATATCTGGAGTCAATTTTATTTTTCTGGAAATTTTGTTTTCATTTTCTATTTTCATTTTTTACTCCCAATCCAACCACTTGCTTTAGATAAATCCACATTTATTTGACCTGGAGAGGATATTTTACATTTATGAATTATTTTTAAGTCTCAAAATTATGAATTGTTTTAGAAAAATTCTCATAGTAAAGCTGTAAATCATAATTATAATTAAAAAGGTGTTTGAAATCCTATATTTTCTTTTCTAAAGAGCTAAAGATAGGAACACTCATCTATGTCAATTTCCATGACATAAAATTGCATTTTATCTAATCCCAAATTTATTATGGTCTAAACCTAAAGCTGAGCCACAATATCTTTCTATGAAATCAATTTAAAATTCAGGCACCTAAGTTTAACTGTCCGTGGTAAACGAGGATCAAGTAGGAGAACACAGGACAGATCAAACACTGCTAGATGGTAATGTATGAACAAATGCAGAGCCCAGTGCTGCCTATAAAAGGTGTACAACTCACCAAAAATGCACATGCATTTTAGGATGAGCTGAATAATTCTCTCAAATCTTGCAACTGAACTTCATAGACCAAATAGAACATCTAACTAAGAGATGTTATAGACAACCTGAAAGTCTTAACCTGGGGCTGAATTGCTCTGTGGATATTATTGACTATGTACATGGGAGTGCACAGATACAAAGCACAACATAGTACTATCCATCATTGTCCTCAATGTATTTGCACACAGAAAAATTGTTCACAAAAACAAATTAAAAAAAAACCACACCCAAAAGTGCACATAAAATGTTACTAAGTCTCCAACTGCACTTAAACCAATACAACTTGCTAATCTAAAATCTCTCTACATTGCCAAATGAACCATAAATTAATTTCTTTCCACAGAGAAAACAATTAAACAGTTATAACATGCAAAAGTGCCTCAAAGCATGAAAGCTAGAAATTCATGGATAGTGAATTTGTATTTGAATTGGCCATTATTTCTTGAATATTTTCAAGTCATAAAAGCAACTGTACAAATGATACTTGAAAATGATCATAACTATCCAATCAGTTTGAAATTTTACAAGATAGTACCATTTGCATGCAATAATATGAACACGAGTTTTTAAGGTACTCAGATAAGTCTACCAATTAATGTTATTATACCCAGTATGTGTTTTCTGGTAACTTTCCATTTCACATGCTCCTTATCATAATCAAAATGGTTTTTTAGATAACTATCTTTTGAAGTTTTCTACAAAACAATTCATGTTCAATATTCCAGTTTTTACCTAGAAACCTGTGAATCAACTGAGGCATGTTCTTACAAAATAATCATCTCTGTAGTCTTGAAGCTGCCAAAAGGCTGGTAAGAAGTAGGAAAAAGAACTTTTTTAGGGGATGAGACATGAATGGGAAAAGTTAGTTAAAATGTCATTAGTAAAACAAATTTAAAAATACTTTTTTATTAAGGAGGAAGAAAATATGAATTATTTTTAAAAATATCTGTTTAAAGGAAAAAAAAGAGGGCAAAATTAAGACCTACATTCTTCATGCAAGTGTGTAAGCATATGGTATGATACTCACTCTGCCAAGTTTGTGATATTGATACTTTCCCAGAAAACAGTCTTTCTCTGAAGGTGTCTTGTAAGGTACTTTGTTAAAATTTATTATTACAGATAAAATAAAAATATTGAAGTAATAAGATTTGACAAAATATCTAGAACACCTTGTGATTAACAGAGAAGCTGGAAATTCTATTTTCTATATGGGAATGTTTGATATTGGTTTATGACTAAGACATCTGAATGCAAAATATACACTGGAATGTGAGGCTTCAGTATCGTAATGCACCATTCAAGATTTTTAATGCTGAAGATTCATGAAATTTTATTGTTATATATCCATAGGACAGAACAAAACACCCTACCTTAGAAAACATAAAACAAACTCTACTAGTAATGGTCAAATAATGCTTATAAAGAATAAAAATATTTTGGAAGAGTTAAAGTGAATGAAGATCATGCAAATATATTGTTCCATAAGCATGAACACCATGACAGTATGATTTATTATTAGGAAGCTTTAAGTTACAGAATCACAGAATCATGAGGTTGGAAGAGACCTCTAAGTTATGTGAATCTGGTGTTTACTAAAATGTAGATACCTTCATTGTACCTTAAAATCATTATACCATAATGTGTGTAGTTGCCTTTATTCCTGGAATATAAATCATTGCTTCTAAAGCATTTAGTAGAAAACCATTGTCAAGGTTACTAGGTTTTTCTTCCAAACCTGTATCAAAACACAGCGTGTAAAGTATAATTGCAAGAAAAAAAAAATCCCTGTTTTAAGGGTAAGAACATTTAACTTGAATACTTCCACTGGCTTCCTGGTTTTTTAGATGTGTAAAGACTGAAACACTTTCAGTTATTCACCTAACAAACTGAATTGTATACTGCTGTCTTTCCTTTCTTTACTACCTAGGAAGTAGTAAATGTAGTGCAGGATTCAGATAAATTGTAGAGGTGCTGCTTTAATTTAGCTAGTAAAAAACTCTGCTCACAGTTTTAACACTTTCTTTAATTAATATTCTCTATATCAAAATTTAAATCACAGTAAAATATTTTCTCTGTGAGAAAACAGCAACTTTCTCCACACTGATAATACTGGCAATTTACAAAGTTTGTGTTCTGAGCTTTTTGACCTTCAATGCTCTTGAGATTTCTGATAGTTTGGGGGGAAAAATATGTCTCTTATAAGGCTTTAGGCTGTACCTTTTTTTCTTTTCTACCTCCATACACAAGTTATGTTAACTTGATTTTTCATGGAAAGTAATAATTTAAATAATTTAACTGACCTATGCGAAGGATTGCATTTTTTTAGTCTAGTTTAGGTTTTTCACTTCTCCATGAACACATATTTTCACTGATATCCAATAAAATTCTCAAACTCCAGAAGTCCATATAAAGCTTTTTATAATTTGGTGGAAATCTGGAAATTCACTTAAATCACAGCTAAGGACTTTTTAAATTTCTCTTGGGTTGGCATCACAATTCCAGAATTTGATTTTGTGAAACATTTTTTTAATTTCATGTCTATATTTCCTAATGTACAGGTTATATTTGATTGTACCATTCTTCAATTTAAAATAAAAGTTTTCTTTAATTTTGAAAGAAAATTCCATTCCTATCTCAGTCCCAGTTTTGGAAAGCTAAGAAAATAATATTTTTAATACCGTCCCAAATGCATAACCTTATATCTTTTCTATTTCATTCTCCTATCACATTCTTCAAACCATGTATCAGTATATACTAATGTATTATCAATCTACAGACCACAACATTATAAAAATTTAAGAGAATGCCTTCTGGGTACAAATGACCCACAGTTTGAAGGGTTTATTTCATTAATATGCCACATTTAATACTTCAAGTTTAGGTTTTCTTTTTCCTGGTTTTTTTTTGTTTTTTTATGTTTATCTTAAGTTGGGTCAAACTTCAGGACACAGTCCAAGATTGCTTTTTTGGGCCTCCTCTAATGTCATCATTAGAAAAATAAAACCCAAATACGTAAAAAATATCATTATTTCTTAATTTTTCAATAACTCTTTGATGAAGATTTTTTTTGTTGTGACATCCATAACATTCCATTTTTATTATTTGAGTTTTCAAATTAACAGTCTGAAAATCAAGATTTTTAATAAAAAAATTAATGTCAGTGCTGTTATTTATCCCCATCACACTAAGTCACTAAAAATCTCAGTAGACTCTTTTAACATTCTCTACAAAGGGATTTGATGGGAATACGTTCTACAACATAAGATGTTTTTACTTCATTGTCTCCTACATCAGTAATGAACTTTTTATTTAATATATATCTAACCAAGACTAAATGAAATCCAGCCAATGATTAACATTTCATTTCCTGTGATAAATGGTGGAGAAAGAGACTGTAAATCTATGTCTAATTAATTCTACTATTAGTATTACTTCATCCATTTTCATAAATAACATTTATCTGATTTTATTTCTCTTATAAAATAAAATTAAAGACAAAGTCTGTACCAGTTTTTTCCTGATTTCTCAGTTTATATTGGCCACTCCAGCATAAATACAAAACGTTACTTCTTTGCTCACAGATATGGGATTTGTTATTCCAAATAATTTTTAGTATATATATCCCAGTGATCAAATATTCGAGGGCTATAAGACTCTAAGGCTATCACTGTGTTTAGAGACTTTAGAAATGTCCTTTATTGGACAGGATATAAAGCCTTAAAATGAAGAGCTGATCAGTCTAGTTTAGCTCTCATAAGGTCAAGGAGAATCAGAGAAACATACCTTTCCTTTAAAGATCCCTAAACTTTTCCTGACTGTTGTGTCTAACCTGATCATGAAAACACGCATTGAAGAATAAATTTCAGTGTCCCTCCTTAGCTACTTAAGAACTATGTTTCTGACCCCTGGTAGGCACAGGTAACAACAGATTCCAAGGTTTAAAAGAAAAAAGCAAAATAAAATGAGAAGGAAAAATAAGGTATGTAATATAATATTATTTCTTTACTTCCTTCTCTGACTTTTATGCAAAATGATTGAGTCTACACCCCAAAGAATATTTTACTTCTCAATAATTTATTACAACACTGTCATATGATATAGCCATATTCTGTATTTAATATGTTGAAACCCAGATTCTCTATTTTTAAGTGCATCTTACACAATGTATATAAAGCTGCTTAGTCAGATCAATATTACTTTGATATGCTATTTCTTAGTACAGGAATTCATAGTTTTAATAGAGTGAAATGTGTTTCTTGCCTTTTGACAATTTTTTACTATGGTTGCAATTCCTCAGAGATTGATATTGTCTATATTTTTTTTTTCTCTTTAACACCAGAAAACTGTTTGCAGAAAAAATACTGACGAGAACGAAGTCCAAAACAAACTTGCTTCATATCCAGCTGAAAAACTAATAAAAAGTTCTAATTAGACTTGCATTACTGGGATTTTTAAATGATGTTATATCCTTTTTTTTCTTTTTCTGTTCCTGTCTGTTTTAGGATTTCTTACAGCCACTGCTCCCCCACACTATCGATGATGTTCCCCTGTAGAGCATGTCAAAAATTTTATCAAACTCATTGTATAAATTTTGTTGCTGAAATTGGTTTCTTAATTTCTCCCTATAACAGGAAAACATAACTGACTTTATTTTAGATGTTTAATTCTGGGACATATTTAAATATCATTGATTATTGATAGTTTGTTCAATACCTTGTTCTACTAATATTCTGAAGAGTTATTCCATAATCTCCAATCTTCTGACCATTTTTTTTC
Organism: Passer montanus; assembly: GCF_014805655.1. Taxonomy (NCBI): domain Eukaryota; kingdom Metazoa; phylum Chordata; class Aves; order Passeriformes; family Passeridae; genus Passer; species Passer montanus. The sequence goes on along the minus strand of NW_024367708.1, from coordinate 9,735,967 downwards.
TATTGTCATGATATAAATAATTTTCAGACAGATAGCAACATAGGTGGTGATTTATTAATTCAAAAAGACTGAAATGAAGATGCATTGTCCCAAGGAGAATTATCTAACTGAAGAAATTTTAAGTAAATAATTTAAATTTCTTGCAGATATATATTTAGTTTTATATACGACAGGGACAGGGGCACAAAATTAAAAATCTTCTTGTGATTTAATTCAGGAGAAACTGTGAGAAAAATTAGTTTACTCGTAAAAATTTTCACTTTGTGACCAAAGAACAGTGACAATGAAAGTCTTCATGAAGCACAATGGGCAAACATAATTAGCTGTTGACCACCTGATTTAAACTCACTTAAGGTATTTCAGTTAGGATCTATAAGACATATCTTCATCATGAAAAATAGTGAGGGAAAAAATATGTCTCTGTGTTACTAAACATCCATTTTGAAAACTGAAATAAACTTTGTTTTGGAACAGTCAGGCTCTTTAAGATCTTAGAAACTTGTAATATTATCTTCCAGCACACGAATCTTCAGAGGCCACTAGAGAAATCTCAGTACTAAGGTTTTGTAATTTATACTCTACAGAAGAAAATCACTTGCAGAGTTTTGTATGTGAAATGTAAAACTTTTTCAATAAAAGGATATTAATCACACTTTTCAAGAATTAAGTAAGTAACAGAAAGAGATTAAAGGAGTATTGAAAATGTGTGCAGGACAAGTAATTAGAAAAGAAGGAATTAAGAATAAAATGAAGTGTGTATTATGCTCATACTTGAAGTAAGTGAAGTACACAGTGAAATAAGAAAATTAGTAAGGAAACCAGGAAAGACTCAAAGAAATGTGCAATTTTCCTAGATTTTTACATATCTAAACCAATTTCATTTTTTCTCTGTTCTTAATTCCCTGACAGTACAACTTAAGAAGAGAGGTTAAATGAGAGGTTCAATTTGCCATAGGAGACTGTAGATGCTGAGATATGAAAAGGATGCATAAAGGCAACAGATGCAGCCCTACGATTTTAGTTGTATGAAGATAAAATGGGAAGGAATTTGGCTCTGCTTGGAAGTGTTTGAAGTCACAGTAATTTAATGGGATAGAAATAAAAAAGCAAACCACAGGTATCATATTATGCATAAGAGGAACATAACAAGTTACTCTTAAAAGAACAACAGTGACAATTCGTGACAATTCCATTGCTCTGCATGCAATTACAAAGTGTATTACTCACTTTTTAGGGGCATCATAAAAGGACAGATTTTTACAACAGTAATTTAATTTACCTAATGATGCCAATTCCTTAAGTGGGATACATAAGGAAAAACCATTCAGCTTGTTGGCTCTATCTGTAGCACGAAGACATAAAAGAAGATTTGGTCCTCTGCTATTTCTCAGAACTGTGCAACAGAACTACAACCAAAACAAATGTGTACGTCCATACTGTACATCTGAACTTCTTAAGGCATGTGTTGATATTTATGATCTTACATTTCATACTTTACAAAGGTGTTTTATTCTTTAATGCCAACATTAAAGTTGTAATTGTCAGAATTAATTTAAAACAATCAAAAATTGCAAAAGAACAGAAAAATTGTTTCAAATTCAAATGAAATCACTTATGCTTAGAATTTTTGGAAGTTTTTCCTGAATATTGACTAGGAAAAAAAAAAAGCCTAGATTCCTCTGGAAAAAGGATATTTGCACTTGCTGCACTTTCAGCAGATAGCAGAAATTATTGTCACAGAATGGCAAATATAATATTAGTGAATAATTTATTTCAATTTTTTCCAAAATGGCATATGGAAACATAGTTGTTTTTGATAAAGTTATTATCCCTAAGCAGGAAACTGGTTTTGTTTAATAGCTTTATTCTTATGTAGTGAGCCTCGGGTCTGGACATAAGAATAGGACTGAAGCAAATATTACAATTATGATTGCTAGTAGTATTATCTAGTCAAAAATCTGCCAGAAGCTGTTATGCTAGGTGCTGCATGAGCACAGAACTGAAATATATATCTTTTAAAAGAGTTCTTGCTAAAAGAAGCAATGAAAACAGGCAATTTTCCCAGAATTTCACTTGGGAACACTAATATCACTTCTAATATATTTTCTGGTTATTTCAATAAATGCTAAGACAATTGGATCACAGGCCATTATTATATACTAGGAGCAGAAAATCTCTTTCTTTGAAATAATAGTAATAATAAACTGGCCATACAAACACTCTTAGATAACATTTTTTCTGTTATATTGGAGAGACTATGACACATTTTTTCTACTTATTACATTCTCAGAAGTGAAAAAACAAAATAAAGGGTTTTATTGCAAAAAAAAAAAAAAAAAACTTCAGCAAAAGAGTTGGATTAAGGTCTTATTCTGAATGCAGGTCTAACTCGATAGACCAGGCACAGTCTTGAGGCACAATTGATTCTATGATACATTGTTATCCAGAAAATACATTTCAAAGTAGTACTGCAGAAAGAATTATGATGCAAAAGTGACACTCTAGTACTCTTCCTTATTAGCTTTATTTTTTTTTAGTTTAAAGGTGGACAAAAATTCAAGAAAAATCCTGAAATACAATATCTCAGCAGGTTTTATGACAATGTCTTTTTAAAAAACAGAATTTTTTAATAAGCTACAAAAGACAAAACTTAGATCTCCTACAGCAGTCACAGGGACAGAGTACTAGAACCCTGACTTTGGCTGAAATGCCCCCATGTGTAGGAGGATTACAGGACTGTGGGGAAAATGATGCCTTGCAAAAAGACAGAATTAACAAGTGAGATGGCTTCAGCACAGAAAAGTCTGATTCAGAATAATTGCAAATCAATCTGAACACTCAGGTTGTCTTCCATACCCAGAATAAAAGGTAAAACATTGATCAATTTATTTTACAGTAGAATATTTTACACTACCACTAAATTTGTCTAAACCATATGTTCTGAGATTAGAATTTCATTGATGAGTTTCTGGCATGGAAATATTACTATTCAGATCTGATTAGTGTCAACATCTTCTCATATGAATTTGTCTCCAGACTTGCAGTCAGATAAAGCCCTAAATAATTTCCTGGAAACAGGCAAATCCTAAAGTACAGGGTAACAGTTTTCTTATGCACAGGAAAGAGTACTAATTTCTACAACAGACTGATGGGTCATTTTTTACACCAGTTTAATTGGACACTAATTTTCTGAGCAGAGAGCTTCCAAATGACAATGGACATTTGCATCAGAAGAGTCATGTGTGTTCTTCTTTGCTTTACCATTTTCTTTTCTTCTGGTAACTGATTTGTCACATGCCTGGAAACAGAAATCCTTCTAACATGCACATAGTTCATCCATAGATATTCTTCCAGTCATCCTTGTTCTGAGATCTCAAAATGAAACTATTTTAATGTCCTTCCTGAAACAGCTCTGCAAGCTTGCCATGTTGCTTTTTATTCTTTATTCTGTTCCTGAATGTGGTTGAAATGGCTTTAGCTGTGGCTTTGGTAGCTGCTGCTGAAGCTGCTTGGCAGCGCAGCAACTCGGTTATAAAACTGCAGATGTCTGGTGTCAGTATTATCTATACATCTATGCAAGGCTCTGTAACTTCCAGATATCCAAGTCATAAGTGTAAAATATCATGTTATCCAGAATATCAAAATAACAATTTTTTATATGAACCTAACAGTCCATCATAGAGTTTTTCATGGAAGAACTGCAGATTAATTTTCAAAGGTAATTAAAATCTCCACACAGAAAAAAAAATAAAATTCTAAAGGTATGTTAAGAGCAAAAAGAAGAATAAAGAAAACATGGGTGCATTCTTTGATTAAATTTATTACCTCACAAATAGGACGGAAGATACAGCAGAGACATTTATTGCCTTTTTTGCCTTTAAAACCAATGATGGGTTCAGGGAAAAAAAACAGAGCCCTGGACTGGAGGACTGTGACTGGGAGAGTGGCACATTCCCCATGGCTTTGAGCTTGTATGGGATTTACAACAACTTAATGCCCTTAAGTCCCCAGAGCCTGATGAGATTCATTCAAGAGAACTGAGAACATTGGCCAATGTTATTGAGAGAGGTGTCTCAGTTATTTGTCAATGGCATTGGCACTCTAGAGAGGTCCCAGCTGACTGAAAGCTAGCAAATATTATTCCAGTCTTTAAGAAGGACAAGAAGGAAGACCCTGATAATTATAATTCAGTGCCTGAAAAAAATATGGAGAAGATTATTCTAGGACATATTGAAAAACACTTGAAAGACAATGCAGTCATTGGTTAAAGCTAACATGGGTTCATGAAGGAAAAGTTATGCTTTAATAATTTAATAACCTTTTTTTGACAAGGTTACCCATCTTGTGGGTAAGGGAAATGTAGTGGATGTGAGGCAAGGGTGAGAGATTTTAGCAAAGACTTAATCCTGTCTCTCAGACTATCCTGGACTAATTATCCAGCCTACAGCCAGACATGTAAACAGTATGAGGGGTGAACGTGCCTGAATTGTTGGTCTCAAAGTGTTGTAGCAAATGGGGTGACAACAGGTTAGTGATCAGTCACTACTGGTGCTCCCCAAGGCTTGGTTTTAGGACCAGTTCTCTTCAATATTTTTATCAATTACCTAGGCACATGAGTTGAGGGCACAGCTCATGAAGTAAGTTTGACAATAATAATTTAGGAAGTAGGCATTGATTTCCTCAAGGGTAAAGAGACCTTAGAGGGAGGATCCTGACAGATTAGAGTGCTGGGTAATAACTAACTGTATGAAATGCATGAAGGAGAAATGCTGGATTCTGTCCCTGGGTCAGTGTAATCCTGGATGTATTTCTAGACTGGAGGACACGAGTACAGCTCTGCGCAAAAGGAACTGAGAGTTCTGATAGATCATAAGGTCCATATGAACCAAGAGTGTGCCCTGAAAATCATCTGTGTGGCAGCCAGGCACATCCTGGGGTGCCCAGTGTGGCTGACTGATGAAGAGAAGTGACTGTCGCACTATACTCGACATTGTTGCAGCCTCACCTTGAATTCTGTGTGCAGTTTGTGGTTCCACTATGTAAAAAGAATGGATTAGAATAGAAATATTAAAATGTACCCCAAAATAGGGTAGCAAATATTATGAAAGAACTAGAGGGTGTCTGGGGATAGTGTCTGGGGATCTAAGGTTTGTTCAGCTTAGATGGGAGGAAACTGCAGGGACATGTTGCTGTGTACAACTTCCACACCAGGGTAATCCAAGAGGGAGCTACTGACCACTTCTTTCCTCTTCAGTGAGAGGAGAATGTGAGGGAATGGCTCATAGCTCTGTCTGACCATCACTGAGAGGGTGGTCAAACATTGGAACAAACTTCCTAGAAAAGTGGTCATGGCCCCAAATCTGTAGGTGCTTGAGAAGGATTTGGACAATGCTCTGAGACAGATGGTTTAAGTTTAGGTTGCCCTGTGTGAAGTTAAGAATTAATGATCCTCCTGGGTCCCTTCCAACTCAGGAAGGATTTATGATTCTATGGAGAAAAAAACAAACAAACAAACAAACAACAACAAAAAAAAACACCACAAACAAAACAAAAACAACAAACAAACAAACAAACAAAAAACCACCAAAAACTGTGCTTCTTGTTTTCTGTGGAAGCACTAAAGTTTTGATTCTTTTGCACATAATGAGTCCATAGAAACCTGATTTAGATCCCCTAAGCTTTGTTTGCGGTCAGTATACATACTTCTAGGAATGATTCACTTCATGTTGGTATAAGTGTTTAAAATTAGATTTAAAAAAACCATTTCTCCAGAGATGCTGGTTTGTCTGCATCCATATATAAAGGACAATAGAGGATTTCCAGAGAAAGTTCCAATTTAAATGTCAGACTTTTAAAAAATCTGTTTTAGATGATATGATGCTGTCTTCTCTCTATTATCCTATGAATAATCCAAACTGTCTTATGAATGATCCTGTGAAATGCAGACATCTGCTCGAGAGTCTGATGACAAGTATGATAAACACAAGAAATTAATAACATGAGATAGATTTTACAAATATGTTAGGTACCACCATGTGGTTTCAAATTAGAGGCACATATTTTACAGCCACACTAAAACCAGATATTAGTGATGATTTTTTTCTTCATAATTTTACTTCAGTTTCTTCTATATATTAAAAACACTCAGTAAAAAGACTCCACAGTTCTAGATTTTTGCTTGCCTTAAGTGTACAACTGTTCCCTTTCTCATTACTGTTTATACCTGTTATTTCAGCACTGGATGTAATTTAACTACCATAATGTGAAATGAGAACATTCTATCATTTTTTAGAGGTAACAGATGCAGTCCCTGCATAAAATGGTATCTATTGCTTTTGCTTACTTTGTGTTGCATAACCAAGCTCTATCTCTCTGGTGCTTACAGGCTGACACATTGCTGCAGCCCCATTGCCTAGGCAGGTTGCATGCCGCTGCTCAGTAACAGTTTAAATTCCATTTCACTGAAAATACTACAGGAAACAGGTAGCAACTATTAAATTCCATTTTATGCGCACAAGAATTCTTTCCCAAGCCAGTCTTTTTTACAGAAATATTAAAGGTTCTACAAATGTTTATATATCAAGTCTTTTAACCCTTTTGAGTACTTCATGGCTTAATTAGCCATAATCATTAAATGTGGCAAGTTTAAGCAATCACAAGTATTTAGCAATCAATTTCTAAAATTTTCATAATTCCTAATTTCTCTGGGGAGGTAATTCTGATCTGAAATTCAGAATAAAAGCAGAAATCTGTCCATTTTTCTTTGCATCTCTCATGGCCTAGAGGGTTATCCAACCTTCAGGTGTGCACAGGTAGATGGTCAGTAGTACCAGAGAAGTGATTGTTACCCCATAACAGGCACAGATGAGGCCGCAGCTGCATCAAAACTGTGTTCAGGTTTGGGCCACTCATGACAAGAAAGACTTTGAGCTGCTGTAGCATGTCTAAAGAAGGGAAATTACTCTGGTGAAAAGTCTGAGCACAGAACTTATGTGGAGCAGATAAGGGTGCTGGTGCTGTTCAGTCTGGAGCAAATCTGTCCTGACTTGCGGGGTTTTTTAGAGTTTTGTGTATTTTTTTATGATTATCAGTGTTTTCTCAGGATCTGTCCAGTTTCTTGGTACCAAGCTTCAGTTCAAAGATGCCAGCTGCACTCTTCTGGTTCCCAGACCTAGTTCCTAGGCTCACAGTCCACAAGAAGACAGTCAATTTCTCTGTTCGCATTTTTGGATCAGCATTTTCTCCTGTAAAATATTTTTTCCCTTCTAACATTTATGGCTACTTACATCAGCATCAGTTTCTTCTATATATTAAAAAACCCAACAAAACAAAACAAAAAAACAAACAAACAAACAAACAAACAAACAAAACCCAAAACAACAAAACAAAGCAAAACCCACCAAACTGATAAGGTTCTCATTATTTTTGTATTTTTAAATACTTGAATTTGTTAATTTGGATTAATATAATTTTACTGTCATTTCTGACTCAGCTTCATCTTGCCTATTCTCTGAAGCTCATACACTGTATAGATAGTACATTCAGGTTTTCTACTGGTGTCTTGAAAATTGTTCCTTCCTTCTCTCTAAATGAACATATAAATGTTAAATATGCATATGGTCAAGTTTCCAAGTTTCAGAAATCAACAGAATTGTATTGTCATACCAGAGACCTGTCACAACAAGAAGACTTCAAGTTCTACTAGTGTCATTATCAAAAATACATCTGAAATATTATTTCCTCATGAGATATGACATCTGAATTTTTATGAGCTGTAATGCATCCTATATCCTGTTTGAAAACTGTTTTATTTTCAAGAAAGAGTCACAATAGCCATCAACACTAATACTTATGTTTTTCTTGCGAATGCACTTAAAAAGACAGTGGCATATGTTGTGTTAATATTTTTGAAGAGACTCTAAGGAATGTTCTTTCTTGGTGACTTTATCAGGGTTCCACAAGGGACACAAAAGACCATGTCAGTTCTGAAGATGTCACCTCCTCTGTCTCAGTAAGAAACCAATATGCAGTTCTTTCTGCACATTAATAGCTGAATGATGGTGATTCATCTATGTCCAAAGTCACTGAAATGCTAGATGTTATATGGTTCATTCTGCTCTGGGATTTTCTCATTCAAATAGTTTCAGTACTGAATTGAACATTCTTTGAAGTTTGGAAACTGACTCTCAAATTCCAGTGGTTTACTAAAAAATTAGTATCAGAATTCTATGTAAGACCAAATCCCCACAAAATTTATAATATGCATACATTCTCTAAGAGGGACACATGCATATTATAATTTAATGTTTAAGACTAGGAAGAAAAAACACCTTTTCAATTTGACCATAGAACATCTGATATTAATTACACTTTTTTCCCCCTGTAATCAAAAATTAACAGAACATTTCACGGGCCTTTTCAATTGTTCATCTAAATGGAGAATTTTTAAAATTATTGTTTATATTTAATCATACTCATAGTTCGTTATCTTCCCAAATAAGGCCACATCTAATCTGAAATTAAAAAAAGAAATACTAAAAAAGAAAAATAAAATCAAAATCCTTCTTGGGAAAAAAAAAAATTGGAAAAATAGCAGGTATCTAGTAAAGAAATTTGCAAAAAACTCTACTAATTTATGTTATCTATTGCTAAATATGAAATTGCCACAGTATTTTTTACTATTCTATGCACTGACACTGTCCACATAATCACTTATTTTCAATTCTAATTTTTTATTTCTTCCATGAATGTTGGAAACACTCAGTAAAAAGACTCCACAGTTCTAGATTTTTGCTTGCCTTAAGGCTACAACTGTTCCCTTTCTCATTACTGTTTATACCTGTTATTTCAGCACTGGATGTAATTTAACTACCATAATGTGAAATGAGAACATTCTATCATTTTTTAGAGGTAACAGATGCAGTCCCTGCATAAAATGGTATCTATTGCTTTTGCTTACTTTGTGTTTCATAACCAAGCTCTATCTCTCTGGTGCTTACAGGCTGACACATTGCTGCAGCCCCATTGCCTAGGCAGGTTGCATGCCGCTGCTCAGTAACAGTTTAAATTCCATTTCACTGAAAATACTACAGGAAACAGGTAGCAACTATTAAATTCCATTTTATGCCCACAAGAATTCTTTCCCAAGCCAGTCTTTTTTACAGAAATATTAAAGGTTCTACAAATGTTTATATATCAAGTCCTTTAACCCTTTTGAGTACTTCATGGCTTAATTAGCCATAATCATTAAATGTGGCAAGTTTAAGCAATCACAAGTATTTAGCAATCAATTTCTAAAATTTTCATAATTCCTAATTTCTCTGGGGAGGTAATTCTGATCTGAAATTCAGAATAAAAGCAGAAATCTGTCCATTTTTCTTTGCATCTCTCATGGCCTAGAGGGTTATCATACCTTCAGGTGTGCACAGGTAGGTGGTCAGTAGTACCAGAGAAGTGATTGTTACCCCATAACAGGCACAGATGAGGCCGCAGCTGCATCAAAACTGTGTTCAGGTTTGGGCCACTCATGACAAGAAAGACTTTGAGCTGCTGTAGCATGTCTAAAGAAGGGAAATTACTCTGGTGAAAAGTCTGAGCACAGAACTTATGTGGAGCAGATAAGGGTGCTGGTGCTGTTCAGTCTGGAGCAAATCTGTCCTGACTTGCGGGGCTTTTTAGAGTTTTGTGTATTGTTTTATGATTATCAGTGTTTTCTCAGGATCTGTCCAGTTTCTTGGTACCAAGCTTCAGTTCAAAGATGCCAGCTGCACTCTTCTGGTTCCCAGACCTAGTTCCTAGGCTCACAGTCCACAAGAAGACAGTCAATTTCTCTGTTCGCATTTTTGGATCAGCATTTTCTCCTGTAAAATATTTTTTCCCTTCTAACATTTATGGCTACTTACTTCACCCATCAACACATATCCCCTAAATCTTTCAAGAAAGCTTTGTGTTAAAGCTGACCTTTTCAGCATTGCATGAAGATTAAAAGATGAATTGAAAGAACAAATTTAGTAGCATATAATTGATAATACTTTCTAGTCTAATGAAGACTGTGGCTTCATAAAACTCTGATTGTTTTTATAATCTTCTAGCTTCATACACATTTTAAATGGCACACCAAATGGCCATAACAGAACCTTGTAGATTCTTTATATCATTAATAAATCCTGCTCCTATTTATTCAGCATATCTTAAATTAAAACTTTTATAAACATTCTATTCTTTCAAAATCTAGAAGTAAATAACCTCTAAACATTCAAGGAAAAACATTAATAATATAGATAGATGAACGTCTGCTTGAATCTCTGTTCAATGGTTTTGTAAATGACATCAGAATTTATTCTAGATTTAAAAACCAAAAAGAATGAATATTTTCTCAATATCTGTCCAAAATCTGAAAATGTGTAGATAAACAAATCAAAAGTGGAATATTAGAGCAAATGTGTATAGTATTGTTACACTGGAATGCTTTCAGATTTTTTGGTAAATATATTAAAAATCTGATTTTTTTTTTCTTATGGTGGGTAATTTATTTGACAATAAAACAGTGTATTTTTAAGTTTATTGGATCAAGAGCTTAACAGTGTTTTATTAACATTTATAACAAATTCATAAAGTTTTCTTTATCTATAGTATTCTACTGCTCTAAATTAGCATCTAGTGTTCTGTTATTCACTAGATATGTCATCTCATCATGGAAAACTGTCACATTCATCAAGAGGTGTATGCCCTTGGCAAATTCATGCTAATTGTTCCCTAAACTCCTTATTGTCTTCCTGTGCTTAGACATATTTACAAGAAAAATTCCTCAAAAATCTTCCTAGTATGTTGACCGGCCTGCAGTTCCTTAAGCCCTCCTTTTTGCTTTTCCTGAAGATAAGGGAAATATTTCCATGACTTGCTTGACTATTTCTCATACAATATTTTTCCATTTATTGAATGTATTTTGACAATTTTTCAAAAGAATGTAAAATGCATGTGGCCTAAAATCAGCACTGATCTGATTAAGACCTTATTTACATTTATTTAGATTTAAAGCTATTCCAATCTGTTCTATATCTTTGTACTTAGAGAATCCTATTGTGCTGATTAAAATTAATAGAATATGAAATCAAAAATTAGTGTGCTTGATCATAAAAAATTTTACACTTTGATGCCTTGGATTTTTATCATACCAAATAGCTACTTTGATAGTGTTAGCTGTTAATTTTTGTTGAGAATACACACTTGATGAGAAAAGCAGGATACATTTAAACATATTCAACAGGAAAAAAAACAACCTGGGGAAGTTTCAATTTTTGAAGATTGTGGACAGATTGTAATAAAGTGTAAGGTTACACCATAGAAGGACAAGAGGAAGACAAACACTATTTGTGCCACCATAATATTGTTGACTGCAGTGCTATCAGCTTTCGTTTCTATGTAAGAAAATTGAGCAGCATAGTAATTCAGTGTGAGAAAATCTCAGTTAAGAGAATTCTTGATCTTTTATCACTCTTTCACTCACTCTTCTAGCTGTCATTAGTATGCATTGTCCCTCTGAGGCTCAGAATGAGAAAAATCCCCTGGGAGCATTTGTCAGTGAATTGGCTGGCAAGCTGAGTTAAAGACCTCATACTGCCATTGATGTCTGTATCAGAAGGTCATGAAGTGCTCTACATCTCATTGCATTGCGAAAAACAGACCCAAATTTATGCATTGATTACCACATATAGAAGAAAAAACCACAAATTTCATAACAGATGGTCCTCTAATAGCCAACCAAAGGAAAAACCCAGAGACATACTTCCATTTTCTACAACACATTTTTAGTTTAGAATGTTTTCTATTTTACATCTGTTCAAACACTGGCATGCATCTAAAATTTGCTCTTGAAACACAAATAGTACAGTAGAGCATCTACTCACAATGTAATTATCAGAGTAATTGTTTACATGCTACAAATCCTTAAGTGAGTGGGTAATATGACAATGGTGATTACACACATCACCTATATAATGATATAGATCAGAGACAGTTTTGTTTCACATAAGGAAATGTGTACTGTTTTAGAAAACAGAGGGCCAAATGTAGAACTCTACACAAATTTAGAAAAGTAGCAGTGATGGTATGTTCCAGATTAAAACTGAGATAAATATTTTCAGAGAGTTTACAAAAATACAGCAAAATTAAGTTATGGGACTTGTTTGTTTTGGCTTCTTGGTGGTGTTTTTTTACTCCAAACCAGAAGCCCACTAAGGTAGTCACTTAAAGATCATGGATTATTTTGCCTATTTTTAAAGTGTCAATAGCAAGAATGTATTGAGTGAAAGTTTTTGTTCATATTCAAATTAATTCCTGTCTTTTCTAGCAATTATATTATTTTGGGTGCATTGTTGCACCCAAATACATGCATACATTATAAACATTTGTTCATATTCAAATTAATTCCTGTCTTTTCTAGCAATTATATTATTTTGGGTGCATTGTTGCAAATACATGCATACATTATAAACTATCATCCATCCTACCTACATTTGTAATGCTATAAAAGCATGCAATAACCTTGTATATTACTTATTCTGATTTATTTTGGGACCTTTAAAAAATGTCTTGACATTATTTTCTACACAGCTTTGAACCCAGTATGAGAAACCAAGAAATTAAATTCTTATTTAGAAATCACGTAACAATGGACTTGAACAGGAGTAAAAAAATTGAAATAAATACTCTGTCCACTCACAAAATTGCATCATGCAAGTACCAGAATCAAGCATTTGTCAAGCCATAATTGAAAAGCCGAGAAGAGTTGCTATCAGTCTTTATAAAATATCTTGGTTTCAATTTCCAAACTTTTGCCAAAGTTGACAGGCATAGAGCAGGTAATGAACCATTCCTACTGAATTAATAGCTAAAGAAATTCTCCACATTTCTGACATCAGTTCAGAGTTCATTAGCTTACACATTTTGGTTGGATGTCAGGAATTCATGGGATGCCAGACTGGATTTTTGAGCCTCACTACCACTGAAAGAGATTATACCAGATGAGTGTAAGCATTAAACTCAATATCATCAATAAATGAACCAATTATCCATGTTTAAGTCCTAGGCTTCAATTTTTCATAGAATCTCTCCAGCTTTCCAAATCTCAGGTCCCAGAAGGTCATTGAGTAGATACTGCAAATGTAACAGATCCATTTTTTCACCTGAAGAAACACATTAGCAAAAGTGCACTGAATATATACATGGTGAATATATAATACATTTATGAATATATAATGTTGCAATATATATCTACCTTATTCACTTTCCTGTCAAGGAAGTACAGCAGCTCAGAAGGCAAGAGAGATTTTGAAAGATTAATGTCTTTCCTTCCTTTCTTCTGGATTTTCCTAAACTCATTAAACTTAACTGCTGCTCTGGGAGCACAATATTGATCAAATTACTCCAAGCAACACTGCATTTTGCATCCTCTGTCAGTCTGGATTAAAGTCCTGGTCACTGGAGTTCATCTTTCATTTAATTGATTAAAAAACACCAGTGAAGTGTTGGGAAAAATATTGGTACAAGCTGCGGACTTGGGGGGGGATCCTTTACAAAATTTCCTCTTCAGTACTTTATTCTATTTTTGAAGAGCATATGCGTAAACTAATTTGTCTTCACTTTGCAGCTTAATCTCCATTATGACTTATTCTATCTCTGTCTTTATATAGAAATGGAAATACCATGGTGTCCTTTGGCAGAAAAGATGGTTCATTCAGACACTTATAAAACTCTAATTGTATTTTCCTCCCCAGTGACTACTGGCAAGACAGGAAAAAGGGAAAGGTCTCTTTGATGCTAAATGGTTTTCTTAAAATGTCTATACAGGTCCCATAATGCAAGAAAAATTTAAATGCTAGAAGTATTATTGCCAGCCTCGAGCATTTAAGAAATCAAAGCAGATCCTTTGGTTCTGAAAATCAAAAATTCAGCCTGCAGAAATAATAAATGGGCTATGTACTTGTAAAGAAGTAAAGAGGTAGAAACCTTTTAGTTCTGAACTCATGCTTCTCATAACAGGAAAAAATCAAAACTCCAAGAAAAATATCAAATTTCTTGATAACTCAAAAACAATTGTGCGTTAGCAGAAAAATACTATATTTTATTAAATTTTTTTGCTTTTCCGAATTCTCTTGTTAATGATTTCACAATCTTCAGGAAGAACACTCATCTTTCTACCTGAGAATGAAGGAAGAATCTTGTTTTATTATTTTCCTCTTGCATTCCACTTCTGCAAAACAAAAGACCTCAAAACAAACAATCCATGATGAGTTCCATGATACTTAAGCCTATTGCATATTTAAGCATATGTATACCTATATATTTATATGTACAACGTGTCCAAGTATCACAAAGACAATACAATGATGTTATGATAGAAATGAACATTTGAGTTCCTATTATCTAGTTTTTATTTAATATTTATTTTAAAATACTATAAAAACACATTTTAAAGATTAACAGGTTAATTAAGACAGTGAATAATTTAAAGCATTTGTTTCCACAGATGTCTAATGTTTGATGCCATTTCAATTCTCCAGTCATTCCGATCAGTAGACATCCAACTTTAGAAAATAGTATTCTAATTCTGTATATCACAGTTCATTAAAAGTTTGTCTCCTCAAGAAAACTCAGTTTGGCTCTTTAAGTCTTATGGTGACTGGTGTCCTATGGAGACCTTGAAGGACTGAACTACACTATCAATATACTGAGGAAGGTCTTATAAACTTTTATCCTTGTTTAAAAATTCAGCAAAACTCACAGAAAGGGATCTGCTAGCTAATTAGCACCTTTTTGAAGTGGCATACATAATTATTTGAATTAAGTTCTGGAACACAAAACAAATACATATGGGTAAGATCCATCTTTAACATATTACAGAGACCTTATAAATAAGTAAAAAACCAATTTCAAGGTCATGAAGAAAAAATCTAGACCTAAAATTTATTTGAGCTGTAATTTTATATTCTAAATTTTACTCTTAAATATATATTGTGGAATTTTTGGGAGGCAGCACACTTTGAAAGTGGAAACCAGAGACCATTACCTAACTATTATAGCTGATAAGAAGTAGCCCTCAACAAAAGATGGATAAAATGGGGGGAGAAGGAATTGAAATATTGTCTGAAGTTATTGTTAAGGATATCCAATAAACACAAGCAAACATTTTCTTGAAAAATAAGTAGGAAATAAATAAAAAGACAGCAGTAGGACCTAGGGTTTTAAAAAAGGTATTTCAAATTCTGCTGGTAATTGATAATACCTAATCCTGTTTTTATTATTTTACTTTCAGATTTTTAATCAAGTATCTTGGAAGAGAAAAATATTTGTTTCCTTTAAAAAAAATTTAAAAGTGCAAAACATAAAGTAAGATATTTCATATTCTTTATATACCCAGTTTCTTAATAGTTAACATTTATTTATAGTTTTGTGTGTACCAAGACAGATAAATCCATGTGTGACTTCCTCACTTCTGTTAGATTTCTAAAGTTCTAAACAACTTCACATGAAAGGATCCAGTACACATTTCCCTAAATGTAATTGCTATAAGAATAAATACGTTCTAGATTATTACCCTGACTCACAAGTGAGTTTTTATATATTTTTATACATTATACAGAATATATATTCATATATTTTGTATATTTTTCTATATTATCAATTTTATGTTACATATAAATCCTGAATAATGGAATAATTCCTGAATGGAATAAGAAAAAATTGAAAAAAAATTAAAAATAATTCAACCACAGTGTCTTTCTTTGTAAAACCAAGAAAGAATGTTGTTAGTGTTACGAAGAAATATGTACTGGCCTTGGGTAGAATTCCAACAGCAAAAAGCTCTTAGTTTTAATGGTAATATCTGTGTGATGATAATATCTGTTGTGTGAAGGTATCCACCATGAGCACTAGAGAATATGACATTATAAAACAATTTGATTAGGGTTAGGGTCCTGAGAGACACTGAGGCAATGGTTCCAAACACTAGGGCTGGAACTGGAATGCCAAATGGACATAGTATTGCTGCCTCCAAATCTTTCTAAACTGCAACAGCAACAGTGATGTTTACCTTGGGTGCAGCACCAAGATATCTTTATGGTTAGGGTTCAGAGAGCCAGAAGTCCCACAGTCCCTGGGATAATGTGGCTGGAAAATGATGTCATTTCAGATCACCAACATGGCTGCTTCTACACCTTCCTAGTGATGGCCACCCATGGAGATTGCAAACTCATCTGCAGTACCCAAGTCCCATTAGGGTTAGGATTAGGGTTAGGGTTCAGAGAAGCACAGGGACTAAGACTCCAAAAAGACATTGGTTCTGGAAAAGGCATGCCAACAGGAATACAATAGGGCTGCCCGAACATTATTCCATTCTGGGCCACCCCTGGTGATGGGAACCTCAGGTGCAGCACCAAAATGCTATTCTGTTTTACTTTGGGTTCAGACACTCATAAAGCCTACAGTCATGGGACTCTGGGGCTGGAAAAGGCACACCCAGGGGATCATGGCAGGACACCAACAATGCACTCACATTTTTCCAGTCTGGGACATCCATTGACATGGGGACCTTAACTGCAGCATCATCATTCTGTTAGTGTTAAATTAGGGTTAAAAGAGCCACAGAAGCTACACCTCTGGGGACAGCGGGACTAGAACAGATATGTCAAGAAGATAATATTAAAGTTTTAAATTTATTAGGGTTTTTTCATATGAACTATGTTGCCCACTTTTGAAAATATTTCCTACTACAGGATTTTTGCTCACAACAGCTAAGTATGTAATATTTTTGCTATTAAGGGTCTCTAAGAATGATCTATTACCTACTGAGACAAAGACCTCTGGTGATGATGCAGCTGAAATTCATGAAGCAGTAAAGAATCTGCGTGACCTCCCAGAGCAGTGATCCAGATTCACTGCAGCAACCATGCAGAACAGATATTTTACTTTACTAAAACTAGAAAAGGTTTCATTTTTCTAAATCTAGAGGTGACAGAGGCTCACTCTTTTGCAGAAAGACACTTTGATTATGATTGTCTTGCTGCAATACCTAATGTTACATAGGGCTCAACTTCTTAACATTCTCTCTTCTTTCCATGCAGGATGGCATTGGCAATGTCTTCAGAAATTTTTTTTAATATTTATTTCCAATAGAAAATTTATAGCAGGGAAAATAAAGAGCATTAGATAATATAATTGGAAAGAAAAATCCCTAGTTATTACTATGTTTTCAAGAATCCATGGGTCATTCTTTTATTCCTGTGATTGAAAAAAGGTATCAATTATCACAGATATATGTGTGTGTAACACACGATTCAGTATATTTCACTGATATTTTCAAATGAATCTCCAGTTTCTAATTTTCTTAGTCTATTACCCTTTGGTCTCAACATTACCTAAATTTTGTCTCCCCCTTCTTGTCTGTATTTCTGCAAAGCCAAGAAAGGATACTACTAAAAAAAATCTATGGGTTATCTGATTACAGGCATTACAAATATAATATTTTTTTGCATTTGACCACAAAATACTGTACCTTCATGGTACATTTTCACACCTCTTAAGTAAGAATCATCATTTGAAGGTTGCAATGGGAAACCAAGTGTTTCATTTCCAAAGACAAACACATAAGAGCACGTTGTAGCTCAGGATACAGTATACACAGTAAGCCATACTGTTGTTACAGCAGGACTTCATATACAAACTTCATTGCTTCTGAAGTGTAGTCAATCCAGTTTAAATATTCTTTGCATGCATTGTAATCTGTAAATAAACTCTAAATGAGACAATCTTTATTTGAGTATTGAATTTGGTCCTAGGTAAATAGCAAAATCAATAATAAAATCAATATGCCTGTCCATTGATTGCCAGTCTGAAATAGTAAATTAGTACCCATGATAGTCCTTTGGTCTTGAAATTACAAATGCTCCTCTTTCCTTGTCATTAAAGGAGTCAAATTACTCTTTCTTTCTAATTTAGATAAATCTATAATGCAGTCAAATAAGTGGCTTGAAAATAGTTAAAGACCTTTCAGCTGGATATTTTTTTGCCATTTCAGTACATATGGAAACAAAAAAACATGAAGCCTATCTTGTCTCTTTTTATCCATTCTTATGTCTTAGATCATATTTTGTATTAAAAAAATAATTTAGCAGTACAAAATCTTTCAAGACTGAAGGGTAATATATATAGCACAAGATTAGTGCAGCCTATGAATGTTTAGATAGTTTGAATAAAATAACTTGAAATACATGTGTCAGAAAAATTTGCAACAAAACCTCAAGTTTTGGAAAGAATATCAGTTTAAGTAAGAACAAAACCAAGGAGAAATAGAATAAATTTCAAACTTTTCAAATCTTCTTAATGAAATGTGTATGTTCTAAGTTAACATTAATGAATATTTATTGTAGTTATATATTTGGACTTTCTTGTCTGGTCCTCCTGAAAATATCCACCCTGTAAATTTCAGATGTATGAAATTTGAATTAAAAAGAATGTTTCAAAGATAAGCAAGGTTTTTAAGAGCTATTACAAAGATATTTCATCAACAACATAAACCATTTACTTAGAATATAGTACTATGCACTAGCAAAGATATTTTCAGATTAAGCATATTAAAAATATAAAGCAAACAAAAATTTTATTTTTATATTGCCCCTATAAAGGCCTCATGGATATAGTCATTAGAAAAGTAGAAAATTGCCCATCCATTTCATGTGCCTTCTTTCACCTAACTTTAGAATTTTTTATTGCACCCCATCAACTCCGAGTGCCCTCCAAGTAAGAACAATTACTGTAAAACCTGTAGCAGGCTTTGTACTCATCCATCTCCCAGAGCACAGTGTATTTCTGTCTCATAGACCACAAGACAGAGACTTAACTTGAGTTCTGGTGAGTGATGGGGACTATTTGATAACATTACCAAGGAAAAAACGTCTATTCTATAGTGAGCAGTTTCACATGATTGATTGCATGTTATTTTAAATTTGCATTATATATCAGGAAAGATCAATAGTACAGAAACAGTGTGGAAGCATAAAATTAGTGAGATAATACAAAATGTCCCTTGGTGTCTGTACCAGCGTATGGAAAACTATCTTCCATTTTATTCTGAAAATGAGTTAAAGAAACAAGTAATCTCATATACTTCTCCTTTGCTTAATCAAAGGACAATTAATCAAACTCAGTCTCTAGAAAAAGTAGAAGAGAAGCACAATACTGAAATAAAGCACAGAATCTCAAAATAATGATTCTGAACCTAAGATTTTACGTTCATCTTTTATCTTTGTTCAGGAAAACTTCCCTGCAGGATTATCCAGTAGCCACTCTGGCAGTCACACCAGCACCTCGTGTACTAGAGCCACAGGGTCCCTGGAGTACCTTTGACAGGCTTCCAGGGATCTGCCAGCCACGCTGAATCCAGATATTAACTCTGGGTTTGCTAACTTCACTCTATACTAAAGTCTCTTCATTTGTATTTATCATTACCCATGTGGGTTCAGCCAAGCACTGCAGATTCTCTTTGTGTGCTCACTTCTGTATGCAGAGGTGTGCCCAGTGCTGGCATGAGAAAACTACTTCAGTACTCAAGTTGCTTACTAATGCTATTTGCACAAATGCTTGTATCTTCCTTGTTTTACTAGTTTTCAGACTTTTTTTGACAATCTCAGAACTTGCCTTGCTGTCTGAATATACAGCTTCTTTAACTTCAGAGTAGACTGCCAGAAACAGATCCCTTTAAGGGAGTTGTTGTATGCTAATGGAGGCTGTGGGCATACTGCCTTCCCATACCCCTGGCACTGAAAATTGCACACTATCAGATCCAGGGCATTTCTTCCATCACATTGGGATGGATGTGGCTGCTGCTGTTCCTGTTGGCAGGTCTGGGCAATGGAACATGGATTCCAGAGATACAGCTGGAGAGGTACATGCATGCACAGACACGCACTTGCCCACCAGTGTGTTGGGCTATAAAAACCAACAGAGACAGAAAACATTGTTATCATGGCACCCACATAAATACCTCCAGCTCTCATGTACATGAACACAGCTAGCCAGTGCTGTCATTTTTTTCTATTAGTCAAGTCTGAAGTTTACAAGTGTAAATACATATAGATACAGAGGATTGAAATTCCCTAATGGAAAAATGCACTTCAGACTCTACATGCTGCAGGCATCCCTGAGTACTGTCTATGAATTCCTTCCCCTTTTCCAGGTGCTAACCTCTAGGCACATACACAGAGAGTGAAACTGTAGAGCAAATAATAAAAAACATTATTTAATAACAACATAAGACAGGCTGCACTGGTCAGGTATGGGACTCAGTCAGACAAGTGTGCTGCTCAGCAGCTTGTTTGCATACAACTATCCCATTCCATTTCCTTCTTCTCTCCATTTTCCATACTTGTATTTCAGTAAACCACTTTGATCCCCTCTTTTCTTCAACCCTTTCTCCTCTGAAGAATCCCATCACTAATTACCTTTTTTCCAATTTGTCCCAGTTAAGCTAAATTCATAACCACATTTGGTATTTCTGATAGCCTTCCTGTGCCTAATCCTTACAGGAAGCCTTCATTATATGATAGCAGGCAGGATTCCTGCCAGTTTCAACATTGTATGTTGTAGCTAAAAGAGAAAATAAAAGTACTTTTTGGGCTTTGAACATATTCTTGCCAGCTTCACTACTGTATCTTTGAACCTCTGAAATTCATTCAGCTTTCATCCAGTTTTCCTTTGACCTTTCTGGAAAAACTATGTTTCCTTCTACCTTGTCAAATTTCATTCTGTTAATGTAACTTTTTGAAGGAAAATGTACAGTAATAGCAAAAGTATACCTGTCAAGTTTCTGTCAGGTAGTTCAGAAACCTCATTATTTTGGGGACAAGGGCTGTATTGTCAATTCTCTGGCAGACACACAGCTACAAATTCTGAGTCATTTCCAAAGCTCTTAGTCAGAATAATGCTCACATTTTGTTCTTCTTTTTACAGCTAATTTTAAAAACATATTAGAGTACCAGAGTTGCTCATATGTATTGGGATAAACAATATGCGTGCTGTCACAAGCTGCAGAACCAATGATTCTTACTGACATACCTGAGATTTCTGTTTTGAAGTCAAGAAACAAACCTAGGCTTGTCCAAGAGAAATCCCCTTGCCTTTAGGAAAAAAAAAAAATCTCTGCACTGGAAAAATGTCAGTAATAGAAAATGAGCTCAAAACAGAAATAGAGGTTAACATGCATGTCAGGGTCTGAAGTGCAACAAATGGATCTCAACAGCTTTTGCTGGCTTTGACTGAGTTCCCACACATCCTGTATACCCAGGGACACAGGATATACAATTTGATCCAAGCCTGGTGAAGACTGTTGTAGGTGTGCCTGTCTCCATCTGTGTCTCCTAGAAAGACCCTTCATGTCCTCACTGAAGTGAGCACATCTCCATCACAGGCATGTGGATTGGCCCCTTGTATTGACACCTGAGACCACTATTTGGCAGCCTCACGCTCCTGCTGGGAACGAATTCCAGCCTAGGTTCAAGTCCCAGGGACTTGTGGTAGGGCTTATTGGTGGCTTTGGTTCTTCCTGCCACATTCAGGCCCTGCCAGACCGCACCCATCGGGGGTTTACAGCCAAACCCAGGGGCTTTGCTGTGCTTGGCCCCATGGGAGCCATCAATTCTGGCTGTGCCCTGACAGTCATTTCTGACCCAATTTCCACATGCCCACTGCAGTTCAAGGCCCTGCCCACATGGCTTCCCCCAAAGTGAAAAAGCCTGGCCCTGAGTTTTGGATCTCCCCACAGAGCCAAACTGCTGACCAGCCCCAGGAACCTGAGTAAACATGCTCTCCTGCCAGGACTCAGGGCTCCTTAGGGGCAGTGTCCTCTCCCTCCAGGAACATCAGGAACAGCCTGAATGTCCTGCCCAGCTCCAAATGCCCTACATTGTCCCTGCCATGATACTGACACTACTCCAATGTCCCCATTTCATCCTGAAGGCTCTGTTCTGTGTCTATATCAGCTCCAGGTTCCCTGTCTCACTCCCAAGTGCCCTCTGTGATGGCCCTGCATTGCCTTGCTATGTTCCTGACCTGGATCTAAGCTCCAGCCTGAGCCACATCTCCTTTCCAGTTTCCGGCCCCACCTCTTCATCCTATGGAACAGACCCCTGATGTCTTTTCGCATTCAGAACTTCTGATTCCAGATCTCTGTGAGACAGGTGGCCAACACTTGGGAGAGGAAAGGGGGACTTCTGTCGGGGTCCTGAGGCCACTAAAAAGAAGTTACCCTGAGCCCCTGTACAGCATTCACTGTGGCCTCCTCCCACCCCTGCCCATGACCCAGGACTCCATTTCAGCTCAGGTATGGTCACTGAGTGTTAACCTGAGCAATGTTTTAGGTGTGACTTTCTCCAGCCCTGTGAAAGCAATTAGTTTCTACGTGTAATATCAACTTAGACCTTTTGCACTTCATTTATGTAAGCATTTTCTTTAATGTAAGAAAGAAAAGTAAGATGCATCAATAAAAACCAAAAGGAAACAAAAAATTTGACAGTAAACAATTGCTTCCTGCCACAAGTTCACATATTACATTGTGTCATGTAAAAAGAATGATATAACATATTCTGTCATTCCTTCATTATGTTCTATTTTTTTATAGACATGTCCATCTGTAGTCTTTTTAGAACTTTAAGTTATATAACATAGCCAGCCTTTACTATAACTGCAGTGTGAAATCATACTAGACCTAACTGTTCTTAGCTGTAGGATGTTCATGTTCTGATGAGGTACTCAGTTATCTTGCACAGATGAACTTTTCTGCCACTCTTACTCTTTTTCATAAAAAATATAATTGGCTATTCAGACTTCCTGAAAATATGTGAAACACCACAGACTTCAATCAGTTAATCCCACAGGCTCAAATACAGATGGGCTCTAGGAAATGAAAGACAGAAGAGCAATGTTATCTATATTGCAAACTTTTTGTTCAGTTTGCAGTCTGACCACAGCTTACACTTTGCGGTCAAAGGAAAGATTAGTTCTAAAGCACAGCATCAGCTGTTGAAGCCTATGATCATATGCTTTATAAGAACCATATAAAAAAATAAAAGGGAAGATTGCTTCTGAATTGAATTTGAAGTTCTTTGACCGTATTTAGGGATACCTATGTACCATTTAAATGAGTTCCCATAATATTAAAGATATTGTAATATAAAATAGGACCACAATGTTAGTGCATAAAAGAGATTTAATTAAAATCTTTGTGATCTCTGCAATTCCTCCCCTAATCCCTATCTGGTTAAAGGTCAGTCCTGAGAGAAATAAAATATTGGTATGATGGTAAAGCTAATAAAAAAAAATGATCATTTGGATGTTTTCTCTGGGAAAAAAGCTATCATTTGGAAACTGATAATTATTTAGAGCACCATTTGGATGAGTCCTTCTTATTTCAATGATGAATTAAAGATATGAGGTGCAGGTTCTGAGGAATGCAGTATTGAGAAAAGATGCACAAATATATGATGGGAGCTGAGATGAAACAAGATAGAAAAAGTAAATCAAATCAATCAGTAACTGAATTATATTGTGTAAGTTAAATCTATATATGAACATACAACTTATTTTTTTTCAAAAAAGAAAGTCTGGAGAGTTAATTCCACATGCAGCAGCATGTTGCTATATGTAAAGCCCTAAATTCATGTCAAGTCTCTCAGCTGTTTTTCAGCATCTTTCTTGAGTCCTGTTATAATTTTCTCTTCAGAAACAGCAGAAGCTTGAAGAAGATAAAACTTTATTATCTCTGGTTTACTGATATCCAGCAATTTCTTCAGTTTAGACAATACTTTACAGTGTTTAGAACTCATATTGAAAAAAATAATAAAAAATAGGATTCAGAATGGTTCCTGAGCTCAAATTTGTGTTCCATTCTTTTTCCAAATTTGTGTATTCATTCTTTTTTCTTTTTTTAAACTGATTTCATCCTATATGAAATCTAGTAAATCCATAAAATCCTTCAACCATATTCATATTTTTTTTCAAAAAGATTCCTCATTGTTCCTCTCCATGCAAATCAGTGACTTTGAAATAATCTAGCTAAAGGAAATGTTCCACATTTGTTTTTCTTTGCTACATATATCATGGTAGAGATTTTGATGATGATCTAATGAAGCTGGTGGTGAAAAAGTAACATATTACTATATATCAGTGTTGGCTGCTACTAATCACTGTTCTGAAAAGCAATGTAAAGCAAATAAGAGAATTCAGGTTTTTTTATGTCTCTGTTGAATGAAGAAAAAGTTGATAAGTTTTCCTATTCTACACTTCATACTAAGATACTGGTTCATCTCTACAACCAGAAGTGCAATTATTTCTTTGCAAATTATTCTTCTCAATATAAGCAAAGGACAGATATGAGATTTATATTACCTACACACACCAGAAATACTCTGTAAGACAGATGACAGGGAAGACGATGACTCATAAACAAAAAATGTATTTGATAAATGAGATAAGCAAGACAGGAAGAGTTTGAATACCTTCAAAGTTTAGCCTGAGATGAATCTAACCACCATTTTTTGTTATTTCATGTAATAAGAAGTAGCTATTTCTTCCTTACAATGCAAAGTAAAAAGATTAAGACAGCAAAAGATTATAACAATTTTTATACCAGCCCAATGAGATAAAGGATTCTTTGAAGATAACGTTTCCCAAATGAATCAATAACTTCACATACTGTTTTGAAATGTTTGTGTAACCTAACATCATGCATTTAACTGCAGCAACACAATGTTTTGGAGAAAAAAGTGCATCTCAGACTTTCATGATACACAAAGAAACAGGTAAAATTATGTTCCATTGGCATGCTTTGAGCAGGTAGTGAACTAGATGAGTCCAAATGCCTCTTTCAAACTATCTGAAATTATTTTTTTTTTACCTTTTGAAATGTAGCACTATAGATGAAGCAGCATGGAATTTAAACATTTCTGTAACAGTATAGGGTGATTACTTGTTGTCATGTATAGCTGGGGAAGCAGAATAAAGGGTGTTTGTTCTTTTGTTTCTCCTTTGAATTTTATATGGGATTAATATTTTTTATTATTTAGAAAAATCTTTAAGAAATTAAATATTTGCATCTTCCAATCAAAATTAAATATGACAAGAATGAAAGTGGAATCAGAGGTTTTACTGAAAAAAGTTGTTTTTGAGCCCACATTGAGAAAATAACTGATAGACATTATTTGCTATTTCTTCTAAACTATTTACTATTTTTTCCTCCAATTAGTTTCACTGGAGAGTTATTTTTATTGCTTATTTAATTACTTCTCATATTAAAAGAATGAGTTCAATTTTCTTAAAGGCTTACTGAGATTGGTGAGTATCATGAATGGAGTGGGAGCTTCAGACAAAGTTTATTAGAGAAGAGCTCCCAAGGAACAATGTGGTGCAGAAATTAATATCTTTAATCAAATAAGAAAAAACAAAAGCTTTTCACATGCAAGAAGCAAGTACAAATCCATTATTTTTAAAAATGTTTTGCTAAAAATAATGAATGAATTCCTTCTCCTTTCTTCTATTTCAACTTTTTGATGGTTAGCTGGATGTAAACCACTTAGATTAGCTAACACCTCCTTTACTGATTACGTCCTTTGCAGAATTATGTTTTATTTTGAAGAAATTTCTGTCCAGTGCCAATCGTGAGATAATTATCTCCTTACAGAGGTAAGTATTTAACTATTTATGAGTTAAGTTTTTAGTCAAGTTACTATACTGAGAAAAATATAAACTTTTTCATAATTGACTGTAAGATACTGCTTTGTATTTACACATTCATCATGAAGTAAGAAATGAGATATATTTTATCAAATTTGAAACAGTTTTTAATCAATAGGTACAATAGACAGGACATTAAGTGCTATCTCAGCTACAAAAACAGACCAAGTAAATACTTGTTTCAATATATTGGCATGATATGCTAAGGAACACCAATGGAGTACATTTCATTTCATTTCATTTCATTTCATTTCATTTCATTTCATTTCATTTCATTTCATTTCAATGTTTTTAAGGATCTCCTGGATTTTTATGTCATTTTCATCATTATAGTGCTTAGGTTTGCAACTATTAAAGTTAGTTGCAACATATTTTGATCAGCCAGCCTTCCAGATTTTCAGTTTTTATTTTTGAGGAAACCGCCTACGCAAACTGCATTCCTGAGGTTAAAATTTCCGTTCTGCTAGTGGATGACAGCTGTTATGAAGATGTAACACTTAACCTTCTGCTTCCCCTTTTTGCCCTCATTGCTTTTAACTAACGACTTCCAATTATTCTCAAAGTGCCGAAAATAGAAAAGTATTGCCTCGCACCATAATTCACTCCCTGTCAAAGTCATGAGGCAGCAAAATTTCCTGAGAAACTGAAAATTTGCAAGTTTTCAAGCCAAAATAATCCCCAAATATTTAAAAATATTTTGGCAGTAATTTCTGTTCTTTTTCACAGCAAGCACATTCAGAAAGTGTTAGCAAACCTGAATATTAATTCACTCAGGTAGTACAGTGGCACTGGTAAGTTTATAGGGTTTAATTTTTTGGATTTCCCCCCCAGAGTATATGACATTATCATTTTGTTCCCAGGGAAGCAATGTTAAATTAAGATGATCTGAAAAACATTATAAACACTATTTGGAAGCCACTACTATTCAGTGATTCACAACTGAATAAAAAATTCAGTCTTATTTATAATAAATCATTTATCTATACTTTTTTTATTGAATATCAAACATGGGAAAAAAATCGTAAACCACAGAGTTTTCTTCAGGTCAGTATAGTCCTCCTGCTACACAAACTCTGAAACAGAAAAAGCACATTTTTCCCATAAGCAGGATATATTGGTCTTGTAACTAAAGGAAATAGATAATCAACAGCTGTCTTTTGTAAAGAATCTACCTTATTTACAGCTCTCCACTCTTTATTGAACTCTTAGGCCTTATTTGCAGTGAATCGTAGTAAAAAAGTGTTCAAACCCCTTTTGATTGTCTGTGTTTAGAGAATACTTCTGTTTTTCATAATTTTGCCAATCCAAATAGTGATGTATTGTGTGTATTTACAGAGGAACTCAGGAGTCCAGAAGAGATCTGGTAGTGGCAATATAACATGTCATTCTATGACTGCTATTTCCAGTCACCTTGGGTGGTGTTACAGTGGTCACCACCACTGGGCTAAACTGGAACACTGCATACAAGCCTTCTCAAATTTTGAATACGTTTTATAAGCTCTTGTCAATTTATTCTTTGAAGTAATGAAGTAAAGTTCAAGACTCTAAAATACCTTGAAACTACAACAATAACAAAAATTTAATTCATTATTATTTTTCTTAATTAGTGCTTATAATTTGCAGCACTGTGTACTGCAAACCTGAGGAAAAACATCTTGAAAAGTGTGTGACTGAACAGCTAAAGTGCTGTAGACATCCCACAATATACCATAATCTCGTATGAAGAACAGAGGTCTAGCACTGTGCACATCATCAGTCCTCAAATATATGCACACCGCGATAGCAAAGAAGATCTCAGAATCAAAACAGAATGAAAATGTAGCTCTGTGAGCCATCCATGTAACCTTAATCAGAGGAAATGCTGATTAAAACAAGTAGGATGACAAAATGAAACAAATATATTCTTTTCATATGTCTTCAAGAATCTTTACCATGTATTGTGCCCTTGAGAAACATCTCAAGAAAAACAGTCCTATTTTGTTTCCTATTCAGTAAGAAAGGAGCAAAATAAAAATATCTTATCAATAATTCAGGGAAAACAAACCAATAGATGCCCAGAAGCATCACCATATTTCCCCTCTGATTTTAGTAACAATTTCATGTTATTTTGTTGTACCATGTCCAGTACAAATAAAATAAAATATCTGAAATATGCAGTGGTTTTAGAATAATTAATTTGCAATCCATAATAGGAGAATAGATTCCTGTATTTTAAAAAAAAAGTCAGCTTGCTTTATTTTTACTCTGCCATATTTTTTTGTGTTTACCTTGACTTGCTACTTCAGCTACACATGTGCATTATGGTGTCAAAAAACCCCTGTGAAATTAAATATATTTTAAAAAATCCTATTTCACTTAACCAATTTATTGTGATTGGTGGCTGATAAAAAGTGAAGAAACAAGAAAGGCAAGCTACATTGTCACCACTGAGCAATATGTTTTCCAAGATAATAATTAATTATCTCATAACTGGTGAAAAAGAAGAAAAAGTGAAAAAAAATAAACAGAAGCACAACCCTCTAATGGTCATAACAGCTTTGTTTATGACTAGAATGGATAATAGTATAAATTGTGTCACTTAAAGGGTAGTCAGACAGGAATAGGCTGCCCAGGGACGTGGTGAAATCACCATCTCTGGAAGTGTTCTAGCAGCTAGTGGTTGATGCACTTGGGAATATGGTTTTGTGGTGGACACATTGGAGCTGGGTTAGTGGTTGGACCTGCTGATCTTTTTGGTTAAGGTCTTTTCCTATATTAATAATTTTATGATTCTACATCAAGTTGGATGAATGACACTATACTTAAAATAACCAGATAGAAATTCAAGAATACTTTTAACATTGCTATGATTCCTAAGCATTGCAGAAAGGAATATCAAGATATAACACTGAAAAATATCTCCACACAAGCTTCCTTTAAAAGCTATGATTGCAAAGAATGCCAAGAACACAAAAATACCACTAATATCAAAAGAGCAGGGGATAGATTATCTCAGGAAATTACTGTAGTATCCTTTCCAGATAAACATCTGTAACCTCAGCTTCACAGAGAGCTAGAGGCAAACCTTGAAACAGAAGTTCAGAGTTAATTAATGTTTTAAAACAGGTATAATGGCGATATGATAGGATTTTTTGAAAAATATAATTCTTTTTTCATGTGTTATGGATAGGCACTTGAGTTGTTATAAGCATGCCAAGCTATAGAAATGCATGTGTCATTACTTTTCAACATTTCAAAGAAAGACTTGGAGAAATTAAACATGACGAAATGTGCAAAATATTTAAAAAATTAATCAAAAGAAATAAATGTGAAAATGGTCCTAAGGAATAATGCTTCTTCATATGGTTTTGGGGTTTTTTGTGTGTGTGTGTGTGTTTTCCAGGATCTAAAGTATAGCTAACTTACAGGCAATGTGTTAAAAAGCCTTTTATTCCACTGGAAAATGGTTTGAAGATTAACTATAGTTTCTAATCATCTAGTAGCAGAGTCAATATTTGCAATTCAAAGGGAAAAATGCCTTGAACTTCTATTTGCAAGTCAGAAGGGAACTATTTTAACTGGACTAACACAATGGTTAGTCATTAACTTGATGTTGCTACCTGGCATAGGGATGTACATGTACTTCTTGCTCTCCTTATCTTGAGGAGAAGATAATTCTTCTGAAATTATTCCTTCTAGGTGCACAGAATTCATAAAGACTTCCACTATTATTGGTGTGCTCTGAATTTCTGTTTGAGGACTACAATATTTGCATTATGTGGCAAATATTGTAGTCCTCAAACAGAAATTCAGAGCACACCAATGTCTCCTTCCTTTACTTACTTTTGCTGAAGGGCTCTATAGTACTAAAAGAAGAATTAATTTAATTCCATTGCCTTTATTTTATGATTTTATTTTATTAATTTTATTTTGTTTCGGTTGATTTCAGTTGCATTGCATTAACTCATTAACTTAATTTCTGCTATTTTTGCCCTATATTTTGTGTACATGGATAAAATAATGCCTCTCACTGGAGTAACATATAGAACAAAATCTGGTTCAAGATTTAGACATCTGAATGAAGGCATCTTAAAAAAAACCCCAAAACCAAAAAACAACTAAAACCCTAACTAAAATAATATCTCAGTTCTATTTCCCAGTTTTCATTTCACCTAAGAGAAATCTAGTCAAAACAGTCAATGGAGACCAGAGTAAAACTTAGTGAGAAGATGTCAAAATTATTTAGTAGTTTCATGTTATTTAGGATAACCTTGCTTATATCAGGTACCTATATAAGGTTGATGAATATAAAGAAGAATTTGCAGAAGATACTCCAAAAAGATCAGCAGTTCTAGATTACACTGGATGACTAATAAGATTTTACCCTCAGTGGCTGCTTTAGAGAGGACTGGACCAGCGCAGGAATTTAAAATGAGTAAAGCCAAATAATTGTGAATCATTTTCATCAGAGTTAGAATTCAAATTTCCTATCATCTTCCTATCATTTTTCTCATTACAATTATTGAAAAATCTGTTAGGTTATCACTTAAATGAGTCAGAATATTTAATATAAAAATACTACTAATAAAGTAAAATAAGAAATACAGACATTCAGCCTGATTAATAAAAGCTTTATAATAGCTAGAGCTGGGGCTTCTCTGTTCTCATTAATTTCAGTCTGTTCTCTAACTAAAAAAGTGTTCAGCTCCCCTAGCCATATTTGAATTAGAATATCAAATATTAATATTTATATTAAGTATTCGTGGGAATCTTTCAGATAAATGCATACATACAATAACATACTGAAATGGAAGTGTTTTATGCAGGCTTTTCTTGTTCAGGACAGTGGAGACAAAAAGTGAATTTTGATTATATGGCAGGTCATATAGGGGTTACACTAGATGGTCTTTAAAGGTCCCTTTTACCCCAAGCCATTCTCTTTAATTATGTTAAGCCAGTTGTCTTCAGAATTTAATCTATCATTTTTATAATCAGCAAAAAAATGTGAGTTCACTCGGGGCTAGTTATTCCATCACAGCACTACCATATCTTTGGGTTATACATGCTGTTTACAAAATAACACACCTTCTTGTCACAGTTTATTTTCTTTGTAAGTGGAACTGCTTTTATTTGGTAAATATTTTCCTGCCTTCTGTATAATTATGATTCTTAGATGGGGTAACTATCTAGGAGTTTATACCGAGATTTTATGGAACAGGAGCAAGAGTGTTTTCATCACCTGTAGAGTGATGTGATTTAGTACTGGTTCACTCTGAACAGAAAATCTAAAACAGGTTGCAGGAAATATGTTTAACTGCAAAATTTGAGTACAATTCCAGTAGAAGTCATCATCTGTAAATCTTTTTGTCTGGGGCTAAGAAATTACCTAGGCAGATTGATGAAAACTCTTTTAAAAGGATTTGCTGGTGATCATTTTTAAGTTAAGAAATATTAATAATAAATACCATGGAAAATTCAAAAATACTTTCATTTATGTGATTGGGCTGAGACAGAAAATAACATTTAATGTTGACACTCGTGCAGCTCTTCATGCTGACAGGAAAAACACCAGCCTCATATGTAAATTACACAGTACTGTTGATATTTTTTTAAATATCCTAAAATAGATCTTAACTGGGGGTGAAGATTTCAGAGTAAGAATAAGAATGTATAGAGATGTTCTAAAATGAGTAATCTTATAGACCCTATGTTAATGGTAAAAAAATATTTCTTGACTATATGGAAACCAGTTACTATTATTCACTGAATAGGAAACAACGATATGTATTTCAAAAAAGAAAGTGACAATCATAAAAAAGATGTGGTAATAAGTTATAAAATTATTCTGATCCATGAGCTGGCTTTCATATTGTTTAGCCCTTTTTTGAGGAGGATTTGTATTTTTCTAACTGCAATTGATTTTTATTGCATCCAGGTTGAAGTTGCTTTGACTAGTACATATTTTTCAGTTTGTTAAGTCATCAAAATCATGTGAGATACACAAATAATTTATATGTATTATTATAATTAATGATGCATAATACCTCTTCTAAAAAAGTCTGTGCATCATTCTTTTTCAGCCTTAATTTTAAATTCTGTAAGTTCTATTCAGGAAAAAAATAAAAGCATTTTCCTTAATAAGTAGGTGCATGTATGTGAGTTATTACATCTTTGGCTATTGTATGAATTTAGACAGAAAGATGTCTTTCCTGGTTCATATTTCTCTGGCTTCCTCCAAAGGTTACTTCCATATATAAATATTAGATTTATATCCCTGCCTGAATAAGGAATACCAGTTAGTTTATGAATAGAAAAAATTCTCACTGAATATTTCCTAATGATAACATATATTTTTCATTAAAAAGAAAAAAAGACAAGCCAATAAAAAAACAATAGAAGTGATTATATCTAAGGGAATATGGTTTTGGTTTTGTTCCATATATTTGGTTGGCTTTGCTATTATAGGGACAGTGAAAGCCCTATAATCTTGCTGCAGAATTAAAAAAAAAAAAAAAGAAAAAGAAAAAAAGCAAAAGAAAGTGATATTGGTTTTTTTTTTTTCAAAAAAAAAAAACAAAAAAAAAGGATATTGGTTTTTTTTTTTCAAAAAAAAAAAACAAAAAAAAAGGATATTGGTTTTTTTTTTTTCAAGAAGAAATAGCAACCTACAAAAAAATTCCCAGCAAAAATTATAAGCTTAATTCCTGTATGCTGGAAAGTTTATTTTTTGCTGGACTACTATAAAAACTCCAGCACTCTGGAGTTCTGCTACTACATTGTAAGTCATTATTTCTGTGCAAAGATGGGTCGTTACACATTTGATAGATGGGTGAATTTTGTGTTCATGGCACACAGAATTACACTTCCACAAGCATCAAAGATATTCAAAGCCTGACTGAACACAGTCCTGGGAAACCTAGTCTAGCTGAACCTGCTGGCAGGGCTGGGAGGGTGATTGGAGTGGGTGATCCAAACTAAATGATTATGTGAAATGGAAAAAAATTGCACAGCAGCAATAGACAGTGACTTAATTCATCATGTATTCCCAACTGAAAACATTCCTGAAAATCAGACTGATTTGGTTGTGAGGAAAAGATTAAAAAAAACCCCCAGCAATAATAGTGGAGAGCAATTTTAAAATATAAGAAAAAAGTTAAAGGAAATAAAAATTACTTGCAGTTGTCCATGCCTTTGTTCTTGTTATCTTTCAGTGGCTTATTATCTTCCTTTTTCCAGAAAGTACCTGAAGGACACTTTAAGAGTAAAATGTATATGCAAATAGAGTGGGATGTACAGTAGTTTTAAAAAAAGAAGTGTAACACATTTTTTAAAACTTGCACAAAGTTAAAGTCTAGTTCACTGCATGTAAGTGAATAGAATCATAAACAATAGGTGGATTCATCCTATTTGGATCAATTAAAGATGGAGTTTTACTACCTGTTCCAGCTGTTTTGTTTAACTTGTGTGAACTTGCACTGAAAAGAAAAAATAAAAGGACAATATGACAGTATCTATCATCTGTTATTCCATATTCCCATCACTGATTTTTATTATAATGCAGACTTACCACTTTGTAGTCCAGCTGTTTCATAATTATTCTACTTCCAGTTTCCTTGCTTCTTTTCTGTAGTGTATTATTTGTCCCATACTGTATGCCCAGCGCACAATTTTTTTTGTGCCAGACAAATTCTATGGTTATTTGTTTCTCATTCATTTAACAAAGATTCAAATTCCAAACAAGTTTCTAAGCAATAATGTCTCTGATCAAGACTGAAATTTTGTTATTGCAAGGCATCCTTTAGTGATTGCTTCATGCAATTAAAAGTAGACCTAATTCCTAATCTCTTTGAGTTTGACTGGAAAAAAAACAAAGTGTCAGATACTATTTGAGATGCTGGAGTGACCCAAACCATGACTAGGAGAAGAGAAACACACATTTTTCTACAATGCCAGATATACTGGGTAAACCTAAGCCTCAGTCTATGAGAAATCCATAATATAACACACAACAAAAGGAATCAAATGTCTAGTCAAAAGGACAAATGCTTGAAACCACAAATCTTCTTAGCTATTGATGTAAAAAAGACTGTCTTTATTTTTTTAAGTGCTTTTAAATATTTTCCAAACTGAAAATCTTTAAGGAAAGTGATTGAGAGCTTGTATTCAGAGAATAATGTTTAGACATGCATTTTTTAAAGGGAATTCAGCTAATGTCAATTTAGAGAACAGACCAAAATAAAATCAGTTTAATATAGGATTTCTATCCAGTTTGTGATTTAGATGTTTTCTGACAAGTTACTAAAACTAGACTATGAGATAAATTAGATTTCTGGCACATGCACCCTGAATGAAATATTATCATGACAAATACTAAACAAAAAAAAAATGAGCTTGGTTTTGTTTTTACTGTTGTTGTTGTTGCAGTTGTTTCAATATTTTGTTCCCAGTATTTGCAGCATTGGGCAAGGACAGAACTTGTTGAAATTTGTAACCTGAAGGTCTCTGTAACAATGGCTCTGAAATCCTTAATAGACATGGTGGTGGAAAAACAGGTTTCTCTCAGAGACTCCAGGTTTGTGTTCTTCTAGACTCTAAAGAGTTCTGAATCTCTTCAAGACTAGAACAAACATATTTTATCCACATTTTATTGTGTTTGTCTATGGAACACCTCTGTGCTCCACAAATGGTCTCATGGCCGTAAATCTGAATTACTGTTTTCTGTTCTTTACTGTTTCAAATCCCTGGAACAATGCAAAGGCATTTTTGTAGCCCGCTGGGCTAATATTTTATTAGCTTGAAAGTGCTGATAGGTTGGATGCAGAGAGAATTGCTAAGGCTCTAAAGCGCTGTGTGATAATTTAAAATACTTTAATGGGAGAGGCAGTGAAAACTCTGTAGTATCCCAATATAAACCACATCACCTTTATTGTACTTGCCGTTCTGTTTTGTATTCAGTAAAGTGCAAGAGATGCAAAAAAAGTGTTTATTCAGTGTTCATGAGCAAGGAACCAAGACCCAGAAGTGACCATGAAAATAGTTATTTTTCAACGTAAATTTATCCTGTAAATTCCTAGATTTCTAATAATGATCTCTCTGTCACAAATTTTGGAAACGCATAGAATCCAGGGTTTCTGAGATTATTTGGAAGAGATAAACAGCAATCACACATACAACTCCTGCAAATTTAAGCTCTGGGCTACATGGCAGAGAGCTGAAAAAACACTTTGCTGCATGACATGTGGACAAGTAGCATTTCACATCAACATTCAGCTCTTTTCAGTCCCATTTTTACTGGCAAAAAGCCAAAACAAATCCTTTGCAAATTTGCCTTCCAACTGAGGAAATGTCAGGTAATTCAGAAAGAAAGAAAGCAAAAAAAAAAAGACCAGAAACACTTTGACAGACATATTTTAACATGAAAACCTTTATCAAAAATATGCAGCTTAAGCATGGAAAAATCTGTCTAGTTTTCTCACCGTTCAGTAGCTAGTGCATACACTGCTCAAGCAGGCTGTAGTGTCTCATGTAGGAATCCAGTTTAAGAAGTGTAGGAATAGATTTCATTTTAGATATACAAAAACCTTATCACTATGTATCCTATCACTCTGTATAAATTTTATTAGAGAATAATTAGCTATGATTTCCTTTTTCCTGAAAATTTTGAAAAATTCCATGCAAATTCCAACATACAGAGGTCTATGTATCTGGTACTATGTAAAACTGTAAAACTAACAAATTTTCCATGATTTGAGTTTTAAATTACTCTTGTATTGTTGCAAATTCTAGAGGTCTGTTATGGTTGATGCTTTGTGTCAGGGGATGAGAATCTTGACTCCATGTTTCAGAAGGCTGATTTATTATAGTATGATATATATTATATTAAAATTTTATATTAAAACTATACTAAAATAATGGAGAGCAAAGGATTAATCGGAAGGCTAGAAAGGACAGGAATGGAATGAATACAAAGGTTTGTGACTTTCAGAGAGTCCAAGCCAGTTGGCTGTGATTGGGATTGGCCATTAATT
Organism: Passer montanus; assembly: GCF_014805655.1. Lineage (NCBI taxonomy): Eukaryota > Metazoa > Chordata > Aves > Passeriformes > Passeridae > Passer > Passer montanus. The sequence goes on along the minus strand of NW_024367708.1, from coordinate 9,700,181 downwards.
AGAAACAACCAATATGCACCAATCACAAATGCACCTGGTGGTAAACAACATGTGTCCAAACCACATTCCACAGCCATCAGATAGTTATTGTTTACATTTCTTTTCTGAGGCTTCTCAGCTAGAATAGGAGAAAATCCTAGAAAAGGATTTTTCATAAAATATCATGGCTACAGTCCGTCTTGTTTCTTGATGATGGCATCTTCAGAAGAACTTTCAAAACTTGAAACCTTAACTTCATCAGTTAAGGTAAATAAAGAAAATCTGAATTCAGAGGTTAAACATGAAATACCTATATTTTTACTAAATAATTGTTCAAAGGTGAAGCCTAATGGGCAGTGAGAAAAAATTGAAAGCTTTAATAATGTTAGTCTGCCAAGCGATAAGATATGAGTAATTTTCCTTCTGGTTGGTTCTGTTTTAGAGGTTTTTTGTTCATTTTGTTCATTCATTTGATCTGAGGGTTTATTATCACTACATTTGTGGACAGAAAATGTATGAAGACTGCTAGAAAGGTTTTTTTAGGCTTTTGAACCATTTTCTGATGAGATTATTCTGCAGAAGTTAGATAGCAGGTATTAGTTTCCTATTTTGGAAAAATAATTCAATTTTCCACATCCTTAAATAAATGACTCTTATGTCTCCTCTGTTGTTTCTCATTCTGGGTCTAGGCATACTAATAAAAAGTCTAGTTCTGGTAATTAAAAATAAATATTCTATTCAATAAGCTTGTAGTTGCTTATTTTAAAATTGATATACTCATTTTCTTTCTTATTCCTAGCTAGTTAATGTTCTACTATTCATTTATTGCAGCACCATATGGCAAAGGGTTTTTTCTGTTATAAGAAGGACTTGTTGTAGTATCCTGTTTGCTAGTTTTGTTTTTAGCTACAGTTTTTTAGAAAAGTTTTCATTCATTGTTGAAAGCATTAGTGGTTTTTTTTAGTATTTAACTTTGGTCAGAAACTGGTCCAATGTAATGCTACAGTAAAGTTGACTTGAACAGAAATATGCTGGCATCATACAGCACCTTGGGATGTAGAATGAAGGAATAATACCTAATTTCAGAATTCATATGCCTTCTCTTATGATAGATGGAAAATGTTGTCAGGAGTGTGAGGAAAACACCAGCACAATGTCAAAGGAATGGTAGGCATTTCTCAGTGTCACCCGTTTTCATTTTATGAAATTCAACAAATCATTTGAGACCAAGTGTTTGACCATTCCCAAAGGGTAGCACTACATCAGTACTGTATTTTAATCTGGCATATGAAGCAAAACTATTAGAGGAAGAATTATATATGGATACATACAGTAATTTTTTTCCATATTATATCTTTCAAAAAACCCCCACAGGTTTTCTTGGATAGTAAGCTTTGGAAGTATAGGGAGAAACCTTACACAAAATTAAATCATAAAGTCATAGAATCATTAAGGTTGGAAAAGAGCTCCAGGATCATAGTCCAACCTTTGGCTCAACAACACTATGTCAACTAAAGTGTTTCACTGTCATGTCCAGCTGCTTCTTAAACAATTCCAGAGATGGTGACTCCTACACTTCCCTGGGCAGCCTGTTCCAATGTTTAACCACCCTTTCAGCGAATAAATGCTTCCTGAAAGTCATTCATCTTCATCTTATTTGCTATTTACTTTTTAGTTAGTTATGAAAATTCTCTTTGAAAAAGTTTGGTGTCAGACAAAACTTCTCAGAACTCTTCAAGATCTGTGGGTGTAAACACTGAATTATATTTTAATTCTAAGCTCGGTGTAATTTTACAGTATAATGAGGCAAGCAGTGGTAAATAATGACAGATTCATAAGAATGCTAAGTGCTGTAAATATACTTAATGATTACAATAGCATGACCAGTTCAGTAATTGCAAGAGTTTCTCACACATACATATGAGACTAAATTGCTGATGCTTCTGTTGTTGTATTTAAATTTTCTGTATTCAGTTTCTAATGAAGTTTCATGCATATAAATAGCATTGTTTCCATTAGGAGAATATCAGTACAGTTATTAAAATTCAGCTGCTATCAGACCTAGCATCTTTCAGACTTTCCATACCTGACCTTAAGAAGTGGGGGAAAACCAGTGCTCACAATATAAGAGCAATTTTTTAATGAGCATGTGTCTGTATGTTCATGTATATTTATACACATTTTTTGAGTTCCTACATGTTTCTTGTCTGTTTCACACATTTCAATTAACATTTCCCTCTTCTGGTACCAATCTTTTTAAGCTAATCATGCCTAGAAATCTATAAGAATTGAATTTTTTAACTGAAAATATAAATTTCCTCTTTATTTATTTCACTAGAAGGTGTCAGAATTGATTCTCTATTACCTCAGTGCAGTTATAGATTTCATATTCAATTCTCTCTCCTGATCCATATTACAGGCACTAAAGAAAGTGGGGTCACAGTTGTACTTATTCTGTTTCTTTAGTTAGCAAAAGATCAAAGAACTTACCTCAATCCTGAATTTGAAGTACACCATGAAAATAAATGACGGAACCAATAGTCTACATTAATTCATAGACTTCCATAGAATTTCACAAATAAAATGCAAATATATTGCTGGCTGTTTATAAACAACATTTAATCATCACTAAAAATGTCTACATCAATTGAAATTTTGTTTATACATCTACATCATAAAAATATCATCTTGTCTGCTAATCTTGAAATGTAATACACTTCCTGACAATTTTCATTTAGGTGTTTCCACTCTGACTAATGGTGACTTTGTGGTAGCTTTAGCAGTGTGCAGATAACCCCTATCTGTTTTAGCCTTTTCATTAATAATTCTCCTTGGTCCTCCTCAGTTTGGTGATGCTTCTCAGATTTGAGCAACTGGAAAATGTCAAGTCCAATACAGTTCTGTCATAGTTGAGGATTTGGATTTGTAGACTACTATGTGTTGTGACTTCAGCAAACTTTTCTTTCACTGGTGTCCAAGATAATTTCTTTGGCCAGCTGAATAAATTTTCTTTTGCTCTCTTGTCCATTCCTCTCATCAAACTTATATCCTATTCCAACCAGCTTGGGTTTAGTTTGATTTGGGTTGGGTTTTCCTTTGTTCTTCTAGACCTTCTTTCTCCTGGCATCCTTATTTCACTTATTTTCTTCCTATTCTAAACTTTTAAATGTCTGCTTCCAGGCCTCATAGTCTATGAGTCTTTTGAGAGACAGAGAAGAGCCATTTCTCCCATCAGAAAGGCTTTGTAGAAGAGAAATGACCTGGTTACCCAGTAGGGTGAAGCATTTACAGTCCACACTCTTTGTAGAATATCTGAGAGGTCAGACAGAGCTGTATAATTAACAGCTTAGAATATGTCAACTTAATCAGGACGCAACTCACAGGAACCGTAAATGACAACTTATCTTAAGCAATATTTAAAAAATTCAAGCCATGGTTGCAAGTTTTGAAACACATGAATGGCCAAATACTGTTTTTCTATTTTCTACAATTTAATTTCTACATAAGCAGAAAGAAAGAATGGTTGTGGAACATTTTGGCTATAATATTTTTTTTAAAAAAACTTAATGCTATGGGAGAGAGCTAGGAAAACTAATTCATAAGCAGCTGATAATGAATGGCTATTATAGAAGCATCATCTATGTCAAGGGTAGGCAATGCTAAAATTTCTCTCCAACATCTCTTAAATACTCATCACAGACAACTATGAACTATGATGGTAGTCTACAAATATATCTGAAAAATTAGAGAAATCATACACTATTTTAAGAAGAAAAGAACAAAATTAAAAGTTATAGATGAATGACAGATCACTTTGCCAAAAGACGGTATTTATTATGTCACAGTCATTCACTAATTCTGCCCTTCCATTTTCCTTCTCATTGCTCAATGCAGAAAAACAGCCCCTTCTACCAAATTATTGCAGTCTGTGTATTGGATCTTTTTTCACTTGTGATTTTGGAAAGTGCTCAGCATAATAGATATAAAAATAAATAGATACTTTACTGTATGAATAACTCTAAAATACATTTATAAAGCATTCTGTAGAGTAACATTTTTAATTAGTTAAGACAGAAAGATAATGTGTAAGTAAATCAATACAATTGGGGACCCATTCCATTTAAAGAACCACTTATCATGTCATGGAAATGTCAAAATATATCATTATTATTTCTCCAAGAAATCTTTCTAGTTAAACCATGCCTAGATGGTTTCTGAGTATCTCTAAGACTCAGAATTTTCATGTGAATTCCAGTGCATTTTATACAAAGTATCTTTATTTTGGAAATTAATATTTTTGTGTTATTAGGTGAACTTTGAGCTAGATAATTTTGTATATAGATCAATGTTTTTTTGTTTTAACTTGTTATATGCAAATATGTTTTCATTCTGGGTGGCTTTGGATGAAATCCTAACAAAGTTATTCAGAGTTCCTAGAAAATTGCATATGTATCTCATACACAATCCAATAAATAACCTTCTGTTAAAATGTATCAGAATAAAAGGTTCAGTAGAAAGAATTATCATTCTTATGCATATTGATTCATTCTATATATGCAAGTATATATTTGAATATATATACATATACTAAAATTAGTCTGTTGCTTGAATGTCACTGATGTTTTTCAGAGATAAGTAAGTCAGGATATTACCTAGTAATTTGAATCCTTCAAGGCTAAAGTTTAAAAAGCAAATAATAAACTCTAGTTCCTCAAAAATTATTTTAAATTTCCTGCCACTCTGTCACATATGTGAAGTAACCCTTTTTGCTATTCCATTTACAGAAGGTACATCTTCCACATTTGAATCAGCAGCAGAAATGCTGTTACTGTCAGGCCCACAGATGTTCATCATCTGCTTCAGAGTAAACCTGTATGAACAGCTGCCAAGAATTTACAAGCCTCTCAAAACCAGGTGCATAAAACACAGTCCAATGGATTTCTGCCACATTACAGTTTCAAATACTATTGCATTTGCAGCTGAATCTAGTGTAGTTAGAAATATAGATGGTGTTTGACTGTTAACCATGATGTTTTGCCTTGTATTTACTTCTATTGTGGGTGTAATTTTCCTTATTTGCAGCTGGGTTTCTTTTATACATATACAGAGGAACACTGGGAGAAATCCTTCAGCTGTTTATTTTAAGAAAATTTAAGGTTTGAAGTATGCAATTAACCTGAAGGATTGCAAGGCATATTTAATTACCAGGAGGAAAATCCAACTATATCAAAAATCTAATTCATGTCTCTACTCCTTCATTTTAATGTAATGTAATGTAATGTAATCCAATGTAATCCAGATTAAAATTCATAAATATCAGCTCTGAATGTATTAAGGAGGGCATATAGCTTTAGAATTTTCTTGTTAGGTCTTAGCTAAGATTAATGAAGAAGTTGTTTTTTTTTCCTGTGGAAGCACATATAAGTGAAACAATGTCATTATTTTAAGAGTCCTAAGGTCTTAGATCCAGGGCATTCCACAAGACAAGAATGAAATGCTATCATTTTAAAATTGATATTATAAGAGAAATAATCAATAAATTGAGTTTTTGAGTAAATAGAATTTGCTCAAAGATCTAAAAATGATCACAACCAGTACTTAATCCAGTGATTTCATAAAACAGCCCCTGAATTGAATCATTAATATCTCTCACTGTTTCAGAAATTCACATATTTATTATATTAATAAAATTATTTATGAGAATGATGACAAAACAGTTTTATATATTCATTTACTTGTTAAAAATCTACCATCAGCCTTTATTACTTATTGATATCAATTTTGATATAACAGTGAACTCTTGTTTGGAAACCTTGTCTGTTTCTTATTATTTTCATTAACTTTTTTCTTTCATCATTAAAGTCTGTCAAACATCAAGAAGTTAACTGAGAAGTCACTAGCTAAATTTAAAAAAAACCCCAGAAATTCCTAAAAATTGCATTTTTTTAAAGTAACTGCAAATATGCTAAATTTTTTTTTCTGGGAGTTTTGTTTTGTTTTGGTTTGTTTTGTTTTTTAATGAATCATTGCTGATAGAATTATTATTCAAAGTTTGGTATTTGTATTTTTTTTCCCCTAACCTTATCACCAGACTAAGTGATTAAATTCAAAGATTTTTATCATTTAACATATGAATGAGTCATAAAGTAAACCAATTAAATGGTTGATTGAAAAGCTATTTTTGAAAATATTATATAAGGACACCATTTCCTTCTCTTTTTAAGCGATGATGGAAAATTTTATAGAACAAGAGGGCTGAAGTATAGTGGAAAGGATAAAGATACCTTGTTTTGCAGAAAACACTTCAAGAATCTTCCAACTATTAAATGTAAAGCTAAAGGACCTTTAACCCACACGAAAATGTAGGGTTTTCCTCCTATAATTCATGAAACTATTTAATCTCTGAATTTATTTGCATATCAAGAGAATAACAGAAAGCTTAATTCAGTCAAAAGTGGGAATTAAGTGCTAAAATGATTTTTTTGAAAGAAGAGGGTACATAATAGCATTTATTGTTATTCTTAACTAAGCAAGGTACATCAATAAAGCTACAAGGCAGTAGCTTAAAAGTGCCCTCAACAGAGTGTTTGACAGCTTTGCCAGTAGGTCTTCATCCTTCCTTCATGTCACTGAACACTGCAGATGTGTTGCTCACAGTCAAAGAGTATTTTGCTCAGGTTTTCTGATCTGACTGAGAAAAAGAGAGTCCTCTCCGCTAGGATAAGGATGGCCCAATCCAGACCTCAGATAAGTGTTTAAATATTCAAGAAACTGCAATGTTCTGATTTTAGGAATGTTATGAATTCTGGATTTTCCCATACTATTGGAAGATTTAGCTTTTGCTGAACAGTGCTTACACAGAACCAAAGACCTTTCTGCCTCTCACCTCACCGCACCAATGAGGAGGCTGAGGGTGCACAAGAAGCTGGGAGGGGACACAGCCAGGACAGATGACTCAAACTGACCAAAAGGGTATTCCATACCATATGATATCATACTTAGTGTATAAAGTGGGGAAAAGAGGATGTGGGGATGGTCTAATAGATGGTGTTTTATCTTCTCAAGTTACCATTACAGGTGGTGCAGCCCTGCCTTCCCAGAGCTGGCTGATCAGCTGCTCCTGGGCAGTGGATAATGCATTACTTGTTATATTTTACTTGTAGGTGTAGCTTTTACTTTACCTGTTAAACTTTATCTCAGCCCATGTTTTTCTCACTTTCACCCTTCTGATCTCTCTTCTCATCCCACTTCAAGGAGGATGAAATTTGAGATGCTTGGCTTCTTGCTAGGTTAATCCATAATACTGATGTTACTAAAAACTTGTTAAATAATGTAAATTAAGAGTTATATTGGTATCAAATAGGAGCTCCCCTATTTATATAGAATTCATTACTAAGTTTTAGTTTGCTCAGAGCATTTCCTACTGGCACCCACTTCACAGAGTTGGACAGCAGATGCCTTGAAAAGTACTGCAACAAAATAAGATTAGTGGACCCAGTGCTGCATGCACTAATGAATAATCAGTGATAAAAGAATTGTGTGGCAACAATTACATTAAGTTTCCCACAACTGATAGCATAGGCATACTTGTCTTTGAAGTAAAGTTTAATAAGGCTACAGAAGGCTATGACAAAAAACAGCTAATTACGCTGCTTCAGAATCCGCTACATGGAATTGATCGCTCTGATATCCTGCACTGTACTGCTGCAGATGCAAAGATTACCTTATTTCCATTAAAGAGAGCAGTATTTTAGTCCTTAATCTACAATTTTGTTAACTGAATTCATTGTTTATTCACATTTCAGGTCTTTCTGCTCGACTTGGGTACTGCAACGTGAGGTAAAATTTTGCCGTCAGATCTGGACCACTGATGACATTTAGAAAAGCTTTTCTTTCTTATTGTATATGCAACTCTGAAAAGTCTTTTGCAAAATGAAAAGGCATTTTTTTCACTTCAATACCATACAGTTTATTGCCTAGATGTCTAATTTTGTTTTAAAACATATACATTTTAAATAATGTCATAATTTTAAACAAAGAAAATTAACTCTACACCAGCCAAAACTGGCAGAACACCTCAGTAGCTGACAAGACTGACCTATGATATTAAGCACATTAAAGCCTAATAATACCTTTAATTTAGAATCTGCCTCTTTTTTTGTCTATATTTAACCAATATAACCAACTTTTAAAAAGTCAGATTATCTGCTGATTCTTATTATTGGTGTTCAGGACCATTCACCCACCTTCCTTCCTTCCTTCCTTCCTTCCTTCCTTCCTTCCTTCCTTCCTTCCTTCCTTCCTCTCGCCCTCCCCCTCTCTCTCCTTTCTCTCTTCCTCCTTCTCTCCTTTCATGTCTATCGCTAAATTATAATTTGAAATATTTTTATATGTAATTACAGAGGGGAAAAACACATTCATAAAAAACACCATTATAAGAAGCTCAAAAGGAAATATGATTGTTCTTTTTTCTAATAAGCCTCAAGTTATCTTTGTTTTAGTCAGAAAATAGGGAAAATAGTGTTTGCAATAACATATTTGAAGCAAGATCTAATCTAGATGAGTGCAGAAGCTTCTACTATTTAATATACAAAATTTTTTCTAACTTCTCTGTGATTTGAGGTAAAATGGGGGAAATCAGAAAGCTGGTTAAAACCAGTGAGACAACCCAGAGAAGTTTTTCAGAGATGTTGTGGATTTACTATTTTTTTAATATGGCTAGAATGAAGCAAGTTTTAACTACAAAGCACCTCTTCTTTTCTTTGTGTCTACTTGGAGCCACTTCTGTGACATCAAGATGAGGGTTTCTGACAATATTCATGATGTCAGAGGATTATGACTTCAGATGGAGGAAGAAAGAGAAGAAGCAGATGAATTCTTATAAAATAAATCTCTGCTTCCATAAAAATGCCTTTGTTAATAACAAACAAGAGGAGAAAAAAGCAAAAGAGATGTGACACATTTAGGTTGAGTTCTTTCCCCTAAACAGAGTGCCCTTTAATATTCAAGATGTATCCAAACATGCTGATTTCCATAACCTCTTCTTGTAAGACTTAACCCACTATGGAAAATATTTTTTTAAAGGAGTCTTCACATGTTCCTGCTAATTCTTATGACAGCTAAAAATTTCATATTCACAATGTCCACATAAATATCTCCTATATAAAATCAATTAGAAAACAATCCTATATCCTCTGTGATCTCACAATTCATTTCTCTGGTTACTGTGTTATGCAGTGCCTAACAATATAGATGGAATTAAATACCAAACTGAGAGGTAGCCAAAGTCATAGAGAGAAAACACAGACATAATCAGACATAATTTTTCTTAGTCTTCATTTATGTCTGCATTAGACTTGTATTTCATATTTTGATATAAACATGTTAAATAACCAACCTTAATTTAGCTTTAAATATTTTTCAAGTGTAAGACTATCAGCTAATAGAACATAATATATGTATCACAGAATCATAAAATGGCCTGGATTGGAAAGGAAAATTACCTAGTTGAAGATTACCTAGTTCCAACATCCTTGCCGTGGGCAGGGACACCTTCTTCTAGACCAGATTGCTCAAAACCTTGTAGCACATCAGACTCAACTTGGGAAAGACCAATTTTATTCACTGTTAACTAAAATCACAGTAAGATGGCTAGGAAAAAAAAAAAAAAAGAAAGAAAGAAAGAAAACCACTTTCCTCTGTCCCCAGTCTCTTTCTTTGAGTAAGATGGCTAGGAAAAAAAAAAAAAAGAAAGAAATAAAACCACTTTCCTCTGTCCCCAGACTCTTTCTTTCAGGCTCAATTTTACTCCTTCATTCACATTTTTTCAACCTCCTCCCTCCCCACCTGGAGTGGTGCAAAGGGGATGAGGAATGGGGATTGCAGTAAAAACAATTTTCTCTGCTGCTCCTTCCCCTTTATGCTCTCCTCTACTCTGGTGTAGGACTCCTCCCATAGGAGATGGTCCTTTTGCTGAGACGCATCCTTTCCACAGGCTGCAGTTCTTCAAGGCCTGCTCCAACCTGGGTTCTAGCAATGAGTTACAGCCCTTCAGGAATAGATTGCTCTAGTGTGGGTTTTCTACGGGGTCACAGGTCCTGCCAGAGAACCATGCACAAGCTCCTGTCCATGAGCATGGCCCTTGCAGAGGCCTGTTGTGTCATGGGGTCTCCTTGGGCTGCATCTTCCTTGGGGACATTCCCATCTCCTGCAGCACAAGATCCTTAATGGACTGCAGGATGGATATCTGCTCCAACATGATCCTCCCCACAGACTCATGGGGAAAACCTGCTTCAGTGTATCCTTCTGCATGAGCTGCAAGAGAAACTCTGCTCCAGTACCTAGAGTGCCTCTTCCCCGTGCTTCTTCTCTGATAGGGGTGTCCGCAGGATTGTTTCAAATTTGTTTATCATCCCTCTCTCTCTCTCTCTCTCTCACAGCTACTATGTAGCATTTTTTCCTCTTCTGAAATGTTTCATAGAAAGCACCACTGTCTTGGCTGATGGGCTCAGCTGTGTTATGTGGTGAGTCTGCTGGATCCAGCTGCATCTAACATGGGAAACCCCTGGCCTCTCTTCACAGACTACACTCTTGTTCCCTCTTGCACAACTTGTTAAGTGAATCCAATACAGAAGTCTACCTGCTGAGGTGAGAAAACATAGTGAAGTTTCTTGGCAGCATAAAAATAACTTGATAGTTTCACATTTAATACTCATTGCTATGAAATATATTATTTTCTTAAACTTTTTTCTTTTTCTTTTTTAATGGCTGTTTTCTTGTTACAAATAAAATGTGAGAGATTCTCCATTTTCCCTGGTGGGATGTGAACTCCTTCGTGTTACTTTGAAAAAATGTTTTTCATCTCCCTTGCTGATCTGAACATTCTAATTATGGTAGCTTTAAATGTGACAGTATCTTTTTCATAAGACTGACATCAGTAAGATGAAAGTAGTAAGAAATAAAGAGTTCAGATGAGTGGATGATACAAAAATGACTAGACTCTACCAAGAATTCTCTGTGCGAAAATCTCTAATAAAAGGAAAAATTATATCCAGCAGGCAGAGGTAACACAATTTGGCAATATCTGAGATATGAAAGAAAAGGAAAAGCAAAGGTGGCAATGGAGTTGGAGGGAGTCTGAGTGTGATACTGCTTGAATAATTAAATATTTTGATTCATTTCCAAATCTGAGAGATGAGACATAAATATTTTGATTCATTTCCAAATCTGAAAGATGAGACAAAAAAAAAAAAATCTAGATCTATCCACATCTTACACTTTCGGTATAAGATACTAAAGCCTATAATTGAGACCTGTTCATCAAAATACTTCAAGTTGTTATATCACCTTGGGCTAAGTAATGCTAAAATTCAATAATAATAAAACACTAGTTCCAAAATTCAAGAGTGTTAAAATGTTAGGATGTTCCAAGTAAAATGAAACTTTCATTTCTGAATTCAGAATGAAAGGAAAGAAAAGTCAACTGCAAAGAACATGGAGCCAGACTCTTTTCAGAGGTTCATAGGGACAGGACCAGAGGAAATCAGCACATCTTGAAACACAGGAGACATCCTGTGAACATCAAGAAACATTTTGTTGGATTTTTTACTGTTAGAGTGTCTGAGCACTGGGACAGGTTACAGACCCTGGAGGTCTTCAAAAGCTGTCTGGACATGGTTCAGGACACACTGCTAGAGGTGACCATGCTGGAGCAGGAAGTTGAACAATATAACCACCAGTGGTCTCCTCCAACCTCAAATAACCCTCAATTCTGTAATTGCTCTCCTTGTTCAGACTTACCCAGGACTCTCTGCCTGTGTCCCAGGACTCTATTTCAGTGTCCCAAATTCATCATCCCCTGCCTCAGTGATGCTGCAGCAGAGTTGCTCTCCAGCTTCCCACAGCCCTGTCCCACCCAGCCGTGACTCTGCCGAGTCAGGCCACCTGTGGGTGCAATCCTGGGCCAGGCTCAACCCATCCCTGTGCCCTGGCTGCCCTGCTGCCCTTTGGCTGACCTGCTGGGACAGTTGGCCCTCATGGGGAGCCACCACTTCTGCTGGGCTCCAGAGAGGCAACACCAGAGCTGTGCCCAGCAACTCATGTGACTGACTCTTCACTTCAAGGGACAGTGATACTTCAGCTCAGTCCCTAGAGTTTACTTGTTTTGGTTTTAATTTATGAAACTTTCCCATCTAGAAGTTATCAGGAAAGCCATAAGCATTATTCCAGTTTTAATAACTATTTTTTCTGCCTGTGATTGTCCAGTATTTTGTTACAGCTTTTGTATGAAACTATCACTAACTGAAAAATTCAAAGGTATTACTTTTGCACTCATACAGCTTTTGGTCAAATATTTTTGTATGTTTCAGCATGTAATCTAATGCATGCCTTGAAAACCCCAGCTTCACAGAGAAAAAAGTGAAATTATTTCCTGTATACAATAGAAGCCAAATGAGCATGCTAGCAATGCAAATTCAAGAGATAACTTTTCATCAGTAAGGGCAAACAAATGATTTCTTTCATTTCAAGTCAGATATAATCTGTGTTCCCACAGTGAGAATGAGGGTAATCAAGAAATATTTTCTAAGTTAATTTCATGCAAAGAAACCAGTACTGTGATAAACATTTAATAAGACAGAACACAGAACTCTTTGAATTTCATGGAGCTGCCTGTAATTTTTATTGTAAGATTGTAAAATGTGTGACCCGGACACAAACCCCCCTCATCTACCCCACATTTCTGTGGGAATACCAAACTGAACACAGGAGTGTTGAACAAAAAGTACTATTGTGGGTCCATCAAGTATCTACAGAAAGGTTATTGTGTTCATCCTAGTCAAAGCACAGTGTTTCTTAAAGATTTTGAATTTGGTCCAAACCATCACTTATCCTAAAATGAGTTATGGAAAATTATCTCAGATCTTTTGTGATGGATCTTCTTGAGCCCATATAAATCATTTGATGCATCCTCATTATAAACTGGACATTTATAATGTTGCATAGTGACAAATCCTTTCACAATCCTTGTTACCCTAGAAGAGAATCATGAACACAATCTAAACTGATTTGCACTTAATCGAGTAACAGAGACAGAACAAACTCAGAATAGTGAAGTTCCTCTTGCAGAGTTCAAAGACCTAGCCTGGCAAATTTTCAGGACAGCACAAGAGGGAAATTTGCTTCTTGACTCACTCTTTGTCCTTTGTGATTACCTCATCTGATTACCTCATAACATTATCTTATCTCGCTTGCACATTTGTGAGATGTCAATGGTTTTTAAATTACAGAAATATTTATTTCAGTCATACTCCATTTAAAAGGTCATTTGCAGTGTTTTATGGTTTCCTCTGTTCCCTGTTGTCATTTTCTCTCAGAAGCCTAAATCCGTATTCCCTATAAATAACTTTTTTTTTTTTTAATCTAGAAATTATGGATCTTAGCCTTGCAAAACTCATTTAATAAAAGTGATTACACTGGAGAAACGAGTAATGCACAACAAAGTAGATTGTTTGTTTTTAGAGGAAAAGAAGTATAAAAGTAAACAATCCAGTCTTGTGCATGAAAATTTCCCTATAATTGCAAGAAAAATGTCAAAGTTTTATAAGTCTGCTAGTTAAGCATTTTGTATTTGTTTTAATGTCCTTTATTTTACTTGAATATTTAATAGTCTTAATAAATAGAACACTGAGTAAACTTAAATAAAATTATAATTTTAACTATTACCTATTTGCAACAGATTTGTTGGTTAGCTAGATACTTTTAACTATAAATATTGATTAATGGCCACTATGTCATTACCAGGTAACTCCTGAAAATAACTTCTGGCTTACCAGACTGCACGCTGTGGAGCCACGAACTGCAGATCAGATGGATTATTTAGAGGGAGAAAGACCCTGAGAAGAGCTTTTCCTTTAAGAGGATTTTGTTTTCTTTGACTTTTTTCATACAGGAATTTATTTTTTTTTTTTCATTTCTGAGGTTTGTTACAAGTCCTTTTCAGGTTTTGAATGAGTCAAACCTTTTTTCATTTGTTCTTTTACTTTTTTTTTTTTTTTTAAGAAATACAAAGATTTACATGCTTTGAAGGTAAAATAGAGTCTCTGTGGATGAAATTGCAAATGCCTGAAGGATCCTTTGCATATTAATAACATTGTTTGACTAAAGAATAATTGTTTACTATTTTTGGTTGACTTTTAGAACACAAAAGAAATATCACTCCCTAGCCATTCTGGGAAGTTGGGGTAAAGAAGTGTCTTTAATAATTTTGGGGGTTTTTTAGAGCATCAGTGAAAAAAAGAACCAGAACAATGTCAAGATATTTTTAGTCAGAAATTAAGAACAGTAAACCTGAACAAAGGGTTTTATTACACTTAGATCCAAAGAAAAAGAAGCTTACTTATGCATATACCTATATCAATATTTCTATCTTGTCCTATACTAAATATTTACTTAAGAAGTCTTAGAGAATTATCTAAGTGATCTAAGAACACAAAACAGGCAGTTTCACTAATGTCCTAGCAGACATGAGAAAAAAAAAATCTTATTGGAAATCAGTTCTGCAGTTAATGTATTTTTGCAGTAGAATTATTACATCGATGAGAAGCTAGAATTTGCCATCAATATGTCTTTTTTGAAAGATGCTCAGAACATGTGTGACCTATGAATGCTCACCCGGCAGTACATTGCATACATTTTAGTTCTGAGGGGGTTTATTATTTTTTGGTTTGTCTCTTTGACTGGATTTGCTTGGGGGTTTTTTTCAATAGAAAACTCAGCAGACAATCCCATTTTAAGGGCTCTGAGCACCATGCACCATATTGTGGCACACTGGTTGTATGTGTCATGCTATGGCATGGCACTCCTTTTATTGTCACAACTAACTCAAACTATAGAAGGTGTGGTGGGATAAAAAAACCTGCAAGACCTCAGACACTTACAACTGCATTATCTACTTTTATTTATATATACCAATCACTACCCATTTAGTGTCCTGCTACATGTAGGTCTTCTACAGCTGAATTACACTCAAAAACTTCTTTGTTACTTCAAATAAAAACCATTAGCTAAGTCACAGCAGTGTGTGTTGCAGACCCACACTACTGTAGGCCAGTTTCTGGTGACCTGCAGCCAGGCAGTGTTTGACTTTTCAAATATGTATCCAGATATATGAAATGCTCCTGATTTCCTTCCAAGCCTTCTGTCATGCTCCACAATGACATGGATGTCCTGTAAGATTCTCTCATGTCTGTGGAGCACATGTGCATATCTTCAATCTTTCATGGCATATGACAAGATCAAACAGAACCAGTTGACTATGCTTAGGCAGCTAATTTCCACATTTGTTTTCTTTATGTTGCCTTAACTCTGAATGCAATACTGTCACTACTACTGCTCAACTACTACTACTACTACTACTACTACTACTAAAAGTGCATATAAAATATTTAATGAGCTCGAACTATATTTTGAAGTGGCTACTCTTACGACTTTAAAGTTATTTTCTAAAATTAAAGCTTTCAGTACTTACACAGATACTTAGAATTTATGCATACACCTATATGAGCTAATGCTTCAATTTACTTCAATTATTGCTTGTTATCAATCATCCATACCTGAATTTGAACTAGATTCTCTGCTATCATTAGACTTTCAGAAATCATTCCACCAAACTGATTCTTCCAATCAGCCTCTCACTATGACTTCTTTTTTTCTCATTAAAAAATTAAATAATTTTTTATAAATATTAAGTTTAATTATGTTAACTAGAGTTCCATACTGAGGAGCAAGGTCAGTGTATTTTGCAGCTGCAAGAAAATCCCACCATCCCTACAGCCTGCTGGTATTCTGTGTTGACAGTGATGGGACCTGATCTAATTCGAAAGAAGCAATTTCTTTTATCTAAAACTTAAAGCCCCTGAATGCAACATGAGTCTAGTAATTGTAATAGACATGGGCCTTGTCAATAGGACTAATTTTTCAAATATTACTTTAAAGATAACAAATATTACTTTAAAGAAGTGAGCATCTGATCAACCAATACTGAAGTGAAGCAATTTAGCTTCTTAGAGCAGATTCTCTGCAGAATAACAAGATTATGTTCAAGGGTGCAGCATAGATCACTACCAATAACTCAAAAAAATTAATACTTGAATAAAGATGTTAACCACAAGAATGCCACTTATTTTAGTTGTGGCAAAAAACCAATTTGTCCCTAACTTCAACTAATCTGAGGACTACATAATGCAAAATAATTGATATGCATATCACTAGAATGAAGTAGTGATGCTGAATATTTATTGTAAATATTTTTTTAAATTGAGACAAGACAATGAATGCTAATAAAAATTTCTTAAATTACTATTTGAAGGGTTCATTCTTTCAATTTCAGTTGTACTCCCTCTGAATATAATGCTGAATTTAAGAAGCTGAAAATACTAAAAAAATAAAAACCCAACACACAAAACCCTCTATAATAAATGAAAACAACATTTATAGTAAAAAAAAGAAGTAGCTAGAACTGGGGTCAAATTAGATGTGTGATTTATAAAAGTCAGAGAAAAAAATTTTGTAACTTCTAATTTTTTATCTCACTGATTCTTAGTAAAAATCAAAGGCGAAACAAACAATTTTTTTTCTCTTTACTAATGATACTTCATACTTTGTTTTGCCTCTGTGACTTGCAGATGTTGGAATCCAGCAGTCTCAAATAGTCAGGGGAAAATAATTTTATTGGGTTGTGGTGGTAACATGAGATGTTCTATCTGTATCTCCAGATTTCAGCATTCCAGCCTAAAGCATTTTGAGGTCCATATGCCACATGCAACTTTCCCACAGCAGAAGCCACCCAGATGATAGAAAGTAACAGTTCCAGAGTCGTGTGAGGAAAAAAAAAAAAAAACCAAAAAAAAACAAACCAAACCCCCCCCAAAACAACAGCACCACAAAAAAAAACCCCAAAAAAAAACCCACAAAAAACCCCAACAACAACAACAAAAAAAACCACAAAAAAACAAAAAAAAACCAAAACCAAAAACAAAACCCACAAAACCCGAAACAAACTACACCTTTTTCACCTTAGAGTGTTGAAACACTCTCCTTTCCTCCTTTCAATGTCTTCTCAGAATAATTCTGAAAACAAGGGAACTGTGACATGGTTGTTTACTGCGAAGTGCATCTGAATATTTACCATGCATGGCATGTAGAGTATATTCCTGAAAGGTAAACAAGTCAAAGAAATATTGCTGCTTTTTCTAAGATGCTGATATAATTGTGCTTCTGGCTCTAACAGTGCTATATCAGTGGTGTACGATGTTAAATAAACAAAAAGAAGAAACGTGCTCTGAGCATGAATATGAACTATGTCCATGGCATTACTGGATTTATTTATTTCCTTAAAAACTAATTTTTTTTAGTTGCATTATAGGTAAAACAAAATAAAATCTGATTTTCAGGTATTAAGGAAAAAACAAATGGCTTTCATTTTCTACTTTTTAGGTTTTCCATTTTTTTAATTTAAATATTTTTATGTTCATCATTTTTAAGATTATCAAAAGGAATCACACCGGCACTACACCTACCTTTGTTTTCTTTTAACTTCTTTTGTTATTTTAAATATAAGAACAACAACAACAAAAACAACAGACCTTTTTTTTTAATTTTACTTTTCATTTTAACTCAGTTCCATCAGGGGCATTTTACGGCCAGTTATAAATAAAAGGTAGGCAGCCAAATGATTTGTCTAAGAGCCCCAGAACTGTTCTGCCTCTGTTGTTTGCAATTTTCGCAATTCAGAGAGCTCAAATCTGAGCTGTAGTACATGACATAAATATAATGTACTACATGATATTTATATCACCTTAGCTACAGATTTACTTTTGGTAAATAAACAAGGAAAAACCTGTCCTCAGTGTAAAGCTTGTCAAGTACTGTAACTAGAAATAATTACTTTGCTCTTGTGCCCTTGATGATCCTTCCATATTTGTTCAGCTTCTTTTCTATTTCTCCTTCCATTTTCTTTCAAATTAACACAATTCTATCTAACAGTATATCTGGGAAATAACAGAATGTTTGTGATGTGCATGAAAATTAATACATAGCAGTAATATTTTGGGTATTTTTTATTTTGGTCTATCTCCCCTCCAGTAGGTGTGATCTTTACACAGATAAGACAGTCTTCACTGCATCCAAAGATGTCTATGCTAAAATAAAAGTTTTCATTTCTCCTAAAAGATCATATTTTGGTTTTTTTTCCTCTATCTTAACTAGAAGGCTTACACCAATGAGTGGATAAGCAATGTCTTGGAAAAAAAAAAAAGAAAGAAAATATTTTCTTTAAAAATTATTAAGTTATTATTTTATAATGACCTGCAGGATTTTCAGGTGTAAATAATAATGTTAATGTGATGGATTCAATCAGTTTTCCATGGACCACCCTCACATGCTCCCTACACCACATCTCAAAAACCTCTTATCAGACATTTTCATAACAATTACATCCACAGAAGTGATTGTGCCTACAATTTTACTTCTCATAAACTGAACATTGCACTACAAAGTGAGCACTGCTTATTTATCTATAACATATGTGCCGTGTATAGCTTTATGGATAACCCCCCTGTATTTCACAGAACTGTTAATCCTTCTAGAAACAAAGTGCACTGTATTTCAATGGGACCATAAATTCATCCAATAATAAATTAAATACACCTCCTTAAAATTTGTGCCAAGTAATAAAAATAATTAAAACCCAAAAATCTCATTTACAGGTGGTGGAGCCTGCCTTTACATGCAAAAGGCTCTGGATATTTGAAGTTTTTTATATTAAGATAGGAACACATGTCTTTAATTGAAATGCAAAGAACATAATCACCTGTTTTAAACATCAGCCAGCCTTTTCTGTTAAATATTAAACATTTTGAATCTGGTTCAAAACCATTCCCTACTGCAATTAACTCCCACTTGCACACTTAGATATTTCTTCTGTTATCTGCAAGCCACACACCTGGAAAAAGGCCAAAGGAAAATCTATTCTTGTAAAGTATATTTTAAAATGAGAAATACTTTTAACTGTGAGATGCACTGGGGTCTGTTTTAACCATCTCATTTGTGTCTACTGAGTGAAGTCAAATGACTCCTTCACTCTATTTAAAAACTAATAAATACCAGCCAAAGAAAAGGAAACTTATCTTGATAATTTTGCCAAGATAAAAATTAAACCTAGCAGTAAATAGTACAGTATTTCTACGGAATGCATTGCAGGACAGGAATCTGAGCCCAACTGGAGTTAGAATGGATATTAAAAAAAATTGTGTCCACATAAATGAAGATGGTGCAAAGCATACAGAGTTGCACACTTCATGACCACTTTCATGCTATGTGACAGAGCACACACATACTGCACTGCATGGTACTATAATTTATTTAATATTCATGTGATGTCCTGGCCTGTTGCCAGATTCAGTCATTAATCGAAGCAGAACATGATGTTCTCTATACCTCCTGTGAAGATAAATTAAGGCCATTTGGTGGGAGTTTAAAAATACACAGTGACATACCCTTCCACCAAATATGGGAAACAGACAAGTCCTTTAGCATTCTGGGGTCTATGCTTAGTATTTTTTGAAATTTAGCCGCTTGTATGGTTTGTGGATCAAACAAATTTTGAAGTACATGTGTTTCATGAAAAGAGAAATTATTGCATAATCTGTAAATTTTTCAGCATTTTCTAAACATGTAAATGAAAGTCATTTCTCCAACTCCCCTTGTTCCAAAGTTTAAAAAAAAATATCTCTCACACAAAGTATAGGCTTCTTAAAATAATAATCCAAATACAAGAATGTGATTGATATGAGTAAATATATGAAATATAAACCTTAAATGATATAAAATAATTATCTGTTTATAACAGTACATATGTTTCATATATTTACTCATATCAATCACACATTCTTTACATTTGGATTATTATATAAAATACACATTTAATATTATATATAATATTAGATAGATTTTCTTTTGCATTTAATTTGAACCTCCTGATATCACTGAAATTGTTATGAGTCCACATGGGTTCCACTCTCTCTCACACAGATATAGACAGCTCTCTGCTCATCCTACTGATTGCTTCCCATGCTAATTTATGGAATGTAGCTCTTCTCAGGCAATGTGTCGAAATCCCATGTGCCCATTCGAGGCTTGTTATTCTGCTGGAGACAATAAATGTGCTATAAGTTTTTCCAGTGCAAAAAACATGCAGTTCCTATCTGCCTTCTACTTTTTGATCTTATTTCCTTTTGCATATTAGGTCATAATGTAATTGCATAGTCCAGTCTTACAGTATTGCCATTGCCAGTAACGGGCCGTAACTTTGGCACTTCACTTGCCAGGCATGCTCTGTCTGAATTTTCCTTATCTCTAGCTCTGTGCTACAACAGTTTTATACAGACTAGCTGTCATGGTTTGACCAGGAAGTGTGTTTCTGGAAAAGTTGTGGTCAAACCAATCAGTGGCCAGATTTGAAATTGGCACCTGTGGTGGCCACTGGGGATTTGGATACGCTTCTGAGAACACACAGGGGTTAAAAGTAGAGCATTCCCGGAGAACTTCCTATTTTGGATCCGGCGGTGAGTGGAGTCTGACCTCTCCCCTGCCCAGCTGCGTCTGGGTGGGGGAGGGAGGCCATGCGGCCTGAGGGGAGCGAGGCTGGAGACCTGCAAGGTGCAGGGGTGGAGGAGACCTGGGATGTTTGGGCAGCCCCTCCGGAGAGAGTGATAGAGACTGTGCTGGCAGCACAGCCGGCCAGAAGCGGGGGATGCAGTGAGAGAAGGTGCCCGGCAGCTGTGGGAGTCCTGGGCAGACAGAGGTGAAGATTTTAACCCCTTGGTAGAATAATGGAAACCTTACAAATACTGATCCTCCTGAATCAGAATGAGGAGAGGGAGATGAAGCATGACAAAATGAGCAAGTGTGAGGAAAGTTGGAAGACGTGAGAAGAATCCTAGGTGGGAAGAGATGATGGAGTGGCCTTGAGCTGTACTCTTTCTTGTATAGCCACGGACAGATCCGTGTTTTACCTGTGACCCGGAGACTGTACTTAGGGGGAGGCAATGCCTTGGAGTAAAGAGTGAAGCAGTGGCGTGAACAGAGATGGCTGAGGAGGGTGTGAGATGCCCTCTGTCTCCGTGGGGAAGAAGATCTCTGTTCATGAGGCCCCTCGGCCCCAGGGGGTGAAATTTGGGGGGGACTGGTGTCCCGAAGTTGAGAGACTGCTGCTTTTGGAACTGGGTGGAGCATCCTTAAACAGGGAACCCTAAAAGCAGTCCTGGCCCATGTGCAGTGGTGAGAGCACTGGACATGGGGGGGAAGAAGTCACGAGGGCCGATGTTCTCTGGGCGGTGCCACGAGTGACACGGAAACACAAGAGGTTTCAAGTGTGTTTCCAGGGGAAGCCTATGGTGCAAGGGGAGACTTCTCTCTCCCTGATGGATTTGAGGGTGGATTATTTGAGGGGTGATGATGGACTGAAAGTTGATTATCTGAGAGATGGTGACGTGGTGGAAATCTATGGTGTTATCTCATTCTGTGGAGGAAATAGAGGGGAGGAGGAGGAGGAATGTATTTAGAGGGTTTTCATTCTTAGCTTTGTGTGTGTTCCTTTTTAGATATTGTAATTAATAAAGTGTTGTGTTTTTCCCTTCATCCCCAAGTTGGAGCCTGCTTTGTTCTGTTTCTGGGTCACATCTCTCAGTAACCATTTTGGACCTTTCATGGTGGCCCTGGCATTGTGACAGGATCAAACCATGACACTAGCATTAAAAAAACCCAATCACAGAGTATGAGGTATTTGCAGCTCTAACACAGTGATATCATACAGAGAAATTCACATCTTGTACAGTAGCAAAGACTCTGAGAAGTGGAGACCCAGGGCATGGGGCAGAGGAGCTCAGGCATGGGGTGATGGTAAGAGATGATGCACAGGCTTGGCACTGGAGACGCCATACCTATAAACAACTCACTGTAACTTACAGAAATGCAGATTTGGAGATAGACAAAATTGGGTTTTGGGGTAATGAGAAGGAACAAAAAACCCTAGTATCTAATATGTATATAAAGGTCACCATATATAGTATGCTGGGATGTAACATGACACTGCATACCTTTGAGGAAAGAAAAAAGTGTAGAAGTTCATTAACAAACACATCCCAAGTGTCACAATTGGATACTGAAGAGGAAAGGAAAAGCTTCAAACAGTGTATTCATTCCAGCAGAGGACTTCAGAAGCTGACAGAGTTTTGCCTTTCAATTTACTTATTTATGCCCACATTTGTGCCACTGAACTTGAGGCATTTAACTAATACATCTGAATAATGTTATATTCTGTCAAGTGCCTCTTACAGAAGTGGAGAGACACTGGCATGCCCAGAGGGTGAATCTGCTCTTTGAGACACTGCACAAGGGAAGTTGTTCACGTTGTGAAAATTAGAGAGAAAAAAACAGGACTGATTCCTGCTTTAAGAAGCTAAAAGAAGTATCAAGTCAGGCAGAATGACTCTACCCCTGAATAGATAAACCTTGTTAATGGATGAACATAAGGATTACTGTTATTTAAAACCCTTTCCTGTTATCAATTAGTAAATCCTTGCATAATGGCACAACATATAAGTAACACATAAAAGGGAAAACTTATTACTACAAAGGGGCAGCAGAAGTATCAGTAAAATAGCAGACAGGATTTATAAACATTTGCACAGTGCTATATGTGTAGGTGTGCAGAATGCAAAAATGTGGAATATCAGAAATTAATTTCACTGGAAGTAAAAAAAAAACTATTGTCTAATGACACAAAGTACTGCAAATTGTATGAAGTGATATTGAAGTGGAATTGAAGTTCTGTAGCAGCATGCTGAGTTGAATTGTCATTATTGTACATAGCAGAAGACCAGGAAGAGATAGGTTATAATGGAAGAAAATAGAAAGAACATGAAAGAATTATCTGGGGGAAAAATACTTCCTGAAAAGGACCAGTCAGCCAGTGTTGAGTACTTGTTCCTATTTTTTGTCATCGTTGCAATTTTTTTATCCTTGTCCACCTATTTAAGATAATAAAGAGACTTTTAGATGTCTGTAGTTCATAACGAACAGACCCTGGACCTGCAAAGAAGAGATAATCCAGAAGTTAGTCATTATGGAAAAGCTCCAGATTATACGTCACAGAAGGTAACTATTTAGGAGTCTAAAATTCTTGAGTGTCAACACTTCAGGCTGTATTCAGCCTCGTCCAGACCCTCCACAGAGACTGTAAGTATCACAAGGTGTTTCTTCACTCTGTGAACTGAAAAGCTGGGGAGAGCATGTAATCCTCTTCCTCGCCTTTTCTGTTGTGTTCTGTAATCACAAGTATCACCGATAGAGGGAATATTATGATTTCTATGGTAAAAAAGTTCTACTATGATAATAAAATATATGAAGTGGATATTTAGAGACTAGTAATCTATATTTTGCATTCTTAGCCCCAGAAATCCACCAAGTTAATACACCTGAAAGACATTTAGTGCTTTGTCTACAAATGATAATAAAGAAAAACATACATCAAAAGAGCACGTTCCATCTAGTTTTTAAATAATTCTGTGTTTTCATTTAGATAAGTTAAAATAAAATATTTTTTAAGCAAATGGAGGATTCTAAGTGCTAAATCCTGAAGAACTGAGTAGGTAAAATCTGTTGGTCCATATTTAATATAAGCACCAAACTCTTTTCTATATTTAAACATTTTCAATATCGATACACTATTGGTTTTGTGCCTTTTTTGAAAGATAAAAAAAGTCTTTGATATTCTCTTTCTTCAGTATATAAAAAAATCTACCATATGTGGAGCACCAGAGAACAAAACAGCTCAAAAATCATAGGCTGAACCTACTTTTAACCTACTATTTCTGTAAATGTTTTAGAACAACCTTTAGTAGAACCTCAGTTTCCAGACGTACAATTCCACAGGAACTTTGGTAGCAGACAGCACGGAGATTAAAAGGAAAGACCAAGAAGAAAAAAAAAGAAGAAAAAAACCCCAACCCCCCCCCAAACTACCAATCACTATATCATTATATTTTTGGGTTTCAACAAACACATATAATACATAAATTAACCATCAGTAGTGGAAACACACCAACTTCTGGCAACCATGAATAATCAACTCTATATTAACTTTTAGATAAAAGTGAGGTGTTCTTTTATTATAGGTACAAAACTTTATGTATTGAACATTTAAACTTGTTAAAAAGCTGAAAAAAGTCACTAGGACTATACAAAACTTGTAATCTGTAGCCATAGAATCCAGGTGCCAGTATCCATTTACCTTGATGATTTCTAAGCTGGATAATAATATTGTCACATTGAATAATTTTTTTTATCAGAACTATCTGAATAATATTCCTTGTGACACTCACTTCTTTCCTCTTTTTTGACACCTTTCTTTTTAATTTTCCTTCAAATGAAAAGAGCAGTCTACCATAGAAACCTAAGCCAATTGTTTAAAAAAAGAGCATCTGGCGAATATAATTGTTTATTGTTTAATAGCTGCTTCTTTTCAGAAGATAAAGGAAAGAAGAATTAAAACATTAAATGATACAAAGGCTGTCATGATGATAACTCTTGAATTCTTTAACCCTTGCCATTTTTGAAACTGCATACAATGAAACAATTGAATGCCAGTTTTAATGGCACCTTAACAAATTTATATCATTTGGCATGGATTTTTTATTCTATTTATTAAAAAAAAAAAATCTGTATCCTTGAGTCTAAGCATGCTGAACAAAAAACAGCTCACAC
This sequence comes from Passer montanus, assembly GCF_014805655.1. Taxonomy (NCBI): domain Eukaryota; kingdom Metazoa; phylum Chordata; class Aves; order Passeriformes; family Passeridae; genus Passer; species Passer montanus. The sequence goes on along the minus strand of NW_024367708.1, from coordinate 9,675,380 downwards.
TCTGAAATGTGGTATTTCTACCTAGAGCATCAATTAGTTTGGTTACAGATCTTAATTGTTATAAAAATATCAATGTTCCAGTTTTTTTTTTTATTATTATTCCCTCAGGCATTTCAGGTAAAATTAAAAGCTTTGGTATTGTTTTAAGAAGATTATTGGCTATTTTCATTTGTTCTAGTACATGTTTTTAATGATCCAAACAGATAATGTTTGAATATTTCTGAAAGCCTGAAAAATTCTGAAGTAAACAAAGAAAGGTTAATGGGCTGGGATACTTCCATAGAAAGGTGAATGTGGGTTTAAATTAGAAAAACAGGATTTTCATAGAATAAAGATGGTTTTTTTTCATGTATCATCTTTTAAAGTTAGTAATATTAGGTTTTAATAACAAGTTATACAAGATGACAGGAAGCTGTGTAAACATAGGAAGGAATATGTATTCATATTCATAAAATATAGACTCAGTTAATAAAGGCTCATCCATTCTGCTAAAGTGCCAAAAGATAAGAATATTTTTAGACTGTCATCACCCTTCTTGATTAAAGTTTATTCTTCCTCAATTGATGTTTGGAAAATATTTAAATATTTAATATTTAAATATTTTGTTTTACTTCACAATATGACCATCAATTCAGTATTTCTAAACAAAGTGAGATTATTCTTCTTCTACACTAAACAGAAGATAAGTGTCCATATAAGAAAATGTCATAAACATTCCATATTTGATTTGGTGTAAGGGGATTGTATCTCTGTTTCATTTTCAAATAAGATTTTTAACTATATTATTTGATATTTCAGAGTGGCAAATTAATTAGATTACATTTCCATCCATTATGGCTCTTATGGCCATATGTAATGGCTCTACTCTTAACTAAAAAAAAAAAGGGGAAAAAAAAAGATAGTTTTCATTGCTAAGAATGGTTGAATGGTTATCAAAAAATTATTCTCCACAGTGATTTTATCCAAATTTTCATATGGTGATGAAGTTTAAATTCTGTAAACACTCTGTTCAACTACATTAACTAGTCTTAGATTAACAGTTGTTCTTTTCTAGATTTATTTTAGACTCTCTTTTTTCCTATCTTGTGCAGCTGAGCATCAGTCATCTTGTAGAAGTGACTGTGACAGAACCCTGATTAACTCAGAGCTTTGAGGCAAATTTATTTATACCTTTTCCATGCAGTAAAATATCAAGTTCAACAAAATTACTTTGAATCTTGAAATCTAGATTTCGTTACTTGACAGACAACACTATTCAAGAAACATTGGATCACAAGAAGAGCAGATAATTTTCATTACAGAAGATGGTTTTCATTACAGTATCCATCCCATTTGTAAACTGTCACTACTATGATTACAGTGGAATTTTTACTTGTTTCTTTTATGAGAAAGACAGTAGACATTTTATGTCACCAGTGAATTTCTACAATATTTCCGAGATAGATGAAAGAGTCTGTTTCACTTTATAATGACCAGCTAGAATCCAGCTATCCCAAGCATATTTTAAACTTTTTTTCATTATCAACTTATTTATTCACAAATGTAATATTTATTGCTATTCAATGCTATGAACAGCTTTCTGTAAGAAAGTTTTATTAATAAAATATATAGTGATTTAGCAGGACCTCATGCAAAAGTTTGCTTAGAAGTTTTTTCTTATGGTTTTGAACTAGTTGCAGTTTTTTGGAGAAATACCTGAGCGTGCTGATGGGCAACAAGTTGAACATGGATCAGCAATGTATCCTTGTCACAAATGTCAGCAGCATCCCAGCTGCATTATGAAAACTCTTGACAGCAAGTTGAGGGAGGTGATGGCTCCCCCCATCCCCAACCACTGTGAGGCTACATCTGGAGTGCTGCTTGCAGGTTTGGTGAACATATTGACAGAAATCTACGTGACATCCAAACAAAGGCCTGCACATTAAGGGACTGGATCATGCTTCATATGAAAAGTACTGAGAGAGCTGGGATTAAACAAATCCAACAGCCCCCACAATGTCTTTTGAGGTGTGTGAGAGGAGAGCAAGAGACATGTTAATAGAAACAAGTAAGGTCTAAACTGGATATCAGGAAAATCAATTACACCTTGAGGTCAACCACACAGGGGATGGGGATGCATGCAGAAACTGTGCAGGCTTCATACTCAGAGGTTTTCAAGATCTGTCTGGACAAAGTCTTGAATATTCCAGTCAGAGCTGTGTCTGCTATTAACAGCAGCCTGGGATATAGAACTCCTCATGTGCCTTGAATAATTGTATGGTCCTATCCCACCTTGTCTCTGTGTGCTTCTTCCAAAGACCATGAGTCCTTCAGATACAGCATTATCAACCATCTTTAGTCAGGTGTCTTGAATACTGTGGGACACCTCAAATTGCTTTATAGCAATATGTATATAAAAAATTGAAGCAAGGTCAAGGCCTCCTTATAGATAGAGGATAGATAGATATGTCCTATAGATATGTAAGATCCTGTTGGACAAACCTCCCATTACAGTCAACTCATACTTAATGTGGGATTCAACAATCCAGAATTAGGTGCTCAGTGAAAGATGATGAGGTGGACAGTTGTAGGTTATCCAAGAGACATGGGACATGGCTTTTTTCACTATAACAAATAACATGTAAGATTACCAGAGCCTCAGAGGAACCACTAATGACCCACAGGGATACCCCTGTGTGATACCTCAGAGCACCAACTTTTAACCTTAGTCATGAAGTCAGTGTGGTTTAACTTACCTCAAATCAGACATCTATGGCTTGCTCCAATTTTTTAATGATGCCATCAAGTATAAAAATCAAATGCTCAGGTGTATCTGACATAGCACTTTGGACTTGCAGACATAATAGGATTTATGGTAGAGCCATGGGCTTTTTGGGGTGGCAGCTGGACACCAGGACAAATGCCCTAGGGTATTCTAGAATGACAGCAATATGTAGCTAACTGATTAATCTGAATAAGCTCTCTGTATTCAACTAATATACTGAGCAGGGTCTCAGTTCAGCTGCTGTGCATGTATTGTTTTAATGTCATTTCAAACAGCCTCAGTTGTCATGAGTATCTCCTAAAATCAGTTATCACCAAGGTATTCTAAACACTACTAGATGCCTTTGCAAATGACAATTGAAGAGTTTCAAATATCCAGAGGAATGTTTATATATATGTATGTACATATATGTGTATATATACACCCATAACCCCCATATTTAATCAGCTATATTTGCATATCTAAGTTTAGAAATCGACCATCTGGAACTGCATTTTACCCAAGGAAATATTAACTGTGTTGTATAATAACTAAGAGTCTTTTCCAAACTGCTGACTCCTCAGGCATGGAACAGATTCTGAGAGTCAAGTGCTGATATGCTAATTTGGATAGCACACTTCCTTTGGTTACAGATTATCATTGATGGTACAACAACATGAAATAGATAAGAGATAAGATTTGAACTGGAATTTCATTTTAGTTGAGGGGTAGCTAACTGTCCAATTTCAATTTTCTAACTAAAAGTTTACTCATTTAGACAGTGCTATTGGCCACATATTTGTGCAAATTCTCGAGACTGAACATTGAAATTACCTAAACACTAGATTTAATAAGAAGAAAACTAATCTAGTAAAGAAGGCAAAAAAACCAAAAAACTCTTAATATTCTTCTTCATTGACCAGTACCCAAGCTGCAATTCAATCTTTGATATATCCACCCACATACATACCACCATTATAAATATATAATAAATATGAATAAAACACAGGTTTTTAAATTCATTCCTTTAAAATATCTATTCATAAAAGGCTTATTTAAATTTCTTAAGCAAAACTATTTTTAACTTTATCAAATAGAATTAAAACTTTACTGGCAGTTGCATTCAGACAGAAATCTGCAGACCATCTGTGATTTGCAACCACAGCACATAGCCAGACTATTACTGCTCTCAGAAAAATACTAGCCCATTTGACTCTAATGTTTGCCTAGAAGGCACATTTCCTACTGGGACAATTAAACCAGCAGCTCTGACATATTCTTCTTAGCACAAACTATGTTACACCCTTGTTTTAATTACCATCAGATCAAAATCACAGAAACACTATGAGGCTTATTTCATGTCTTCTTTTCTTTTGCCTAATTTACTTTTCTTCTTTCTTTTTCTTTTTTTTCTTTTTTTTTAATTTTGGTCTGGAAAAGTGTGGGTTTTCGTGTCTTCTAACAGCGCTAGAAACTTCTGAAATATCTACTTGTTCATGAACTACCACCAGAAAAATTATTCTAAATAACTACAAAAAATTCTACCATGAATCATGGTACAGTTTTGCAAAGGAATTAATGAAGACCATCGGTAAGAATAATGATAAAATGAATGATAAAAAATTAACTTTAGCAGCCAGGATGAGTAGAAAAAATATTTTTTTTAAAAAATACCATAAAAATATGTACATCTAGAGTGATGCAATAAATATAGTTTTGTTTCAAATTCAAAAGGGAGAAGAAAAATAAGAATCAAAATATGGAAATCCAAATATAGAAAACATAGTCTTAACACTCTTGACGTTACTGGAATTCCAGGAACAATGAGAATTACATATGTTCAATTCAGATCATGTGAAATATAAATATAACAACATTTTATACATGTACAGAATTTTTATTATTTTTCTTTTCCCATCCTGTTATTTGCTTTATTAAAAGTCTCAGCAAATACAAACTGCTTTTTCTGGGAAGAGATTTTTTTTACTAAGGAACATAAATTTGCTACTTTACAAAATCAGCACCTTACAACTTCATGTAAAAAGCATATTCACCTAATCTTTTTGGTCCTCAGAGACAGGGATTTAAAGGCAATTAAATTGTGCTTATAATTTAGGTCATATTAGAGCTTCTAAATGAGTAACAAATTGTTGGTATTAATTATGCATTATCTTTAAATAGGTCTTGCCTTTTAATATAAAACCAATTTCCTGATGTCTGTGTATTTTTTAATCTTCCTCTTTTGGCTTGTAAAACCATTTGTTTACTCTATGCACATGTGCTAAAATAATGAATTCCTGATGAAATCTGGTGCAAACGAATGTTCTGTTCTTTCACTTCAAAGCTGAGTGACTTTTGGACTGATGACAGAATTGGTTCGAGACAGATATATTTAAAGGAGACATTGTAATAGGTACATGTAGACTTTAGATATAGCAGGTCCCACAGCTCCAATAATGATTATTTTCCCCTTAAATCATTATATTTTACTTTAAGATGTCCAAATATATATTTCACACTGATAAAAAAGTGGAAATATTAAAAAATAAGTTATATTTTCACATAGATTAGATACTCAGTATTGAATACGGAAGTTTACTGCAGGCAAGAGGACTAAGCAGTTGTATGAGCTATCATGTTTTCTTCTTGGAGTTCTTAGAAGTAGGTGACTTTGTTTTACAAACTTGTCCTTCTACTTTTTTGTCTAAAATGCCACTGTGGCTGTGTAACATGATGTTTAATTTTACATTGGTAATATGCACAAAATTGGCAAGAGATCTTTGGATCGGCAAAAAACATGGCATTCCTAAGACTGAAAGAGCTCTTATAATCAATGCTGTATTACCTCAGAAGCAAATGTGTGCACAGGCAGCTGGCAGTTTTTCCAGTAAGTGGCAGCCCCATCCTATGGTCCATTGCCTCTAATGCTCACCAGATACTCAGATGATATATCTATTTACTCCTGTGTTTGATAGAATACTTACATTGCAGTGACTCATAGCTCATTTGAGAGTGTTTGGCTCAGAGAAACAGAACGAAACTTTTAAATTCTGCATTTTGACAATTTTTTACTGTATATTTCTATAATGGCCCAATGGGAAGTCCAGCTGCCAAGTAATTCTGTCTTTTCTTCTGACCTGGTATAGTGGGTTTTTTGCACAAATATTCCTGTTATGATTTATATAGCTTCCAAGAGACACCAAAGCATGAAACACCTTTTTTCTTTTCCTTAAAGCTGTTTTGTTGTGGTCTTCATAGACATGCATGTCTTGCATTAACAGAAGGTTTAAACTCTTGATGATGTAATCAAAACATTTGCAGATATACTCCAAGACAAATAAACTAACATAAAGATTAATTTGAAGATTTTAGTACTTTGAGAATTTCCAAATATGTGCAGCAATTAATAAAATATGGATCAATAAAATTTATAAAAAATTGATAAAATATATTTATTTACAGAATAAATCACTAAGAGACTGCTCAAAGATATTATATTGATATCAGTGAATAAGCCATGTGTCCTTTGCATGGAAAAAAAAAATCAAAATATTAAATCAGATTTAAAAAAAGAAGAGAGAGAAGAAATAGTGACATAAGGTAGAAAAACAAGCTGAAAATGTAGGCAGAATATGTACAGATATTTGCCCATCTCATGAAGCATGTATCTCCAGATTGGCAATAGATGCAAACAGGAGGATCTCTTGGCAGAGAAGCTGATTGTTGAAGCCTATTTCAGTCTGTCCTATCTGGATAGGGGTAATGTCCTGTAAATGGTCATCTTATGTCTTCTGAATAGGCAAAATGCCATACTGACAGACAGATATGAATATTAACATGAAAAATCATTATATAGTTCTTGTTTGAGTTTTACAGGCTCTAGTCTGGCAAACTACAGAAAACCACAGAAATAATATTCAGCAAGTTGCAGGCAGTTTTTGAAAAACCGTGACAAACTATGTGCTATTAGTCAATTTAAATAATTAAGGTTTAGAAAGAACAATCCCATGGAGAGCTGTCTATTTCTGGAGCTTGTAAATTACGCTTACTGATTTAGAATTATCATAAGAAATAAACATGATATTTTAAGGAATTTTAAATCTCAAGACCTTTGAAAAGCAATTGAAGTCAAGTTATTATTTGAATCTTAAAACATGAAATTTCCCTTACACATTCCTTATTTAGCTGATTACCAAAAATTCTAAAGCTCAATCACAACTAGTTGCACTTTGAGAAAAAAAAACAAATTTCCACTAACACACATGAAGATTTAATGAAAAGAAACAAGTGACTCAAAAAAAAAAATCACATATTAATGCTTCTAATATTTTTCCAGCACCCAATTTTAGTTTAATCTTTTCCTTTTCATAAGTAAATGAAAAATGAGGATATAGTACGGTTCAGATCATGTAGGTCACATTATCATGAAACTAATGCATAGTGACATTGTGCCACCTGAAATATTCAACCAACAAAGATCCTTGTCTCTCAGCCTCAGTGTCATTTTTAACTATGATTTAGTCTTTCTTTTTCCTTGAAGTTAGGACTCAAAAGATCTGAAAAGCTCTGATATTAACAATTGAAACAGTAAAAATCTGTGTGAAGTTGTCAAGATAATCTAAGGTCAATAAGCTGCTCTTTGAAGTTCAACAATTTTATGGAAGTAAGAAGGATTTCATGATTTAGTCTCATGATCTCATATGAGTTTTGTCTATTTTCCTTTGTCAGGTAATTTGGAATAGAGTTGTTCATGACTTAATCTGAAAATTTTGGTATTTCTGATTGTGTAGAGAGAGATGATTCTAAATTCCAGCATAATGCATAAAACCTCATTAATTTAGTGAATGCAACTATTTTTAGGTGTCAATTTTGTTCAGCAAATAGCTCACTGTCTACTATGACCTCCCGTAAGGGAAATATTTCCCTTATCAAAAACCTTGCTCAGAGCCAAGTGAGGTATGGAAAGAAAAAGTTCTAGATGCATACAGTCTCTCTAAATTCTGCCCTAGATTACTCTGGTAACTAACAACACAAACCTATTCCTAGAGTAAAATGCTGCTCCCTAGAGCTTGAATTTCAGAGACAGCATGCACATGCTTCATTACTACTCACACAGGGGAAAATAGAATGAAATAGTACAATAAGGTACTTTTTTATGACCATTAATTTTGGCTAATCAAAATGTGGCACTCATTTGCTGTGTAACACGATAGTCAAGAAGGGAAATTGTGCACCAGAGCTGGATAATGTGTGTCAGCACCCTCATTAAGGATGATACAGATTCAGTAAAGCAAATAAATTGAAAACATAAGTTAATAGCAAGCCTCCTGAGGTTGAGGAGGACTTTCTTCACTTGATTAGGAGAGCAATCCTAATGAGGATGCAGAGTAAGAAGATGCAAGATCTTCCCTAGCAAAAATATTTTTTGACCATAATTAGGAATTTCCAGTTCTATGCTCAAAAGTGACGTGATTTCACACTAGTATAGGACAAAACATTTGTAGAGTGTATGTAAAAATGTTCTAATTGACTATGCAAAACCAAAACAAGGCTTACATAATTTTGTTTCATTGAGAGTTTTTATATGTACTCAGTAGGAAGCAGTGTTGGCTTGGTTTGTTTTTTTTTAAATTGTTTTGGTTTGCTTTTAACTTTCTGTTGGTTTACAAGAAAAAATAATGTTGGTAGATTGCATTGAGCACATAACACAAAGCACACCATACTTATGTCTTATGCATCCTTGTTTTTCTAATTATATACTTTTTTTTTCCTCAGAAAGACAACATCCTGCTAACTTTATAAGCACTGTTGTTTAATATCCAGATCATTGCTTATAATGTTATATAAATTTGTTTCTGCACACTTGGTAACTTATAGCTTATACCCACTACATTTGTCACTGCACTGATACTTGGATTATTTTATAGTGATTAGTTCTATAATTCTCTATTCCTACTGACTAGTCTAAACATATCTAATACCATTTAAATAAATAGCACATTCATTCTCCCTCCTACTGTGCTGGGAACATAAATAGCACATTCATTCTTCCCATACTTGTGCTGGGAAGTTGAGTAGGTGTAAAAGGTTGCTTTATTATATTTAAAAAAATAGGCGAAATGTCTATATTTCCTGGTGTATTGTGTAATGAAAAAAAATCTTCACATATATATCATGCTAAGTTTTTGGTGCTGCAACACAAACTGCAACTGCTGTCCCTGTTTTTCTCTTCCCATCACGAGGCCTTGTCACTTACAGACTGCTCTCTCTCTTTCTCTCACAATTTTTTACTTCAAATTATTTGCCCCCCACCCAGTTTTGCTTTTTAAGTGTTTAACCTCATTTCAGCTTGGAGCTGCCTAATTCAGTAGTCTGAACAAGATAAGGCAGTCACAATTCTCTGTCCATAAGTACAACCAGTAGAGAGGCTGAGCACATATTGCCAGGAAGCAGGCAAACCCATGCATATACTACATGTATACACACATTCACAGGCAGACACACAGCTCAGCATAGACACTCAGAACTCTCAAGGACACAGACAATACCTGTGGCCTTTTCGTGTTCCCTGCTCTGATCAGGATGGGAGTTCATTAGGGGAAAGTATATATAACCCATGCTCCCCTGACTGGCAGTCAAATCCCTACACAAGCCCATGCATATGGAATAGATTTATTTGTCCTGAGAAAGAGTTAGGGATGGATTTTAATGAGAAAATATTAGAGGCTGTAATGATCAGGTGCAAAGAATGACCATAAGTATAGATTGGTATATATTAGTATATATAGATATAGTATAGATATAGTATATAGATATAGATATAGATATAGTATATAGATTGGTATATATTAGTGTATATATATAAATATATATACCTGTTTGTAACTGACCAACACTTTTTATGCCTTTTTTCCCTCTATGTTCCCGTATTTACTCTAACTCAAACCTCCTTGGTCTGTGAATTTCTCTTTGACTCCACTAAATAGCCAAGAACACGTCTTCCACAGCCTCCCAAATCGTTTATGGTGCCTTATAGGAACTCTTGTATATTTCCATAATCTACTTAGGTCGCCAGATAACAAATTCTGTTTCATTCCCAAATTCTTTCCACTTCATTCTGTAATACAGAGAAGATGTTTCCCTTTGTTTGCAAGGCCTCCTGCTGTATGTCACCCTGGTTTTTGTTGCAGATTACTATTGCACTGATCGCTTTTTCTGGGCAGACCTCTGAAGCAAACAATTCTGTGAAGTACTTGTTCATTGAATTGCATGGTATCTTCCTTCACCAGTCATAATTCTCATGTTTGTAAAGTTCCTTTCACTGATATTATTAGACTTTAAATAAATAAGTTAACAATTTTCTTGTTTCTCTTTTTCCATCTGAAGTCCTCTCTCTCAACACTTTCTATTTCCATTTCTATTTCTATTGATTTCTAGTACTTAATTTTATACTTTTATTGTTCATGTCTGCCATATTTTCTCTATTTTTTAATTTAATGATTACATGGAAATGAAATATCTCATCTACATTTGGATTAAATCAGAAATGTTATTTTAGCAGAACAGGAGAACCCATGTTGAGCACTGGCACAGAAGCAGTAACTATTATGTGTTCTGTTTGAAGAGCAAATATATTAGATAGTTTCATATATCCACCATACCATTCTAATTAGAAAAGTCTATTTATTGCATTATCATTTCTGTCCAGTAAGCCTTAGTTCCCACTAATATCACTTGTCAAACACCTGAATCTTCAAATGCTGCTTCTGCTCTGGCTCTACTTAACACATATATTGCCCATTTGCTACTAAATCTGCTCTCTGATCTGTGTATGAGACAGGAGGATCACAGGAGATGTGCCAGAAGCATTACTCGCACACAGCCAAGCAACATCAGAGAAAGACTGATCAGACCATCAAGGTGTCCAGCTATCAAGCCTATCAAGGCTATCCAGGATGAAGCCACTGATCCATACAAAAATGCACACAATAAAAAATCACTCACTGACGTTGCTTCCAATGAAATATCATTCTAGCAGAGTAAAACATTGCCTTATTGCATTATATTATTTATGTTCATTCCGTAGTTAAAATATATAAATAATATTCTTGCTTCCAATGAAATATCATTCTAGCAGAGTAAAACATTGCCTTATTGCATTATATTAATTATTTATGTTTATTCCGTAGTTAAAATATGTAAATAATATTTCCCTAATAATATAGTCTATGTTTTGGCAACCAGGTTTCTCTCCTGTTCTCATCCACATGCAGCCTATGCTCACATGGAACACATACAGGGTAGATTCCAGTAGAAGAATGTCTCTTTCCCAGAAAATAGCAATACTTAATAACCAGCATAATCTGAATATCTCAATTTGAAATTTATCATATTGATTATACTGATTTGTCATAATATTTCACCAAAATCATGGAATAAGACATATTTGAAAATCCATGGATTGCTAATAAGTTAATTCTCTAATTAATTTTGGCCATATACTGCTTTTCCAGTATTAACAAAAACACAGTCTTCTATAGTGAGTTCTGAAATAGGTATATTTTTTTCCTTTGGAAATAAGAGAAAGTACTTACTTTTCTCACTTTAAAATAAAGTTAAAATATATTCTAAATCAATATGGTAAGCACTGATTACCTGTTCTCCCATAACTCATGAACACATTACAGATAGATAATTTTGCTAACAGCTTTTCCTGTTGTGGTTGATAAGAAGTGAAAAGAAGGTACAAAGTTATTGGGAAATTAGCAAAAAAAAAAAAAAAAAAGCTGTTCTTTATTGCTATATTTATTGATGGTATTAACAATTATTTCATAAAACCTATCTACTTAGGAAGGCATGATACATAAATCAATGTGGCTTCTTTGACTTCAGGAGAAAAAACATGAAGTCTGAGAATTGTGAAAAAAAATGTATAAAGTATCATTATGTAGGAGAAAAAGACACGACAGGGTGAAAGAATTAGAGCTATTTTAATTTTCACTAGAATAAAAAAAAAACATGTGAACCTAGAACATGCAAAGTTAAACTTGCATTTTAATTTTTAAATTTCATTAAACATAATTAAGTCGTAATTACATAATTAAGGCAAGTGAAATACAGAAAAGTCAGTCTTTCCAAGCTGAAGAACAGCATATTTTATGCCAAAAAATGTATTTAAATTAATATTGGACTGTAAAGTTTGGAGCAAAAAATTTCACCAAGAATTCTGAAATAAGGGAGGACAGGATATTGAAGAGGAAATTAAGTTACATTCTATTTTCCAAAAGTATTGTTTTCTTAAATCTGTGCAATGTGCCTTGAAATAGAGCATACATGTTTATTTCCATCCTTCAAAATAATACTGGCAGGACTTCAGGCACATGTTTGGGTTTTTTTCCCCTAAAAGCAGTGTTTCTCAGTATAAATAGATTCCATTTTTTTTCCACTTTTTTCTTTTTTTTTTTTTTTTTAATGGTTGTTTGTATATTCCCATATGTACTGTTTGCAAGAATTTATACTCAGGCTTAAGAGGAATGACAGTCTGTTATGATCCATGTGAACATATAGCTCAGCATGACATTCAGAAAGCCCCAAGGGGGGAAAAAATCAAACAAAGCAAATTATTTTAATATTCAATGTACAAATAGCTTCAGAAACAGAATGCCACTTATATTTGATTATCTCATTCTCTAAAATAAAATGGAATGAAATTTTGTCTTAGATTTTCTGATGGAAATCTTTCTGTAGATATAATTGTAATTTAAATAATAGGACTCACAATATCTCTCCTAAAAATTTAGCCACAGCTACTGCAGGAACTTAATTTAAAATAATGCATTGACTTATCTAAGACTGCTAAAGTTTTATACCTCATCTTAGTATTTCAGAAAACTTTCAGGGTCCATATATATGAATAGATACATGTGGATATGACTATTGTACTTATTTTATTGACATCTTGCATACTATTTTTGGTATTTAAAGTCCTTTCCAACTCAAACCCTTCTATTATATGAATCTATGGTATACAACCATATGCCATGAATATTAAAAAATATATTTTCCTTGCTGTGGCTCGTGTTTTTTTTTTTAAATGTAACTATTAATTTTCTTATTACTTATAAAAACTATGGCCATAAGAGCTCTCTTAAACCCTCTCAAAGTATTTTGTACTTTTCAAAATTAAAATCTAATTTATCTGAATTCTCATTCTAGCATTCATGAAAAGACAAGCTATTATAACCACAGAAGTCTTGAATCAGTTAATCCTGGTGCTAGAAGAAAATCTAAGCCAAAAATGTCCTGTCTCAAGTTTTCAGGCAAGCTCTATTCCTTAAAATTAAATCTTCCATGAACAAGCACTGTCATCTGTCACACCATAAGCACATCTCCTTTGACATTCAAAGCTTATTTAAAAGGACTGTCTTTCAAATGTCTCCCACCCGTACACCACACTTCTTTTGTTGCAGGCATTTCAAAAAACACTTGAAAAGATGGAGGAGGAAGTGAAATGAAGTTGCAACATATGAAGTGCAAGTATTGCACGCATGTATAACCATCTGTGGGCCAAACTTTGAAGTCCCTGTTTGGAAAAACTTGAGCTTCTTATCCTTATTTCTTCAAATACTTAAGAGCAAAACCACTTCTTTCAAGTCATTCCTGGCAACAGAAACATTTTGTCCAAAGCAACCACACAGCAAGGGATTTAACATGTGCCAGGAAGAATTTGAAAAGGGGAAAGCACGGTTTTAAGATATATTTTGCAGTAGAGGAGCACTTGTGAAATTATTGATGCACTCTTTTTTTTTTTTTAATATATTTTTAGCTTCGTAATCCCACTTTATCATGAAAATAGATTTTTTTTTAATACAGAACCCCTTATACACTTTTCACAACACAAGGACAGCAGTATCAACATGAATTAAATTACTTATTTAAAGATATGAAGCTGAAAATTAATACTTCTTCCTAGCCATATTTTGGGGATTGCCAGCTCTGTTTCATTTTGCTTTGTTTTCTTTGTTTTCAAAATAATAAACAAACTATTAATATTAATAGATAAGGAAAAATATGATACATTAAATGAAATAATAACTGGCAGATAAAAAATGAAATCAACTACCATTGCACATACATAAATGTAGCTTCTTTCCAGCTTGTTTTCTTCACTGAAGGAGTGCTGTTTGCGTTTTTCCCATTCTCAGTTTCCTGAAATGGGTGTTGCACCAGGAAAAATCAAGCATGTCTACATTCTGAGTGAGAGAACGACCAAAGTCTTTTCAGATCAGGGAAGATCTTCCATTGTGTTCAGCTGTCATAATAAAAAACAGAAATATACTTGGAGCATGTATCTCTGTATAAGCATAAAGCCATTAGCTAAAAACCACTCAAAAAAACCAGTGAGTTATATCAGATCTATATTGAATGCATATAGAACTCTTCTTCTGTATAATACACACCTTCTACTGTTGCCACTTTACCAAAATGGTGGAATTACGTGAAAATGGTGTTCATTAGAAACTTTCAGTAAGACACTGCAGCAAAATTTACTGCAAAAATAAGTGATTTTTTTGTAAATTTATACAAGGTTTATTAACCAGAAACTCAGGATGAAGGCAAAAAAGGTAAATTTTGAGAACACTTCATTTCATTTTTCTTTTTCACTCCTGATCTTTTGATTATTGCATTTTTTCCTGTTATTTGGAAAATGACAGTTAATATCTCAAATTTGACCTATATTTCTTAGAGAGAAATGCATGTTTTTCACAGCAAAGAAATTATGATCCTTACCTCTAAATTTGCAGAACTTCATAAAAACTGTATTAAATTAGCTCATTCTCTGAAGAAACCATTGCTTCATGAGAAAATGAAACACTCCCTAACTTTTTGGTGCTTTAGGCCATAGTTTATAAACTCAGTACAAATATTCTTGCTCTGAACATCCAGAATTGTACATAACTGGTTACTTTGATCTTCAGTGAATCATGTATTTACACCTCCCATGAACTTCTGGGAAACAGAACATTTTAAATTTTGCAAACTAAAGGCTATTCATTTATTATTCTCTTTTTTTTACCCCATGATGGGTTTTCTTCAGAACAAAGAATGAGCTTTAAGGGTCTGTCTTGATGCAAACCAACCAACCAACACTGAATCACAGCTGTTTGGAATAAACATAGTGGGGGAAAATTTTTTTCTGAGCACTCTTTTGTCTTACCTAACACTGAAGACTATATTAAACTTAGACCAATAAAGTAGATGTAGGAGAATTGTGATTCATCAAGGTGAGAAGTAAAACAGAGACATTGAATGGAATGCAAATATATTTAAAATATATATATTTTAATATGCTCTGGTTCACACTGTAGCTCTCCCTCTAAAGATCTGAGAATAAAAGAATTTGTTTGATTCGGATAAATTTGTGACATCAATAACAAAAATTGGTACAATGTAGCATGGACTATACACTGTAAAGGGAACTTTAGCTAGCTGCCTTGTGAATACTTCCCAGAAGCCTTAATTATGGAAGGTACTTCCAAATTATATCACCTTTTGGGACCTTGCTTTGTTATTTCAGGCCTCTAATGCAGGTTTTGGACTGAAATGCTGACTTGTACTTCTTATGCTGTTGTATATATTTGCATTTGAAAAGAAAACAAGAGAAATATAGTCATGCCATTAGGAACAAGATGGGAAATTATTTGGCAGAAAAGAGAAAGAAAATGGAGGAAATTCTAAATGTTAATAGTTTGTTTTGATTTAAAATTGAGGAAAGAAAAGCAACATTTTCTAGTTGAGTTGTATGGAGAATGCATCTACCTACCAACATGTTTTATAAAAAAACACTGAGATTCATTCTAAGCCGAAATTCCCTGATTTGTGTTGTAGTGTAGGTAATGCCTACACTAGCATACCATGAGGGCCAGTAGCAGTGATCTGTAGAATGGAACAGCTGGTGCTGAGGCACTGATGTCCACACTAGATGTATTTCACTGATTTTTTTTTCCTTCAAACTATTTAATCTCTGTTTCATGCACTATGTTTTGGTATAGCCATGACTTACATTTTGCAGCTTCATCTAAAAGGAATTCTGTTTGAGCACCTGGGTATCATTCCATGATGCAAACTGAAAAAAAGTAACAGGGATAATTGGGAGATTCATTCAAAATCTCACTCTGGATGAGTAGTATAGCTTGTACTTATAAGGATTTTTCTGACCCCAATATAAATAAAATACCCTTAATGTAAATAAAATAACATTACAATAAATAAAATACCATTTACATAATGGAAATAAAATATCTGCTTTCTCATGTAGTCTTCATGATGACTGCTTTTGACCTTTTCCTTTTTGCAGAAATATTTTTCAAAAGCTGATCATGAAACTTCCTTTACATTTCCATTTGAAAAAGAAAAATCCAGGCACACTGACAAATTATATTGAGTCACACGTTTCTATCTTTCTGATACATCTTTAAAGAATGTGAAGTTTTCCTCCAATGCTTAGTGGAAAATTTTTATATTAATACTTGGCAGTTATGGGGACAAATAAAAAGCACCAATTTTTTCTATCTCTACCTTAAGTCCAGTTGGGTTTTTTTAAGCTGATGTGGTTAAAGAGTTTGAAGGAGAAATTTATATAAAGGCAGAAACCAAACTAGCTCAGAATTTTCTAGATTCCATTCCCTTTTCTATCCTTATTTTGCTCCTCCTTACATTATGTTATTTAAATCAATGTGACAACAGAATATGTAATTTCCTGTCTTCAAAAAAGACTTATACTACAGCCACTTTAATTCTTGCATCTCAGAGTTATGAATAAGGTAATTTTATACTTCAGCATTCTGACTAAAAAAAACCAATCCAATAACAGATTAGGATTATAAACTTGACATTTCACGTCACGACAATGACAAACCCATGCTTGTGATAATCAAGTTTAATTGTAATATTTCAAGATAGCATATTATTTCTTTTATAAAATATATTTCTTCTGACATAAGAAATTATTTGTGTTTATTTCATTCTCTGTTCCTTTTCACAGAAAATAGTAATCTAATGTTCTCAAGGTGTTAGTACTGTACTAGTGCTACCAGCATTACTTCAGTTATGAACCTCTTTGCCTCTTTTCACAGGTCAGAGGGTCTTGGTCACAAGGGTGTCATTAGGACAACTATTTTCTCTCTAGAAATCCAGTGCAAAATGTGGGTCATTTGTATAAGACTAGAACATTCCTTTCCTCAGCATTGCTGGTAGAGCATAACGAATCATCATATTGTACTTTTTTTCACTTCACTGTTTGCTCTCTGAGAAATTCCTATGTGTAAAAAATATGTCAAATAGCATTAATTAATTTTGTTGTTAATTTAGAATTGCAATGTTTTACTGAGATGAGCAGGCTTAAAAGGCTTCAGGAGATCTTAGACTAACCAGGTAACTTTGGCCATGTACCATCTGTCTTTACATCCTAAATTCTCTTCTACTTCTGGCCTCATCACATGTTTCATCACATTTCAATTGCTTTTTATGAATTAGTTCTACAGGTTTACAGGGAAGCATTCATCTAGAATACATTCATTTTCATAGGAGAAAATAGAACTCAATTCCAGCACCTGGAAAACTATATTCTTGCTCATTTCTATAATTTCTTATGTAATTTTCTTTCTAAGTTAAAAACATAGATAAGTGGAAAAAGGTCAATAAAAGAAGAAACAAATGAAGTAAATCCTTTAACAGTGAAAAATTGAACTTTGGTCAAGGTGAGAGATTGATATAATTGTATTTTTTATTATTTATTTTGTCACATTATTATAGTGAATTCTGCCTTCTAAACTCTCAAAATAGCATTCTATTTGGTAAGAAAGAACAGGGTCAGTTCCATGCTTCACCAATAATCCTCAATGAAATATTCAGGGTGCAACTGTTCTATTATCAGCACTGTCAAATATACCTTGAGTGATCATAATTAAATATCAGCCTTACAAATTACTGTGGGTCTTCCACCAAAAAAGTGCAAATTTTTAATATAATGATAAAAAAATATCCAACTAAAAATCTGCCACAAAAAGTACTACACAAAAAGAAATTATTGTAGAAACTTATTGAAGAATTAGTCTGGTTCAAGTCACAAAATTATGAATGTCAAATGACATTGTAACTGTTTCACATATGTTCCCTATAATGACATGCTCATTAATCCCCCTCCTTTTGCTGTCACTCTAAAATTACTTTCACATCTGTTTTTGACAAATGGAACTGTGCTTTTACATTAGGCAGACAGAACTAGAGTCAGATCCAAGAAAAAAATTGAAGCACAGCATAGTTTCTCGTATAGCTGATGAATTCAGTATTTACTAACTGGATACAAATGGCAGAAGACGGCATAGCAGGTAAATGTGAAATCATACTTAGCTAGATTAAATCTCCTTATAAAGTCTCTCTTTGTTAGGTTACTTCTTCTCAAATATATCGTTAAGGAGAGAAGCTTATCTAGGCGGATAGAGTTAACTCTTCTGTTTTATTAGATGAAATTATTTTGGATAAAGTGGGAAAATCTTCAGTTCCCAGATTCAGTCACTAAAAACACTGTAATGACTTCAATTATTTCAACTAGGCGTGAGGTTGCCTCTCTTTTGTACTTCTTCTGCTTTGACTTTTTGATTTCCCAAATTGATTTAGAAGTGAACTACTTTTTAGATGTCTTTCTGGATGCAGTGTTTAAATAGGAGAAAATAATAAATAAGAATTTAATTAAATATGATTAAATAGGAAAGTTATGTGGGATGGCCTTAAAGCTGGTCCTCAAGAGCAGCTCAATGTAGACATGGACATATAAAAAACAATTTAAGCCTCAAGTTACATTTGTCTAGCTGAACAGGTGTCAGTCCAGTCCTAATAGTACTAACCCTTAGAGTCTAAATTATCTAGAAAAAAACTTCACTTATAAGTTTTGAGTTTTTATAAAGACACATGAAGACTCATGTACACATAATCTCTCCTAACATCCTCACCTTTTCTTCAGTGTAACCCCCTTTTTTTTTTGACTTTTTGGGTCTTAGGGTCAAGTCAATATTCACTAAGGAGGAAGTGTGGAGTGTGAGTTTGAAAGGGTCATCAGCACCCCACCTCTGCCACAGAGAAAACAATAAGTTTAAGTTCATTCCTCCTTTTTCTAAGTCTAATTTTATTTATTTTTTGAACTGTTTTTAGCTTTTTTCATTCCTTACTAGTCTTCATTTCCGTATAACATCCATATTTATAACCCCTAAAAACAGTTTGCTTTTTGCCCCTTGTTTTATCTTTTTAATTACTAATAATTGATCATTGGTGATCTGCTGACAGACATGTAGCATCTGTCATCATCACATCTACATCTACACACCTTCAAGGTCTTTCTTATATTGCTGTCTATACTGTCCATACAGTTCTCTATACTGAAATTTTTTTCTAGGCTTACAGTTTATTCTACACATACGCATTTGGGTTTGGCATTTACTAGTTACAGACATCTACCAAAATTATTGAATAATAGGTGTGATGTCATAATGTCATACCAAAGTAAGTTAAATACAAAACAAATTAAGTAATAATCACTTGAATATTTGAGAACTGCTGCTGTTGCATCTAAGTCAGATAAATAAAGCTCCAGAGAAGTCAAGACAAGTGTAGATACAGGAGTTCTACAAAATCAGAAAACCTCTGTTCTGAGGCACTGGAGATTTTGGACAAAGCCTTCTTTATAGTAGCAGTTGCAGTACCATAGTTGCTCAGCTGCAGGGCTACATAAGTAGATATTAAGTCTGTTCATGTCTAAAATTCATATTTCTTACTTAGGAAGTAAAGGACAGAATGTAATAGGTTTTATTTGCCTTTCTAAGAATTATATGTAAGCTTTAGTTAATACATATTTAATGCTAATTCACAGAAATTTTATTCAGTGCATGCAAACTACAGTTCCTAACAAGTGCAAACAAATTTTGCCTGTAGAGTCACACTATCAGTTGTTGAGCTAGTCTAAACCTCACATTTCAATGGACACAAAAATGAAAGAGAAATACACAGCTGCAAAATAAGAACAGAAACTGCTATGACTGCCTACAGCTGTTTAATTTTTATTTTATTCTGGGCAGGTGTATGTGCTGAGAGGAAAATGAATTTAGGCACATGCTTTATCTCCTAATTACTGTTTAATAAGGATGAAGAATAACCCAGATGGAAATACATTTTTGTTTTTCTTTGTGACAGAAAGGATATCAGAGAATGTCTTCAGGACAGGTGTAAAATGCACAAGTGGTGTTCCTAAGTAGATGTAATAGGTGCAGAATATGCTCTTCTTTCATTTTTCTCCTCAAACTTCTTGTGTAGTTAAGACCAAGTAACTTCTCACACTGTGCATACGATTTGTTTGAGATTTACATGTGCAAGAAGAGCAGGTGCATGGCCCAGGGGTCTGGAATCCAGGCTCCTAAAGGTTCATCATCACAAAACTTAGCACCATGTCACCTACATCCTCTTGGCTCTTTTCCAAAATTCATCACAGTGCATGGAAAACAGAGGCAGGTAAAAGATTTTCTTTATACTTTCAGTCAGAAAGAAAAATTTAATCTTGAGATGTGTTTCACTACCCCTGAGCCAGCCTTAGTCTTTAAGATGCAAGACCTGCAGAATTCTCCTTCTTCTAGTTTGATCTCTGTTATTTATCAGTAGGTTTACTAAAGTTACCAAGACTGTAATTGTACAGGACAGTCTATCAGGTGTGTAGTGGATGTCATCATTTAGAGGGGCATCACTAAGAATCTGTGACAGGACTGCAGATTTAAATTCAGATTTTGATTTCAGGTAATATTTCCCATTGTATGGGTTGGCAAAATTCCCAACAAACGAACGCACTGGTGATCCATGCTGTAATTTGTAATTTGCTGTTTCTGTAATTTGACAGAAACAAAGAGATATACCAGGAAACAGCATGTTAAATATAATTAAAAACATGAAAAATCCATCCTGTCAATAGCAAATTATTTATTTTTTTTCCTTGTGACTTTTAAGTATTTTAAATTGTATATAGTATAATGAAATATTTACTTAAATAATCTGTGAAAAGTGCTCATTAAATTTTATGAGATAATTATTTATAAGACTGAAGATAAAAAAAATCACAGAAATACTTCTGTGAACTACACATAGAAGGCCTAAAGAAATCCAAATTCAAATATACATACAAAGCTACATATTCATTTCATTCATATTTTCATGCATGGCCTGATCCAAGGCCAACTGAAATTTGGCCTTGCTTTCCATTGACTTCAGTAAGCCTCAAAATGTGTTTCTTACTTTGTAACTTCATTGTATTTTGATCCAAATGCATTAAATTATTGATTGCTTAAGTGTTTTCAAGCTGAAGTTTAAGGTTTTGTAACAGCTACTCTGCAGTCCATAATGTGAAAATCTGAGGTTTGTATTAATATTGATTCAAGTCTGGAATTTTATTTCCTGTGGAAGTTTAATCTGTAGTTTTCTCTTCATTTTATTGAACATTATGCAAAATTGTCTCAGCTAAAGTTTGTTATTCAAAGTAGAGGAGGAAAGTATCAGCATTATCTTTAAAAAAAGAATCCACAGTTCATTTAAAGATTCTTGTCTTCCATCCAAACATACATTCAAACTAAAGTACCCTTTCTATAAAAATAGCTTTATATTTATGATAATTCAAACATTCCCAGACAATTTTGTGCTATGCATTCTCATAGAAAAAAAAAATGTTTGTGGTAGAAAAAAGATAAGAATCATCTGGATTTGGTTTATAATGGTGGGATA
Source organism: Passer montanus (assembly GCF_014805655.1). Lineage (NCBI taxonomy): Eukaryota > Metazoa > Chordata > Aves > Passeriformes > Passeridae > Passer > Passer montanus. The sequence continues at coordinate 9,653,824 of NW_024367708.1, read as the reverse complement.
GCAAGTCATACTAACAATGAGAATGCCTTTAATTTAGTTTAATCTAAACTGTTTATCCTTCCACTAGATGTCTTGAATTACTGCATAATCATTTCAATGTTTCAATTTTTTTTAATAAGTCAAATACAGTAGTAAAAGGCTAACAGTTTGTTTCAGTGCTTTAAACTTAGAGCATTTTTAAGAATATAAATTCCATCTTAATGTCATGCCTCCATTCAATATTTTACTCTTATTTGTGTGAAAATGATCAAATACCATGCTATTTTAAGTTTTTAATGAAAAACTTATTTATTTAAAAAAAATACCTAGATTAAATATTTTTAGAAATAGCAATGCATGCCACACCAGCTATCTAGGGAGTGTCAGACTGAATCCCAACTCATTCCTTTTTCAGTCTTCTTGAGTCTCACAATGGTAAAACACTGTAAAATAAGTAGTAATTATTCATCCTTACTTTTTGTCCTTAGGTTTATTTACAGGGCACATCTGCAACTGGTGTTATGACTGATACAAGAAGTGCTGCCCATTCCACCCTCTGTTCTGTAAAACCTTCAGAAAGAGTAGTTGGAATGGTCCCATGAAGTAGGCACAGCAGTGATGGTCAGCTCTGGAGTCATGGAGCTGTCGGTCGCTGCTGTGGTGGTCACTGCTTTTTCCTTTGGTGGGCAAGGGCTCAGGAATGGTTCTAAGATAATGAATGTCTGTATTTGCTACTGCTGAAGCCAGTAGCTCTTCCCTGCAGAGCAGGAAATGGGTGAGTTGACCTGTTTTCTTCTGCCTACTCTTCCTGTAGGTTTTCCCCTTATAAATTAGTGTAAAATATCTCTACCGGAATCTGGAGAGAACACAAATTGTTATGGGAGTCAACACCTGGGAGAAAGGGTGAAGGGGAAGCTGTTAGTAGATGAAAAACATAAAAATGAGGAACAACAGGTAGGCACTGAGCAAAAGCAAAGGGCCCTTGATGGGCCAAATGGTGGGTTATGCAGAGATGTGGCCAAAAAGAAGAAGAAAAAAAAAAAAGCAAGTCTCCTAGTTTAGCAGGATCCATTTCTTTAATCTGTTCTTCCTGATGGAACAGGGTGGTTGTATAGGAGTAGAACAAGGTTGGTAAAAAATTAGTTGAAACAATATTGATTAAAACTGCAGAATGCCTTTCCACTTTTCTATCAGAATAAAAAATTAAATATTATTTTTCTGAAATAAGGAAACAAATCAGTTGAGTCAGAGAAATTCAAAAGCAAACCTTTTTTTGCACAAAATTATTATCAATTATCATCCATTATCAATTAATTTCTTGATTGTAACACACTATGGTGTCCTTTTGTATGCTTTCAACCCTTGTTCAAGATTGGTTTCCAATTTTTCATTAAAAAGGAGCCTTTCTTCCTGTCTTTATTAACATTTCAGGCTCCCTACTTTTTATGCCTTGTTGTGTACGTGCCCCACTTAGCAACAGAGTTTCCCTACATACTCCAGAAAAAGAGAACAACCTTTTATTTTGCCTTACTTAGTCACAACTCAAAGGCGAGATAAGCAGATGGTTTTCACTTCTGGTTCACAAACTTATTTAAAAAAACATAAAAAAGTGACAGTCATTACACATGTAGCAAACAGTGCAAAAACAAATGGGAACTATACCATCTATTGTACTGGAAAAGTCTGCAGAGAAAACAAAGAATTACCCTGCAGAGGACTACAAAGCCCCACAATATATGCTTTATATGAAGGAGAAATGGATGTGAATCACCCTGAGAACTTCTAAAGGAAAGTGCAGCATGATACAGTAGGGTCTCGCAGCCAAAGACAAGAGTTATTAAGTAGGACAAATGAAGTATATACAGTCTTGAACTTTTTTGTTTCAAGCTGTACTTTCTCAATGAGCATCTATGTCCTCTTCAGATAAAACAGATCTTGAACTGTTCAAAATATTATTAGACTGTACTGATTTTTTTGAAGAGATGTAAAGAAAGGAAATCTACTGTGAATTCTTAGAGTCTCAGAGGGACAATTATGAGTTGATTCACTGCAGAAAATGGTTACCTAATCTTGTTAGTTGTGTTCATTGCTTGGGTTAACAATATTATAGAACCATAGCATCTTAGAATGATTTGAGACGGAAAAGACTTTAAAGATCACCAGGTCCAACCCCTCTGCCACAGGCAGGAATACCTTTCACTAGATCAGGTATAATATTGTCCTCTTCAAGAAAAATCATTATTTAAGGTGAATATGACAGTTCCTTTTTCTATAAGAGTTAATACTATCTTTTTCACAATATGCTACCAAACTAAATTCAGAAATTTTTCACCAAACCAAATTATTTCTCAAAACATGATGTCTCCTCAGAAGGAAAATAAATATTATATCATAGTTAATAAATCTAATCTTACAATTAGAAAAATGAAATTATTGGCTAGTATGAAACCTTTTGTAAAGCCTTTTGTATTTAATGGATAATTTAAGAACTTCTGCGGTATATGAGATGTTTCATTTTTTAAAACTTTGGAATCAACCATGACTTGAAATTAAATCACTTAAGACAAACTTCTTTGCATGCAGAAAGTTCTGGCTGGTCCTTTACAACTTTCAGTATTCACAGTACAGAAGACTAAAAAAAAACATTTTATTCTTGGGAATCTAATTAATCCTATCTTTATAAATAAATCTTCCTTCCTTTCTCAGCTCCACATCTTTTTCTCCAGGGGGTTTTGTGTCACTTTTTCTCCAAGATTTAAGTTTACAATTTCTCCAGTTCCTCTCTGATCCAGAAAATCTCACAGAAGTTCTCCTCCCAACCTCACAGAAGCTCTAACAGCTCTTTTTCCCATTCTGTTTTAGTCACAGAATGCTGAGGGCTGGAAGGGACCTCCTGAACTCATCTAGGCCAACCCCCCTACTGAAGCATACTCACTTAGAGCAATTTGTATGGGATTGGATCTAGGAGGGTTTTGACTATTTCCAGAGAAGGAGACTACACCACCTGTCTGGGCAGCCTGTTCCAGTGCTCTGTCACCCTCACAGTACAGTTTTTCCTCTTATTCACAGGGAACTTCCTCTGTTTCAGTTTGTGCCTATTGCCCATTGTCTTGTCACTGAAAAGAACCTGTAACCTGTCCTGGTCCTCTTGACACACACCCTCAAAATATTTGTAGACATTGATAAAATTCCCTCTTAACTGTCTCTTTATTAGGCTAAAAAGGCCTAGCTTCCTCAGCCTTACACCACAAGAGATCCTTCTGTCCCCTAATAGTCTTTATAATCCTCTACAGAACCTTCTCCAGTAGTTGCTTATTATAAACTGTGTCTATATTAGTAGCTAAAATGAACCAGGGACTACCTAGAGATCCTGAGGTAAATTATAGAGCACAGTCAATGCCAAGACTCTTATCTCCCCTCACTCTTTACCCCTGGAAAGAGGCAGGCATTTTTATATATATGTATATATATATATATGTACACATATACATATACATATACATGTACATGTATATATACATATACATATACATATACATATACATATACATATACATATACATATACATATACATATACATATACACAAACATATATAAAAACTGGATATGTCCTTGTCCAAAATCCCACCTGGTTTGTTCCCATCTGGGAGCAAACATCCTGACAAATTCTGTCTGAATTATGACAAGACTATATAATTATGGTTGTGTTTGTAACTTAGCTGAGTTTCCACCTTGCTCTCTTGGCTTTTCTATTAGAGACATGCACAGGGATTGAGGCTCGTCTTTCTTGTTCTTACTGTCCTGGAGAGAATCTCTTACTCCTTGTTGCAAAAGTTGCATTTCCCCGATCTTTCAAACTATCACATGCTGAAAAAATCTGCCTGATTGCTACTTGTGCTGGTTTCATAGCATGGCTCACCAATTTTACAGCAATAAGGAAGCAAGGAAGAATTTCTTTACTCTGTGGGTGATCATGCACTGGAACAGACTCCCCAGAGTTGGGGAGTTTCCCCCCACTGGAGATATTCAAGAAATATCTGGACACAATCCTGTGCAATGTGTTTTAGGATGACCCTGGCCAAACTCAAAGATTAGACCCAGACCCTAAAGGATGTTACCTTTGGCAAGATACATTGCATTAAATGTAATGGTGTGCTCAGTGGAGTGCTATCAGGCTTATCAAATTGTGAGAGCCAAAAGAGAGGAAGTACTTATTACTCCTCAATAATGTAATTAAAAATAAGGAAAAGAAACTGTAGAGGATTAGATCCAGTATGTAGCACTGCATGCGGTTTCAGAAGGAAAATTGAAGAGCTCTTATTGAAATAAGTTACTGTACTCTTTGTCAGAGTGAACACAGAATGAAATGAAGTCTGACCTGTTTGAAAAAAAAGATTGAGTTTTTTGTATTGCAACTTTTTAAGGTATGTGCATACCATTAAATAACTACCATGCACTTTAATTATCAGCAAGTTTCTGATACTTAAAAAGAGCTATAGCCATTAAGTTAGCAGAACTACTTAAAAATATATTTCAAGAAGTTATTTCTATGAATTCAAAAATAATTTGTAAATTAAATAACTGAAAACAGTACCTATAATCAACTGGGGAAAAGCAAAAATACCTCAAGTAACCACAGAGCAGTTACATTTCTCAGGAAGTCTAAGGAGTCATCTTACCAGAAGAGTTGGTAACAGTTTAAAAACTCTTTGAAACGCTGTTTAAAATGTTAACCTGGACAACCAGGCAAGCCCAAAATTGAACCATGCTTCCTCTTAGACTTTGAAGTAGCGCTACACACCACAACTTGCTATTCTTTCACCATCATTCCATTGTCACATGAAAAAACTGAAAAGTCTGAACGATTAACACTATTTTTTTATCAAGTAACAGGCACAACTATATTAAGTAGAAATGATGCTTTAAAAATCACATCCTTATACTGTTTGTGCTCTTGTAAGGCATAGAGAGATATTTTTTATTTTCTTACTTTTTGTGAGTATTAGTTTGTATTGTTCCATTATGAAAAAGTCATTGAGGTCTCCTTGAAAGAAGAAAAAAAATCTTTTGAAGCTTAGAAACAGGGCTGATATGCTAAATAGATGTTTATAATGTTGGCATGATTTGAGCAATATGTCATTTCAATTATCTATTCAGAATTGTTTCACAGTTATTATTTAAGACCTCAAGAGCAGCTGAAACACAATGTTTCTTAACTGATTTTCTACAGTGAGGTTGGTGCTCAGATAGCAAAACACAAGTTTTGAATTAAAAGCAGCGAACCAGTAAATAACAAATTAATAAGGTTTAACTGAATTGAGTAGAGTTATATTTATAAACTGAAGAGAAATATTGGTAAAGGAAATGAAGTAGGGAATATGTTCCAGTATTCCAGGGCAGAACCAACTATGTTTTATTTTACCATTTGCAACACTTTGTGCAATTTTACAATGTCATTATTAATTACAGCATTGATAAAATATATTTGCAAGATTATAACCCAATATATTTCTATCTTCAAGCTATCTAATCTTCCATTAAAGTAAAGTAATGAAGGTGCTTCTCTGGAGCTGGAAGTTTTTCCTCTTCTTTGCTTCATTACTTCTTTACTTCTTTAATCCACTAGGTGCGTAGAAGATAGATGTGGCAAGAACATTCCAGCAGTTTAAAGAGAAAAAAAAAAGGTTATTTTATTTCTTTTCCTCTCTTTTCTTTTTTTTTCTTTTTTGTTGCAATCTTTGTACTTAAATTATCCTTTCTAAATTGTCCCATCTATTTTCAACAATAGATAATGTAATATTTTTCCACTTATAATTGTTGGAATTACACTTTTCATTATTTGACTTTGAGAAGAAAAAAACTACTCCTTTAAATAAAAGGAAAAGGAAGAAATTAGAAGTCAGTCTGGAATAATAGTGTCTTAATACATCAAATGTAATCAAAACAGATACCTAAATGATACAAAATTTTTGAATACTGTTTTTTTTTTTTCATGCATTGAACAGATTGAATGAAAATATACTAATTAAGATTACTTCTGAACAATGAAAAATATCCATGTCATATGTATTCCTCATCTGAAATTACACAATTTATTTTAGATCTACCACCTTTGTGTTTGTTTTATTTTAGTTTTTTCTGTCCCACACATGCTTTATTACATGTTATTCCACAGGTTTTAATTTAAAACCAACATTGGGAATAAAATAAATCAACAAACCCTTTCACTTATTGTTCTTGTGGCATTGTATATTAACAAAATTTGTTCCATTTTCAGTTTATCAGTTGTCTGGGTTTATTGCTCCAGGCCCTCTATATTTCTTATGATTTGTATTTATTTCCTTCAGTTCTCTGTTAGGCTGCTAGTAATAGTACACTCTTATTTAATTAAATTCTTCCAATTCTGACTTTTTTATTTTTCATATGCCAAAAAATCACCTTATCTTCAGCATTACAGGCTATTTGAAAAACTCTTTACATTGTTTTGGCATGGAGTAGTCTTTCTATTTATATAACCATATACATGTGAACACATAGATACACATAAACTGACACACATTAATATGTTAAAATTAACAAGTCAAAATTAAGTAACAGTGAATGTTCCATAAAATTAAAATTATGAGCAAACTTTAGTAAAAGTCACTTTCAATTTAATTTTGTATAATTTTTTTGCATTTCTTTTGTGTGGGGGGATGATAAACTTGTTAAGATACTAAGCTATTTCTCTTCTTATAAGTAACTTGTGCATTGAACAGTATCCAATATCCTCTGATAATGAAGCTAGCAAGACAAACAAACAAACAAAACTCCAAGGAGGGACCCTGTTATTCAGTTTCAGTTAATTCCTCCTTTATTTCTTTTCTTCAGATTATTAGCATAAGCAGAGAAGGACATCTGAACCTACAGCAATTTTTTATAAGGTAAATTCTGGATGAGTAAAATAAAATGCATCTCATTTAATACATTTTAATTTATGATTACAATAAAGAAATTAATACTTTCAGCAAAAAAGACAAGATGCTCTGTTGAAAGCTCTGTAATAAGAGAATATAAAGTATCTTCAAGTAGAGACTAAAGTAATAGAAAAATTACTCATAATTGTTTCAAGTTTTACTTTTTTATTTTATTTTACCCCTCACTTCCTCATCGATACTTTAATAGTTAGCAACTTTACATAAATCACTGATAGATATATAATAGCCAGATGCATATGCTAAAAGAAGTATTTACTAGAAAATGCTGTTTTTCTACAAAATCTCTTCGCATTTCGTTCTGGTTCTTTTAATGAACAAATTCAGATAGGTCAGTGACAGTAACAATGAAGCTTGAAATGTAGGTTTATAAATATTATATTACTCATAATTGTTTCAAGTTTTACTTTTTTATTTTATTTTACCCCTTACTTCCTCATTGATATTTTAATAGTTAGCAACTTTACATAAATCAGTGATAGATATATAATAGCCAGATGCATATGCTAAAAGAAGTATTTACTAGAAAATGCTGTTTTTCTACAAAATCTCTTCGCATTTCGTTCTGGTTCTTTTAATGAACAAATTCAGATAGGTCAGTGACAGTAACAATGAAGCTTGAAATGTAGGTTTATAAATATTATAATTCCAATTTTTCTTTTTATGACATTTTAGTGCTATACTAGACAGCTGCTTACAAATAGGCAGACATCTTTTTCCCCTCAAAAAGTAAAAAAGAAAACCCCTAATTTTGGCTTGGGAAATAGCATAAGTAATTTTAATTTTATCAGTATTGTAAGGAGCTGCAGTCTCCTGAAACCTTGCTTAAAGATTAGCATGACATGGCAGGTGGGATGTTTAATTTCCATTTCTTTTTTCATTTTACAAAGTTCCTAATTACATGTCAGATTACAAGCAGGTAGCAGTTTTTTCCTTGTTAACTTTCAGTGTTGAAAGAATTGCATAAAATAGTTTTGTTATCCTGTGCAAAGCCCCAGGATTCTCTTGGATTAAGGACTAGTTCTTGAAATAGCTACTCAGTCTATACCAAACTGTCAGCACAGAAAATTGTGATTTAAGAATGAGAAGTAACAGCATTCACTAGCAAAGGCAGATGTCCAGAAAATCTCATGAGCTATTTGTGTCAGCAAAACCATGCTTTCACACAGGATGATAAGAAGGTGATCTGAGATACAGCATTTTCAGTGAACCAATACTATAAGTCTCAGTGTAATCATCCAGCCAAGAGTTCTTTCACAAAATTTCTAGTTTCTTAATTTTAGAGGAGGTCTAAAATTAGAGAAGAGAAGAAATATTCCTACTGCTGGAACTGTTTCTCATTTCTTAGGAAGAACAGGAGAGTACAGTAATTGTCCATCTGACAAGCAATTTTTGTTAATTTATAAGTAATGTTCTTTTCTTTCCCCTTCACTCAATTAGAATTAAAGATTATACAGTTTCAGAGCTCCAGAAAGAGGAGTTTCTTATATTGCAAAAAAGAGACAAAACCTGTATCTGTTATTCTTAATGTCTTGGAAAATAGCTCTTTATTTCACTTAGTTTCATGTGCACAATAATTAACAATGTAAGGACTTATATATTCTAAATAAAGGTATGAATTTTGCATTTTTTAAAAAAGTATAATAACTTTGAAAATAAATGAATATATGAATGGTTATTTGATTTATTTGGAGTTATTTGATTTTTCTTTCTTTAATGAGTATAACATTTCCTGTCAGCTACACTTTTTTATATATTAATAAAATTATTTGTATTGAGATCAAAATGATTACCAAACTCCTCTCTGAAATACATACACAATACTTGTTTTCTTATTTCAGTTACCAATTCTGCTCATATTAAATAAGAAATTTTCAATCTTCTTTGAAAATGTATTTTTAGGTGTTCTCTTATGGAAAAAATGATGGCACATTATAGAAAAAGGTAGGGCAATCCAAAACAATATTGAATTACTGTGTACATGCTTCAGTGTCAACATTTATATGTAAGTTTTGTATATTTTATTCATGAGACCTCTATTTCTTTCTCCATTACATGTTATTAATTCTGCTTCACTCTGTTTGACAGCCAAGACGAGCTGTTTCAGATTCAGGGAAATTTCTAAGTCAGAGGAAAGTCTAAGAAACAAACTCTGGAAAAAAATTTTTAGTTTTTACTTTTACAGTTTTGTCAGCATCAGTTTAAATAGGCAAGATTTTGAGGTGCTGACATGAATTGGCATTTTGCAAACTTATGGAAAGATCCCAACTGAGACAGAGATTGAAAAGCTCATCAGGTTAAAACATCGTGTTTTGAGCTACAACAGTGTTAAACTGATGGAGGCATTTCAAATAAAATCAAGCTTTGCATAGTGCTTCCTGTAATTTCTTTCTATTAGACACTGTTGTGGAGTTAAAAAGAATAGGGATAGGAAATTAGGGGGAACTCAATAGAACAAGAAAAAGAAGATTTTAGAAAGCTGAGAACAAAAAAAAAAGAAAGAAATGAACTATGTTTGAATGCTTAGAGATCTGAAAATCCAAGGAAAGAATTTTACTGTATTTCAGTGTGAAGCACACTGTGGATAAAGCTTTCCTTCTTGGGAAGAAAAAGAAAATAACTTCACAAATAAAGAGCTTTGATATGTACAATAAATGTATGACTATATGAATATATAAACTACTTCTTTTGGAATTTTTCCTTGATTCTATTAAAGATGTTACACTAGTACATAATTCTATAGATACAAGGACTTGAATATTACAACCTCCTCACTTCACTGATTTCCTTCATATCTTCTGGTCATGTGCGTTTTACTTTTAAAGGTATGTTTATACCAAGTCATTCTTATCTCTTCATATCTTTGCTTCACATATGGCATATCACATTTCTTAGGCTTTCTTGTGCATGGAGCTAGATGCCAGATGTTCCAGGGAACCTTTTCATTGTCTCTATTGATGTATTCAGTGCATTCATTTCAACAGACAGCTGATGTCTGGAAGTGTATAATATAGTCAAGAATGATTAAACATATCTTCTTACAGATTCAAAAAAACATTGAAGTATTTGATGAACTAATTACAAAATGTAAGTAATAAATGCACTTAGAAATTCCCATTGGTAAGCTATACTGTTTAAGTAAACTTCACAAGAAATTATTTTCTTATGCTTATTCAACAAAGTTTGCACTACAGGTTGAAATAAAAGAATCTCTGATGTTACTAATTTTCATGTTGTTTAATGTATTCAAATATCGTGGGAATATTGGAGGAGTGTGGAAAATCCTTTCATATACATTTATACGTATTTAGGTTAGGAAGATTTTTGCTGTGGTTAATAGTCAACACACAGACTGCAGCCTGGGAAGTATTCCATGCTTCAGTAGCTGAAGATGTCCTTCAGGAAGCTGCAATCCATGGAGATGTCATGCTGGAGCAGTCTGGAGCTGTCTTGCAGAGAGCCTGTTTTCCATCAGGTCCTGTGAACCTGTGGGGAGCACAGACTGAATCAGTCTATTCCTAAACCCCTACCTTCCATGGAAAGGGCCTATGCTGGGTCAGTTTGTGAAGAGCTGCTGCCCATAGAAAGGACTCTCACTGGTGAAGTATGGAGAACTGTCTTCACAGGTGGCACTCCATGCTGGAGCTGAAGAGCATGAGGGGGAAAAAACCTCTTAAACAACTGGCTGAGCACAACCCCCCCTCCCCATCCTTGTGTGCTGTCAGGAAGAGCAGGCAGAGAAATCATGAGCGATTTTCATAATGGGAAGAACAGAGTGATGGGGGGATGTTATTTGTTTAAGGTCTTGTTGTTTCTCATCATCTTACTATATTTTTAATGGGCAAAAAATTTAAATTAATTTAAACCAAGTGTAGCCTTTTTATTTTAATATGAATGTAGCTGATGACTGATCTTGTCTTCATCTCAACTCACAAGCTTTTTCAGCTGATCTTCTCTTCCTATCCTGTTGAGGAGGGGGAGTGAGAGAGTGGCAAGATAGAGGGCTTGGCAGCCAGTCAAGGTCAAACCCAGCACAAAGGATTACACTTTCCATAGTGATTTTTCTGGTCTTATTCTTTAAAAGAGTTTTAATTTCTCAGGGGAAAAAAAAAAAAAAACAACCAAAACAACTATTTCTTTATGTACTGAAGCTCACATGCCCCATTTCAGGCTCATTTTTCAACATTAATAACAGCACAAAATATACTGAATATACTTGCACAAAATAGGGCCAATTACAGATCCTATTTATTAGTAATTCTATATTCTTAATTTCACAACCTTTTGAGTTGTAACTGGCACAGGGAAAAGAGATCAGCTAAAGAGCTTCAGTAAAGGAAATCTTGCATTGCCAGTGCAATATTATGATAGTGGTATGAGGGCAATGAGGTTGTTGCCAAAACCAAGTCTATGTCAGGTTGACACCGTAACTGCAATTAGGAAAAGAATATTTTACTTTTTTGGTCATGGGGGTACAAGAGAACCACCAGGCCTGAAAGAGTGATATTCTCTTTCAGTGCACTCCTGAAATATTATGGAATGTTTCAGACTTTCTGCTTCCTCCACAGAATAACACCTATTGTGTTCTGCTATAGAAGAATGTAACACTGATAGTAGAAAAATTACTAGTGATAAACTGCCTATGTGTTATTTAATCAGTTTTAAAAAGAACATGTGCTGAAAGGACGTGTATTCCATATAGAGGTAATTATTTACTGAATTGTGTGGGCATTAAATTAGGCCTTTACAGAAAATATGCAAGCAAAATCCTTATTTGAAGGGTGTTGCAGTGTGTAGAAGTGCCATTCATTTTGCAATAACTTAAATCCAAGGAAATGACAAAATGAAGATCAGTTTTAGAGTACTTTTATACCCACACACCACATGTTCCCTGACGGATTGAATAATTTTCAACAGCAACTTCAGTCTGCTTCTGCCAGATAAGGAAACATTGCATGTATTTTCAGTCTCTTTCATCATGTAAAACATTTCCTTAGTTATGCTCCCATGCTTCCTCTCCAGTCCCAAATGCATATTGCATTGTTTCCTTAAGCTATGCATATGTAATAACACTGAAGACAAATTCTTAATTGTATAGACATAAATATTACATTTATGTTTTGTTTTGGTTGGTTGGTTGTAGGTTTGTTTTGTTTGTTGGGTTTTTCTTCAGTTGGAGTTGGGTAGAATTTACAAAAAGTTGCAAAATTAGAATAATTATATATTTTTATTTGTATAACTAGTTAACCCTATAAGCCTAAAATTGACCGGTTTAATTAATTAAAGATAGGTCTGATATAAGCACTGACAGAACCTTGGCTATAGTAGATTTAAAATTACAGTATCATCCTGCATTTCATTGCCATATGTCATTCATTTTGGCAGTCAATGAAAAATAAAATTGTTGGTGTAACTTTAAGAACAGTTAAAGAAACATACCAGCTGTAAGTGATACCTTTGCAAAAGAGAGATATTTGTAATTACCACTTCATACATTATTTAACTACTTATTGTTTTAAGTAATAGTAAAATGAGATTTATTCTAGTGTACATTTTGTTCCCATAAATAAAACTTTGTATTTTTTGTTTAGAAAGGCAGGTTTTTTACTGCTAGATTATCAAATTAGCTCAATAAATGTCAGCTGTTTGTGATTATCAGCTGTTTCTCATATGCTGTGATCTGGCTTTTTAAAATATTAGAGTGACCGTGTTGTTGTCAGAAATCTTCCAAATAAAAGCCCAGTTACTTAAGGCAGTAAAACTAATATAGAAAATTATGTGCAATAAAGAGTGAAGTGGCATATCAGTGCCATGACTTTTGAAATCTCATGAGCAGTAACTAGATCAGCCAATTCCTGCTTGGATGCATCTCATCAAGTTCCACAGACTTGTGAAAGGTCAGGTTCCACAGCTGGTCTCAAGCCTGATCTTCTGTTACACTGGGACAGACTTTGCTCCCCCACTCCCTGCCTTGCAGTCCACCCACTTCAGAGCTGTGAAGACAGAGATAACCAGTGGCTTGAAATGGGAAAGTCCTTGAGTACCTCAGCCTTTTTTTTATATGTTTTTATCAGTTTACCATTCTTATTAAATTTAGAAATTAACAATTAATAATTAACAATTATTCTTAATATCAAGTTGTATTAAATTATTATATATAGTTTAGAGTTTGAGTACTTGAAAGCACTATTAATTACACAGAAACTGTTTGTAGTTTCAGAAACAAAGAATTTGCAACACATGCAGAAGAGGTAAGAATTAAATTGAAAAATGAAGTACCAGTTTGGATTTATTTTTTTTCTTAAGTCATTCATCACACTAATATGTGATGCAGGATTCTCACCAACATGGAATTAAACATTTTACAGTCAAATATTTTGTCCTTAATGATATTACGTGACTTTTGTATAAGTTATTCTGTGGATAGTGAAGCTGTGCTCTCTTTATGCAGATTTCATTAAGTAGCAACTTATTTCTATGCTTGCATTCATGTTTTAAATTTATATTTGTTGTTAATCTCATACATAACATTTCACTTGCATTCATATAATGAACTATACTAATAATGCAACATGTAGTCCAATTTCATTTCATGCAGCTACTGTTTTTAATTTAGATTAGTAAAAATGTGCTGTTCACTTAAACACCATAGAAGCAAGGTCTATAAAGTAAATTGTTGGGAAACCAAGTGGAAAATAGAGTGTTCACTGGAATCTTAAATGTTTGTTGTTGTTGGTTGGTTGTTTTTGTTGGTTTTTTTTTTCTAAATGAGAGCCATTAAAACACAAGTTGATGTAGGACATTACTTATTCCAATTATTTTCCTTTTTTTTGCCAGGCATCAGGAAGATAACAACCAAAAAAATACTTAAAGCTTAATGGGTACAACCTCTTAGAGAAAGAGTCTCATTATCTCAAATGTAATCAAATAAAATAAAATTTGAGGAGCAGCAAGCAGCATATTGGTTATTAAATTTCACAAATAGGTTTGGGAAGTGTGGAAACACTTATCAGTACTATTATTTCATTGTACAGAGTTATCAGAGAAACCAGTATGGAATTCAAATGAGGATACATCTGATTTTTTTATAATATATTTCAAATTAATCTTAAGCAATTTTTAAGCTTATGTAGTAATATCTACAACCAACCAAAGGACTGTAGATTTTGTTCTCTGATGTCTCGATGCCAAAATGAACAGAATTAAAAAAAAAAAAAAGATAACTTTATCAGTGTTTTTTATTATTGATTAATAATAATGTATAAGATGGATTAGAAGTGACAGAGAAACTTATCCTCCTTAGGTAAAAAAGAATATTAATAAGTGCTTCTAGGGGAATGACTTTACATGTATTATCACTCAGTAGTGACTGTCAGTACTATTATTTCATTGTACAGAGTTATCAGAGAAACCAGTATGGAATTCAAATGAGGATACATCTGATTTTTTTATAATATATTTCAAATTAATCTTAAGCAATTTTTAAGCTTATGTAGTAATATCTACAACCAACCAAAGGACTGTAGATTTTGTTCTCTGATGTCTCGATGCCAAAATGAACAGAATTAAAAAAAAAAAAATAAAGATAACTTTATCAGTGTTTTTTATTATTGATTAATAATAATGTATAAGATGGATTAGAAGTGACAGAGAAACTTATCCTCCTTAGGTAAAAAAGAATATTAATAAGTGCTTCTAGGGGAATGACTTTACATGTATTATCACTCAATAGTGACTGTTATAATATAATATTTGAAACTTCTGCTTTATTCTCATAAACATGAGGAGGATAGTTAGCTATGGATTTAACAGTTAGGTCTGTAGTTCATCACTACCATGAAGGAAGTGTTAAGGCATGAGGTCTGGAACATTATGTCTGCTCACAGCTGTTTTCCTCTCCCATTTAGGCTGAGGATGGCCACATTCTTATGAATCCATAGAGCAGTTTATAGTTCCTGCTGACATTAAAAGACTCTTGACATGGAGGTCTACAAGCATGAAACATCCTTTTAACACTTTAAATGTAGCCACACAAATATTTTCTGCTTATCCTTTAACTTAGACCATACCTGTAAATAAAATATTCTCCTAGTATTTTAGGAGCCATTCAACATGGTTGGAAATCTTGGAAGCCTTTAAAGAGACTCTCAGTAAGTGACTGATGTTCATTTTCTCCAGATTAAAGAAAGAGAAATGAGCAGAATTGTTCACATTACAGTAGTATTTATCTACTTTAAAGTTCATTCACAAGAAAGCGTTTCAAAATAAATATATCTATATTGTGTTGTGTCTGTTTGACATTCTGTCACAAAAGCATTTTATTGCACAGAAATGCTCATTATTTTTTGCCTGTTAAGCATGAAACATTATGGTTTCTTTTTCCTATTTTTTTGAAATACCTTCTGAAGACCACTGCAGTTCTGGAAGTTCTTCTCAAAAGAGAAATTTAAATCATGAGTTTATTTCAGATAGCTGAAAAAGTATTAGGTAATGTGTGTCTGATGGCCATAAATACAGAGTATTGCTATAAATAGGATAATAACACACATTCCTTCAAGAAATAAAACATTAAATTATTAAATCTCAAAGGATAAATAAATAAGATGCTATGTAGTAAAATACAGTATAAGCCAGTATGTTTATGTTTTTTATTAGCTAATTATATTACATATATTAATACTGTATATTATAAACTATAATGTTTTAGAAAAATCATTAGGAATTTAATATAGAAACACTTATTTTAAAATGCTTTAGTTACATGCTGATTATACTGTATATCATATTATAATATGGAATTTTTCACTATATGTAATTGTAACATTATTTTATTATAATTCCAGTACAATTATATAATATAATGTAATATCATAATAATAATCTATGCAATATAATAATGTAATATTAAAAAGTGATTTATTAAATGTTGACAGTCAAAGATTCTTCCTGTTCCTCCTACATATCACTAAAATCAACTGAAGCTTATACATATACTGCTGTAAATGCTTTTAGTTGTTCTGCATGCATTAAGATGGAATTTTTTGTTATTGTCATTTTAATCTCTGGTAAAATCCTTTGTCAATTATTATAAGCCTGGAGCCCTTGTTGTTAAACTTCCCTTGACTTTAAATTATGCTTGTTTCATATTTTCTTATATATGTTAACATTTCAGTAATTACCATAACATAGCAATGAACTACTAGTCCCCAGAGAACAGGGAAGCCCAGGGCATTAGCAAAGAATATTATGGGTTGTAGGACGTAGTTCCTACAATCAGAATGTGTCTCTACTTGAGCAAACTTCAGCTAACTGCAGCCATAGGGGGACACACCTCCTGAGACAAAGGGACAAGACACCTCTTAGAAACCATATCAATCTCAAAGATACACAAGAAAATGGACTTAGAAAATGTGTTAAATCATGATACAAAAGCAAGAAAATCTTTTGTGTATGCAAGAAGGAAAGCAATAGAAAATTTCTTACAGTTATATGCATTTCACGTTGTTGCTTCATGGCATTACAACTTTAAGGCACTTGGGTTAGGAGGACATTTTTCCCTCAAGGATGGTTTGCTTCATAGGTTCATGAGGGGCAGAAAAAAAGTGTTTTTTAATAAAAATGATGAAATAGGAAAAACACCTGGCAGATTGGCAGGTGTGGGCAAAAGCCACTACCTTTGCTACCCTCCCACTAACATACAAATTTCAGAGAAACAGAAGTCGTACACGATGGTGTTGTTTGTTGCTAGGTGAGAGAGACGGAAACTGCACCTTTGCTTTAATGGGAATATTATGCATGGAACACCTGTCAATAACAACAGATGTTTTAGTCCATGTTTTAGTAAAAGAGAAACTACAATTTTAGGACTCCTGTTTCCACAAGAAAATAAAACACAGCTGAAAAATATTGGTCTCACATAATAAAAAAATAAAATTAAAAATCCATGACTGCTGAAACTGGTTTCTTTTAGCAGGTGAACTTTTTGCCAGATGGCATTTTCTAAAGAATAACGCATCATCCATCCTCTAGAGACAGGATAAATCTGGTATAACCATAGAGTCAGCATGAGTAGATTTACGGGTTTGGCCCAGCTATCTTAACAGAAGCCCATTTCT
This sequence comes from Passer montanus, assembly GCF_014805655.1. NCBI lineage: Eukaryota > Metazoa > Chordata > Aves > Passeriformes > Passeridae > Passer > Passer montanus. Next base: position 9,636,754 of record NW_024367708.1, on the reverse strand, counting down.
GGACATGCAAAATCAAGCTAACTGGTTCAGTTGAATAATCATGTCATGGACACATATGGCATAAATATTGTGGGATCATGGTGTGAACAGCATTCTTGAGTTTATTGATGGAGTTGACAGAGTGTAATCCTCATTGTCATTGCCTCCATTCTGTATTGGACATAAAGCTGCAAGTGACTAGGAAATCCTCTTCTCTCTCCATCTTCCTCTTTAAAATGACAGAAGAATTTTCTTGAAGGTCCCTCCACATGTATTCTATGAGATTAGAGAAGTTTCAAGGAAGCCTATAGCAAGAGAAAAATGTTTCTTACTTTATCTGTTTGATGTCTTCATCATTTGAAATACAAATCCATCCTTTTTTCCTTGCAAAATGAGCAAATTTGACAATTCTTCACCAGTTCTTTATTATTTTATTAATCTGAGTTTCTAATTTCTCCTGGTCTTTGTGGTATTTCTCTTCCTGGAAGTTTAATATTAAAATAACACAGACAGGAGTACGTTGAAGTCATTAGTGCCAAGACTTCTTTTATACCAGCACTGTTCTATTGACTGGAATAGAGATGCTTAAAATTTCCACTTGTCTTATAGCAAAATGAGAATTAGAATTATTATCCCCAGAGCAAAATTAAGTTACTTATTAACAAAATTAATAACTATAGGTAATGTAGAAAAAAATCATAGCTACAACGGCATTGTAAAAGTCACTCATATGACATTGTCTAAAATACAGCAGATGTTTCTGGTAGCTCACTCTAAGATATATGAGCTTATATTGGAATAAATGGATGCAAGGATTGCTAGAAAAATGAGATGAGAGGCTAATAGATCTTTGACTGTTTATGAGATATAACTACAATCTATACATCTACAAATGATGGAAGATAGCTATCCAAACTAAGAGCAATCTTGGCACATGAGTAAATTGATATAAACTGTGTATGAATACATTTGGTCTGGAAAGGACGCTTTCCATCTATCATGCAATGATATTGTATAGTAGCTTCACTCTCAGTGAACTGTGAGCAAAAAATGTTGCTATATTCAAGCAAATGTTTGATATATCATGAAAATAATTACACACTGTGATTGTCTTCAAGGGCATGCAACTGACTCAGTACTTCAAAAGTATGATTACCACTATAAATCTGTATACCAATTTTAAGATTTAACTGAGATTCCTGATGCACAGAAGAAGCATTTTCCTGAAAATTGTTAATAAAAAAAAGGAAATAAAAAATAAAAGATGTCAGCTTCATTGAGAGCAAAATTACATATCTGTACAAAAACACACAGGCAAAGTGATTACAAAAATAGTCTGTCTCAGGCATCTGGCTGAAAATTGAATTCTGACAATTTTCAGTGTATCATGGGAATATCTGTGAGCTAAAATTTTTCTCCAGCTAAGCAGACTAGAAGTTGCATTTGTACATGTACACGTGTATATAATTGTAAGCATGCTTGAGATGTCAACATGCTTGACAACCTTTCATCAGGGAAGCAATTATCCACATAAAACTATTGAAATTCTGTTTAGGTGTAATATGCTGACCTTTGTTTCATACTAATGCTCACAGCAGGGTGCCATCATTGCTAACTCCATACTTTCTTCAGGTGAGCTGTGCTTCTGGTGGAGAGACACAACACTCTTGTGTGGCAAGACAAGAAGTTGGGTTTTATTTGTTGCGCTAAATAAAGAATCACCATGATTTGAAATGGAGTCTGAACCACTCCATGGATGACAATTCTGTATAGTGTACTTTGTCTGTCCATCATCTCTTGAAAGCTGCATTAAATTGATGTTCCCAATAACTGAAGGAAGGTAAGGGTTACTCATTATCCATATTTCCTTTTCTCTTTTCATCTTATTATAAAAAGAAAGTTAGTATGCTTTTGTGCCTTTTTTATTGCCATCTTGGATGAAACCTGCAAACTCTCCAGTGCAAACCAGATATTCTTTATTGTTACAGAAACTTCTCCTACATTCATATAAACTATTTTTCCTGGATATATTTGCACTTCGTTTTTTTTCTTGCATGTGATATTGAATCAGACACTTAAAGTTCTTTTTCTCTAATAAGTAAGTTAATGACACTCCACTTTATGCATGTTATCCATTATTATTATGGGAAACCACAGTAAATGAGGAATGAACTGCAGATCAAAAAATTGTTGTGAAGAAAATAATGCAAAATTCCATGCCAGCTAGTTAGACAAAATTCACAGTTGTTTCTTCCTTTATTTCTTTTGTTTCAATGCTTTTCCTTCTCTTTTTAGCTCATTTTTATTCTAGGCATGTACTTCCCTTATGTCCTTGCACTTTTCCTTTTTTCTAATTAATCTTCCTAAATTTTCATTTGTCATATCAGATTTTTTAATGTTTTACTCCTAACCTTTTCAAATAAATAAAATCAGTATCAATTATATGAGCACCAACACATGAGCATGAATTAATATATTTGATATCTCTGTTTTACGTTAAAGAGTTTTAGATTCCACATATATTTTTCTATTTTCATATTTCCAGGAGGACAAGAGAACCAGTAAACTCAGATGTTTCAATATTAAAGCAGATATGGTAAAAAATAAGGATATTAGATTAGTCATTTCATAACATATGTCTTCATATATGTTAAAAAAATCAGTATGTGCTGAAGCAGGAGCTCTAGGAAGGTCTGTGCCTCTACCTCACTTAGATACTTGTTAAGGCATTTATTGTAAGTGTCAAGTTTTATCATCACTCCCAACAGAGTAGATTTATAGAGGCTGTAATATGGGGCTTGATTTATGAGCTCAGAGAGTATAGCATAAGCACATATTTGTAAAGCTGAGTATCGTTATCTAAAATTATTATTCTAATAATGATAGTTCATAAATTATCCAGCAGCTTACATATTTACAGTAAAGCCCATTGCAGTCCTAATTGTTGCTTGTTAGAATGCTAACATGACTGTGACTGGATCATGCACTGTTTCTTGGCATTTCACTACCAAACTTGTCTGTGGGTTCTGATCCAAAAGAAAACTTGAAGAGCACCTGCATTCACCAAAGAAGTACTGTTCAAAAATGAACTGGTGTCCTCTCTTTTGTGCTTATTCCCTTTATGCAAAATTTAAATATTTGCTTGAGATAGAGATGATATGATTCAGAGCTCTTGCTGCTTAACTAGATCTGCTGCATGTGTCCTTCCTTTTTTGATATTTCTGAGTCTTGTTTCTGGATTAAGTATTTAATTTGCTTTTATTTTTCCCTTTGGTTAGTCTATCCAAATAAAGAAACATTTATTTTTCTTTTTCTCTTTTCTTTATTTCAGAGAACTCTACAGAAGTTAAAAATGTAGATTATGCACTATTTTTGATCTGGATTTTTGGTTTTTTTGCACTACAATGGCTTTTTCTGCAACATTTACAAATAAGCTTTCTACTATATATATAGTGGTGAAAACAGTTAATCAGATACCTAATAAAATGCTTTGATTTCTATCTGCTTTTTCTTTCTTAATTTTTTCTAAACAGAGTAATTATACTTTCTTCTAGTGTTCATTTTTACTTCTGAAAAGTCTACTGGACACCTAATGGAGATGATAAAATGTTGAGTTAAATGATGTGTACTTTTACAATTAAAATTGTATGTGCTTTTGAACTTAAAGAAAAACCTAAAAAATGAGGAAATATTTCTAACTTACTGCATGAAGAAAACTGGGAGAAAGGGAGGGAGTCTGTTTATGAAAACTATTCAGTCTTACAGATGTACAGCAGACACAAGTGGGGGTTTTAGTTGCTTCACCTCTACCTGCTTCTCCATCTCAATCCATACCTGTCTCATTTCTGGATGATTTTCTCTGCATTTTTACTGTACTTTAAATTTTAAGAACCAGAATCAGACATTTCAGGCAGTTTCTCCTTTTTCCTGCCTAGCATGCTGGACTTTGTCACAGAGTATGAAAAAGATCCCCAAGTAAAACTCATGGTGTTTATCAGTCTGCCTCTTTGAAGCCTGCTTTTATTACATTTGGTGCCTTGCCCATTTAGAAAAGCAAGATAGAAAATTTTCTACATATTGCTTTATATGACCTTGAAAATGTCTTATACTCAGTTCTACTCTTTCTATTGTCCTGCATTTGGCAATCATAACTGAATCTCATTATTACATACCTTGGTCTGCTGCCAGAACTGGAGTGAAGAAGGTACAATGCCTGTCAATTATGATTTCCTCTGCATTTTGTTGATGAAACAACTCTCCAAACACTTTCTGAATCCATCTACTGAGATTATCTTTTCTGAATTCTCTTTTATCTTTTAATTCATACCTCTCTTTTGTGTAAGTTTTCAATGTTGGCAGCTGGACTGGCTTTTTCTACAGTACTATTCTGTTTTATAGAATATTCCAGATTCAGGAATCTTTTACTTTTTTCCCCATTGACAAATATGTATGAAAAATGTGTTACTTCAGCATTTCTTTGGTCAACACTTTAGATATAAAACCATCCCCTCTACCCCACAAACACCCTGATCTTTTTACTTTGCAATTATCCTTAACATGCTATTTTTTAAAAATTAGTTTTCCTCTTTTATTTTTTTTTTAATTGTTGTAAGACTTAGGAAACAAATTGTTGGGTTTTTTTCAGTTCACAGTAGTTTTGATTCTGTAACAAGTGTTAGTTTGTCCATCTATAAAAGATAAATGCTTCCTGAATTAGAATATATAAATGAACCACAGAAATATCATACATCTTTGAGTAGCTACATAAACAGCCAACAATTTCCAAATCCTGAAGAATGTCAAGCTAAAAAAATGCCAAATAATTACAAGCGAGAAGATAGAATTTAGTAGAACTTAGCCTGTAGGGATTGGTACATTTGTTGCTTTAAATCCATTATTCTAGTTTGAAAAAAAACAGATCTGATAAGAAAAATAAGAGATTTGGCTTTATTTCTTCAGAACTTCAAGTATCCTGGTGAGGGAGCTGACCCTATTTAGCCTGGAGAAAAGGAGACTCAGGGGAGTCCTTATCACTTTCTACAGCTACCTGAAAGGAGGTTGTAGCCAGGTGGGAGTCAGTCTCTTGTCCCAAGCAAGTAGTTACAGAACAAGAGGACACGGTCTTTATCTGCACCTGGGGAGGTTCAGGTTAGACATCAAGGAGAATTTGTTCATGGAAAGGATTGTTAAGATTGGAATGGGCTGCCCAGGGAAGTGGTGTCATCACTGTCCCAATGACTGGATGTGGCACTCAGTGTCATGGTGTAGTTTATGAGATGGTGTTCAATCATAGGTTAAACTTGATAGTCTTGGAAGTGTTTTCCAGCCTAAAAAATTCTATAATTCTGTGTTTTTTAAAATAGTATTTCCATTTTGGTGGACTGATGAAATCTTATTTTCATCAAATTCTGTCTCTTATGAGTGATTTTATTTTATCAGCCACTCATCAGATTTAATTTTCTAGTAATATGATTCTAGTAAAATGATACTAGACCCTAGCATTTTGTGACATCCCTTTTCTGTGTGGCACATTTACTGTAACGTCTGAACAGTTACAGGTTACAACATATAGCTTGAAATGCTAATATTTAGAAAAGGATTATTATGAAAATTCTAGAGGTGCTGGGCTTGACAGCAAAACTTATGCAGCTAAAACCTTTTTTTCAAACAAGGGAAAATGTTTTCATTGAACAGAAAAATATAAAAATATTTTCTTAGGAACTACTGTTTTTTCAAATATAATGTGAATAACTGATTGTTACTCTGAATCTACTAAATTTCTCTCAATAATTTGTGGAAAACTGTATAAAAGCCATGCACATATATTCACATGCTTTGGGCTGGAGTGAAATGATAAGCAAAAAATGTTGTTCTGCAGTGAAAGGCGCTGCTTCAGTAAGTGAGATATGAACTAAAGTTGTCCAGGCTAAAATTGTCCACTGGAAAAACAAATAATTATTATGGACAAAGTCACCAAAAACCTTAGTTTGTGTACAGGAAATATAAAATAAATTTAGAAATAAAAATTAATTTTTAATGCATTTACATTTTTATAACATGTTTGGGGAGGGAGACAAAACTATAATTGTAAAGCAGACAAAACCAGCTAATTTGGTTTTCTGAGGCGATGCAATCAGTAAGCCTGCTGTCAGCATATGGCTATCATCTGAGTTGGAAAGAAAAAAAACTAGAAAAACAACAGCTCTTTAGTGGGAATAAATGTACAGACTACCAAAATTTTGAAGAAAGCTGATTCTGAGGTTGAGTTGCTGTGGGTCATGGCCAGGCTACCAGCCAAATCAGAGCTGTTGATGTGTTGGAATGAGTGTGCTTTTTCCTCAAACTTGTGGTGCTTGCCTGCCACAGCTGGACTACAGTGTTTTGCATGGGTTTGTATTCCATGCAGAACGCGGTTTTGCTGTAATATAGAGCTCATGGAATAGAAATCATAATTTACCCACTAAAGTCATATTCCATCTTAAAAAATATTTAAATAATAGAATTATAAAACCATTTGGGCTGGAAAAGATCATTAAGTCCAATTGTTAGTCTGACACTGACAAGTCTACCACTCAGTGCCATAGTTACAGGTCTTTTAAAGAACAACAGGGAAGATGACTTAACCAGTTCCCTGGGCAGCCTATTCTGATTCTTGACAACCGTTTTCATGAAGAATTTTGGCTACCTCATGGCTACCTGAAATTACCTTAATTTTCTCCCCAAACTACCTTAAATTTCTCCACGAAGTGTCTGATTCATGACTTTCTATTTAAGAAAAAAGGGACATGTGAGCTGAACAGTTTGCAGTGATGTAGCACTGCAATACTCATTGCCATTGCTAATGCTGGATGTCTGTAAGGCCTCAGGGCTGGGGCTTATCCAGCCTGCTCTGTGTGAACTTTTGTTGACCTGCCTGAAAATTTGTTTTGCTTGGCTTAGTAGTGACAGAAGTTTCCTCATTTGATCAGGTGACTACAGATGATTTGCTCTACTTTTAGAACAACAAAACCACAGTTGCAGTATTTATTCTGAAAAAAAGTGCACAGCTGTAATACAATGCCATAAAATGGAGAAATACGTATGTGGTAGGAAGCAGTGACCTGAAGAAGTGAGTACACTGGGCATGGTGCAGAGGAGTTCAGGCACAGGGGTACTAAGAGGTAGGGCACTAAAGATAATGCAATGATGAACTCACTCATGATCAGTTAAAGAAATTCTGGCATGGAGCTGGAAAATATTGATTTTAGGGGTAATAAGAAAAAAAAAACCCATATCTAGAGCATGTGGTTACATAGTGAATTTGGATGTAAAACAGATCTTCAGACCAATGACAGAAAAAAAAGCCTGTTAAAGTATGTTAGGAAATGCATCAACATTGCCCCAGCTGGTCACTTGGAGGTAGGGAGACCCATCAACACAAACATCACAGTCCATCCTGTAAAGAACTCCAGAATCCAAAAGTCATGGCCAACCTCCTCATCTGCAACAGACCCATACAGAGCAGAATGGAAACACCAACCCCAGGGCCCAGAGGAGCATTGGGAGGGTGGCCATAATACTTGGAATAGGGGCTGAATATGAAAAGTATGTGCACAATGATGTCTGCATTCCTTTTTCTGGTGGCAACTTGTTGTATTGTGCTTTTTGTTTTATTAGTAGGTTTATGGTTTGATTTGTGATTTGGTGTTTTCCTTGGTGCTGTTTTCCTTTTGTATCCACCTTTTCCCAGTTATTTCGTTCAGCTAGTTTCTAGTTTCTATTTCTCCAAATTTTAGTTGTTTATTGGAACTGCTTTTTCTCCCTTGGAATTGTATTGGTTCACTGCCTTTATCTCCGCCTAGGATTTTTACTCCCAACTCCCCTGATTTGTTGAAAGTTGCGCCTTCCCCTGAGACCTGCCCACACTTACAAGTCTTTGTTTGCCCCTTGATCGGGGTCCCAGGAAAGGAAAAGGGGAAGTTTACCATCAAATAAAGTTTCCCTGGGACCCGTGTGCGCTGCCTGTGTTTTATATTGCACCGAAACAATTGACAACGGGGATTCAATGGAGCTCCAGGGAGAACCTGCCGCCCTCCCCCTCTTATCATCAGCTAGCCAGGGAAAGAGAAGCGGCAGCAACTACATCTAGACTAATGAACATTAGATTAATGATTTCATTTATACCCCAATTGAAGTCTTGGCTTTACTTACATATATGAGGCTCTTTTTGGCTTTTAGCAAGATTAAATATCTTATAATGACTTCACATTGCTTGATAACCATTGTGATATCAAGTAATTATAGCAGTAAAATGTGCATCTTACTATCACCAATTTTAAAGAATTATATTTTTCTCTTTTATGTGGCTTGGGAGAAAAAAATAATATAAGCCTATAAAAATAGTTTAATTGACAACCATTTTCCATAAAAGCTCAGCAAGAAGTTTCATTCTAAGGTCTACATAGACACTGCTTGAAATGAGATAGGAAGGAAGGAAGGAAGGAAGGAAGGAAGGAAGGAAGGAAGGAAGGAAGGAAGGAAGGAAGGACATACAAAAAACCAGCCAAAACCCAGCAAAACAAAAAAAATCCTCAAATCAACCCCCATAACTTTATATAAACATTGTATATCAACCTCTATATTAGTGTTGATAATTGGGGATTGTAACAAAAGTATATAAAATAATAAATGTAGTCAAGAAAGTAATGCTCTGTTTTTCTTGTTCCCACACAGATGCAATCAATCTTTGTGTCCAGGATGAATAGGAGGCTTAAGTGCCACAAAGGAGATTTTAACTGGACTTTAGGAAAGTTGGAACATGTTGCCACAAAGAACCTTATGAGTCTCCAAGACTTACAGCTTTTGAGGCAGCCTGAAAATACATTTGACAACCATGAGCTAGGTAAGTCTGATCATGCTATGAAGGGGATACTCTGTAGTTCTCTTCCAGCTGGACTGTACAACACTGTGCCATTTGCCTTTGATCTGCTAAATGCTGGCCTGCGAATGCTGGTTTTGTGGGACAGCTCCAGCTTAGTCCATGAGAAATGCTATGTTTCTTTGTTTGCTTGCTATTTAATTTCAGTCTTTTTTGGAATAAACCCAGATTTTAGAAAGCTTCCCATGAAGTTCAAAACCTACTACTGAGCCAGATTTAGTGCAGAGCTTATGTCTGACACCTTCCAGGGTAATGGCATTCCACAGTCCTATTACTTTTAGGTTTCAGAAACACTTCAGAAATCTTCCCAAAACCACAGTTGCCTTCACAATATTTTCTCATCTGCTACACAGAAAATAGAGCTCTTGTTTCTATTTAAGAACTCAGGAGATAGTGTGACAGGAAATCAAGAAATTTATGGTTAACAAAAGGTCATATGAACCACAGAAAAGGACAAAAAAAAAAAAAACAACAAATCAAAAGCAAAAACAATCTTTAAGTATTAGAGAAGCAGTTTGCAAAGTTACATTTTTAAAAAAGGAAAAGCAGCAGAAAAATACAGGACAATGTCACTCCAAGTATGTTTGTCTGTGTGTTAATTATGGTCTGAGTACTAGAAGCCCATGCTACAGTCTTAGTTCTGGTAGTGATGCTTGTGTTACTGAACTGCTACTTTGCTAAGAAAAGTAGCATCTCCAATAATTTTTAAGGGCTACAATTCTTGATTTTAATCAGGAAAAAAAAATTATTTCCAAAATTCAGCTTTAAAGGTATTATAGAATTGATCAAAATAAACATCAATTAGTTACACCAAAGGCTTCTCTTAGACAAAATAAATCAAAAGAAGGTGATATCGATTTTAGATACAGCATGCAGACTTCACAAAAGAGATGAAAAAGAGTTCAGTGAATAAATCTTGATGCTTGTTTGCAGATATGTTACTGATCCATCTGGCTTTTTCACAGAGGTAAAATTTGTAAACTTCTTACATTTACATACAGGTACATGTGGACAGAGAGATGTACATTCTTACTTGTACATGTACATACGGGTACATGTAGACAGAGAGATGAGTCATGTGCATTTCTAAGAAAACAGTGATCTGGTATTATTCAAAGGTTGGTGAGGAATGCTAATATGCCTAATGACAGCAATATGCACCCTGAATCAGGATGGCAATTGTGTACTTAGCTTACCTGTTCTTATCTTGGGGGCACTAATGCAAACACGTAAATAAATATAAATGATGGTTAAATGCAGCCTTCCATTGTAGCACAGAATTTTATTTCTTAATTCAAGATGTATATCTCCACTAATTATAACATAAAGCATGTGTAGAGAATATTAGGCGCAGAATATCATTAAAAGCCCACATCAAAGAATCCAGTGGCAAAAATGTTTCCTCTGCTCTTTAGTTTTGGCCTCTGGAGGTACCATAAAGACAGATACTGTTCTGATCCTGCACATAAAGATTTAAATGGAGTAGAGGGAAAAACATTTTATGGGATTTCCACCTTTATATTTCTTTAGTCATAACAAGCAGGGTGTTCAGAAGCCAACAAGAAAAACTGCTTCTCAAAAAGCAATTATTGTCTTAGAGGGTGTGATGGCATGAAGGGTTATCCAGCCTACAAGTGAGCATTACATACCTTTTATCATTCTGTAATATATAAAAACATGAAGGGCTTTATCCTCTATGAGAGACCCAACCATGCTAAAACAGGTGGACAAATCAAACTGACCACAGAAGTGGGCTGAGAGGGAACCCCAGAAAATAACAGATGTCAGTTTCACTTTAAAGATGATCCATGTCACAGAGTTTTAAATTGTGTTCTTGGAGCTAGAACAGCCAACAGTAGGTAGTGATCCTCACTTTCTCAGGACATTTTAGCCGTTATTACAAATAATTTTTTTAAATTATTTTAAAACTATTTGTTGTCATTACAGTTCCTTGCTTTCATAATTAGGTTGTGTCAGTTTCTAGGCACTTAGCAGTACTTCAAAGATGTATCCTTTTGCTATTTTTTTTAAAAATGTGCTTCTGGTTCTCAGCTCCAGTTCCCATGCTCACAGTTCCCAGGCTAGCAGGCAAATTCTCCATCAGTGTTTCAAAAGGCATTTTCCTCTGGTCAGTAATCTTCCCCTTCTAACAAGGTTGCCTTTCTGGTTGCTAATATCTTAGGGAGAGAAGGAAAGGAGGTGTAATTTCAGGATCTGTGTAATTTATCGTATTTGTGTTCTGGAGTGATCTGACTCCTTTCTAGAAGTGTCTCAGTATTTATGACTCATGATACTGGGAAAAATACATTAAAAAAAAACACTTGACAAATTGAACAAGGAAAACCCTGTAATTTATGCATTATTGTTTCATTATGTTTGAATGTTTTCACTGGAAGAGAAAGACTTAAAATTTCAGGCTAACTGGAATTCATTATTAAATAGTCACCCTTATTACAATTATATTGTAATGAGAAGACAAAAATTTATATTTTTTGTTAACTCAGGCTTTCTCTTGAGGCCAGAAAAATAATCATAAAGAAAGAGGTGGGTGGGTTGTGCATAGCATAATACAAGGCCTCATGTATATAACTGCAGAGCAAAAAATGTGAATTGGAAAGAGAATACAGTAGAACCCATTGTTTTGCATTACTGGAAGTCATCCTGTATAGCTTTTCCTGCAAAATAGGAAAAATATCATATAGTTAAGCACATCCTTAGTGTGTTTATAACAACATTTAGATTCTCAATGATGTACTTACCCTCTACATATGTCAATATTTCATTTTTTACAAACTCTGAGTGAAAGGGCTTTTCAGAACCCTTTTCAGATTTGCTTAAAAATGTGTTTGTATCTGAAATCTGCAATGTCTTTCCCTCAAATGGAAATGCCAGGCTGTTAAATTATGCAAGTAAGGTTAAAAAGACTCTTTACTTCTACTGTTTATTTTCCAAAAAAAGAAGACTATAAAAAGAAATTGCTGATGATTAACAGTGTAGGTCTGATCTTTCAGAGAAGAAAAAATTATTTTCTTTGAAAAATATGTTATCAGCAAGTCTTAGGACCATTAGCTAGTAGTATTTCTTTAAAAGACAAAACTATAATGAAAAGAAATCTAATTGTCACTGGTATATGGAAGAAGTAAGGCTTTTGCTCTCTGGAGGGTGGTAAATATTACTATTTATATCTGCTGGTTTGGATTGGGTTGTTTTTCTGTTTGGGTTTTGGGGGTGTTATTTGTTTTTTTTATTTGTTTTTTCAGTTAATGTTACCTGTGAAAAATTGTGTTAAACTTCATGACAATTGATTATTTGCAGATGATGTTGGTTTGGGCAGAAGAGTTGGTCTGCTGGAGGGTAGGGCAGTTCTGCAGACGGATATGGACAGGATGGATGGATTAGTCAAGGCCAATTGTGAGAGGTTCAACAGTGCCAAGTACCAGGCTCTGCCCTTGGATCACAACAGCCTCAGGGAGTGCTACAGGCTGAGGATGAGCGACGGAAAAATGGCCTAGCAGAAAAGGACCAGGGGATTCAGCCTACTGAATATGAGCCAACAGTATGGCCAGGTGTCCAAGAAGGCCAATGGTCTCTATCAGCAATAGCGTGGCCAGCAGGGTCAGTGAAGTGATTCTCCCACTGTATTCGACATTGGTGAGGCTACACCTCAAGTGCTGTGCTCTGTTTTGGGCCCCTCACCACAGGAAAGAGAAGACACTGAGGTGCTGGAATGTGTCCAGAGAAGGGTAATGGAACTGTTGAAGGGTCTAGAGTACAACTAATACATGTGTGATGGAGCTGAGATTATTTAGGCAGGAGAAAAGAAGGCTTGGGGGAATTTTATTCCTCTCTATCACTACCTGAAATGAAAATGTAGCCAGGTGGGGGTTGGTCCCTTCTCCCAAGTAACAAGTGACAAGGCAAGAGGCAATAGCTTCAAGTTGTTCTAGGGGAAGTTTAGATGGGATGTTAGGAATAATTTCTTCTCTGCAATGGTTGTCTTTTGGAATGGGCTACCCAGGGAAGTGGTTGAATAAACATCCCTGGAGGTATTCAAAAAATGGATAAAGGTGGCTTTAGGGACATGGTGGTATTAGGTTAATAGTTGAACTCAAATATCTTAAAGGTCTTTACCAACCTGAAGAATTCTATGATTCTTTTAGGTAATTCAAAATGTGAATATACTTGACAAATTCCCAAGTTGTCTGACAAACTTTGCATATATTTGAACTACGAAAAAGAATCTGCAGTAGGTGTAGGCTGCATGTTACTCTCTGTGTTTAATGCCAATCTCACCTCTCATGCATCACTCTTTGAAGATCCACTATAAGTTTATTGTATTACTGAATCTGTGGGGACTAGAGGATATAATTTTGGCATCTCTATATATATAAAACTTATATCAATGTTCTCTGAAAGTTAATTATTTGTAGAAATAGGAATAATATCAAAATTTATTCTGGGCCTGGTTCCACCACTTTTCTGCCTTCAGAGCTGAAGCCAGAGAAAACCCCAAGTAAATCAGCTAAGTCCCTCATAAATAAGAGTATTATTTAATGCTAATGATAAAAGATCAAGTTTCCTAATGTCAAATTCCCTTATGAATATTCTGATTTAACAGTTACATTTTGCCTACTTGTTTAATAGTGGCATTTGCTATTGAAGATTCTACCAATATGTTCATATGTCAGATGGGATTGCTTATGAATGCTGCAGATGAGAAATGCTAAAGCTACTGCTCTTCCTTCTTATGAAAAAGAGCAATTTCAATACTACAAAGGAAGATATTTTAAACTATGTTGTTTTCAGTTCCTTTGAAATGCTTCCATCTTATTCTGAGTCTCTTTAAGAAAATCACGTCAGAAAAAGAAAGAAAAGGTGACAACTGCTTATTGTGTTTTATTAATAAAGTATAAATAAAAAGGACAAAACCAGTTCTGAATGGAAGTAGAGAAGATGAACAGCAAAAAAACTTGCAAGGAGAAATTACTGTAAGTCTCATGGTTTATTTCTGGTTTGTTCTTTTTTTACAAAGCAAAGTATTTAATATTTCATTCTCCTCTGGTTTCAACTGAAAGAATTAAGTTACTGTCCTAAAGGTATTATTAAATCCTCCATTTGTGAACTATCAGGAAGCTCTGGACATAATGAGGGCCAATTTTGGCTCCCAACACACATACTGAAGCCTGTCAGCTGGAAGCTTAGGTTAGAATTTTAGGCTGCATTAACTACATTCATATTTTGTAAAAGAGGATGTTTATATAACATCAAATTCAAAGATGTTTACGTAATTTAGCATTATATGTATATGCATAAATAGCATTATATATATGCATAAATATATATTTTCACATACATACCTAGACAATGACAAAATTCCTACTTCCATGCTTCAACAGTAATCTCTGAATTCAACTGTTTATATGCTGATAAAAATTTCCAGTAGACATCTTTATTATATCATTGTTATATCATTGTATCATATCACTTACACCTCATCAGAATCTGCTGCTAACAGTCATCATAGTCTTAGTTTTCTCTGGTAAATCTTCCTCTATATTAGTATGAAAAACCAACTTCATGGTAAAGCTTCACCACCTCATAAAGCTCTAATTATTTTATTTTCATTTAACTTTTAGTAAGGCAGATAGAGAGCAAACTAATTTATTTCATTTCCAGTCTCTTCAGTTTGACATAACTCCAATTCATGTTTGTATTTGAAGTAGTTTTTTTTACTATCAAGAGTCATTCTCATAGCAAAAGTACATTCACACTCAGAAACAGCAATCATGTGAGAAAGCCCTATTGCCTGTATTGATTTTTACTTACAATATATTTCTCCCAATTTCTCAGGTATATTCAACTGCTTTTAACAGGATGCATAATGTTTCATGTCTGTGCTGGTATCATAAAGTCAACTGATAAACTTTGGGCTGTAAACTTAAGCAAAAGATCTCTGTGAAATTAGAAATATTCATAGTAGAACTTCAATTACAAAAGAAAGTAGCAGGATCCTTCCTTTCCTTGAAATTCTGTCTTTTAGGAACCTTGATAAATAAGAACTGCATTTGAGATGTTTTATTTATATTCTCCCTCCAAACTTTTGTTAAAATCTGTGAATGTAGAGCTACCTGTAATCTTCACAACATAGGATTTATATAGACAGTGAGTACTAAGAATCTAAACAGAGTGTGATGAGCAGTTTTGTCTTAAGAGCAACATATTCACATCACATGGCAAATCTGCCTCTGATACAACCACACCCACTGTGATTGCAGTCTAAAAAGGTAGAAATCCCACAGGTAGTACTAAAGGTAGAGCAGGCATAACTTGCTCAGTAAGTTAAAGAGATCAAAATAAAAGTCCTATCAATCTCACTTTGAGATTGGTAATCAATTTCTTAAAATGAAGAAAGATTTTTGGCTATAGAGATCATCAGAACTTGAAAAAAATATTATGAACTTTAAATTCAAATGTCAAAATCGAATGCCTACACTAGACACTGACAAGCGGAAAATTGTCCTATGTGCCCATCACAGTCCATGGAAAGTGGCAGACAATTCTGTGTCAAACATGACTTCTTTTAGCAAATTCATTCTGCTATTTCAGAATTGATGTCAGCTATCATTTGAGATCTCCTAGGAGACTTCTGACATCCACACAGGGTTTGCAGGTAAAGAAACCAAGATAAATTACTTGCTTAATTGGCAGCCAAAGCTCAGGTAGGATATCATAAAGAACACTTAATGTCATTAGACGCCTATACAGAAGTAACTGAATTATCTTGAGGTGTCTATATTAAGATGAGATTAACTAAATTTTACAACAGCTTTTCTCGGGGATTGCAAAGGGAGTCTGTGGTGATTAATTCAAGTAAAGATATCTGCCATGTAGGTGTCTACATCTGATTGGCAAATTACATCCTTTTTTACCCTGGAGAGAGAAGATAGTGATTCCTAGGAAATGAATACATAAAATGTGAAAGTAACAGAGAGTTGGGGATGTATAAATCTAAGGGAGGAATAAGTCTGAGAGTAAAGAAATTACATTTAGACATCTCTAGGTTAGTAGGTGTGCAAGCTCCTTATATAGTTGATGAACATGCAAATGCAGTCCAGACCATCAACACTATTATTTAGTTTGCTTTGGAGTATACACCTAAAATACTATTCAGTTCCTGAAATATTTGCACCTAGAGTTTTCCAAGTCTCATTCTAGACATCTTCATAGGTAGATAAAACAGGACTAATAGGAAACTATCACACTTCTGGAACTGAAGAACAAAAACCTTATATTTACATAATTGCATTCTGCCTAAAGCTGACTACACAGAAAAGTAAAATATTCAGTTGGGACAGACTTTTATTCCAAGTTAGTTGTAACTCATCACTTAATTATTTGCAAATTTCATACATTTGTATCTATATGGCACTACAAGAATGTGATATAACATTATAAAGTCCTGTAGAATATATTCTGATGAGGTGAATAGCATGCTAAGTTTGGTGTCGGCAATTGTAACTTTTATGTTGCTACCTGTAAACATATAAGCAGTTAATTATTAAAGAAAGTGCTGGTTAAATAAATTTCAAAAATATACCAAAATACCTAACCTTTCAGTTAGCAAAGCCCAAAAGATCTGCTCTAAAGACTCCACATAGCTTAAGTTTGCTCCAAAGATCAGCTTTGACAATAACTGTTATTAGCATACATGTTTGTGATTAAACACTCTTTTTATCTCTTTTTATCTATAACATGCACCCTCTTTATTACTTTAATTTTGTCAAATATTTTCACAATGTGTATATAACCTAGCTTTGACATTTTTTTCACATTCAATAGCTAAGACTTTTAGTATATGATGACACCATTAATGATGTTAAAAAACTAGCCTGGTCTTGAAGGCCAGGGCCTTTGTACTTGTATTCTTTGCAGTGGATGAACTGAACAATCTGCTCCTCTTTTGTTATCTTTATTACTTTTTCTCCTTGCCTATTTCATCTGGAAATAACTTTAAGCTGTGTATGCACCTAATGAAGAATCAATATTCCTAAATCTACAGTAATTTTATCCTTTTAGGCAAGGCCTGTAACTTTATAAACATCTATACTTCCTGCTTTCCAGCAACTCACTTTACATACTTAATAGTATGAAACATGCTTAACATACACTAAATTATACACAACTTAATAAAATGTTTACACTTTTCATGGAGACAGATAGAAAATCAAGTTTTCAAATAATCTTGTATTGTACTGCAATAACACTGCAAAAAAATTATTAGCAAGAATATTCTTTTGAGTTAAATGCAGCTTACATATTTTGTCTCTTTTTTTGGCTGCAAAATGGCTTACTGCCTCTTGTCTACAGACTTACCGGAGACCTGGCAGGTGATGACAGGTGAATTTCATGCCAGAATTATAAATTGCATAGATAAATAGCATGATTGTAAGAAAATAAACTAGTTTCCATGGGCACAGTAGCTACTTTTGTAGCTATTACAATAGCTATTTTTGTTTAGCTTTATTTGTTTTATTTGTGTTGTGGTTTTGACTTTCACTATTTATTTTTCAAAATGCATTTCTGATAAAAATAGCAAGTCTTTTGCTGCCTTGTAATTAAAATACAGAGAATAATCTGAAATATAAGATTTTTTAAACAGACCTCAAACATATTTTCTTTTCATTTAAGTGGTTTTCTGGTTCTTGGAGAGTCTCTTGACAGCTGTCACTGAGGGAGATGAAGAGTGTTACTTATTTTTATTTGGTGATTATCTTAGCTGACATATCTTGTCATCTCAAGGATGGCCAGGAGTCAATGAAAACAGGACAAAAATGCACTTGTTCTTGTTAGGCAAATCCTTGTCTATGCTGGGTTTAGAGCTTCTTAAATCATTGTATTAAATACTTTGGTGTAGAGTGCCTTTATCAAGAAAAACATTCTACTGCAAGTGCTGGAGGGGAAAAAAATTAAGATGTTAATTGAAAGTGTATTGACCTCAATCTTACAATGACAAATTATGTCAACCCCATATTTGCTATTATCATCTTGATTTCCCTGACTGTGTGAAACACATTAGGCAGAATTTAAAATGTTGTTAAAATGCAACGAAGAGTCAGTTTTACCACATCTATCACCATGCACTGTGTCTGATGAAAGGAGTTGGTTTCTGCTGCAGGACCTGAGGAGTTCTGCCAACAAATAGGAACACAAAGACAAATAGTACAATAAATAAAAAAGAAATGCATATTTGCGACTTCAGGAGCTGTAGCTGTTATTATGAATTAAAGCAATCCTGTCTGATAGCACATATATCTGTTTAATGAAAGCTAGTTTAAATAACAATATAAAATTGCCAAAAATCTTAAAATGGAAGAGGGACTCAACTGTCCAAAGTAGTGTTTATTAGAAGAAAATGTTTATAAGGCTGATTCCAACCTGTTGCAACGGGAGTAACTTGTGTGACAGTTTTTTAAGTTAGTTGCTTCTTTTCACTATATCCATTTTTCATAACTTTCAGTTTATTACTGAAAGTATTTACTGTCAGATATCAAACAACTACAGACAGAGTACTGATTATCATCCAGATATGACATTTGTTTTAGTAAATTGAGAAGATTCTGATTTTGATGCTACATACTCACAAAACTATTCAGTGAGGGTGGATTCTAAAAATAATTTAACTTCTTCTTACATGTCTGAATTTCAGCTGGTTGCCCAAACCAACCATGCCAGACAAGCTAGGTCTACCTATGAGTTAGAGAATCACAGAATTAATTAGGTTGGAAAAGATCTTTGAAATCATGGAGTACAACCTATGACCAAACACCACTATAACAACCAAACCATGGCACTACTTTCAGGTAGTTGTAGAGAGTGACAAGGTCACCCCCGAGCTCCTCTCTCCTCTTCCCTTCCCCTCCCCTCTCCTTCTCTTCTCTTTCCCAGCTCCCTCAGCTGCTTCTCATAAGCCATGTGCTCAAGACCCTTCATCAGCTTTGTTGTCATTCTCTGGACCTGCTCTAGCACCTCAGTGTCCTTCCTGAATTGGGGGATTCAGAACTGGACACAGCATTAAATGTGTGGTCTCACCAGCGCTGAGTATAGAAGGATACCTACATCCCTGCTGGCCACACTATTGCTGATAGAGGCCAGGATGCCACTGGTCTTCTTGGCCACCTGGGCACACTTCTTGATCATGTTCAATGGCTTCTTGATCATGTTCAGGTCCATTAGCACCTCCAGATCCTTTTCTTCTGGAAAAATATCCAACCAATCATACTCCAGCTTGTGGCACCTCCTGGGGCTCTTGCAACTAAAACACAGGACCTGCACTTGGCTATTGTATTTGCTGCGAGTGTCCCTATGAAGGCAGAAATTATGAATCTGACTCCATGTTCTCAGAAGGCTAATTTATTACTTTATAACACTATATTATATTAAAAATATTATGCTACACTATACTCAAGAATACAGAAAGATACTTACTGAATGCTAAAAAGATAATAATAAAAACTCGTGACTCTTTCCAGAGTCCAACACAGCTTGGCACTGATTGGCCAATGAGACAAAACAACTCACACCAGAATCCAATACGGCAATCACCTTTGGGTAAACAATCTCCAAACACATTCCACACATGAGCACAACACAGGAGAAGCAAATGAGATAAGAATTGTTTTCCCTTTCTCTGAGGCTTGTCAGCTTCCCAGGAGAAAAATCCTGGGTGAAGGGAATTTTTCAGAGAATGTGAATGCTACACTTGGCATTGTTGAACCTGATACCATTGTTCTTAGCCTATCAATGCAGCCTGTCCATGCTCCTCTGAAGGACCTTCCTACCCTTCAGCAGATCAATACTTTCTTGTAGTCTGTGAATTTGCTAGTGGTGGACTCATCCATATCATCAAGGAAGATATTAAACAGGACTAGGACCAACACTGATCCCTGGGGGACACCACCTGTGATTGGTCTCCAACTGGATGTGGCACCATTCACTGCCATTGGGTGGGTTCAGCCATCCATCCAGTTCTTAACCCAGTGAAAACTGCACCTGTCCAAGCTGTGGGCTGCCAGCTTTTCCAGGAGCATGATGTGGGAGACAGTGTCAAAGGCTTTGCTGAAGTCACTGTATTTGAACAAATGTAGCAATCTGCTTTAGGTGGTGATGACTTACACTGTGAACTGAACTTTTCAAATAATATTATTAGACTCTGCTCACTGCAGAGCAATTGTAGAGACTATTGAGAGATACTTCCCCATACCGTAATTACTGTAGGTCCTATTCAGGTAGAATTTAATACATTTTTCTTAACTATTAGTTTCAACATCTTGATGTTGTATAGCTTTTAAAAAATAATTTTTTTAGATTGCATATAAGTTTAGACTGGATATCTTCTGCTAGGTTGCTTGTGCAGTTATCAAACATATGTCACTAAATTATACATTTTTTCCTTTCAGAGCAAACTGGTCATGATGTCAAAAGCATTCGGATGCACTGATGAGAAATACTATTGTAAAAAAGTTCAAGGATTACAGCCAGTTTCTGAGAAGCAATTATATCAGAATTGCAAGATAACATTAATTTCTTACTAGTTTTCATATTAAAGTCAGGAAAGTCACTGCTAACCCATATTTTACATGATCTAAAAGGACAGAAGAAGACACGTACTTGCTTGTCCAATTTAAACTTCTGGTTGGATGGATATGGAAGGTCTTTTCCTGCACAGCTGTGCTCCCATTTTGAGTGTTATAAGCAGCATTTAGACGTGTGCGTGTGTGTAACTGTCTATTTCTGTTTAGACAGAGAAACCTTCAGTACTGTCCTGAAAAGTAAGAGCAAACTCTGTTTTGTCCAGACTTCCTAAGTTAGTGCAAAATCCCTTGGAGATGGGATATGGAGACTCTGCAACCTAAACCCAATTCCAAATCACAGACAAAAACGGATACTATTCAGTTGAATTAAATAACAACAACCTCTGTTTTGCTGTCACAGAAATTACTGCAAGAATGGATCTGAAAAATGCAGAATTCTTGAGCAAAATTGTGAACATTGCACTGTCTAAACTTGTTCCCCTTGCTCAAAACTGCTTTAAAAGCATAAGTTGTTTCGGAATTTGTTCAGTCCAACAGCCAAGAATATCTGACTAATATGATTATCACCTTTGAGTTGTATTTAATATTGCCATTGTGTTTGGGGAACTCTTGCACATTAGCCACATCTGCCTTGCACTCTAGATCCATGTCTTATACAGTCACCTTATATCAAGTGCTGTCTTACAGTAGAGTGTCAGGTGTAAGCATCCTGAATTGCAAGCTAGGTTGACACTTGGCATGAGTTCAGATCTGCAATTTGTCTTTTAGCAGACAGGAAAGGGGATTTATGCCCCAAAGCTTCCAACTTTAAATTTTAGGCCTTTTTTCTTTTTTTTTTTTTTTTTTTTTTAATCTGCTGTATAATCATTTAGCTTTCAGTTACAACACAAGTTCATCATCTGTATTCAAGGAGCTCTAAGCATATTTTCTCCCTTCCTTTTTCTTCTGCATGATAATCAGTTTCCATAGAATAGAAATGTGTCCAGAAACTGTAATTTGATGTCCCAAACAAGTTCACTTCTCCTTTACAGAAAAAATGTGTATATATACATCTAGAAAACATATACATATATACATTTTTAAAACATAAAGAAATTAATAAATCACACAGCCGGAAATCTAAGATGTATAGTGGTTAGATTAGACCATAACATTATTTTGTCTGATACCTAAGTATTTTCATTTTTCTAATGAACACATAATATATATTTAGGAATAGGAATAGCCAGACTCTGGTAAGGACTTGAAGAAGTGGCAATGACCCTAATGAGCATGCCAGCCCTGTGTGCTGATGGGACTACAGTGAAGACAGAGAATATGCTTGACTTGGCTGTCCTCATCCACTGGTCCTAGAGCTTGGTGGGTAAAACCAGCCATGAAGAGGGGAACGATACATTAATCATAGTCCCAGTGGCTGATCAAGGCATTGCTGACTAATCACCTTGCTTGTCACTATGCTGGAAAAATCTGCAACATGAAGATATATCATATCTTGACTTCACATATCAGAAGAAGTATACCATAAAATACATTAAAATAAAGAGAAGCAGTGAACATAGGGAGGAATGTGAGAAATTTTATGAAAAGTTCTCAAGAGAAAAGAGACAGAATACCAAAAAATTGTTGTTAATTTCATTTCTAGAACACAGTTTTTCTGAGAGCTTTTTATCAGTAAGCAAAATAATTTTAAAAATTTATGTTTCAGTGATAATATGATCTTTAAGATTACTGAATGTTTTTTATATAGCCAGTGAAGACAGGGAAATGCTCTCAGTCTAAGTCAGGTGTAGCCCTTTAAAGATATCTGCTGTCCATCATACACTGAACAAGAATTACTTGTTACAGTAATAAGTAAACCATAACCATTATTTCTTTCCAATAAACCAAGACAAACAAACTAATATTGTTATTGCCAATTTTCCCCTGGAGGAAATTGTCTTTATCATTACTATGTCATTTGACATCCTCTTTGGTCACGTGGTGTTCCTTTGACCCCAGTTATGACTTTTTTTTCTTTTTTTCCCCCAGCTTGGACATCTGAAACAATTCAGAATTTTAGGTCAATTTACTCATATGTTGGTTTTATGCTGTGACATTCTGAAAATTTAATAATCCTAGGACCTTGCCTGGGTATTCCTTGGAGAAGGCTGGTTGGAGCTGTTAAAAGCAGAATAAAACTTGAGCTAAGACCTAAGATTAAGTATGCAGAGATTTATTTCCCTTTTTGTTCCTCTTTCATCAGGACTACACCTAATAGTATTCACTTTCTTATAGCTTTTTTCCTTCAAAAAAATAAGTACACAGACAGAAATTCAGCATTTAAATTAGCTGGACTACATCCCACCCTGAAAATTTAAAAGATAAATCCTCTGTTATCATTTGTCTTGTTTTCATACAGTTTCTGAATTGATCCCTGTTCTTGATATCAGCAATTTGCTGACAATTTCAAGTATTTGGGACTATAGATTTAAAACAGTTGTGCTGCATATTTTAATTCCATTTTGTTGTCCTTTGCTTGTGGTAAATTGCAGAATTTAATTTAGTGGCAAAATAATCTGACGAGCTGTTTGGCGAAAGAAACTGTTTTAGGATAGATATTATGTTGAGGTCAGTGTTCCTTAGATTGAATATTGAACATCTGTCTAATCAAAAAAGAAATAATTAAAGGAGTACACCACACAGATGCTATTTGGTGGGGTTGATTTAGAGCTTGTGGATCTACCCAAAGCCTCATCCATGTGCACACAGCAAGTTTAAATGTGCATGAGCAGGCCTTCTGACATGTATTTCATCAACACAGATTGCTTATCCAGTAGAGAGCATCTATGATGTTCTGATGGTGTAGGAGAAGCGGAAATTGAGGAAGTATGTCATGTACACTCTATGTTCATTTACTCAGAAGTTTTTAGGAATCTTCTTCCATCAGAGAAAATCCCAGTAGTCAAGAGTGCCTGCACTCTCCAGAATAGCCCAAGAGTGACCAATTCACATTCACAGCTGTTAAAATAATTTTTGTATGGCCTAATAAATCATATTGCAATTTCTGTCCTTTGTATTCAGTGATCATGCCAAGTCATATAGTTGCTCTAACTGAAGGCTTAAAAAAAGTGTATTCATTTTGCTCTGCATTGTCCATGGACACTAAAAAACCCCTAAATGCCACTTTATAGTTCAAATTTCTTCCATACTACATGTTTTTAAAATCTTGGGGTTTTGTTTGGTGTGCTGTCCTATACAGACAATAATGGGGTGAATATACTGACAATTTAGAGGTCAGTATATATATCTATGCAGAAAACTTTGAACTTTCCTTTCAGATCTTAGGTTGTTAAGTTCTCAGCAAAATATTGCCATGAGGAAAAACCCTACTTTCAAAATGATTTACGTGTTTGTTCTTGCTCCAGTGGCACAAGAAATCTATTTAAATGTAAATAATGAAATGCTAGAAGGCATGGCTATTGGCATTAAACCCATGACAAATAAAGGCAATAAAATTTTTAATGCCTGCATTAAGACAAATAATTCTGTTATACCTTCATCTTATTTACTTGCTTATATTCTATGTTATATACACATGGGTATATGAGGGTTTTTTTGCACAAACACAAAACCATATATATGCATATACTTTATCTCCTTGTGTTGCTTTCTGGGTTTGTTTGAGTTTCTTTAAATAATTACATACCCTCCCTCTACATATCCTCTTTCCAAAATTCTTCAAGAATTAGTTTAATTGGTGTCAACATTAAACTGCATCAAGTCAGTAAAATTTCTTTTGATAAATGGTTATATTTCATTGTGAACTTGAGTCAGGAAATTAGAATAGCTATGTTTCTAAGTAATTTCAAACACTTGTAAGGCCTTTAAACAAGTTAGGGTTAACATCCAAGCACTCAGGAAGGACATTTTCCAATCTTTTAACCCTTATAAATTAGTAAATTCTCCTGTTGCCACATAATGAACTCTTACAAGTGTCAGTAGCTAGAGCATTAATTACATTAACTCTGGTAGGCATTCAAACTTAAAGCTTTATTCCCTTGTCTAGGACCGTCAGGGAGAATATTACTGTCAGTTTATTAAATGTTTCATTTAGGCCTGTCTCTGCCATCTTTTATTCAGCCATTTCTGTTTATACCCAATAACCTTTCTGAATTGGAGATAGGCCAGAAAAGACATTATTCATCACTGGGTTTTAATGTACCACTGGAACTACAGTGCAAGGACAGATTGTTATTTCCTGTTTAATCAGTGAAGTGACCGAGACCTTTTATTCCATATTGTCAAGATGCAGGAGCAAGTCTAAAAATAAGGGAAATAGTTTGTGAAGAAAGAATGCATAATAGTGTAGGATAGATTGTTAATAAGGAGATAGGCACGGGGGAAATGATGATCAAAAAAACAGATAGGAAGCTAGAAAAGTAAAGTTGGAAACAGAAGATGAAAGGCTGATATACTTGATTTACATAATGAGAAAGATAGGACCCTTATGACACTGATGCAAAACATTCAAGACATATAAAGTTTAACGAGGAGAAATAATTGTCTTAAGAAGAATTTTAAATTAAGATTCCGAGAAACCAAAGAATTCAGCTCAGTAAATGTAGTCTAAACCACTATGTTTTTAGTTCTAAATAAGATGGCTGTGCACTTATGTCTTGTTTGAGATCAAGTGCTACCAACTGATTCTCATGTACAGTGCTTGGGGCTAGTGTATTTTATATCAGATTTTTCTCAAGGATTTTAGGACACCTTCAAAATGGAACCACTTACACAACATGGGCGATTAAGTCTGCATTGTCCAACTTCACTTATTATTTAACAAGATAGACTTCCCCAAAATGTGTAGAAGGAATTCAAAACATACTAGAGGGAAAAAAAAAACCAACCCAAAAAAGCCCAAACAACCCTCCCATCAAACAAACAAACAAACAAATTTAAAACAAAACAAAACAAAGCAAATAACAGCAGCAACAACCAACAAAAACAAAGGGGAAAGAAAACAGAAACTCTAAAACAAAAATCCAAATGTACAATTATAGTTTTCAAGAGAAGCAGATGAAGACTTTCAAAAATAATTTACAAGTACTCTAGAAAATTTGCTGCCATATGGTGAAACACTTTGTATGTTTGCCTCTGTTCTGACATTTGAATGTTAATTGGTTAAGGATGAAGCAGAGTTCCAGCCAGTTCAGATTATGGAACTGATATCTCTCCACTATATCTGACACAGTTGACACAACTTATTCTGTTGTCTGCCACTTCTTATCATTCAGGCAGCTGAGGAAGGAAGGGATATTCTGTATTTTAATGTGTGTATGGCTCCCTTTGATGCATTTTCTTCTGGATGTGCACTTAACTCATGCAGTTTCATATTTATAATGGTCAATTGACTTTTTAAAAAGACACCTGAACATCAGCCCTTCTACAAATTAAGACCAGTGATACCCTGAAAAGCTATGTGAAGCTGTGGTGCGTCAGCAAGGATGAGGCAGAAACAAAAGAGCAAGATATGCTGACATAGAAAATAAAACTCTCTCCGCAAAACCAAACAAAATAAATCAAACAAAAAGTCATGTTATCTTTCTGACTTTTACTTGAATGATTTGGAAGCATAGAAATTACTCAGTACAGCTTATTTTTATATTGATCAAAACCTATCCCTGACCATTTGTTAGGCTTTAACACCTTTCCCAAGTTCTAGAAGGATCCAATAAGGACACTGAACTCTTTATCTTCAGGTAAGATTGTTACAAATAATCATCCTGATTTTGAACAAATATTCACCTTATGAGACTGCAGAGTAAGAAGAGGAGACTAGACTAAGAAACAGCTACAGTCTAGCTGACTGCTCTCATTATTTTAGATTTCACACTGCTGCTTCTCCTGAAGGCAAAGCTACAGTGTCTCTTTCTTTGCACAGTAGTTAGATACCCAGAAGACGCAGATGGGTCAAAATAGTTCCATCTGCTTTTTTCTGTCATAAATTGGAAGAGATATTTGGATTAAAAAAGAAGACTCACATTATTAAGTCAAGAATTAAGAAAAACTAGAAAAAAATGTTTTTTGTACAGTGTCTCTCTCAGAGGTTGTGTACCCCCAAATGTATTGAGAAGTTTTAATTCAGTAAACAAAGTTTTCCATTTATTAAATAGGCTTGGTATAGTATCAATTACTACATGTAGTTGCCACGTTATGAAGTTGAAGCATTGATATAATATATTTTGTTCCTACAAAAACCCACACAAATATTAAAGCTTAAAAATTTGTGTAACTATGAGGAAAAACTACACTTGCTATAAAATTAAGAAATGAAACAAATAAGTTGCATTTTTTTCTTGTATCAAAGAACTGGATATGGCAAAAAGTATTTGATCATTTTACACAGAAATTAAAAATTAAGTATCACGTAGTGTTATGGTAGCCTGGTACTTTTTACTTGTTTGTACTTTCTAAGCAACAGATTCCTAAGTGATGAATCCTCAGTGAGGTCTCAGTAAAAGGCTTAGACTTTAGTTCAAGTATTTATGCAAAGGCATTATGCAAAACATGGCCCTGAGTTAGATCTTCTACTCTTAACTGTAGAGCAGGGAACTAAATAACTATATATGTATTTACAAAAACAATTCCACAAAACCATCAGGAATTATTCTGAGTGCAAATATGTTGGAAGTTCCACCTCTCTCACCTAGGACAGCTGACCCAAACTGGCAAAAGTGATATTCCATACCACATTATGTCATACTCAGGACATGGAAAGTGGGCAAAGCAGTCTGGAGTTCTAGTGCTTGGGAACTGGCTGGGCAGGAGGTAAGCTACTGCACTGTGCACCCTTTGTTTTGTGTATTACATCCAACCCTTACCCTACAGAATTTATATCATGCCTGGGTCCCATACTTTTCAATGTGTCCCAATAAATCACCATGATTTTTCCCTTTGCCTAGGGACTAGCCCTTTAAAATTTCTGTTTACTTCATTTAGTGAATTACTTTGGTCTCCATCTGTAGTAGCAGTCCTCAGGGAATGAGAGACAGTGTGTGGTGGTTAATTGTTTTATTCACCATTGCACTTGTCTGGTTCTACCATTACTATGGTTGCTATATGTCCCATCAATGGTATTGAAGGAAAAAATCTCCCATATTAATAAGGAAGAAATTTTAATGAAACTGTGTTTTAAAATGCCTGGCTAAGTCACTTGATAGAGCACAAGAGTCTAATCTCAGAGTCATGGATTCATGACCCATATTGGTTGGCAAAAAGGGATTATGTAATTTAGTCTATGAGGCAGCTAAACAACACACAGCCATTTGCTCATTCTGCCCCCAACTCTGGGATGAGGGAAAACAAAATAATTTTTCTTGGTTGAAATAAGGGCTATTTGGCAGAATAGAAAATAAAGGGTAAATAATAATAGTAGTTATTGTTAAATTATAATATACAAGACAAGTGTTGTACAATGAAATTTCTCAAGATCTGCTGACTGAAGACCAGATGGTTCCTGAACAGTGGCCCCCAGAGAGAGCTCTCTCACTAGTTCATGTACTGAGCATGATGTTATGTGGTTTGGAATATTCCTTTGGTCAGCTGGGGTCACTTGTCCTGGCTGTGTCTTTTCCCACCTTCTTGTAGTCCTAAGCCTCCTTGCTAGCAGAGCAGTATGAGGAGCTGATGAGTCCTTGACCACTGCTTGGCAACAACTGAAACATCAGGGAGTTATCAACATTATTCTCAATCTAAATTTGAAATGGAGCACTGTACCAGCCTCAGGGAATAAAGTTATCTCTTATCCCAGCTCAACAAGGGCAAAAGTAAAAGGAGAATGTCACATACTTTTCACACTGTGGAAAAAAAAAAAAGCTCATACTGACTCCATGAAAGTAAGCTTTGGTAATAATAGCAGAATAGAGCACAGTTTTAACACAGCAGGATGACCTGGAAGACTGCAAGGCTGGAACCTGAGTGCCAGTTCAGGAGCACATTTAAACTCAGAGTCCTTTTTCTTATGCATTTTCTTCTGAGCCCTAATCATATCCTTGCAAAGACTTGAAAACTTAAAAACTTTGTTAAAAGCAGCCATAATTCCCGTGTTCTTCCCTGTTCCCCTCAGAAAACCCAATGCAAAAGCCAGGACACTAGACTCAGGAGGCAAACTACATAAAATGAAAGAGTCCTATACATGTGCAAATCCTTGTCCTACTTGAGTAAAACAGAATGTCATGACTGATTTCAGTTTAACTAAAGTTTCTCCCAAGGACTGGTCCCACAGGTAGGTGTAATGTCTCTGAACTCCCTAAGAAGATGGCAAATGCAGTTTACTCCACCTGAAGGTGCTATGCACACTTAGAACAGCACAGATGGGTCAAGCAAGAAAACTGGTGTTTGTACTGAAGTTACTTGTGTGACAAGAAAGTTGCTGAGCTGAACGAGATAACAAGGATGCACTTCTCTTTCTTTGCAGAATATCCATTTTGCAATTTGATTTTTTTTGTGTTTTCTGATTACACAATCTTCTTAAGATTAAGCACACTCAGTTAAATGCAATTAAGGTAGAGAATTTACAGATCCTTGGTAATTTTTGATCTTTTAATTGCTCTTATGACAGTGTTTTAGACCTTTACCTTTTAAAGGTTTTTTGAGTCAGATGAGAACTAAGTTGTACCAAAATGTCATGGAACAGCTGGCTTCCTGAGGCTGCAGATGACTGGCATTAAGGATCATCATAGATACAGGAAATGCCATTCTCCCATTAAAAATCACATTGTTCAAGATTTTATAATGCCAAATTGTAGAACATCATTACATTTGAACAAGCAAGGTTTAATTGCTGGACCAATTTTTTGTCTTTGCATGTGTCATGTCATTCCACTGTTTCTAAGATAAAGAGCCTTCTGCTGTGTATTGTAGATGATATTTTTCAAATCCAAGCAATTACATCTGTCTAGAATGATACTGACAAAATATCTTTTCTTTTAATGGAAAATTGAGATAATTGCAGATTTGGAAGGGGGTGTAGATTTACCCCAAACTCCTTTAGAAATATGTAAATGAATGGGCTTCACATCTTTTGAACAGTATTGAGGAAATTTCAGATTTCTTCTGTATTAGTTCTCAAAAGAATGTCTCAGTTTTACGAGTTTGAGATCAAAAGTGGGCGAAGTCCTGATGAGTCCCAACTTCCGTTGCTAAGTAAGCCAAGGAACAGAGAACTCAACACCCCAGAGAAATCTAGGAAATACAATCCTTTTAGCTGTCAGAAATAGACAAACAATAATTTTTAAATGTTTATACCAGATCTTTTTTTAAGATGCAGCATTTTCATACACTCACAGATCTCAAAAATCTTCCTTCCAGCATAAATTCTCTATGATTCAATATTTAATCTTACTGACTTTTTCCCTTTCTCCCCTCCTTCCATGGAAAGTTATGAAGTAAATAAAAACCAACCAACCAAACAAACAAAAAAAGAAAAAAAAAATCCCACAAATCAAAACAAAATCAGAAACAAGAAAATACAATTCTGGCTTTAAAAAGTGACTAAATGCAATAGCATTAGGATTATTTTCTTCATGTTCATGGATATTTTTTGCATGGTAAAACAAGTTTTCCACTTTCAATGAGTATTTTGGATTCATTTGACGTAAAGTTTCATAACTTCATGCTTTGAAGGCTGATAAAATACTGTAGTATTGGCATCAAATGTATTTCAGACTTTTGAGTTGGCATTTTGAAGAACAATTTTCTACACTATTTTAGACCACCTTTATGATGCCAACATCATAAAGTCATCCCAGGACAACAGGTAACTGTAGCTGTATATGGTATGAAAAGAAAAACTGAGTTATCTCAAAGGGGGGAAAAAAAAGAAGAAAATCTTTCTGATCTTCTGCCAACTCTTTAAACTAAGGTTATAACTTCCTTGCAGACCATCAGGTACAGAGATGTCTGTGTCAGTTTTTATAGATTCTTGTGATAGACTGTGCAGTGATTGACCCAAACCTCGTTCCCATTCAGTTTTTGTTAAAATTAAAATCACTTGTGAGACAAGTTCTATTTATAATCTTGAAAGATCAGGATCATAAATCATGTGGCAGCCAAAGGAAGCACAAAAATTCTATAGCTTACAGCATAACACAATTTCAACACACAAATAATTTTTATCAGATTTAAAGAGTGCAACTGAGTCTACTTTGGGCAATGTTTTTACAAAAACTTGTTCTTTTTCCGAAATTATGATCATCTTACAAAGTACTAACATGAAAGTATTTGAAGATAGTTGGACACAATGAATGCTTGTAACATCATAAAAAAATGTGCAAAGGTAATTCAAGGTGAAAAAAATATTGAAAAAAATTACATTACATCTGCTAAATTTCAGTTACAGCTACTGTCAAGAAACCAAGCATGAAAGAATAGACAATACACTTCATTTTTCATTTAAATGAGCTTATGAAATCACTTTTCATTATGTTTCTAGTATTTACTCTTCTGCTCTTGTTTATTAATTTTGCATTGAACTGGTGGAGTGCAATATACTGACTTATGGGACTTATGGGGAAGTCTGCTGGAGGAGACATCCATCTGCAGTCCTTGGAGTACTCCCTGCTGGAGGAAGTGGATGGCTCATGGGAGGCTGTGACTTCATGAGAAGTCCATGCTGAAGCTGGTCTGGGAAGTCTGTGACCCCATGAAGAAGGAATCCCACACTGGAGCAAGTTTGCTGGCAGGACTTGTGACCTGCTGGGGTACCCGCACAGGAGCAAAGTGTTCCAGAGATACTGAGGCCTGTGGAAAGAACCCACCCTGGTGCAGTTGATAAAGGATTGTTGCCCATGGGTGGGGTGCTATGCTGGAGCAGGGGAGAAGTGTGGGGAAGAAGCAGTGGTGCAGACAACCTGGAATAAACTGACCTCAATCTCCATTCTCCATTCCCCTGTGACATGTGGGGGAGAAGGAGAGAAATTAGGAGTGAGGCTGAGTCCAGGAAGAAGGGAGAGACAGGGGAAAAATGTTTTTAAGATTTGTTCTTATTTCTCATTATCTTACTCCTATTTCATTAGTAATGAGTTAAATTATTTTTTACTCACATGGAATCTTAGTGCATAGTTCACCTTCCCCTCTTCATGTAAACTTGTGCCTTATTAAACAAGCTTTCTTTGCAACCCTATGATACTGCTATGACACTTAAACTTTTTAATTCATTTTTTTCTGCATTTTTCTCCAATGGAAACAGAGTCTTGGCAGCATGGAATATTTCAAAGCAACTTTTATAGATTGTTTTTCTCCTTTGAAGTAGTTTTATATCTCAGTTGAAAAAAGAGCTACAAATTGTATAACAATAAAGTCTCTGTAGCCTTGCAGCTATAAGCAATTACAATCTACCCTGAAAATAGATGTACAAGAAAATCAAATTAGAATGTTCACATATAAGAAATGTGCTGTGTTTTTCTGAATATTTTTAAAATTCTGTTTGTTTTCCAATAGCAAAATAATTGTTAAAGTTTTTATTTCCAGCAGTTATTTTTGCATAATGAATATTACTGTTCAGATGAATTATAATATTTATTTTTTCTTATTTTTCAATAGGGAAAATTGCAATAGGATAACCTTCTAGAATTTCAGAGGACCATTATTAATTATTACCACCTTATGATACAGTGGAAATTTTCAGAGATGAAAAGGCTTAAAGTATGAAAAAAAGCCATAACCCTAATTGTGTGTGTTTTATTTTACATGAGACAAATTGGGGTTTTGGGGTAATTTAGGTGATTGATCCACTCAGATTAATGTTTTGATTCTGTCCCTGATTAGTAGAAAAAAAAAAAAAAGAAAATTCTTATTCCCATATTTACGTTCAAATAATTTTACTCATCAAGATAAGGGGGAAAATATTTTTTAAATCATGTTCACTTTGGCTTATTCCAAAATTTTAGCTGTTATGGGGTAGTGATCAACTGTTGATGAGATTACACCTGTCTTTATTAGATTTAATTTCTACAAGGATATACCTTGCCCAAAATGTTTCCTAGACAGTGGCAGTAAGTGACTAAATGAAGCTGTCTTGAAGTTTATAATTGTTAGATGTAAAACCGTATTTCCTCATACAGTATGTGCATATATGACTCAGAGTATAAACACTACCTCAGACTAGTTTGGAACATGCACAGTCTGTATGTTGTTAATTTGCACTGCACTAACATTAAATGCAATGCACAGAAGTGAAATATGAAAGTATGAAGGATATAAACCACCAGTTAGTCTATGTTTCAGCTTTTAATCATAAACTGTTCCATTGTAGTAGGACATAACCATCCAATTCATACAATGAACAGAAGTTGTTGTAGCTAAATAATGCTGGATCTTCCTATGAGTTTTGTTATTATTTGTCAACAGAAATGGTGTTCCTAAATTATGTCATTATTTGAAAATTCTACTCTTAGAGGATTCTCTCACTGAAAAACTTACTTTAAAATTTTGTTCTGTGTTCTCATGAAGACTTTTAATTGAATAACTTGACTATGAATAACATAATAAAGTGTGTAATGTTGATCTAAAGACCTTTACTATGTGTAAGTCTGTGGGATGCTCTCTTTCATTGTAGAACCTCAAAGATCATAGGCCTTCATAGTATGGAAGGTATGCCCAAGAACAGCAGCATTGACATGAAATTCCTTCTCCAGGATTTGCATAACTGGATAAATATAGCAAATCAAAACTATATAACAAATTAATGGTTTTTTCCTTTATTTTAAACTTAAAAATATGCTGATGGTTTGTCTCAGTAATGGTGAGATGGTGGCCTAAAATCTCTTTCTATAGTCCTATTTTTAAAACGTTAATGATTATACGTAATATTCAGAAAGTTCAAACATTTTTGCATTCTCAAGATACATTTTAATCTTATCAGTAATGAGATACCTACGTTTGACATATGGTAAGCATCTGATCGTAATAGATTTTGCTCAAAAACACAGCATGGTAGTCCATTTACTTAAGCTAGAGTACTTCAAAACCTGGGGAACTGGAATAGAGATTGGTTTTGTGCATTAGCAAACAGTCTGTGAGAGGGTCTGTTTTTATTATTTTCCAAAGACAAGGTACTTTAGAAGACATAAAGCCACCATAATGGAATGTGTTCAGAGTATAACAGAAAATCTGAATCTAGAGTCCTTTGTTGGCTTTTATTTCCCTGAATGATGCTTCACATGGCAAATTAGTTTTAATATTTTCCGACTTAACACTACTTCTACTTCCTGATTTTAAACATCTGATGTAAGTTTATTTTCGTTTCATTTAGTAGCTCCAGGACAAACTGGAATCTTGCTGCTGCTTATAAAGAGAGAGAGAGAGAGAAGAGAACCTGTCCAACAGACTAATGCTAACATGCTATGAAATCCACAGGCACTCTTGCTCCCTGAGGAATAGGTGTGGAGTTAGTATCATCTTGCTGAAATAATTTTTCTTTAATAAAATTGACAGATATGGTTTGAGCATTAAAAGACATTGAAAATAGACTGAGGCAATATGAGACTTGCTGACATTAGGGATGATGAAACACTGGAATGTCCTTTTTTTGGGTAGGTCTGAGTACTGCAGTTAAAATAAATGAATACAAGCAGTATTCTCAATTAAAAAATCATTTTTTCCTTCAGAATTTGTCTCCTACCTGCTATTAATTTGCTTCATAAAATTTCCATGTAAATCATCTGGAAGACTGTTTTTCTTTGGCTCTAATTAGTACAAATTTTGTTCTCGATGTTCACTCCTTGCCCATCTTGAGCAAAACCACTTTGAGCAAAATCACTTTGTGACTCCATCACTCTTGAGAGAAAAATCACCTCTTGAGTAAAAGTCTTTAGTAAAATCTGATCCTTTCCATCAAGTCACTTTACCACTTTTTTGATAGTAGCCTTGCTGAGATAAAGGATGCTACACTTAGTTATTAGGTAGAAGATGGTAGCTACAGTTTCTTAAGAATTTCATGATAGCAAATATAGGAGAGATCAGTGCTCTAAACTAAGACTACAGCTCCTAATACTGTTCTAGACTGAAATTAAAGTTTCTTTCTGTAATTGTAAAAGGGGGTTTGTTGTTGTTGTTGTTGTTTTGTATTTGTTTTTGTTGTCTTGTTGGCTTGTTTTTCCAGAAATGGTGGTACTCAATAACTTTTACACAATGATTAGATTTATATTGCTGGAGCTGAGATACTGATCCAGAAAATGAGAGAACCAGAGCAAAATTTGAGACTCTTGCTTTTAGATTAAATGAGCCACTCATTGGGCTTCAATGAATCTCTAATTCAACAGTTCAATCAAAGTAACTAGAAGTGTACAGACAGTGCTTCCAGGCAGGTAGTTAGGACATGTACATGGCAGATGCAGCAGCGAATGAAGGGGAAACTGAGCCTAGGCACTACATTTTATTGTGTAAAACCTGTACAGCATTATCATCACTATAAGTGAAATAGCTTGTACCTCTTATTGGCAGGTATCAGACATTTTTAAAACTGCTGTGAGAAAAGAGTGAAAGACTATTTATTTAGACTTGTGATGTGCTGAATTCAATACTGTGATCCTGTGTATGCTGAGAACTAGAAACCTGGAGAACCCCCTTTTGTCTCAGCAGGAGATACTGTACTGGATATTTATTTACTGTTGTAGTAACTGTCACCAGAAGAAAAAAATATTAATAGTTAAAACTGAATATCACTTTAAGATCCGACATGAAATAGGAGATTGAATATCTGATTTTTACATGGAAAGTCCTGTAAATATTAAATACCATTTAAATGGCACAAGCGATGGCATTACCAAAATGACTAGAAAATTAAATGATATCTAAATGTTTCTCCCATTTAATTATGTTTCATAAACCTTCACAACAAGTTTGGTTTTGTGGAGAGACTTCATGTTTAGATTTTGTGTTACAGAAATTGTAATAGACTTTAGGTTAAACTTAAAATATTTTCCCAAAAGAGAAGTAAAAAGAGAAGAATTTTGTGGCTTGAATATGCTTGCACAAAGGAAACTGCTTTTACAAACCGTTTTAAATTAGTTACGTGACCAAAGGTAGACTGGAGTTTCCCATCTATGTATTTTTAGAAAAGGTAACACCACTACTATTACTATTCTCAGCAGAAGGTCACCTTTTCCTGTGTTTTTTTGCT
Source organism: Passer montanus (assembly GCF_014805655.1). Classification (NCBI taxonomy): domain Eukaryota; kingdom Metazoa; phylum Chordata; class Aves; order Passeriformes; family Passeridae; genus Passer; species Passer montanus. The sequence continues at coordinate 9,601,107 of NW_024367708.1, read as the reverse complement.
AACAAAAATCCCTTCAAGTTCCTTCCATTTTTGAAGACAAAATATGTCACATGAAACCTCTTGCTCTTTTCCCTCTCAAAATATAGGACTGTTGTTTAGGTGCTACAAGATGCTGTTCTAATTATTGTCTACAAGTGTACCATTAGCCTGGGAACAGCTAACTGCCTTTAATTGCTGGAAACAGCTGGGTAATTGATGCTACCCAATTAGTATAAACACTTTATAATCTTCTTTGAATCCTCCTGTGACCCTCTTGGGTAACATACCTCACAATCTGAAAACAGAACTGGAAGAGAAGTTGTGAAATCTACTATTAAAGGCAGAAAATTTAATTGCTGGCTAACAGAAATTTATATATCCTTCATCATAGTCACTCCCAGTGCTTATTATTATGATTATTTATATAGCTGTAGTTATCATCCATTGTGTCATGTTTGTACATTGCTGAGAACAAGTAGCTTGTGTCCAAAAATGCTCAGAATATAAGACTGTGATTATAGCCAATAAATCCAGTGATTAGTCCATAAATCAGTGTGCCTGTCTGTAGCAAATCTCTGTGGAGATATCTCCAGAAGAGATACAGGCAGTTCAGGTTGCAGGAGGAAAGGGAACTTTATGAAGAATGCATGGCATGTGGAAGACTTGAAGAAACATTGTGGGATTTTTTTTACCCTAATTGTGAAGGAAAGGAATCAATAAAATACAACACTTTCTATAAAGTTAGGGTTTACTTTGTAGATTAGATTTCTACTGATGCTCTCCCAACTTTTCCTCAGGGTTGTCTGCACTGGATAGTGCAGTGACAGAGCAAAGTTACCTAAGTTTTTTGAAAATAATGTGAGATAGTGTCTATTGTTCAGATGCAAGAGTAGGTCAGGCTATGAAAACCCATGAAACTGCCCAAACTGTTTCTTCCCTAAGACTAGCTTATGCAAAGCTAAATCAGTTGTAGCTGAAATACTCTGTAGTCTGAGCTCCCTTTTTATTTGGACAACACAGTTATGTGCTCATGGCCAAAACACTGAACCAGAAATCAGAAAAATTGTCTTTTCCTGTATGACTTATGCTCTTTCAAACACATGAGGAAAACACTTAATGCTTCATTCTAGTTCAGTCTAGCATTTGCTCATGATAACTATGTATGTACAGAAATATCTGAAAATGTTTTCATTACTCTAGGACTCTTTATATCTAGTCAAATACTGATATGTTTATTTATGTATGTCCAATGGGATGAAGTACACAGAAAGACTGCACTGGTAGGTGGGAATGAAAATTATTTAAATATTGTTTGGGGGTTACATGTTAGAATGAAAATTAATGAAATTCACAATAACTCATTAGAAAGAAAGCCAGGAAGCAAACCTAACTTCCATAGTCAATAAATGGTTAGACTACTACTGACTCATAGAATTCTTATTTGTTCAGTACAAAATTATGTTTGAAGAGGAAACTCTTAGTGGAAAACAAGAGAGGAATTTTCAGAGCCCATAAATTATAAAAAGCATAGGAATGTAAACAGGAAGTTGCTGACTTTCAGTTTCGTTGGTTGGGTTTCTAAACACATTCCTCTGAAATTCCAATCATCTGTGTAACACACACTTGAGAACAAAATATCTGTGAATTGTGTCATTTATTTCTAAAGCTTTTTGTTACTTTCTTTATAACCTGACAGTACTGTCCATTAGCTTACTTCTTTCATCTTGATTTAAACTACCTTGTCTTGCAAATCCAAGTCTATATTAGGTGGAAGACTTAAAAATATAAATACATAAAATGTTCAGAGACAACCATATAAAACTGCATTAATTTGTCAAGAATGTTTTACCTCACAAATCAGGCACTCAGTTTGTGAAAAAAATAATCATTTTAACATGTAATTTAAGTACTGAAGCCAAAAAGTAAAACCAAGGAAAAGATAAATTTTGCTGTCTGCAGATGAAGTGGCAGAAAGCACTTTAGCAGTATAAATAGGTCTATTGAGTAAGAGACAGATATAAAGTAGTTGTTTACAAACCTGTAAATTTTACTGTGTTGTAGTTTTCAACGGTGTGAACAGGTAAGATTTATGAGCAGTCCTAATTTATTAGACTAACAAGAGTTTTCTGTAATGATATCCTAAGCCAACACAAAGAATAAAGTTATGTGAATCTACTAACTGTAAGACAAATTATCGAGAGAATTTAGTAATAAAAAGAATGGCAACACCTTTCCAAAATTTTCTAAGTATAATTATTGTTTCTTATATGTAGAATATACCACAAAAAATTTTTGTGACTCAATACATGTTGTTTATTACTGTGAAAATTGAAATGGCCAACACTATCTCTGAGCTTAATTTCTTTAGCTTCTATTGGAACAAAAAATAGGAAAAAGGATTGCTCTTGGTTGAATGTACTAGAAGTTAAGTAACTCCTCATTTCATATAGCTGCTTGCCATTATACAAGAAAAAGAATTGTAATAAACATGTCACATGTACTGAAGCTTTTCAAACCTTTAAAAACATATTGTATATTTCCAGGGAGACAGATCACCTTTTTCTGGATTGTAATGCCATTATACATTACATGCTTTTGTGCTAAAATAAACTTATCTTGATATCAAATTATCAAGAACTTATCACTTCTATCTTGATTGATAGGTGGAGAAGAAATGCAAAGAATGTACGGGAGACAGATCACCTTTTTCTGGATTGTAATGCCATTATACATTACATGCTTTTGTGCTAAAATAAACTTATCTTGATATCAAATTATCAAGAACTTATCACTTCTATCTTGATTGATAGGTGGAGAAGAAATACAAAGAATGTACCACAAGGAAAATTAAAAAAAAAAAAAAAAAAGGAACAACCTTATGTGTTCAATGAATGGACATCTAAATTTTCCCTGCAAGCTTTGTTTTATTTTAGTAACATTTTGCACTAAATAGTCAACTGATGTCTTTTAACTCTATTGAATTGGGATAGTAAGATATATATATATAAATATTATGATGACAATGATAATAAAAAATAAGAAATATATTATCTTTTATTAAAGCAATAAACTTGTTAATAACCAAGACACCATGTAAAAGAGTTTCCACAAGGAAAAAAAAAAAAAAAAAAAAGGAACAACTTTATGTGTTCAATGAAAGGAACACATCTAAATTTTCCCTGCAAGCTTTGTTTTATTTTAGTAACATTTTGCACTAAATAGTCAACTGATGTCTTTTAAGTCTATTCAATTGGGATAGTAAGATATATATATATAAATATTATGATGACAATGATAATAAAAAATAAGAAATATATCTTTTATTAAAGCAATAAACTTGTTAATAACCAAGACACCAGTTTTCAGCCACCGTCTATTCAACAGAAACAACTTTCTGATACTTGGCTTAGTAAGAAATAAATTATTTTCCTTGCTGTCTTAATTATACTAAAATGACCATCTTTCACCTTCCTTCAGGCCATTCCTTGCCTATGTGTATTGTACTGTATCACTGCAACACAGAGCATCCCATTCTTGGCTCTTTGAGATGTACAGATAGGCCTAAATGGAGCAGAAAATTGAAAGGTACAAATATCTGGATATTGGATTAATTCTACATTTTCACTAATGATGACGATGGGAATTTTAACATATAGACCATCTAAGGAAAGCACCTACATTTAGTTGTTTTAGTCTGTTCTAACTTAAATCTGAAATCCATGCTTTTTTTTTTTCCTCTATTTTTCCTATTTTCCAGGCCCACTGTAGGAAATATGTGGCACTTATTGTCCCACTTCTTTCCCTTGAAATGGAGAATCTGTCAAACAAGGAGAGCCTGAGAAATGGGACTGTTGAGGCTGACAAGAAAAGGCTCTGGGCAGAGTTTACCAAAGTATATAAACATCTGATGGGTGACATAAAGATGAAGCCATATTCATCTTAGTAGTATCCAGTAACAGGCAATTACTCCCCTGTGAGAGGCAATAGACACAAATATAAAATAAATTCCTCCTAAATGTAAAAAGCCCTTCTTTACTGTGAGAATATTTGAAAACTGGTATAGATTACACAGAGAGATTGTGGACTTTCCATTATTAGAATAATCCAAATTCCAACTGGACGTGGCACAGGAGAAACCTGCTCTAGGTGACCTTTCTGTAAACTGGGGGATTGAACCAGGCAACCTCCGAGGTCCTCTGTGATTGAAATAATACACTATTTTAGCAGAAACAAAATATATAAGTTGCTAAGGCTTGTATTGATTTTCGACGTCCTCTAGGAAGGACAAATATCTTTAACCACCATGAATCACAGAAAGTTAAACAAATTATTGCTTTCTGTTTTGGTTTGGGCATTTTGTGGACTCTCTTCTTCATTGTTTGATTTCATTTGGTTCCAGTCTATGATGCTGGACAATCCAGAAGAATGATATGTTAGTTAATTATAGATACTTTGGAGGGGAGGGGGTAGAGGAGGAAAAATATCTACTGCATAAGCAGTGTCATCAGGTCTGTCTCATTTTAATGTGAATACATATTTACTTATGCACTCAATTATTCAATTTGGAGCCTGAGGAATTATAAACAATCTTTAAACTGTGATTTCTTTCTGGTAGTATCTGTTGGAAACCTAACATGAGGGTTTGAAAGGTATCTGAATAAACAAAAGAGTTTAAGATATACCTGTATATAAGAAAATGTGGATAATTATATTGCCTTTTGATATACTTAGTCTGTGACCTTTTATATGTAGCTGAAAGAATTATAGAATTTTAGGACTGAAAGAGATTCCCTCATACTCTCTTAGTACATTTGCCATTCAGTTTAAAAACTGATTGGTAAACTTTCATACCCTTAATGTTAAAACAAAATTTTTGTTTCAATCGGATTAATTTTGAAGTTGTCCACTTCATAGTCCATCCAAAAATATTGTCTCAGTCATGAGTAGACAGCAATTCCCTCTTTTATCCAGTTAATTGCTGTTGTTGTCCTTTGAGTCAGACAAATGGTACCAGAATGTTAATCGGTGTTTAGCGGTATAAGCCTTGGGGGCTGTCTCAAGCCAGACTTCTGATTTTTTACTTAGGCAATTGACCAATCATCCGTTTAAGGAATTTTGATCATATGTTTATTCCTGCATACCAAAAATATACATCATGTATATTACATGAAAATTCAAATCTTCAGAACATGAGCTGGAAAAGCCTGCCTGTATATTACACAGCTTTTCATTAATCCTGGTACCATTCAATCTGTCTCTCTCGTCAGTGGTTAGTGAGCACATTAGGGACAACTTCACCTTAAATCTGATATTTCATCCTTGTCTTATTTTCTTGAGAATTGTACTGCTATTGAACACCCGCAAATCTCTGGCCATGCAAACTTCTATAATGGTGGTAAAAAATGAAATCCAGAAGATATTTCTGATTCAGCTGCAAAACTAGATTTCAAACATGTACCTTTACTCTTCAGCCCCTTAAAGTCAGAGCAATAAAACTTCATCTTTGAATACTACAGGCCTATTGCTCACTGATGGCTTTGGGTGTGTGCACACTTATTGTTATTGCATCATTGTTACTTTGAAGATTCTCTGTTTTCACATGACAAACAGTTCCTGAATTTTGTAGGTGGTGCCCCAGCTGGCTTGAACTTTAGTATGTGCTTAATTCATGTGATTTTGTACCTGAGAAGAGAATTTGAATCCCAACCACAGTGTTGTGATTTTTGTTAGAGAGATTCTCTTACAGAACAAAGAATTGTGTGTTGAATTACTCATCAGTGTATAGAAGATGAAATAAAAAATAATCACATCTGCTCTTGTTTTAGAAGTTTATCTATTGCAGATGTATTTTTTTTTTTAATATTCTTTCATGTGCTTCACCTATCCCTACTTCCTGTGATGACTTAGTTATTCAGGGCCTTTTTAGGTTTACAATCCAAAACAGCATTTGATTTCACCTCCAAAACAGTTTAACTCTTTCTTGCTTTGATTAATAGAAGGAATTAATCAAAGAAAGAAAGGAATAGAAGGAAAAGTTTCTGTGTGCTGTCAGTTTTCTCATTACATGTAGTTCATAATTAAAAAAGAAAGTTTAAACCAGAGATTTCAATACATTTTTAAACTCACTCTCTTTGTATATTCTTTCCAACTTAGATCTCAAACAAAAAAGGGGTGAAAGAAAGATTAAGGTTCTTTCCTGCCTGAAAGTACAAGTTCAAATTCTCAACTTTTAACTTAGCACTGGCCTGTCAACTTATAGCACTCATGCTTGAGAGAGTTACTTTCCACTGGTCTTGGTAAAGCTGTGATACTGCATGGAAGAAGACAAGATCCACAAAAGCAGAGGAAAAGTATGACTTCACAGTGAAGTGACTAAGATATTCACCTGAGAACAAGTACCCCTTTTTCATTCTGTCCCCAGTATGCCTTACTGCATTTGCTGTGGATAGGTTTAGTTTTATTGATTTCAGTTTGCTCTTATTCATTTAGTCTTGGGAAGTAGTCAGCATGAGGTATGGGGGAATAACCCCCCACCCAGAACAGAACATATGAGAGGTAAGTATTTAAACTTTTTTGAAGTAAGGTTTACAATCTGGGGCATTTTGCCATCCTGTGTAATTCTTTTGGGACTTAGAGACATCTCTTACTGTTGTCCATGCGGGGCTGGGAGTTTCTCCATAACTCCTGATTGTGTCAGTTTGTCCAAGCACTGAGAGGGCCTGAGGATGCATTCTGAGCTCTGGAGTAGTCAGCCGTGAGGGTGAAAGCATTGTGGTACCCTTTTCTTGAATGACTTAAACCAAAACTGAACAAACTAAAGAGCCCTGTCTCCCTTGCTATGTTTTCTTCACATGATTAAAAAAAAAAAAGTATAAAGTACTTACAAACTTCAGCGCTTATGATTTATTCAGTCCTCAATCACGTATCATCTTCTGTGTTGATAAATGTTCCAGGAATATAGTAAAAACTTACTTATTTTTTCTAGGTCTTCATGTGGCAGAGGCACAATATGTAACAATTACACTAAGGACTCAGCAAGGACTCAGTTTTACATAGCAGCAAAATAATTACTTCATAAAGCAAAGTGATTTTCATTCTTTCTCATTGCCTTCATCTCACAGAGACAAGAAAAGGAAGAATAAACAACAGATCCATCAAGTGTCGTTACCCAAACTTTAGAGAAGTAGATTGTTTTAAGAAGCCAGATTTCAAGAATCAATTAAACGACAATATTTATAGGAGAAAATGTGAGATAATAATCATGTGAACTTGCTGATTTTTATGCATCATATATAATACAATACTGTACATTACTTTCTCTCCCATCCTTCTCTCCTGTGGAGCAGAGTGGGTTCTTTGATTTTTTTTTTTCAATGGTAACTGATATCTTTGATAATATTATTTTCCCTTGCATTGTTGTTACTGAAACTTTCCAAGAAAATAATGTTTAATGTCATTCTGAAAACAAGCTTGTAGCTGTGTTAACTAATATACATAAAAAGAAAGAGAATGATAAAAAAGGGATTTTTTTCATTCATTTTTGATTTTTAGGGTCTACGAGTCCTCCAGGAAAATAAAATAGAACCCCAAAAACCCAGTAGTACCCTAAACCCAAGGAGCTCTCTAAACACTAAGAGAAAGTTAGAGAGATAAAAAGGAAACTAATTAACAATTGATTACTTGATTTGTGACTATTATTTTTAAAATTTAATTAAGAATATGTGCTGTTAACAATCTTTCATGAAAAAACATTGTATGCCTTTGTTTATGCATAGATGCTTACTAAAATCTTAATTTGACATTTGCCATCTGTATTTTTTGCAGTCTATTAGATCATCAGTTATGCACAGTTAAGGCAGATCAATAATTTGAAAATGTCTTGAAGAATTGATTTTTTACTAACTTTGTGAATTATTATTTAATAAGACAGTTCAGAAGCACTATGGCACAGCTAACTAAAATGTGAACCATGACAAATCTGATATGTCTGCATATGCCATTAAACTGCAGCAGCAGTCCTGTTAGGTTGACAACTTCTCTGATTTTGTGTTTAATCCTCTCATCATTCATGACAATTGCGTTTTTTACATAAACAGTGAATATAAAGTGACAAAAAAATAAAGTCAAGGCAGTTTCTGCACCTCATTTTATAGCAACAGATGTAGTGAGCTGAAGACATTAAAACAAATTCCAAAGTTACCATGATGAAGTATTCAAGGTAACTGCGAGGATGTTTGACCTAGAGCTCCATCTAGAGAAACTTTAATGAAAAACGAGCACTGGTTCACTCGTCTAAATCTCGTTTTTAGTAGTTCACAGGGTTGCTGTCGGCCCCAGGTGCATTTAGCTGCTCAAGCTGATGTAAGGTGGAGGCTTATTTGCATTTTAGAATGAATTTATTTTAATTATCATAGACATTCCTTCACTTGATTTCCCTGATGATTTAAGAAGTTGAATAGTCATATTTAGAATGCTATAATATTGAGACTGCTAAAGAATATGCTGCTTTCATTTTTATACAGAAATCCTGAATAAACACCCCCCTAAAAATAGGATCTTTCCTTCTCTATTCTATCTTCATATTTTATACTAGTAAGTGATATTTTAGATAGTTTTCACATCCAACCATGTAAAAGGCTGTTCTCCAATTAATATTAGACATCAGGGTGAATCATAATGTCATGTTTTCTGGGCTCTGAGGATGAGTAAGGCATGAATTTTAAACTGATATTTTATTTAATGAATAATATTATGATCAGGAATGTGTCAGAACTTGTTGTAAACTTTAGTAACAGCACCAATATGTTGGGAAAACAAGCGACAAAGTGATTAAGATGGGTAAAAGAAAAAAAAAATTTTTTTGCATTTTCACCTCTACTTTTTTTTGGTGCTGTATGGAAAGCAAGGGGTAAATGCTGCCTCTTATTTTTCAAATACTGCATCAACCTGAGGAAAATGTTCTGTGACAGTGATAGAAAGGGATTTATGCTAATTTGTAATGAGAAAAAGCTTACTGAAATGAGCACACTCTCTTCAATATAAAGTCACACTATAATTTTAGTAGCATTTCACCAATTACAGATTTTTTTTTCCATGTAGGCTGCAGATCACTGTTAAGGAAACAAATTATAGTATAATAGTGCTTACCATTAGCTCTTACCTTTCCAGATCCAGAGGTCAGATACAAAAAGAAGAAATATTTCAACTCTTAAATAACTTTCTATAATGCAGAGAAATAGCAGAATTCTGGTAGTTAGAATACTGAATGAGAAAATGTCCTTCTGAGAAAGTTAGTTAGTAAAAATAATATGTGAATATACATGGAAGATCTTTACTTTTGTATCTATACACATGAGAAAATGTGCTAAAATTTTTCAAGCTCATATAAAACTTATTGTATAGCTTTCTAGGATTTTTCATTTTTAAGAGTATACAACAATTTTTAATTTGGTGTGTATTTTCCTATATTTGTGTTTCTTTGACTTAATTTCTTTAAAATACAAGGTCCAGCAACATGTACCTTTCAACAGTCCTGAATCATTATAGTTACAACAGAGATTGATACAGCTTGAAGGGTCTAATAGCTGAAGAAGCTTTCTCTCATGCCACAGTTTGAGGACTCAGGACATTGTGTGCTGAAAAAAGAATGTAGGTCTGGGATTTTCTCTTACTGAGAATTCCCAAGTGCAGGAGAGAAGACGATAGTGGCTGTGTTAATGCTCTGTTTTGTTTCTCCATGTCTTTCACATTGTATAGAAGAGTAATTTGTGTGGGTGGGAGTACATATATTTGGGTTATTAAGAATGTGAATACAGTTAAAGGGCTTCCTGAGACTGGAAAGCCTGAACTTCAATGACATTAAATCATACATATAATTTTCACTCACTACTGTAATCCGTGGATTTTGTTTATCAGTTTCTATATTTGCCAAAAATAGATTTTATTGGAGGAAGAAGGGCAATAAATTGGATTAAAAAAACGAAAATCCATACAGCATATTTCCCTTAGGTGAAGCTTGCTAGTGCATGGAATATTGTTGACCAGGGTGAACGGAGGGAATTTTTATGCATATTTAGACATTTTAATCCTTATGCCTTCCTAAGGCTAGCACTCATAATTACCACCAAGTGGACATTATAATCCCTAGCAGAGAATAACTGGTAGTTTTAGGGAAGGAGCACATTCAATAAAAAGGCAAATTCACAACTCAAACAAAAAAAGCTTCCTTTGAACAATAGCCCTGAATGCTTCACATCCCCTGCCACTTGCAGCCAGGTTTTTAAGCTTTTGAATACTCTTTGCAACTCACAGTTTCTCTGAAGTGTTGGCTTGGTGAATGTGATTATGTTGCATGTGTTGCAGCTGACCTGTTTGTCCTGTGGGAGTATGATGCATTTAATTAATGTGCCCTGGGGAAAGACAAGCTCTTTCCTGGGGGCAGTGAGGCAAGGAAAGGTAATAAATAATGGAAAATAGATTTGGAAATTACGTTACAGGACATCTAGTTAATTCCCTTCTTCACAGTACATTGCATAAGTGTATTGTTCCTAGCTCCCATAGGAGAAAGTTCTGCTGTTATCAGTGCACAAGAATTCCAACTTCGCATGCTGTCCCTAAATTGTACTCTGAAAAATACAGAGATTTTCACTCTAAAGGCACAGGTAATTTTCTATAATTTAACAAGTCTAAACAAAGTCCTGCACATGAATCAGGGACAAAGCACAAATCTAGGATAGAGGATGAAGGGGACTGAGTGTAACCATGGGAAAGGACTTGAGGCTGCTAGTGATACGAGGCTGGACATGATCCAGCCATGTGCACTCACAGCCCAGAAAGCCAAGTGTGTCCTGGGCTGCATCCAAAGCAGCGTGGGCAGCAGGGTGAAAAGAGGGGATTCTGCCCTTCTGTTCTGCTCTGGTGAGACCCCACATGGATTGCAGCTCTGGAGGCCCTGACATAGGAAGGAAGTGGAACTGTTGGAGTGAGTCCAGAGGAGAGCCATTAAGTTGATCAAAGGGCTGGAGCACCTCTCCTATGAAGACAGTCTGAGACAACTGAGACTGTTCAGCCTGGAGAAGAAAACGCTTGAGGGAGAACTCACCACATATAAAAGGGCTCTACAAGAAAGATGGAGAGGGATGTTTTACAAGGGCATGTAGTGACAGGAAAGGGGTAATGGCTTTAAACTGAAAAAGAATAGATTTTATATCAGGAATAAATACTTTACTGTGAGCATGATGAGGCACTGGAATAGGTTGCCCAGGGAAGCTGTGAATGCCCCATTCCTGGGAGTGTTCAAGGCCATGCTGGATGGGACTTTGATGAACACGATCTAGTTGAAGGTGTCCCTGACCAGAATGGGGTGATTGGAACTTGATGATCATTGAGGTACCTTTTAAGTCAAAGTATTCCATGATTCTATGGTAACACATTGACATTATACTGCAGTTGTGGTTACTGCTCTTTCTGCAATATGAATATTAAGCTTAATATCCAAGGCAGCTGAGTGAAAAGGTTAGAGGGAAAGAGAACAAGAGATGTAAAGATGATGTAAAGTGGGCTAGGCTTGTCAATAGCAATCAAAAGTTTTTACAGTAGGTCAGATATGTAATCTGAAAAAAACACTAAGTATGATAAGGATCCTCCTGAGACCTTATTATTAATTGAATATTCTGTATTTTCCATTTACTTCTTTAGAGCTGCATATCTCAACAACTTCTATGAATAGATGTCTTTCCAAGAAGTACATCAATTTTGACAAGATCTTGGCACCTGTCTTCCAAATATCCCTGAGAATTATCTAGAAAAGTGATGTAGTTCTATGTCTAGTTGTTCTACACATCTTGATCTAATAGGAATGTTCTGCAAACAGTTAGAGATTCCGGTTCTACATAAATATTGTAGCAAACAATATTGTCTGTAAAACAAACAGCTAAGTGAAGATGAGAATGTCACATCATAAATAAGGAAAAATCAAGCATCTTGACATTTGCAGAATATTCTGAGTTGGAAAGAACCCACAAGGATCATTGAGTGCAACTCTTAAATGAATGACTTATTGATTGAACCCACAACCTTAGTGTTATTAGCATCTTGCTCTAAACAACTCAACTAATCTTGGTACTCTCAGAATGTAAAATTGTTAGAGTGATCTTCTGAAGTTTTCTTAAAAGCCATTATTTAGATGAGAGCTACAACATTGGAGGACTTTCAATTGGAAAACATTCTTATTGTGCCTTGTCCTCCCTTACATAACTTTTAAATTCACATTACAACAGTTTCCCATAAAACAAAAAATCAGTCAATTCTAAGATGGTTAAAGATTAGAAGTAAAAAAATATAAAATAAACTAAACCCTTCCATCACCACTATCAGTGCTTTCCCAAAGCAGTTATTTCTGTGCAGGTTGCAAAAGCTACCTGAGACAATGAGTAGCTATAGGAACACCACAGCATAATTACTTGTTCAAATATGCTGCTCAGGCCTCATGACTGAAGGCATGAATTTTGTCTGCATATTAATTTTAAGCTACTCTAGTGCTTAAGATAAGCTACATTATTTGGGCGTTTTTGTGAACTGTGGTAAGGCAACCTATATGACATTCTTGGGCTTTAGGAAGTGGGTGACCTTCTGCACATAATTGAAAGAGTCACACAAGATTTTGTGGTAGAGTCCTCAATACCCCACAGGGAGGTTTTAAAGGCTCTAAATTGTTTCTGGACACAGAATCACATGCAGTTGAAAAAGTCACCTTCACCCAAAAATGCTGTCTAGTCCAAGAAATCGTCTTCATTCATGTAAATTGTAATTGTACATAATTTTTTTTCTAGAGAAAGTAAATCTCTTTCTTTCCCAAATTTCCTGTATCCATGGTTTATTAACAGTAGAGCAAGATTTGAGGGTTAAATTAATCAATATTATCTTTAATAACAATTTATCCAATAGCAAAGACATTTGAAGATAAGAAAACTGACATGAAAATGAGAAATGTTTAAGTTTGTGGGATTGTGAATGGGGGTAAAAGTAGACTTAACAGCAAATTAGAGTATGTTGCAAATTATCTGTCAGGATTGTCTTACTATCACTTAGGAGACAACTAAGATTTCCTTCTTAGCAAAAATCTCATATGTATTGTCATAAACTGTATTGTAGAAATGGGTGTGCTCTCACACCACCCTGATATAAAAGTATCTTTCATACTCATAATAATGGAATTAAAGTTTTTTGCTGCTTTTGTAAACACCGGACGATGAAGGAATCTCAAAATGGCTTAGTTTTATGTGCAAAAGAATAAAATGTTTGGTTTATTTTTTAACTATTATTTTTATAAACCCTTTCTTTGGCAAATTGAATGTTTCCCTATACTAAAAAAAAAAAAAAAAAAAAAAGCAAGCAAACAATCACACCAAAAAACCTAAAGAGATAAAACCAGAAAACAAGATAAACTCTACTCTGATTTGTCCAAAATGGTAAGAATATTTAAGTTTTCCTGAATCTGTTTCAAATTTGCAACACTGCTGATACTTTAGAATGAAAATGTAGGACTATAAACAGCAATGCTGGTGATGATAACAGTTACAAGAATAATAACAACAACAACAGTAAAGGGAAAGAGTCTGAGTGTTAGGACTGAGCAAGTTAATGAACACAGTGTTTCTCATCTCTGTCCTTTATACTTACTCCACCAAGTTGACACAGAAACTCTCAAGTGCTTGCTGTTTTCCAGAAAGGTCTTAAGTAAGTACTGAGAAATCACCTCTGCAGAAATAATTTCAGAGGGCATTTATGTAGACTTTTTGTAGGCCTGCAGTATACAGCCCTTCAGAAAGGGAAAGGAAAAGAACAAAGAGAAAGTTCACTCACTAACACAAGAAGTAAAAAAATAGAAATGTGACTTTCAGAGCATGAAATAGTCCCAAAATTTCTGTGCCTGATAGTAAGTATGTACCATCTGGATAACAAAAAGCATTTTATTAGATAAGAGGAATTTGTTCTATTGCCAAGTATTTCCATTGCTAAACAAAAATTAAAAGAATATAGAATACTTGTGCTTCTTAAAATCAGTATATTTTCAACCTCATGCAGTGATTATTATTACTGAGGTGTTTTGAGGCTTCTGATGCATAAATTTATTAAATTAACTACATTTAATAAAATTAAATATTACATACATATTTTAGTTTGATTACTGTCAATAATATTTCTTAACTCTATGAAAAATGCAATTTTTAATCATAAAACCCAAAAAGAAATTATAGGCAAATCAATCCTTTCCTTTTTTATTTGTGTTAACAAGAATACTTAGAAATTTTAAGTGATTATAGTTTGTTACAGGTTTCCGCAATTCTTTGTACCAAGTGTTTTGTAGAGCAAAGTAATTAAAGATACCAGAGATTAACCACCACCACCACCACCACCACTTTTTTAAAATCAAATTTAAAATATGTTCACTGCAAAACACTTATTTTTTTCAGTCCATTAATAGAAATACCAACTCTTGTTAGTCCAGAGATAATTGTTCAGTGAAAAAACCACAAAAAAAGTGAATATTGGTTTATCCACACTTGGTTTCTAGCCCTGCCCCTGTTGCTCTGCTCACCCTCTTCTGCTCCTCTGGACCTTAAGGCTAGTGGCTTTATTCTCGTGTATGTGGGGAGGAAGGGGAGAGGATAACATTGAAAACCTGCAGTTCTTCACACAGGGAGATGTGCTGGTTATGTCAACAGTTTCTTCTTTCTAAGTCTAGGATTCACTTGGGGTTATTCTATTTAATATCCTTCTTCACCTTGGCTTATCTTCATCGGTCTGCAACTCCTTGTTAATCCAAATTAACATTTTTAGTGTCTTTTGCATACATAAGACACTTTGCCTTTGTTCACTTTTGAACTCCTGAAACCAATTTTGACCAGATCCTGGTCAGCACTCCCTTATGAATAAATTGCTCACACTTGTGATGTCTCCTGTGCTCCATCTTTTATTGCCTCCTCATGCCTCTGCTCCTGTGTACCACATTCTGAGATAGACCTCTGATGTATATAACTTGAAATTTGTGCTTTGGTACCTGTATACATTCCATGCTCCTTACAATCTGGAGCAAAATTGTGTCTTAAAAAATAAAATAGGCCTCATGAACATTACTTCCTCATTAACAAGAAAGCATCCATTAAAAATGCATGGCTTAAACACTTTATGCTTTTTTAAAATTATAATTAGTTTCAGCTGAGTGTCCATGATTACCACAGTAAAATAAACACTTATTCATTTGGTGAAGAGACTCAAGATGTTGAACTTCTCAAAGGGTAAAGTAATGTCAATAAAGCATATAGTTCCATTCTTAAACAAATTACACTAACACAAAAAATTCTAGCCCTCTGCTGAAAACTCGATAAATCTTACCTTATAATAAATACAGGAATGTACATTAATACTTATTTAAGTGCCTTTCAGAAGTGTAGACCTTTCACAGGAAAGACCTCTATGTATGACCTTATAATGATTTTGTTTCAATTACTTAACCTACTTGCTTATGAGTTAAGCCTGTATGTTGAAATGTTCAATATATATATATATATCAGAGGACATAAAACACATAAACAGGACCTTATATTGACAACACACATTTCTCAGAAAAAATTATAACGTTGAAGTTTTAATAAAAAAGCTCTCTCACTATTATTACAGAATAGGACATATGTATATTAGTTATATATTATTTATTACCACTTATTTTTTCTGTCTGGTTGAACTGATAAGCTTATCATAAAAGAATGACATTTCTATTTCAACAACTTTGAATAATATTTCTTTACATTCTTTGTGGACTTCTTTCTTCCATTTCAAATAGATTCAGTCTCTGCATAATCCGCTTGTGCTTCTACTCTCCTTTTCAACATGAAGGGTTTGTTTGTTTGTTTTCTGAGAGCATCTTAATTTCTTGTGTTTGTATTCAATTAACTCTGACATGCTTTTCAACTGCAGCATTTTCAAAACCATGTATATATTATTTATACCATCTCACCAATGATTTTGAGATGTCTTTCTATTTTTTAAGAGTAAACACTGGTTAATGTAAGTTAAATTCGGTTAGAAGGAACAGTTAGAAGACGGAACTGAAAAGATGAGCTCATCTGGTTCAGAGCAAATAAATAACCACTGAAGCACATGCACTTTCTAGTCAAGAATAGGAGTGTTAGCACTACTTTAAATAAGATTTGGTTCAAATATTTTGAAGGACTTTTGGATATCATTAAGAATTTGGTCTTCTGAGAATATTTTAATTGGTTTAGTACAGATCAATGTGTTGTACAAAGCATGGTCTTGTGGTCAGTATAGGTCCAAGGCACATGCGACACACTGATTTACTGCACATGTCCCTCTAACTACAAGTAGGACATGTGAGAACATTAGCTGATCTTGTTCTCCCCTACTTTTTTATTTAGCAGTGTATACATCATGGATCCTGCATGGGAACAGGCACCCATGTTTGTACAATTGAGACAATTGAGACTGTCTGGTTATGGAAAAATGAAAGCTTTCTGTTGCCAACACCTGCTACAAGTAGGACATGTGAGAACATTAGCTGATCTTGTTCTCCCCTACTTTTTTATTTAGCAGTGTATACATCATGGATCCTGCATGGGAACAGGCACCCATGTTTGTGCAATTGAGACTGTCTGGTTATGGGAAAATGAAAGCTTTCTGTTGCCAACACCTGCTATACTGTTCAGTGTGACTAATACTTGATTAGAGAGATTCTTTCTTCTTCCCCTTTAGTTTCAGGCTCTTTCTCTCTCTTTATTAAATTAACCTTGAAATATTCTGATACAGTGATTAACAAGTAATCAGGCAGAGGAATATTACATAACATTTTCTTTAGCATTACAGGAGTGCATTTCTGATCGCAAAACTTTGGTTCTGACAAATCATTCATAATGGCTAGTACCCTAAAAAATAATTTTAATAGAGGTTTTGATAAATTTAATTTTTAAATTTATGGGGCAAACTTTACTTTAAGGAAATCTCAGTTACATATATAATACTTTTTTTCCCTTCATTCTATGGACAAAACATTAGATTAACTTTGCTTTTTCCTTCTCGTGTAAATACAGAGGCCTAAATTGAAGTTCTAGATTCAGTGCTTCATGACTCTGGATTAAAGCAGAGATTTATAAAATGTACACAGTCTTTCCTCCAAATGAATTAGAAACTCATAGCAAACATGTCATCCCTACTCAGACTATGTTGCAATATTCTTCTGCATAGAAATGTAAAAAGCATCTTACTGAGAAAAGTAACCAAATTTCATCTTACTTGTACACCTAAATTACAGTTTATTTGCCATCTATTCATAACTACATAGTCTGGTTGTGGGTAGTTGTGTTTAGATGGCAAAATTACAAGAAGCCTCAAAAATGGGATTGCATTAATTTAGACAGTGTGTGATAGGATCTGGTTAAACAATTTCTGTTTCTCCCTCAGCACTTGCTGTGGGGAACTACTGGTATTTTAAAGCTTCTGGCATGAGGACAGCTGACGGAGTAGAGATCTCTTTCTAGTATTATGAATCATCTTCTGAAGGATTAAAGAGGAGGAATTCCATCCACAGTATTTTCCAAAAAAACCCAAAAAAACAGTGCCTGTGTAAATTTACTACTTTACACATTTTAGGAAGCATATAGCATAAAGTGAGAAATGCTTGTACAGTTGCTAAATGTTTTTTGACCTTCAGAATATATCAATGCTTTTATGAGTGATAACAGATCACTAGAAAAAGAAACAAACTAAAAAAACAGCTGAACACAAATACCCATTTTTTCCCAGTACAGTGCCATTTATTCCCATTCAGTACTCTCCTGGAAATTCCTAGGAAGTAATTTTTTCATATGTCTTCTTGTTGCATTCCAGGCCATGAAATGTATCCTGTTTCCTGGTGTAAACATACTTCTCTGATAAACTGAGACACTGCCTTCCACTGTTTTTGATGTTTTGAATACAAAAAAACTTAACAAAATGCACCTCAGTCTCAGAAGGCCACTACGTGGACTCCAGCAGAAGAGAAAGGACAAATAACAGGTGCTGTTGACTGACCTGCTATGGGAGTGAAGTCTTTACTGACATTACAGTATTTGTTTTCAAACCAGCATAAATTGATTATGTGATATCCATCCACATTTTGCAGAAACAAAATTTTTAAGATGCAATCAATATAACTTGACCAGTCATTAAGAATATTATTTTTGATGCATTTTTATAAATAATAACATTCCAGTATATTAAAATCATTTTAATATATTAATTAAAAATTTAAAATTCTCAGATAAAAGGGGAAATTAAAATATTTATCTAATTATGCAAAACACTGTAGAAATGTCTGCCATCTCTCTGTTAAGCTTTATGTTTCCATTGAATATATTTCTTTTTATCTAAAGTTTTTCTCTATACTTCTTACACTCATATTTTTCTTCTGGATAAAATATGAAAATTAGGATCTCCATAACTGAAAAAATTGAACAGGTGTTCAGGACAGATATAAATCTTACTTCATATCTACTCTAACATAACACATGCCTTACTAAATGTATATTATCATAAACTGTAACAATTTATGAAATAGCAAATCAAGTGATGTCATAATAAAGATGATTGCAAGTGTATACACTTACAGAAGTGTATTCACTTCTTACACTTAACTACACTTATAGAAGTATCAAAAGCAGATATGAAATTAAATAAAGAAAAATCCACAACACACACCCAAAGGAGTGTGGAGAGATTTGAAGAGAATCCAAGAAGTTTGTGTGGACACATTAATTTTGTTTCATTTTCTAATAGTCAAGCCTTTGGATATAAGTGCAGCAATTGCAAAGCAGCATAGCTGCAGACCTAGTCAAATTGAAAGGAAAATTTTCCAAATGGAAAAAAACATCTCAAGGAGCCTCCTAGGCATATGAATAAAAGCATTTTCTTTAACAATTTCTGTAATTTTATTGAGGAAAATAACATATGATCATCATATGTAAAGCTTCTCTTGCCTCCTATTTCTACTAGAATTGTAACCCTGGATTTTAAGGTTGCTAGAAAGGATGGTAATATTTTCTTTAAAATATTCTTCTTTTCAATATGCATTAAAACACTGAATGTGTATAAGAGCCAACTTTTTATTGTCTGAAGGCTCATACGTATGGAAATAAGAAAAAATTTGAAAGTTTTGTGTGTTTTTTTTCCACTGTATTTATTTATGTTTGTATTTATTATTTAAGTAGCTGTATTGTTTCTAAATTTGACACTAATATATCACCTTTCTAAGAGTCCTAACTACCTAACAGCCATATTAGTAAAATATACAGTGTCCTTCAATTTAGGCACAGATAGCACAAAAACTATCTTCAGTCTGAGCAAGCTAACCTCCTTCTCTGAGTGACAAGCAGCATTCCTTCCTTGGATCATTCATATCAGGTAATTTATCATCCTCATCAACTGATTTGTAGACAGGAATCTCCTTATAAACAAGAGTGTGGTTAGACAGAGGTTACTTTCAAATGAATCCCTTGGAAGTTTGTTTTCACCTCACACACACACACACACACACACTCCTCTCCAAGAGCCTCATAAAAAATCATAGAAAAAGCTTGTTACATAAGGAATTTTTTTTGACAAATGTAAATATTCCAGACAGTAATCTTACCAGCCTCCCTTACTGCAATGTGAATCAGATTAGGGCAACAAAGCAAGGAATACTCACTGTCAGATTCAAATTGGAATTGGCTGAGAGAAGTGTTAAGATGCTCAGACTTGGCCAAACTCATGCATGGTCAGAGGTGGAATTGTCTCAAGAACTGGGGAAGCTCTAATTCAATGGGGAAAGGTACAAGAAGTCTAAGCATTTCCAGGATTTGCTGGCAGCTACCCAAGGGAATTCTTTGTTTGCTTAGAATTGCAGTATTAGTATGCACAGCTGTTCAGGCAATGATGTTCTAATTGTCTGTATTCAGTTTCACTCTGTTCATTACAAGACAGTAATATACGCCAACCATTTTTTACCCCTCTAAATTTATTATAAATAAACATTAGGAAAAAAAAATATTAGGAAACATCACTAGTAATTAATTAGATGCACAGTATCACTCCAGAAATAAAGAGTTTTTTAAAAGAAAACTAGAACTTATATCAGAATCAGTGCCACATGAGAATTGTACGAACTTTTGATTTTTTGCTACTGCAATGGAGCCAAAAACATCAACTAAGGCTTGATAGACACAGTAATCAAAGGACAAGAAAAACAGAGAATGTTATGTAGATTAATATAATATGATCTGTATTAATTTTTTCTGTGTTCTAGGCAAAATATTTTAAACTTTTAATAGGAAATCAAAAACTTCGAAACAAGTGCATTAATAAAAATGTCAGATAAAGCTATTAACAAAGTTGACTTGAAACAACTTTTTGTATCAACAAATAAGAAGGAATAAATAATTTTGAAAGGAATGCATGAAATCAAAAGATAAACCATCTGATTGAATACTCATTAAAGTCTTCAGTTTTATCAGATTGCATAATTAAAACTTTTGTAGAATCATAGAATCATAGAATGATTTGGGTTGGAAGGAGACCTTGATGTTCACTTAGTTCCCTGTGGGCAGGGACACCTTTGACCAGGTTGCTCAGAGACCCATCCAGCCTGGCTTTGAACACTCCCAGGGATTAGGCACTCACAGGTTCCCTGGGCAACCTGTTCCAGTGCCTCACCTCCAACCTAAACTCACTCTATTTTACTTTGAACCCATTCCCTCTTGTCCTTTCAAGTCCTTGCAAATAGTCTGCTTGTCATTGCTGTCCATCAGGAGTCTGAGCCATTGACCTCTACCCTCTGGATGTGACCAGCCAACCAATTCCTAGTCCACCTAACAGTCCATCCATCAAATCCACCATTCTTCAGTTTGGAGAGAAGGACGTTGTGGAGGACTGTGTCAAAGGTTTACAGAAGTCTGGATAAAAGGCATTTGTAACTTTAGCTATTACATGTAGTTACTCCATCATAGAAAGACACTAAGTTGGACAGACAGGATTTCCCCTTGGTGAATCTCTGCTGGCTGCCTCAAATTGCATTTTTATTTTCCATATGCCTTAGCATAGCTTATAGGAGGATCTATACAAGGAAGCTGATACAAGAACATAAGAATTCTGAATGGAAAGGGAAAAAAGGATAAATTAAAGACTTTAACATCTACATAAAGGCAATATTTCACTGTGAATTTTAGGCCAAAGGCTAGCACAATTCATTATTATGGATTTCAGTCTAACAGAACTAGTTGTTTTACCTGTTTTTCATCCATAGAGATTTTTTAAACTAATATATCTTAATATAGCTCAACTACACTGCTCAACTAGAGTGATGGAAAGCTCTGTAAGAATCAAGTACAAGTCAAGAATTTTTGTGCTGTGGAAGATTTAACTCCTTAAAGATTTCATGTACATTTCTTCAACATTTTTGTAACAGAATGAGATCAAAGATCTCAGTTTTTGTGATGTAGGAGATGTTTGAAAACACAAGAAAGGACTTAATGCACAGAGGCCCAGATAAAAAAGTAATACAAACCTTCCATGTCTGATTACTGACAGCTTTTTTTTACTGACATTTACAACTGTAAAACAGCTCATACTGGAAGGGACCTGGAAAGAATGACAGGTCCATACTTCCACAGTAGAGACGAGATTGAAAAAACCTAGATGAGACTATCTAGCTCCACCATGTCCAGTTTAATTCTATTTCATAAAACCATTTATCTCAGCAACTACACTTAGCATTAATGTGCTTAGCAGGCAGATGGGATAATCCTACAATGCTTTCTTTAAGAAGAGAAAAAAAATGTCCCTAGGTACATGAAAGTACAACTCTTAAACTTTCTTTTTGATCAGTGCAGCAGAGTAGTAAAGAAAATATTCACAACTGGGTACAAGAAATAGAGCACTTTGATTATGTGGTTGATTAATCATAATCTGCCAATCTATAGCTAAATATTGCCAATGCAGTATCTAAACAACAGCTCTGTCATCCATTACAATGGATTATAGTGTCATCAGGTCTTGGTTCCTGCTGTTGAATCACAAAGTTCAGTGAGAATCTCTTGCTTTCTAAATTTCTCAGAGAGGCCTACGTGTATCTTGGTCTACTTGGGGTCAGATGTGGTTAACAGTTTATATCTAAAGGATTAAAAAAAAAAAGTGTATGTATATATATATATGCACGTAGTAATTGACCAGCTCTTCAGAAGTTATACTAATATCCAAACTCCACTGACGAAACATCTTTGTAAGAGCAGAAGTGTCTCAACTGATTCACAAATACATTTCTTTCCTGAATGAGCTGTAGGATCTTTTTGTCACAATTGCATTTGGAATGACCTTATGACCAAGAGGGAATTTCTAAATATGGGAATATTATAAATGGCAGATATAAGAAATACTGGCATATATGACACAAGGCATTTAACCAGCTGTTAAATTCAGTGCTGCATTTTCAAATTATCTCTTCAAGTAAAGCAAGTAAAATCCTGCTTGTTTTAGTGCTTGGACCTCCCCAGCAGTAGAGCTCCATCCTATATATGACGTCATATAATTTTCCTCAGGAAAACATATTAAATTTGCTGAATTAATACTTTAGGATCCATATTTTAATATAATCGAAGTATTTTTATAATTTTCTTAATAAAATATATGATAGTTAACTTGATCTGCCCATAGATGTCATGTAGTAATGTATAATGAAATGAATCTTGGAAAAACTGCTGTTCACTGGATATTTGCTGCCATCTGCAGCCAAAATGTGAAAAATGCTTTTCTAGAAATAAAATTCTGATATTTAATATTCAGTGTCCTCCCCACCTTGAGAATGTGTTTGTTATGATTATATGATTGTTAACTGAAAGATACAAGAGGCTGCATCTATCGAGAAGAATAAATTCCTGGGAAATTTGCTGAGCATTTAATATTCATTTTCGGGAGTTTTTGAGGTAGAATTTTTTAAAGGAAATATTGTGTAGATTCTTACAGCTTTTAATTTGATTGTGAAGCTTTTTTTTTTAACACAACAAAATTATGTCTAAAAAGGTTTCTGTAACAGAAATTAGTGCACTTTGAAGTGTAAACTTTGAATTTGGCTGGACCTGCAAAATTTATAATACAGGTTTCTCACTGTTCCCCAAAATACCTGCCTCATTGTTTTTTATAGTTTTCATGGGCAAGGATTATTGACAGGTTTTTTTCTCTCCTATGGCTCTCAACTCTGAAGAGCTGGTTTCAGATAATCTGTTGATATCCTATTTCTAATTCATCAAAATGCTTAGCTGTTGTAGCCTTTATCTCAAACTCTTCTTAAAAAAATATTTACCAGGTATGTACAAGAATTCTTCCTTGTAGAAAATGAAATGGAATTTTATACAGTTTTTATTCATAATACTTGAAGGAAATACTGGAAGTTCATAAAAACCAAAAAAAATCATTAAACACTTCAAAGAGGATGATTTGGAATAAAAAATTGAGCGCAGGATCTACAGAGAGAAATTACAGAGGGGCATAAAGGAGGGTAAATGATTGGTTGTAACACCAATCAGGTTCATCTCAAAAATGTTTAACAAATTTTACAAAGTTCTTATTTTTTCCTGGGTTGCTCTAAGGAGCTCAGAACTTTGCTGAAGTATGTCACTGCAGATCTTCCCAGCATGGACAGAAGTAAAGAGTAAATCATTTTAATATTTCAGTCACATTTTGTTTGTAAATTACTACTGAGGCTTTCAATCTTGCCCAAAAAAAGAAAAAGAAAAACCCATGAGGCAAATATTTAATGAAAGCATATATCAAATATGTTTTTAGTTATTCACTGTCATTGTAACAGAATTTAATATATTATTTCATCTTTTCTTCAATTTTCAGATAATATGCACTCCATTTCACTTTCAGAAATAACCATTTTTTGTGAAGACGAGTTTTTAGGTTGCATTGATTGAAATTCATTTTATATTGAGCCTTTCACAATAATAAAATAAATGGTTTGTAACAATAAAATAAATCATGTAGGTCACATTTACAATACATGTTATTTTATTTTATTTTTTTTTTCTTTTATTTTTCCATGAGAGGATAAGGATCATGGAATTGTTTGGTTTGGAAAGCACCTTTAGAGGTCATTTAGTTCCGAGTTCCCTGCTGTAAGCAGGGACACCTTCCACTAAACCAGTTTGCTAGGATCAAAGCCCCATCAATCTGCTCTGGAGCACCTGCAGAGATGGAGTTTCCATCCACAGCTCCTCTAGGACACATGTTCCAGTACCTCACCGTAAGAAAAATTCTTCCTTATGTTTCCCTTATAGCCTCTTTTAATTATTGAATGACTGCAGTAATGCGGTGGAGATGGAAGCAAGAATATGTGAGGTTTTCTCTTTTTTTTTAAATTTTAGCATATTTTTCAGGCAATTCTGTTTACTGTTAAGTTAACAGAATGCAACATACAAGTAAGAATAACTCTACTGAAGTCAGTAAGATTATTTTTCATAAAGTTGGCATAAAGTTAAGAGTGTCAGGCCATATCTTTAGGAGGATTTCATATCTAGATCAATGCAGTTTGTTTACTTAGAAAAATCCTCTGATCACAGAGTCCTTTGGAACTAGAGTTGAGAAAATGCAAAGGTGACTAATATTTCTGTATTTAGGCCTTCCAACCTCCCCCTTTCTCTTCCCAAACCACACCCCTAAAAAAAACCCAAAAAAACATTTAACCCCAAAACACAAAAATACCACACAACCCAGCAACAACAACAACAACAAACACAAACCCAAACAACAAACCAAAAAATAACCAAGGAGAGTTTTTCCAGCCTGCGTATTGAATGTAAATCTTTGTGATTATTTTGAATTGCTGCACTACCGAGCTATACAGCTTAATAATTCAGTTGGGTGTTAATCTCTCAGAAACATGTGATGCTACTTATTAAGCTAAAATGTATTTTTAAAGTTGAAATTATATTAGGGTATGCAGTGAGTTCCTTTCAATTAGTTCAGCTGCAGTGCCTGCCTTAATTTCTGTCATCTGCATTACAATAATAGTGACTTCCTTGCCTCTGTGGGCAGTCAGCCAGACAGACAGAGTAACCCCAGTGTCTCCCTGTGCTTTCATTGCCATTTCAATGGACTACTGCTGTCAGCAGTAAAAATACAATAAATCGAGGTTCTTTCTTCAGCAGAAATCCTAAAACAGAATTAAGGCATACTTCAATATTTTACAAGAGACTGAGACCATCTGTTAAGATCCAGCTGGATGGCTCTTGGTCTAATAGAGTGGAAATGGATCTTGTGACTCCCTATTTAGGTGGTTTCTTCAGCTGTCTTTCCCATTGTTAATCTTTCAGTAATCACATTCTGTGTCATTGAGCGGTCAGAGCAATTTCCTCCTTCAGGTCACACCTCAGGGGTTGTGCTTTTAATTTATTTAATTAATTACCAGCTTGCTGAGTTCAAATCCTGTTAAACTTTACACAAGGGGAAGGAAAATCGGGAAGAAAAAAAAGGAGGAATATATGAATGGAGAAAGCATTTCTATTTTAAAAGGCAAATTTAGGAGTCAATGCCATACCAGCTAAAAGAGCAACAGAAAGGTTAAGGAATACTGAAAGTTAATCTTTCCAGGATATTTTGTGATCCCAAAATATGGACTGTCTATTCACTAAGCTGTAAAGAGGTGTTTTACAGTATCCATAAATCTTAAACACAGGTTTTGTAAAGGCTCATCCCACTCTTTTTTTTTTCCTTTTTTTCTTTTATTTTTACACATTGGAAGCATTGCCAAAGGTAGTAGGAAATACCTGTCCACCTTCAGGTAGATGGATTTGACATCCTGGTGGGCATTTTTCTTTTCATAAATTAGCTCAGGGAATTAAAGACTGAATCATATTCTGCTTTGACCTAAGAGGCTTAGTAAGTATGAACACTGTGGTCTCTTCAGCTTCCAACTGAACATCCTCTGACTTTTAATCAAGCTTTCACTTAAAAATATCAGAGCAACTGCAGTTCTTGAACCACACCCCGAACTGTATTAGAAAAGTGCATATGAAGGCAGACTGAAGGAGCTGGGTTTGCTCAGCCTGGAGAAGAGGGCTCTGGGAAAATCTGGCTGGGGCCTTTCGGTGCACAAAGGAGGCTTATGAAAAGGGGATAGAGAGGCTTTTTACCAAGGCCTGTAGTGACAGGATGGCACAGTGGTTTGAAAGAGAACAGATTGAGACTGGACGTAAAGAAGATATATTTTAGGGTGGTGAGACACTAGAACAGGATGTCCAGAAAGGTGGAACGTGCTCCATTCCTGGAAATAAGCAAGACCAAGTTGGATGAGGCCCTGAAAAACCTGGTTGAGTGGAAAATGTTCCTGCCCATGTACTAGATGATTTATAAGGTCCCTTCCAAATCAAACTGATCGATGATTCTACCATGCAAAATTCATTTAGAGAAGAGTTAGAGGCAGAAACAAAGTAGAAATAATCCTTTTTTTTTTTCTTGAAAAGACCCCAAAGCATAAACCCCCTATACTTTAGATAACCTTTCTTGCTGATAACCTTTAATCAAAACTTTTAAAATGTGTCTTAGTAGAATGCATTAGTAACTAATTTTTCACATTTTTGAAGAAAAGATAAAATTGAGGACCAATCTTTCTCTAAAGAAGAAATATGAAAATTGACAGAACTGAAGTAATACATAACACAATATCTATATACACATCATATCATTAACTCTTATTTTGGGTGACATGAAAGTGTAGTCTGTTCATTGGGGTTTTTGTACTTTGAGCAAACATTTTTTTGAGAAAATTTGCAGTTAAAAATTAAAAATTGTTTGCAACTTCATCACATTTTCAAGTTTTAGTAATTTTTCACTTTCCTTAAATTTATCAGACAGAAAAAAATACAAATTGCTTGCAATTTTTAATTCTTATTTAGCTGGAATAGAACAACATAGCTTTTGAAAAATCTATAGGTTAATGTACAGTCTCAGCCAAGACATCTTGTGCAAATCAAACTAGATATAAAAGGCAATGTAAAAGCCAGGTTATCTCAGTGAGCACTTAGAAGAATGGGTAAGTAATTACCAGTCTGTGTGCTTCTAAGGAGGGTTACAATGTCATAGACACCAAGGGATTTTGTGTTCTCACACTCACACCATATAGACTCCACATACGGTTTCAGTATTTGGGGGTTGTTTTGGCATGAGGATGTGGTAATGATGATGATTATGATAATGATGATGATGATGATTTGGAAGGTTTTGTCTGTTGCTATTTGTTTTGGTTTGGGTTTATTTTATTTTTTTCTGTCTATACCTTGTTAATTTAATGGACAAATTAGTTGCCAAATCCACACAAAAATTCTGTAGTCAGATTAATTAAGTTAAAACCTATTTAATTAACCAAATTAAAATCCAGTTGACAACCAGGCCTACTTATTTTAGTTGGGATGGACAGGATATATTATTTAGGCATCAAAAGCAGAATTCAGTTCCTACATATTCAGAATTTCATAATCACAACACAAAATTCAGTAGATCTGTGACTGTTTAAATCTGAATTTGAAATTTACTGGTAGAAAATAAATTAAAAGAACTAGCAGACTATTTCATTTTAAAAATCCATGTTTTGTTTACTGAGTAGTGTAAATGTTTTGTTACCTGAGTAGTGTTACTCAGGTACTTAGCAACTAGTTGGATATCTAAGGAAACCATTTTAAATGATTGTGGTAAGTCTTTGGACAATTACTATCCGGTCAAAATTTGTGTATATTAAGGGACAGTTCCTGTCCAAGAAAGTTTAATATATCAAAGGAATGTATACAGTTAGTGAGAAGAATACATAACCCAAGCAATATGCAGGCAGCCAGGTGACAGATGAAAAATGGATACGAGTGACTTGATTTTAGGGCCAGTGCTCTAACCTTCTCTTCTTTGCCTTAGAGGTATTTCAAAATTACTTAGCTTGTATCCATTACATCCCAGAGACAGTTTGAAAAGTTAATGTCAAGGACTACTTCATAAAAAGAAGTTTGATTAAATTTTATGCCTTTTTCAATTGACTGTTGTGAAATTGAACTCCCCATTATGTCTTCTAATGACTTTTAATGTGTGTATTAACTAGATAATGAAATCACTAAATGATTAGTTTATGTTTTTTAAATTATATACCAAAGGCTATACGATAAAATATTACACTGTCTCTGAACTCTCTTGGAGGACAATATAGTTTTACAATAATGTGTGTTCTGAATGGAAACTAAAAGGAATCGTATTACTGTTAGTATATTTCTTCCAGTTACAACCAGTGATGTTCTCATCAAGGAATTACTTTGGAATAAGAAGATGGTTGTATTAATATTCATATTTTCAGAGGATCCTTCTGTGATCATCCTTCTACATTTTTTCACTCTAAACAACATTACTTTCTCTTCAATACACTCAAAATTAAACTGCATTGAAAGCTGAGTAAATTTCTAAGAAAATAGAATGAATGTGTTAAGTAAAGCAAAGTGTTATAGTAATGATAATAAAGTAATAAATTATTGAGCAAATTAAAATTTAGTAATCAGTGAGTTTATGGGCATTCTTAATAAAAAAAAATTAAACAACAGTCTATGTGGAGGCACAGTTTGCACTGTTTAACTGGTTAGAATAAACATGCTCACCCTTGACTTTTTCTGTACCAGTTATAGTCCTTGTTAATCTTTTAACTGTTTTCAGAGATTGTTTATTGTGCCCCACAGTACAATACAAGCTTCAGAATGTCATGAACTTATTTCTGCAACAGATCCAATAGTCACTTTTTTGAGTTTTTGTCTGCAAACACATGATAAATACATAATCTGATTTCAAAAATCATTTCAATTATGCCAAAATTCTAGAATTATAATAATTCTAGATAATTCTAGAATTATTATAACTAAGTTATAATAACTTGTGGGAACCAAGGATTTCCTTTGAATTTCTGAGCTGATAATGTCTATGGGTTGAATGCTCAGCACATGTAATATAACACACACTCATTAAAACCAGCAGAAGTAGGAAAATTTACATAGACTTAGGATTTGTCCCTTCATATTTAATCTATTTTCCATACTGGTTTTTCTGATTGCTCTTTATATTCAGCTTTAGGGGTATCTGGCAGTTACAGTGGGATGGCTATCAAATATTTAATTAAATCGTGAAGTCACAGCTGTATTTTATTTCAAAATATTCCCTAACATTTTAAATCAATTTGTTCAACATTCAAATTTTAAACACTACCTTCTTGACATATATCAGTACCATTCTGTGAAAGTGAGTGAATTCTACTACTTCCAAGTCTGCTCCAAGTCTGAATAAAGATAACAAATAATTTCTAATATTTCTTTCTACAGTTATTGATTCTTTGCAAATGTTTTTATTGTTTCCAGATTACTTCAGAGGCAAAATCCATCTTTTGTGAGAATTTTTAAAATTGTTTTTTTGTAATTGGTGGTGCTTTATGCATTTTGCCTTTACCAAGGAAAAACGTTGAGACATTTATAATTGTTTTAATTGGACTTGAGAATAGAATCGACGAGTCTATATCATTTAAGCAAAAACTGGAGGCAGAGTTGTTCTAATACAAACAAAAAGAATAAGCTAATAAAAATTAGTGTTAACTCATTGTTCCATAATCAGAAATTTCTGTGTATTTGGATACAGGACTGGTAAAATGATTCAACACCATGTTTCAATGTTACCACAGGCTTTCATTGTGCATGATGAGTACTTTTGTCTGTGTAGTAGGCTCTCATTTATCAATAATGACATGAAAGTAAGTTTGACCTGAAGAATGAGATCTTAATTTTTTTATCTTTTTATTTTTTTATTTTTTACTGGAAGAAAATCTCAGGTAAAAATCAGGTCTTTGAGAGCAGTTAGAAAGCCTCTAAGAAACTAATTAATAGCAAAGAAGAATAAATTTTAGTTATTAGTTAAACTCTCAGTACACAGTCTGGATTTCTTGGATCAAGTTTATTCACATTCTCTAGTCTTGGTGATGATGAAGTTCAGTAAAATAACAGATTAAATAAATGGAAATGAAATGAAGGGACGCTCTGCTGTGGATTAATTGAGAGATGAGCTAAGCCTCACACAGACACTTACATTGCTTCCACATGGGAGAAAGGGGAAGATAAAGACTATTTAATACATAAAAGAAAAAGATGAATGAGAAGAAATTTTTAAAAAAGGAAAATAAAAAGCTAATGCAAATACAGTAGCTCACCATTAGCAAACTCATGACTAGTCACTTCCTGAGCAATGATAACCATTGGTAACTTTCCCCCCAGTTTTACTTCTGAGCACATGGTATATCCCTTCTGAGCCCAGGATGCATCCCTTTGGTCAGCTGGGGTCAGCTGTCTGACTGTGTCCCCTCCCACGCTCTTTTGTACTCCCAGTCTATGTTCTTTGGTGGGAGAAACAGCAGCATGACAAACTGAAAATATCTTGATGCTGTATAATTGTTGCTCTGCAAGTTCTAAAACATTGGTCTTATCAAAACTGTTTTGATCAAGGGCAAAACAGACTCAGCATGGGGAAACTTTTTTCTTTTCCTTTTTTAAAAGGCACTTTTAAAAGATATTTATTCGATTATTTTTTTTCCCATGGCTCTTCTAGTCTGTATCCAGAGTCAGAATATCAAACAATCTGAAATCTCTGTGTTTCTGGGTGGATATATTAATCTCTGGTTGATGTTTCCTTTTCTATCTAGCAAATACTTGATGGTTTATACAAATTAAAACACCATTAGCAGGATATTACTGAGGGCTTCTTTCAATACGAAGCATTCCAGTTGATGAATTCACCTGACTTGGGAACACACTGCTCTAAATCCTTAATTTAACTTGGGGATTAACATTGAGTTCTATCAAACATTCATTTTCACTGATACTTGAGGCAGATTTTTTTTCTTCCTAATGAGGGTATTTAATCAACATTGTGCTATAGGATTCAACAACCATTTGAATTATTTTGAAAAGATAATTATTTTTTTCTAAATGAAAAAGAATGATAAAAGAAGTCGTGAGAGAGCACTTCAGGAAAAAAATCATTAAATTTTGAAAGCATTCTTCCAAGTGTCTATTAGGCCTTCTAAATGAAAAAGAATGATAAAAGAAGTTGTGAGAGAGCACTTCAGGAAAAAAAAAATCATTAAATTTTGAAAGACACATTCTTCCAAGTGTCTATCAGGCTAATTTTTATTAGGTTTTTTTCAGTTGATAATTGTTTGAAAGCTAATTCTTAATTTCCTTATAACTGACCAGCAAAATTGAAAAGCAAAATACCAACAAATAGATGTTCTAATAAGATGGGTCTATCCAGACCAAAAAGTCTTTATTCCATGTAATCTTTACTAACAGAAAAACTGCAAGTAAAGAAAGATGTTTCAAAGTATCTCTATTCTCCAGGGGTAAACTTTTAAAACTTTTCTACATTTACTAGTTGACACTGAAACAGACTGAGAAAACAATATATGCTATCACTATATATACTAACAGTAATTTACAAGGATCGGAGAAGAAAATTATTCCTGACCTATACAGGTGATATTGTTACATGGGGGAGAAAAGATTCTTTCATTCAAGTCTTTTTCACAATAAAGACATTTTTATTATGGGCTTAGCTCAGTGTTGGGGTGTTTTGGAGAGTTTTTTAGCTTCTATATCCCCACATACTTAATCTCTTAAATCATTAATCAGTCTGTAATAGCTGCATCATGTATACCAGCTGTGTCTGACTCTAAACGAAATTATTGATGCTTAGGAGCTAAAAATCTGTTTTCAGTTTTTTGGGGTTTTTTTGTTTGTTTTGGGGGGTGTTTTTTTTGGTTTTTGTTTGTTTGTTTGTTTGGTTTTGTTTGTTTTGGGGTTTTTTGTTTTTTGGGTTTTTTTGGGTTTTTGTTGTTGTTGTTTTTTGGGTTTTTTAGTTTGGTTTGGTTTTTTTATTTTATTTTTATGTTCTATAGTATTTTATTAGACTGTTTTATTAGATATTTGTGAAGTTTTTTCTGCCATATCTGTATCCTCAGCATGGTAGAAAGCCTGAAATCTGCTATTCATAAATTCTTCCCAGACATTGTTTAGAGTTGTCCTGTATCCCCAGCAAGAGATAACTCTTAGTTATATAAGATATTTGTCTAGTGATTTGATTAAACTTTTAGGAGGGACATTACATACAACAAAATACTATCACATAAGAATAAAACATGTTGACAAATAGGATATGAAACCAGCATGTTACTCCTTTTCTGTTTGATAATAAAACCCCACTTTTACATGATAAAGAGTAAAAATTAATTAATAATTAATTATTTTCCAATCTGTGAAATGTTACAAAAAATAAGAATAGGTTTTCTAAATCTGAGTATTTTTCACCCACAGAATGTATGGAAAAAATTTGTTACCATTTTTTCTTGTCACTGATGGGAACGTGAAGAGTCATGTAAGGAAAAAAAAAATTTAATTTTCTTTCTTTTTGTGAGAGGGGAAATAACAATATATTTCTCTTATTTAATTATCCTATATCTGACCTTTCTAGCTTAATGAACATAATGAACACAACAAAAATATCAAAAATTCATTCAGTCACATAGTTCACAAGAGGGATAATTTTCAGACAAGGTCAAATACAAATGAACTGGTGAGTGGGAAATTGTACACAGCTGTTATGTTAATTTCTTTCCTTCACATGGAATCAAGTGCTCAAGTCCTATTTGGCAGTGAACAGTGAATTTGCAGCTCTATTGAAAAATTTTATGTGGCACGAAGGTGGTGAAGCCTGTGCAGCTGCTTCCCACCAAAAGAGCTACAGTTCCTTTCCTTCAACACAGCACAAGGAGAGCATCCTGAAGCAGACTTTCACCATTATCATTTATGTGTTGGTAAAAGGCTGAGTTTGAAAGGCTGAAACCAGTGTTATAGCCTAGATCCCACAGACAGAAAGTAGACTCTTGATTTCCACCCTCCCCTTTCTACCAAGATGAAAGGTATGTTTGAAAAAGCGCAAAGATCACTGACAGAATATGCTTTCTTCCTGTTTGCTGATGTATTTACAAACCTCTAATGCCACAGTCCCACTAGTCCTTAAGAACAGGTAAAAGCTATTGAAGCTGCAAGTTTTAAACTTATAGTCTATTTTTCACATCACTGTTATTTCAGTAAGTTAAAGTAGATATTAAAGACTTACTACTTTGACTTCTTGGGAAAGTTGATGATTTTCAGAATAGTATCCCTTAAAATGCTGTGTTTATGAACCTATCTAGTAAGACATAATATTTTTTCAAAAAGTATTATAAACCCTTTATAAAGATGCAGTTCCACATGTTATGATTAACTTTGGAAATTCAACTCCTGTTTTGCACCTAAGGCAACATCAGTGTTAAATAAACACCACACCTCAGTTCTCGTAGTTATACACACAGAAATATTTCATCTGTACTTCTGAAGGGAACTAGCTTTGAAAAAATGGTTGCTAAAACTTTTTTTCAGAAAACAATCATTAGTCATTTTTTGTATATCCTGTATATGATAAAAATGACTGTTCTCACAAAAATAATTTGCAAGCAAACATCATTAGTCATTTTTTGTATATCCTGTATATGATAAAAATTACTGTTCTCACATAAATAATTTGCAAGCAAACAAAAAAAAAGCAAAGAAAGAATGAGAAGGAATGATATAATTTAGGTGTGTTTTGATAAATTTTGATCTTATTGCCATTATTTTAACTTCTTTCAGCAAGAATGTATTTCATTTAGAGGAAATATCAATCATGTACAGAAAGGTAAAAAGGAGAGAAATGTCCTGAAAAATGCTGATGAAAACGTTCATTTTTTTCTCCCACATGAAAGCATGAATTCAATCTGCACCACTCACCCCTTCTAATATTTTAAAATATGAAGTGTCAGTGAGTCTTACCATTTTAGAAAATGAAAACAGGGCTTTTAGTTGTTAGTGATTTTGATTTTTTGTGATTCTTCCTATAAGTTTTAATTTAAACATGAAAGTGATAGTCTCCAATTACCTAGGACAAAAGAAATAGCAATTATATAATAGTGTTTCTATTATTTAAGAAAACA
The DNA here is from genome assembly GCF_014805655.1 of Passer montanus. Classification (NCBI taxonomy): domain Eukaryota; kingdom Metazoa; phylum Chordata; class Aves; order Passeriformes; family Passeridae; genus Passer; species Passer montanus. The sequence continues at coordinate 9,566,975 of NW_024367708.1, read as the reverse complement.
CTGGCAGAACAACAATAGCAACTCATTATATGATTTTCATTATTAGGCTTCTCTTTTCTTCAATTTAATGACTAGTTTTAAAATCTCTGTGTGTGTGTGTATGTATGATATAATTTTAAAGACATATCGTTTCTATATAGGTCATTTTACTTTTTAATCTGTGTGTGTGTGTGTGTGTGTGTGTGTATGTGTGTGTGTGTGCATGATATAATTTTAAAGACATATAGTTTCTATATAGGTCATTTTACTTTTTTTAAAAGCTGCTGTATATTTCAAATAAATTTCTGACACTTTTGAGTAATTTAAGATATTACTGTTAATGTAATGGATTACTTACACATACTTATTCATACTTCACACTACAGTTTAAAACAAAGCATTATGAGATTCGGTGGCTAGAATACCTATTTATAAATAAAATACATCTCCTTTTACTTACAGAGTTTAAAACATACCAATATAAAATTAAAAAATTGTTTTGGTTGGAAGGGGACCTCAAAGATCCTCTAGCCCCAAGCCCCCTGCCATGGGCAGGGAACTTTCTACTAGACTGTGTTGCTCAGAGCCCCATCCAAACTTTTTTTCAACACCTCCAATAATGGGGCAACAGCAACTTCTTTCAGCAGCCCCTTCCAGTACCTCACCAACATCACAGTAAAGAATTTCTTCCTAATATCTAACCTTAACCTGTCCTCCTCCATCCTAAGGCTATAACCCTTTGTCCTAGTAGTACATGTCTTTATGAAAAGTCCCTCTCCAGCCTTCTTGAAGGTGCCCTTGAGGTATTGGAAGGCTGCTGTGAGGTTTCCCTAAAGGCTTGTCTTCTCCAGGCTGAACAGCCTCAGCCTATTTTCGTAGGAGAGGTGTTCCAGCCCTGTGGTCAACTTAGTAACTCTCCTCTGGACTTGATCCAACAGGTCCACATCTTTCTTGTGTCCAGGACCCCAGAGCTGGATGCAGCACTCCAGATGGTTCCACACCTCATTTGATGCAGCCCAGACTGCAGTTGGCCTTTTGGGCTGCAAACACATGTTGCTGAGCTCTGTTGAACTTTTTTGTCCAGAAACACTCCCAAGTCTTCCTTCCTAGGGCTGGTATCCATTCTGTACACAGCCTCTACTTCTTCTTGGGATTGCCCCAGTCCAGGTGAATATGAACACTGCTATCAGGGCTCATACTGCCCCACAAAAGCATCCTTGTGGCTGAATGTATTCACAGGCTACAACATTAAATATCCTTTACATTCTTTCATTTTTCTCCTGCAAAATCACCACTGCAACAGTTCTGATTTCATTTAATGCACTCTAGGTTTAAAACAGCCCCAAAATGCATGAGATTATTTAAATAAGATCTTTTTTTTTTTAATTACAGCTCAGCATTTATAAAAAGTACACACTGCAGAAACAGAAATAAGTCAAACTGATTCTGTGCTCTAGTAAACGCAGATCTTGGTCTGCAGGAAATTCATGCTTATGGAAAAAGAGTGAAATTGGAAGACATAGATAGTGTACTGAGAAAACTTGGGTAAGCAGTAAGAAACAATATGAATTTAAATTTCAGGTGGAAATATGGGGTACGCAACCCCATAAAGAATGTTTCTCTGAAATAATTCACCTCTAGAAATGAAGAAATCCCATGTGTCTGCCTTCTCACACTCTTCCATACTTGCCAGAGAGAGTAAAGCAGCAGAGAATAATGAGGAGAAAGAGAGCAGAGGCAGCAGAGAAACACATAACCTTGCAAAGTACAAGGAGGAAGACAAAACTGTAATGTCAATACCATTCATAATGACCCATGGCTTTGCAAGCAGCCTCGTGGACACTCCAGGACTTGCCTGCAAGCATGTTAAGGTAAATGTGTTTTGTGAACATGGTGACTACTCCAAGGCATATAGAACCCCACATATTTTAGGACTGACCTTCATCTGCACCTGCAGGCTGCTGACTGGACAAACCAAATCTGCTCTCAAGTGCAGTCAAACACAGCATGATCAGAAAAAATGTCTCGCAGTATTTCTACAGATGAGTGAGTTTACAAAGCATGTCCTTGCTCAGGGTCATATCTACTAGAATAGTGGATCTATAGTAGATATACTAGAATCTACTAGTAATAATTTATACTACCTAACAGTGTGGTTTAAGTGATTATGCAGGCTGGTCTGTAATGAAAGGATTAACATGTTGCATTTCAGACTATTTTATACTGGAGCATTTTATCATAACTTCTGACTACATCTTTACAACACTAAAATAAATTGAAATTCTGGTTGAAAATCTTTCAAAGGAAAAAGAAGGCTTGAAGCTTTGATTGGGAACTGAAGAAGTACAGTGAGGTGTGACTTTTACATGGCTTTGGGAATCTGAATAACATATTTTTAAACGTTTGTGAAACTTTAAAAGAAGATTTTTCACTTCCTATTGGATCTGTTCTAGCCCTTAACACATTCTGTAAAGCCTTGAACAAATCTTGTGGTTTCAAATGGAATCAGTTTGAGTAGGGGAATCATTGGTGTTAGATCATAGATGGGCATAAACATACTAAAAAGCACCAAAGTTAAAACTTGTATGAAAAACAAATTAAAAAAAAACAAAAAACAAAAACAAAAACAAAAATTTGGGGTTTGGGTAATGAAAAAAACATCCACAAAGGGATATAGACTGCAAAAGTTAACTCTGAGGTTGTTTTCTCTATGTTCCAATACCATAAATTATTCAAACATTTTATATTTTGCTTAAAAATAAATCCCTCTTTTATATTTTTTTAATAGTACCTCATTCTTAATGTTGAAAATTTGTGCTCTTTTTATCAGTCTTTTTTATCCTAATTGATTAGGTTAATTTGCAATATATACTCAGCAATTAGCAACAAATACATTCTATCGATTTATATTTGGGAATATTTTACATGGGAAAAATACTCTCTAGAAGTAACAGCCATGGAACTTTTAAGGTGTTGCATCTCTGGGGGATAATGATTTGGGATTCATTTTAAAATTCTGTATCATTGGAAGGTGTAAGTGTGTGAATCTGCACCATACAGAAATCCTGCCTATTTGTTTATAGTCCTTCCAGAAATATTTCATGAGTGTGGATGGAAACACACAGCAGCAGCATTTTCACTCAGTCATAGAATGAATCACTTAATTATTTATATTAACTATTTTTAGTGATAATTTCTTTGAGTTTACTGAGAGAATGCATGATTTAACAACAAATCAAAGGCAAAGACATCAGGGAGTATTACTTTATGTAATGATGCATGGCACTGTCTGAGATGCAGTATTATAGCACAATCTGATGTTTGCAGCATATTCGGGCTATAAATTGGTTCAGTAGGTCTTTCAAAGGGCCCCTCACTTCCTTGAAATCTGTTTGAAGTGCCATCTCCTTTCCTTACATCTACCTGGGATCTGTAACAGAGATTCATAAGCACCACCCTCAGCCATTGCCTTATTTAGGGTAATGACAATAAGAAAGTAGATGCCCTTGTGCCATTTTAATTTTCTCCGACAGTGATGATATCAGTTAATCTAAACCATCTTTAGCTATTATATATATGAGTGCATATGAGTCCATGCATAACTAAAGAGCTAACCAAGAGATTTTGAAAGAAAAATCTGATTGTGATCTACACATCAAACACTGATTAGAAATAATATCCAAATGGAGGACAGAGAGAAAGTGGAGATCTGCCAACTACAGCTATTTGTGGAAACATGATGAAAGAGAATTTTAATAAAAAACATTCCTTCACAAAGACTACAGTATCTTGCTTGGAGTATTCTCCCAGAAGTCATTAGAAGATTGAAAGCAGAGTTTAGAAAATCTCTGGTTGCGTTCAGGGTGCTGCTGTGCATCATAATTTTTCTTCAATACACAGATTTGAGTCAGCAAACAATGCCACAGGTCCTGGACTGCCTAACACAGGCTGAACAGCTTGTGGGTCTCAGGCTTCTTCTGTGGCTTCTTCATACTGAGACCCTAGAATCAGGTTTCGTACTGTAATTTTAGATTACCTGATACCGAGTCAGACAGTTTGGGAGCATAATGCTCTAGTAGTACTAGTCCAAGAGAACACATAACCAGTAAAGCTTATTGACATAATCATCAAAACATTTTACAAGATATAGTCTTTCTTGAATAAGGTGTAGTCTGAGGAAAAACTGTGATTAATAAGACTGCCTCCTTTCATTCTGTCTCTGTATAGCACATCAGCTATTCAGTATCAGTTTTCAAAGCTGTGAACTAAAGCAGGCAATTGTGTTTGGTTGTTCAGGGTTTGTCTCCACATTGGAGTCAATGGAAGGAGAAGTTTAGCTATTTAGTTTTTAGTTCTATAAGCTCAATTAAGATACAAGTAGTATTTTTCAAATAACGTTACAAAGTAAGATCTGTGTTTGATTGCTATTAAAATACTCAGACTTTGCTCAGGTCAATATTCAGGTTATAGAGAGGAAGGTGTCATAGTTATATTTCTTCTTAGGCGATTCCTAATGCAAAAATTTTGTTGTTGTTCATCTGTGATGATGAATATCAAGCACTTGAATTTACTTAGGAGCAATATGTTACAATATATGTACAAACTACAATAACTCATTAATATATAAAGCCACTGAAATCAGAAAAGTTGAATTTGGAACAACTTTTTCTTATTTACTATATATGCAGTATGTTCAGAACACACAAGGAATTGCATAAAATATTCTAAGTGTTTATATCTGCCAAGTACACAGAAAGAAGTTTTCTGGGAAAAAAGAAAGAAGAAAGAACATAAAACAATCAAAAAAAAACCAAGAGCAACTCAATATATGTGTTACATATAATAAGTCAGTAATTCAGTTCCAAATAGGATTTTAAATATTCACAATACTATATTATAAAGACAATCAACTACCTAATTGACACATAACAATTTTTATGTCAATCATTAGTATTTGGCCTAGTTTATTTAAGCTTTAGATGGGCCTCTAAAATAGGTCACTCAGCTTTCAAATATAAGTAGAAGTCTATCTAATCAGGGCAATTAAATGTGTATTATTAAGGGTTTATTCAGTTCTTTTAATCATTATACAATTTATAAGTCAGTTTCTTTTATCTGTAACTTGGATCCTTGAACACAGAGCACTTGAGAGATCGAGGATCATTTTCATTAACTACACTTTCTTTGAAGTAACACCTTCAGTCTTTTGCAATATAATTCCATGTTAATTTCAGTCACTGTTCTGCTTTCCTGTAATGAGCTTTATTTTTACTGCACTTGACTGTAACTGTGAGGTACAAAACAGGTCCTGAAGAAATGAATTGGCAGAGGTGTAATTGGCACAGCATGCAGCTGACTGGTTTTAATTTTTTTTTTTTAACATTAGCTTGCTTTATTAAAAAATGCTGCTGGTACCTGCACTTGTTATAAAATGATACATTCTTTTCCTAGGTTAGAGCTCCACTTGGTGGTCAGTAGGACAACATGTATGTTTGTCATTAACCCATTTAGAAAAGAATTGCAAGTCTACTTAATGTTATTTTTATTATATAAAGCAATAATTAAAAAAAACCAAACCCCAACCCTAAGTAATGCGTACCTTGATTTTACTTTTTTAAAGATGGAAATACACTGTTCCTTAAAGCAAATGCTGACATAACTTAATTAATTCTCACTGATTTATCAAATTGTATAGCAAAACAGTCTTATTTGAGCTTGGCAGATATAGAGCAGATGACACAGGAACTAAAAAACATTTGCCACAGTGATAAAGAGAAGTGATTTTGACTTCTTTCTGGGATTCCAAGAACACATTGGGAAGGGAAGAAAAGAAAAAGATAAGTATTGGGTTTTTATATCTCATGTGCAGTTAGTTTGTTAAAAGCCTGTGTTTTCAGTGTCAGATAGCTAATTATATCTGTATTTCCCTATCTAATGAAATCTGCACTAGATAAAATTTTCAGATTCTGATTTTTATCCATATAAACAAATAAGACAATACTTCTCTCTTTTACAAACAAAATTTTGTTTACTGGAAAATTGTCAGTGGGAAAATATTTTGTCTCATTTAATTCAGTGGTTTTGGTATCAATTAACCCGTTCCACCTCATCATAAACTTTCATGACAGCAACTTACAACAACATAATCACACCCTTAATAGCTGACTGACACTCTCCAGTAACTCCCATGTCTGTTTATCATGTAAATGAAGATGCATAGACAAATCATGTCCATAGTACTTTATTTAGCATTTATAAATGGTCAATGGACACAAACTGAAACACAGGAGGAAAAACTTTTATTCTGCATGTGACCAAGCACTGGCACACATTGCCCAAAAAGGGTGTGGGGTCTGTCTCTTTAAAGATTTTTAAAAGCTTTCTGGACATTATCCTGAGCAACCAAGATTTAAACAGCCCTACTTGGATAGGGTTGTTGTGCCAGGACAAATGTTCTCCAGACATCTCTCCCAAAACCAGCAATTTTGTCATTATGAGTTTCTGTGGTTTTTCTTAAAGGAGAATCTCTAAAAACTTGCATTTATGAAGATAAAAGACATACTAAATTGTGAAAATCCCTATGAATGCTTGTTGTTTTTTTCTGCTGTTTCTTAATTTTTCTTCATAATATTTTTCATGGTCATGCAAAATCTGACTGCTACAGTAACTGTCTCTTGGACATTTACTGGTTTTTTAATGAGCTTTTAAATGCAGTTCTTAGAAAACTAGAGTTTGGAAAAGTCAGGTAAAAATATTTTTCTATAAATTTTCTTAAGCATGTTTATTCTATATAAGATTTTTTAAAATTCCTGGCCAATGGATGTAAAGAGTTTTAGTATGAGTTTTTAGAAAATTTTAAAATGGATAACTCAGAAAACAAACAAACCATCAAGAAAATCTGTTCAATGCCCAAACTTCAGAATAACTGTGTCATTTTTCAACCATTTACTGAAATTCCTACAGCCCCTAAATTTACTATTGGTTAGTCTGTTAAAGGGTCTGTGATTAGATGCACTGCTATTTTGAAGAAGAAAACACATATGATTTATTCAATGCACGCATAAACACCAATGCTTTTATAATGTAAGATTTCTTACACCTAGCTTTAGTCACCTAAAAATCATGTATGTCTGATCTATCATTATTGTCAATGGGGGAAAACAGGCTGGTTTTGAAGTAGATTGAATAAACCGGTCCTGTGCATCTACCTAAGAAGCAGAACAGTCTTGGGGAGACACCTGTTTATCTCTGAATGAGAGCCTGCATCTCCAACCAGATCAGTGAGCCTGTGAATGTTCTCTGCCCCTGAGGCTGAGTGACAGAGTCACCTCCAAAAATACTTTAGAGAACAATGTTTTCCACCTACTTATTCCTGAACTGTTCTCAGATAGTCTTTAAAAAAGGCTGAGTTGCCTTAGAATGAAACCATGCCAGGGACTGTGAAATAAACAGTAGAAATAATTTCCTGTGCCCAGGAAGGTTTTGTGGCACTAATAATTTACCAAAATGGTTGTAGTTATAAGTTTTTTATTTCAACTCTGATACTTTTCATGCGGCTCCACCAACTGATACACAGAACTGCTGTTTCTGATGTGATAACAGAGTGTTTCTGAGTGAGAAATTTCCTTTTTTATAAATGTATGAACCTCCTGATAAACTCAGCTTGCGTGATAAATCCAAAAAAGTCAATAAAAATTGAAAGGCACTGGTTTTTACCAGAAGTCCTTTACGGAACCTTATGGCACAGAATTACAGGGTAGCTTAAATATCTCAAAATGGTCTTCATCTAAAATACCACTTTCATAATTCTTGCCTGAGGACCATATAATTCTGAGCACTCTTGAACTGAGATGTCAGCAAAGATTTGCTCCCTTCTCCGCACATAGTTATTACTCTAGAGAATTAAAAAGTAAAACAATAAAAGGAAACGTCTTAGGTATCAATTGAGGAGTAAAATATCACCAGGGTTTACATGTGATTTAGAAAAATCATTGAAATTAAAAGCTAGTAAACCAGTAGGGTTTTCCTTATATATGCACCAACAGCATTTCAAAAAGAGATTGTAGTTTGCTACTATATTAGAATTTTTTTAACCTATCTTTTATATTTGGTTCAGAATAAAGGAGTAGATAAAAGAGAAATGAATGACATAAGACTTTCAAAAGACTATTGATAGAATAACTCAGGAAAAAGATCCCTTAAAGTTAAATCATATAGTGAAAGGCTAATAATAGAGATTACAATCTAGCTAAAATATGGGAAAGAGGGAGGAAAAAAATTAATTTTCTGCACATCAAAATGCTAATCCAGAATGTTTCTGTTTGCAATAAAGAATATTGCAATTATTTTTATATTATTTAAGAATTAAAAAGTTTTCTCATCATAGGCATTTCCATGACTATTTCTGCAAGCTGTGTGGTTTAAACAGAAAATCAAGATTACAGATGTTGAAAAAATAGCCACTGTACTTTTTCATTAATATTTTCATATAGGTTCTTCAGCATCATCTCTTAGTTTCTGATTAATACCAGTTAAAAATTTAAAGCATAAATGTTTAAAGCAATACTTACTATATTACAAAGGAAATTAATTCAGTACTGGCAAAAGAGATATTGTTCAACTGTACGGGTATTGGAACACAGAAATCAGAAACATAATTAAATATAGAAGATAATATGGAATAGCTGATATTTCATAAATATTTATTTACTGTTTTTCTTTTTCTAAGTAATGTAATACTTGGCTTATAACTTTTATTTCTGGACCAAACCAATGAAACATCTCATATTTCAGAGGCAAAAAACCCCTATGGACACACACTGTATCTTAGATGTCTCATGAGAGATTTTGTGCAAATTTTTATTTGTCAAAAGGAGATCATGTTTTTCTTGTCATGTCTTGAGCTTTTTCTACTTCCTGATAAAATTTTAGACTTTATTTTATTTTTTTTTCCTCCTGAGAACTGGATTAGTACATGTTCCACATGTTAGGCACATGTTCTAATCCATTTGGTATTATATTGAAAAAGAGTGTAGCAACAGTCATACCGCAAAATGGTTCATTTTTTCTCTCTGAACAGGGCCAAATCCACCCACAGGACTTTGTTCTTTGCTTCACAATCTTTCCTGCTGTGCCACTGCCTGAGGTCAGATCTGAAGCAGAACAGACATAACCAGCAATTTGGAAAGCCCAGTGTCACTGTGTAGTTCAGTCTGTGAGTGTGTGTATGTACTTGCCTCAGAAAGAGCCACAAGAGAGAGAATTGTGAAGTGTCAGATAATTACGTTTCACTAAAATTTAACAATCAGATTGTTGTTCTGTTGTCTTGCAGTTTTTTCCTTTCTTTTTGCATTTAGAGAATGTCTAAAGGGATTGCTTAGCATTAAGTTAAGGAATTATCAAATCTACCCCTCTCCTCTATGTCTTTATTTCTCAGTTTCTGCTATCATGGTCTCTCAGGTTTTGTGTGGTTTTGTTTTTGTTTCTATTGTGGTTGCAGAAATCTGAGCTTTGTTGTCTTCAGTATCTGGGATGCTGCTCCTTACAGTCCTCATGGCCAGGCAATTTGCTGTCTTCCCTCTGTCCCCCAATGCCCTCACAACCTTATCTTGAGAAACAGCCTGTCCACTCACAGTAACTCCCTTAGTTTTCTCTTTTCTATGCTCTGAAGCCTTATCATCATCTCCTCTGGAGAATCCTCCCTTGAGCTGCAGGATGAGGCATACCCTTCAGATCATAGAATCAATAAATCATAAAATGTCATAAAACAAGCTGAATGGAACCTTGAAAAATCATCTGGTCCAAACATTTCATGGAAAAGGGAAATTAAATGAGATTATCTAGCACCATGTCCAGTTTTATGTTGAAAACCTTCGGGAATAAACACCCCATCATGTCCTTGGGAAGATTGTTTCAGTAAGAGATTTTCCTCTTAGTGTAGTTTTTATTTCTGACATGCCCATCTCACTACTCAGTTTGTTTGCATCATCAGACCTGATAAGGGTATTTCCAGTCCTATCCTCCAGAAGATTTAGGGAGAAGTTGAACAGTGTCAGGCCTTTGGGGGTCTCACCTGTAAAAGCCATCGATTGACAGCCTCTGTCTGTGGTCTATTTACCAATACTCTGTCTGTCTCACAGGCCAGCTATCCACTCTTGCCAGTTTGTTGAGGAGGAGGCACCCGTGTTCTCTGCTTAAGTCCAGCCAAACAGAATGCACTCCATTCATTTCTGTGGATATGTACTTCATGTATATTCACAGAAAACCCCACTTTGTTGAAGGTGACCAGGTTGGTCAGGCTGCCAGATGTTTCCATATGGCACATTGCTTCTTAAGAGGGACTCACTGGGGACGTGCCCAGATGCATTTGTTGAAACTCTTGAACAACTCATTGACAGGGTGTATACCAGCAATATCCTAGACGTCACTAAGATATGAAAGGTCTTGTCCATGATTTATCTACCTGACTTTTCCAAAATCTAGTTTATAAAATAGAAGTAATCTGACATCACAGATTCCTGCAGACAGTCTTGTGGAAGACTACCAAAATGATCATGAACCAACAGTACTTAAAAGTTTGTAGAATTGATTCAGAGGAAAAGAAAAAAGTAAGGAAGAAGGTTTGAAAATATTTTTTGGTTTGGTCTGTATTTCAGTTTTGGTTTTGCTAGTTTGGTTTTGGGGGTTTTTTTGCGTTTTTTTTCCCCAGATATTCCTAACAAAGATTTTATCAAAATACATGTAAATATCAGAGGAAAAGAAAAAAGTAAGGAAGAAGGTTTGAAAATATTTTTTGCTTTGGTCTGTATTTCAGCTTTGGTTTTGCTAGTTTGGTTTTTGGGGTTTTTTAAATCAAAATACCAGTAAATGTATTTGGGCTATTTTGAACAGAGGCTTTGAGAGCTGAAAAGAGAGGTAGTTATGTCAGAAATGTTTAGACATCTCTGAGAAGAGGTATGCAAGGTGAGTGGTTTTAATTTTTTTTTTTTCTGAGAAACAATTAAGGATGGGATTTTAAGTATCAATTTTTATTCTTAAAAAACAAAAAACAAAAAAAACCCAAACCAAAACAAAAAAAAAACCAGCCAAAGAAACACACAAAAAAAAAACAAAGAAAAAAAACCCAAAAAAAACCAAAACAAAACAAAAAAACAGCCAAAGAAACATAAAACAACAAAACCCACACATGAAATAAAATCTTTCTTAAAAAAAATTAATCCTGTCACAGTTTTGAAAACCATTGTGACAGGCGCGCATCATTTCAACGCCATTTACCCAGGCAATGCTTTCTATCTGAAGTTTATTACTCCTGTCTTTCCAAACAGGCACAGCTGTATTTTTAGACCACTCCTAAATCCTTCAAAGGAGCTGTCACTCAGTCATTACCTTGGCCCTTCTGGTGAGAGCGGTGTGCTTCCCGCTGCCGAGCGTTGCTCGGATGAGGCGGGAGCGCAGCGCGGCCGGTGCCGGGCTGGCTCCTTGCCCCGGGGCGGCGCTGCTGCACGGGCTCCGCAGCCCCGGCACGGACCCGGCACAGCCGCGCGGTGACATTGCCGTGCGCAGGGAAGGACACCGCTGACAGCAGCGCACAGAAGCGCACCCCGTCGGACTGAGCGGGGGAAACAGCTCTGCGCACCTAGAGAGGAGATGGTGCGGGACCAATAGGAATACGTTGGTAGGAACTTGGATTTAATAAACTGCAAAGTCTGTAGGATTTGATTCAGGTGCAGCAGTGATGATGCAAGCACAACAGGCTTAAATGCTGTGCCGGTTTTGACAGTTTTCAAGATTCCCTTTATGGTCTTACCTGTAGAACTTAGTCTGTGACTAGGTTAAAAAAAAAAAGTTTTATTGCACAGAGTTATAGTATTTAAAGTAGAGGCACTGAGTTTCAAGAGTAGTATTCATAATACAGATTTTTTAATGTTTTAGACAATGATATTCTGTGGAAGAGGAACAGACATGTATGACATTCACAAAGTAAAGCCCATTCAAAGACCATGGAGACAACAGAAAATATTTACATAGGAAGCGCGAGTGCTACTAGTTCAGAGCTGTGGATTTTCCCTTGTCAGAAGCAGAAAGAGCTCTGAGGCCAGCAAAGCATTTAGAGTGGTGAAGGCTTTCAGTGTTGACTTCCAAAAACAATGAGCTTTGGCTGCTTCTAATGACTTAATGAAACCTGCTCCTCCATAATTTCCATGAAACATTTTAATACACTGCTGGCACTAAAGGCTCAGAAGATATAGTGCATTAACAGGTAATCCAGATTAAAAAACAAGCAAGCAAGCAACAACAATCCCCATACACACAGTGTTAGGTACACTTAGGGAAACGTGAATATTGTATTTGCTTTGGTTAGGAACAATCAGCATAGCATTTCTGATGTGATATGAAGGATAAATGTAACCTATTAACTGTATTTTCCTTCAAAGTAATCCTAACATTTTTTGCAGTGGCTGATCCTCTTTTGTACATTGTTGTCTTGAAATGCAATTGCACGTCATAGCAGAAACAGTTCTGTTGAAGGAGGAGTGATATCTGATTGAAAACATACTTAAAAAGAAGCATGCCACTGAGACCAAAAGATCAGGTGTTAAAGTACATGCTAGTATCAGCTCCTCAGGAAATATTTCAGGCTGGAAGCTGTGCCCTGCCCTTCTGTTTCATTCTTCCATGTCTTCTAGCAACATGTTGCAGATCCATTATCTATTTTGCAAAAGATATTTTCAAAATTATATCTTCAGTTACTCACAACCTCAGTTCATTATAGCTAACAATTGACACAAGGGAGTCTGGATCAAAAAAACCCCAAGCAAACAAACAAAAAAAACCAACAAAGCCAACTTTAAAATTCTTAGCACTTATGCTCCCACCAATTATTTCTTATGTGACATCTAGCCTAATGAATATTTTTTAGAGGATGAGGAGTAGTTGGACTAAAATCATTGCAATTCAGGTCAAAAAATGAATAATCATACTGCAGCTGATAAAATTTACATCATTCACAATGATTTCTCTTGCTGCTCTTAAACAAGTTGTGACCTAAAATAAACCCCTGATTAAAACATAGATATAAATTTTTTAAAAAGAAAAAAAAAATCTGTAGTTTATTTATTTATTTAAACTTATCCAGTGTCACCCACTATTACTTAGGGCGGGAAATTATGCTGTTCTTTTTCCTTTTTTTTTCCTATTGACTGGTGTCATGTTCCTAATATAGTCTCTATCTTCTATCAAATATAGAACGATAAAATATCTGCATCTTCTTCTATAAGAAACATCATCTTGGCAACAATAGGATTCTGTAAGCAGGGACTCACAATATATTATTTAAAAAATCCACATATTAGAGAAAAAAAAGGATAGTCTTATTTTTATAACTGCTTCTTTTCCTTAGGAAGAAACAAAGGATGGATGGCACATTAAGGATTTAAAAGAAAGGCTGTAAAGAGAGTAAGGGAAAATGCTTTTATCAGGAGCTTAGAATCTCATAATAAGTGACAGCTGATGCCACAAACAAACTAATTAATGGTAGTCTGATAAGAGAAAATGTCCCCTGGAGAAGAAACAAAACAGAGCAGTGACAGAATAAGAGAGAAAAAGCTAAGGGTAAGAAGAAGAAAATGTTACGGTATTAAAGCTCTATATTTAAGTAAAAACAAAACTCTAGTTCATTAAAGAGCAATGGTTATGTATCTTGCAATAACTTCTACTGTTTCCATGGTACTTGTCACATTTTGGGGAGACAAAATGTACCTTTGGGAAACATGAATTTATGTGCTTCTGTGTGGCAATAATTAGTGAATTTTGGCTTAGTTTTTTAAAATAGAAGGAAAAATATCTTTAGATATTTTTTGCCCAAGTTGTGTTACTGTTCATAGGAAATCAAAACTCACGTACAGCAGATAAAATTATCAGCACAGTTGTGATTACTTGAATTGAGCACATTTTACAGAATCACAGAATCAATTGGGGAAACACTTCTGGGACCATCAAGTCCAATCTTCAACCAAACACCTCATTGTCAACTAGACCATGGCACTGCATGTTACATCCAGTCTTTCCTTAAACATCTCCAGGGACAGTGACTCTACCACCTCCCTGGGCAGTCCATTGCAATATCTAATTACCCCTTCTGTGAAGAAATTCTTTCTAATGTCCAACCTGTACCTTCCCTGCCACAGCTTGAGACTGTGTCCTCACATCCTGTTGCAGGCTACCTGGAAGAAGAGGCCAACCCCACCTGGCTACAGCCATTATCCCTGTTTATGGAGCATTTACCTATATAAGTACTCCAGTAAGCTGTTTTTTTCTGAGATGCTGCAGAGAAATGCCTAATGTTTTCCACCTTTCCCTCCATATTCCTGGACATGAGCCTTGGCAGCAGATTCCTATTTTTGCTGCTTCCTGCTCACCCAAGATTCACTATAGGTATTTTTCAATCCTGATCTACCATTTTAAAATGTTTTGAAATGTGTCACTCCTCACTGGCATGCCCTATGTTGACAGCATGAGGAAAGTTTTAAATGTGAGGTCATTAAGTGGAATCAGGTTCAGGCCCTTCACTTTTCAGTCTTTTCCTGCTCTTTCTATAGGCTTTAACTCTGACTCTAGACCACACAGAAGTAGAGTTATAGAATTTATATTTTTTTTTCCTATTAGGTCATCTGTAGTGAACTGAAGTGTTGCTGCCTACAGCAGGAATGTGGTCTGTCCTCCTTAGAGTACAGGAGCGAGACATGAAGGCATGAAGGTCTTACAGCCATAATTCCTCATGGCCCAGATGCTACGTGCTCTTTACTTTTGCAAGGCCCATAAAGAGCAAAGTGATTATTGTGCAAGGGAAGGTGTTTTGCCTTTTTTCAAGAAACAAAGCACGTGGTCAAATCTTATGTATTTTACTCATGATTTGAACTCCAAATCTGTTGCAGTAGAAGCAGACAAAGACAACTGTTTCTTTATCTACCGTCGTTGATCTTTATTCTTCACAGCTCATATTTGTGTGGTTATCAGAAGGCATCGTTTTTAATTCTAATTGGTTAGTAACTTATTGCAAATCAGTTTATTGGTTGGTAATGGCTAGCGTACTTGTCCATCAAAAACTTTCCTCTCTAGATATGTTTACATTCTTGTCTCCCAGGAACTAGATGTTTCACGAGGGTAGAGTCTTTCTCCTCACAGGTGCACATGGGTTCCAACAAAAATAGATTTATATGCAGGCTGATTCTCACTGTTACAATTCCTTTCTCATGGGAACTTATCAGGCAAGCTGTTAGCTGTACCCAGCTGAAGCAGCAAGGCCTGTGATTTTACAAGACCTTTCTTTTGTAAGGTTTTACCCATATGCCGCACAAATTTTCACTTTAGAGTTTAAGTTGTTTATTTTTTTCCAGGAAAGCAAAAGCAAACAGTGATCTTTCAAGCACCTTGAAAAGAAAAACAGGTTCTTTCCTATGTGGTCTTTTGAATACCATTTAATAAATTTACTGGAGAGACCATGTCTCTTGGTCTAGCTTTTAACACACAGAAAATGGTCACTCGATGGGGGTCTGGGCTTCTCTTGCATGGGCTACAATTGGAAGAGTTTGATGGTAGATGAATACAGGAAACTTTTCCACTTTTTTTGATTTTCCAGAAACACTCCAGAGATTAATGTTGCCTGTGATGACAGCAACCAGTATTAAGTTATCACCAGAAAAAAAAATCACAGGCATTTACACTTGGGGGTGTGGGTGAGGGTCTACCTCTGCCTTCAGGCATCTGGCCTGAAAAATGCAGACCAAGAAGTCAATCTTTAATGGAATTTTAGTCCTGATAACAGCACTATGTTTATGCCCTCCGTCACCCCTCTAAAACTGAAGCCTCAAAAGAAGGTTTTTTTAAACCCCTAATCCCCAGCACATATAAAGACTGACTTTTTTCACAGTATTAGTTGTCAAAATCAGCAGCTCTGCCTTGAGAATCTAACCTGTTGTGGAAAGGACAATTAAAGTTTCGAATTAATTAATAAATGGTTATCCAGTCTAACCTTCTATCCTGCTAGTTTTGCCACCAAAACCAGTGATGTTAAATAAAACAGCAAGGACCTCTGAGTAAGCAAACTTAACTGTTCTGCAGAAATTTAGCTCAAATGTTTCTGCAGCACTTTGCAGTATGAATATATGTCAAGACTAATGATTTTTTACAGAAGTTTTACTATATTTGTGTTGTTTTTCTTCTGTAAGGATCCTAAATGTTGAGACTTCATCCTAGGAAACACAGCCAAAGCATTTGGGTTTTTTTTTTAAGTTATGACATTTGTAAGTATTTCTTTTATTTAGCATTTAGGTTCTGTACCTTTTCTCCATATCACTCAACCCACCCAGTGGTTAAGACAATATTTGTAAAGATGAGGAGTAAAACTGATCAACTAATAATTTTACAGTATCTATATATCTAATCTATATCCATATCCATATCATCTGTATCTATCTATATCTATATCTATCTCTATCTATCTATATCTATATCTAATCTATATCTATCTATAGCTATATCTAATCTATATCTATCTATAGCTATAGCTATATCTCTATTTATGTATATCTATATCTAATCTATAGCTATAGCTATCTATTTATCTCATTATGGGTACACATAGTATACAATTTGTACATTGAATATTTTGTTAGAAGGAAAAACATGGTTAAGGAAGAAGCCTGCCTAGTTGTCTTGCTTTGTTGGCCTGTTACCGAGTTGGGGTTGGGAGAAATTACACTCCACTATGATTAAAACAACATGCACAAGGAAGAGAATTTTTTCTATTAAACAGTAGAATGGGGAATTTGTTAGAGATTTGCTGGCTTCTGAGAGGAAATAAAAGATCTTAATACCAGGGAGGGGATCCCGAGTCACCTTCAGAAGTAAAAGAGAAGATTTTTCCCAGAGAGAAGAAGGATCCCAACAGGAATTTATTACAATACATGAAGCCAATAAAATTGCTTAAAAAAAAAGATGAACATGGAAAAGGAAGTAGCAGTCAGACATGTTTTAATATCAAGTCTGTGTCATCCTGCAGGAACAAGTTGCTATTTTTTAAGATTTAATATGATGCAATCTCATAATTTACAAAAATTTACAAATGAGGATTAAGGCTCTGAATAATTCATCAATGTATTTCTGACAAATGTGGTACTTAGTGAAGTGTTCTCTCATGTTGACTGCATTGATGAATGAAGAACCCAGGGAAAATTATTATAATGGTCCACCTTTTTTTTAATTTCTAAACAAGCAGATAAATGTGGGTTTACATGATTCAGTTAAAAATTAAAAACATTCCAATGTACGTTCCTGATATTAATTAATCTACTTCGTACATACCTGATATTAATTAATCTACTTCATCTGCAGTTTATATAACATGTTAACCCTTCCAATTAGAAACTGTAGTTTTCTTGACATGCCTTCATCCTAGCTTTCACATCTGTCATGGCTTAAGAATGGTTCTCCCCTGTTGTGGTTCATTTTGGAGGGGGGCACCCTGGGGAGTCCCTGGAGAGCCTCCTAGGCTGTGAGTTGGCTGGTAGCAGCAGGCAGGCAAGGAGACTTCACACGACTTCTGTGGGTGCTGATTAGATGGGAGTTTATTTGGGATCCTATCTCCGGGAACAGCATGATTACAGAGGGAAAAGGGGGGAAGGGGGAGGGGGAAGGAGGGGGAGCCTAGGGGAGGGAAGGGACAAGAGCAGAGGAAGGCTAAGAGGGGGGGAAAGGCTAAGAGAGAGACTGGTCTCACTTGCACGGTTTAAGAGAGAATGAAAATGGGCGCGGAATAAGACTTGTGCCAATGGGATTACAGATACAGGATGGTTCAGGGCAGGACCACAGGCTTGGGATATACCATACATTTTGGAGGGGTGAGACAGAACATGCCATTTAAATAAGATGCAATACTACACTCCCCAATTTAGTGCTCCCACTGAGACTCTCCAAATCATGGGCTCCCCCTGTAGGTGGCTCGACAGAAGAACTGGAGGCACAAAAGATAAAACTCATGGGTTGAGATGAGAGCAATTTTCTGAAAACAGTGATCAGATGCAAAAGCAATGAGTGACATCAACAATATTAACAACAAAGTGTACAAGATAGGCAAACAATTCACATGTTATTGCTCTGAACCAGCATTATCCTGCCAGGGTAATGGAGGAGCCCCTTCACCCCTGTTCCCAGCAAGGCTGTGGTTTGGTACAGTATAACCTTTGTTAGGTTATTCTTTATTAAATTTTATAACCTTTATGACTATTATAACCTTTGCATAACCCATGCTGGCTACTACAAAAATTAACCCAGTCCTCCATAAAACAACATCTCAACATTCAAATGTTTACCATTCCTGCTTTCTCAGAGCTGCAGTGAGAAAATATTTACTGCCCAAGTAACCACCAGCAATCTTTGCTATTTCCTGCCATTCTGTTTGGGTTTTTTTTTTTTTGTCTAAAGGCACAGGAAGGCCGAGTGAGTTGCTTTCCTAAATATTTTGTTAGTTAGAAATTGACAAACACATCCAACCAGATTACTGCATACTTACAGAATCCCTTATATAATAATATTTCACATTTTCATTTTTCTGGCAGTATTTATCTCTTTTGCTATTCAACAGCAAAATAAATAAATCTCTGTAGAGCGATAATCCACAAGGAGTTTGATATGTGAAAATGTGACAAAGTGTCACTGCAGTTAAAGAAAATGTATCTTCAAATGTCAGTGATGTGTAAAGACTTAGGTTGACTCCATAGATGTTCATGTCCTTTCTCTGAACTTAATAACAAATGCTAGTTTCTGGACTTGAAAATAAATGCTTTCAAACTAATCTTCAAAATTATAATATTCAGTAATTTTACCTTCTTTAAATTTACCTTACAAAAAAAAAATGTAATAGTCATTAATATGATTTTTTTGTTTGTTTTAATTTCTTTTTTATTTAAGTAGAAATCTGTGATTGATTGCTGAAGTTTCTATATAATTGGAGTTAGGAAAGATATCATACAATCTTGCAACCACTGACACCAAGCTTGTTTTCCTATGGTACCTCAGCATAATACCTCATTGTGAAATAGGAAGATTAAATGTGGAGCAGGAAGGAGGATTGTTTCTGAAATAGCCAGAAGAACCAACAGTGCTGAGAATGGCTGTTCTTTGAGGGAAATATGAATTTAATTATTAATATAATTACTTGACTTGCTCCATAAGAAAAAAAAAATTCATTTAACCAGGACAGGAAGTCTTTTAACAGTGAAGATCCAGAAATAGTTTGAATCACTTCTCCAATTTTGAGAATCATATGAGTCATGCATAACAACTGAATATTTTCTTGTCTCCTTCCCTTACAAAAAGATAGAGATTTAGAACACTACTTAAAGCATTATACTCTTTTCCAGATTTGATCAGATTAGTTATTTCTCTAATTTTTTCTGGCATGTTGGAGTGATATAGATTCTGGTTGTGAGGGAAGGAGAAACATGAAAGCCACTTTATCACTCTGTTTCCCCATCCTAACTAGCATTTAACTTAAGGCATTAAAGGTTTTCTGCTCTTTGTTTCTCTGGGAGTTTGCTTATTGATTTCATAGAAGTGAAATTTAAGTTACTAACATAGGTGCTTTCAGTGTGTTTCAGTAATACATTTTGTCAGCTTTATTATCTCCTGGATCTTGTATTGTCACTTTAAATCCAAGTAATCTGTACCACAAGTGACATAAAACTTTGTTATATGAAGTCTGCCATTTTGAATTTATCATATAAACTGTTAATTCAGCTGGAACTGCTGAAGGGATGTAAAGCACATTTTGTGACCTTTGCTTCTCACCTTGGCCACTGCCCTGCACGACAGCTGCACATCCCCACAGCCTGTCTAGCTGAAACAGTTTATCTTCTGTTTGGGAGAAACTAAAATGCCACAAGGAGCCTTCCTCTGGGCATATGCAGGGCTACAACTGGGCCTCTGTTTTGTTCAGGCAAAGATGGAATGGCCACAGCTGCTCTGTTTTGTCTCCATACAGATATTTCTACTTTTTTCCCTAACAGGAATATAACCCACCAGAAAATAACCTTCAAAGAGTGTCACACACTGCAGCTAGATAGACTAAGTGAATCTTAATTTTTGGCCTGAATACATTGTAGTACTTTACAAACTTTAATGGGTACTTAAGGGAAAGATACCTGAAAAGAAATAAAGAAATATCTCTGTATGGATGAGAAGTTCCAATCTTCACTTATTTCTATGTATCCTAGAAAAAGTTAAAAGATAAATGGATTGCAGTTGTAGATTTGCAGGATTCAATGATGCAATAGGATAACCTAGGAACACTTTACCAGCCAGTACTACAAAATTAAAAAAAACACCTGAACATACATATGTTTTTATAGCTCTAAATTTTGGTACCTTACATTTTTTAATCTTATGTGTGTATATTACAGATCTCCTCAACATAAAATTTTATCAATATAATTCTTAGGAAAAAAAAAATCTTAATTCCCTCAGGAAAGTATATCTTTCTTGTGGTTTGGTTATTAATGTCTTTCTGAGAGAGCAAGCAAGGGTTAATGCAAAGTCAATTCACTTTGGCTTTGTCCTGAAGGTTTCAGAGGCAAGGAAGCAAACTGTACTCAAAGTGACAATGGGAATTTTAATTTCTTTGAACTATTCTGCAGTGATCATGTGTCAGGAAACAGATCCTATTCTGAGCTGTGAAGGAACAGACTGAAATAGAGAGATACAGTCTTTAGGCTAGAAAGCAAAGGACAAGGAAGTAGATGAAGGCAGAGTCTCTGAGGGGAGACAGGAAAGCTCAATTTCACTCCCTCCTGTTCTCAAATTTATGCACTTGGCTATGCATTGAAGTGAAGAGTCATTTCCACAAGGGATTGAGAGATGGTCCCATCTGCACTGGTTCTTAATCTGACTGTAGCATTTTTAATTTGTTATTTGAAAGGAATGGACACTATTTCATTAATTTTCATTTACAGAGCAAATAGAAAATTGAAACATTCCCATTGGTGAACAGTATGCAGTCTGTGCTTAAGATGATATTCCACACTAGATGAATTTAGTCTTGCTGAGAAACAAATTAAAATATTCCATTAAAGCACTGATATATAGACTGCAGAAATAGAGCAAGGACAGTGAAGTAAAATAATACAATAGAAACCAGCAGAAATCTATCCTTAGAATAATCAGTAGGTCTTGCATCTTAGGTCCGTACTGTGTTCTCTTTTATTTCAGTACCATTTTATTTGTATTAGGTTATTATTCATTATGTTGCCCAAGGATAACAGAAACCATATTTCATTGGTAGTACACAGTGAGGAAAAGTGTCCCTGCTATAATCTCCAGCAATAGAAAATACAAAGGGGAATCAGAAAAGTGCACTCCAAGATATAGATTAAAATAAAAGAGACTTCCTCATTATTCCATTTACTTATCTCCTCCTGTCCCCTTCCCCTTAAGTTTTTTATTCTGCTTGGATTTTTTTTTGTGAATACAGAGAAAGTCTGAAGTGAAAAAAACCCCATACCATTTCAAAGCATTTGTTGCCTTAAGTACTCAGAAGTCACCAAGATGTCTGTGGCACAGATAAATACTCATTGCTGAGCAACTGTTTAGGGAAAGATGCATTTTATTCAGAAAGCTCAGTCAGAACGTTCTCCTCTGAGTCTGAGAGTCAAATTCATCTACAAGAGAAAATTATGTATTCCAAACCAATAGACTGCTGCAATTTTAACATAATTGATGAGAATTATGTGCTACTTTACAGTTGGGTTTCTCTTGCTTTTCACTTAAAAAAAAATAAAATCCTTCTTTAAGAAGAAGCCGAGAAAAAAAAACCTTAGTACATTTTGAAAAGATATTCAATAGTAAAGCTTGGAAAAATACATTAGCTATTACAGCTACCTAATAGCCTGAAATCTGCTCTACCATCTACAAACACTTTACACTATCATTTTGAGGTCTTTACTGGTTTTCACTGAGATTTGTGGGAATATTACTAAACACCTTTAACAGTTTAACAGTACAAAAAATTTTTTTAAATGCTTACAGAAAAAAAGGGGCTTTTTATTGCATTAATATTTTTTCTTGAGGACAGCATCAAAGTCCAGGTATTTTACAGTAACCTGGCAGAGTTTTGGTTCCCCATACAAAGGGCTGGTATGATCCAATGGCCCTCTACTGACACTACAAGGAATGGCAATGGAAATTACATTTCTAAGGGATTATTTCTTAGATTTGTGAAGGTTTATTACATTTTGTGTGGTTGTACTGAGCTTTTTGTTTACTTGTTGTGATGACAATGTCAGAAATACTTGATAGTGGTCAGGTTCAAGTGGGAATGCCCGAGTATCTCCCCTGGGGCAAGGAGTTTCACATTGAATAGTGTAATGATGTGGACCACAGAATGCTTCAGGAATCTTTGATGGTTTAAGATTTTACAGCTGCCTCTCCTGCCAGTGACGTTTAGTCAATTATGGCCCATGAGAAGGGGGTGAATAGGCCATGGTGAAAGTCACAGTGTTTTCCCAGAGGGGAGTTTTCACAGCTGAGACATTTGTGCAAGGACTTAGGCATGATAAAAAGAATTACCCCATCTCCCAGGATCTGACGTAGTCTCTTCCCTTCTCTTGTTCAGCACCAAGCTGTAGCCTGAGGTTATGGCTGTGCAACTGAGAGCAGAGCACACCATCAGCTTGCACCTTCATTGTTTGAACCATCAGCATTCCAGTCTCTCACAGGTCTCTCATCAGTCCTCCCTACACTTTCATAGCTTCCCCTGGGATCAAAATTGGCATCACTACAATAGTAATGAAAGGAGGTGAAGAGTTTACTATTGTTTATCACTGTAACAGAAAGGCTTAGGTTTATATTAATCTCTTGCTCCTAGAACAAGGAGCAAGAACTTGTGATTTGTGTGGCTCTGAATTGCTCTGTTTGCCTTGTTGACCTTTTTGAATTGAAGTTTTATGGAACTCAGCTGTTTGCCCTGTAAAGACTTGCAGAGATCAGCTTTATGTATTACTCTCTTTTTTTGGGTAATTGTGTGACCCAGTCAAAGAAAATACTGTTGCAGAAACAAAGGCTTTAATAATCATAATGTTAAGGAGGTTTTGAAATACAGTAACAAACATTCTAAACTTAAAGTTTTGAATATTTTGCTTTCACTTCATTTTAACATCTACATTGCCATGGTACTATGGGTTGGCTTGAAATCAAGAATTCCATTTCCAAAAGAAATTATTGCATTCAAAATTTTGGAGTTGTGCTACATGTGAAAGGCACTTTGCAAATCAATACCATGGACTGTTAATAACACAAAATTTTCAGTGCTTAGCTGGCATAGAAGACAATGAATTCTGTCTCTCTTTTGCATGACTTGGAAGAGGCATTATAGGGCAAATGAGGGCTTAGCAGGAGTTCCAAGAGCCTTTTGACTTCTTTAACCTAAACCCAACACTTATTGACTGAATCTATGCAGCTTCTTTAATCCCAGTTTTGCAGATTCTCTACTTTCTCGTGGTGCTTCTATCCCAGGTGCTTCTGGTCAGCCTGATAAGAAACTAAATCTGGTAGATGGGCTCCTAAAGTGAGAGACACTGACACAGAAGCTGCGGTGCCTGTACGGAGCTGTAGGTGCAAACTCCTATATTTGCATTAGCCTTTTTTTTGCCTGTGATAGAGCCAAACCATAACCATACAGATGGCAGCTGCCCCTGATTCAGAATCACTCCCATGAAGCCTGAATGACAGCTGAGGGAAAATTTACCCAGCTGGTGTGAAATGCACCCTACCCCTGAATCAGAAAGATTTTCCTTGACTTTTGGGTTCCTTCCCATCCTGGGTGTGAATATTAATGGATGAATGGCTCTCTAGTCAAAGTACTAGTTCTGTCTGGGAAACTTCTACAAAAATACAAAAGAAAAATATCATTTCATGATGAAATCATATGAATATTTGGCTTCTGTTGCCAAACACTGAGCTTAATAAGAAAACAAAATACAACAAAACAAAACAAACAACAATAAAAAAATGTTTAGGCTTTTATTTAATGCTATGTTTTAAATTTACCTAAAGCATGGAAAACAAGGCTGCGACTATACATTATTTTTGATAAATATATTTTTTAAAAGAAGCTTTTATATCTAACAATTTGGCTTCTGTTGCCAAACACTGAGCTTAATAAGAAAACAAAATACCAACAAAACAAAACAAACAACAAAAAAAAATGTTTAGGCTTTTATTTAATACTATATTTTTAAATTTACCTAAAGCATGGAAAATGAGGCTGCGACTATATATTATTTTTGATAAATATATTTTTGAAAAGAAGCTTTTATATCTAACAGTTGCAAAATTTGTTCCTTTTTCTTGATTTGCATTTCATTTGTTTGGGAACAAAAAGAAATAATTTGTATATGAATGAGATGAAAACTTAAATATTGTACTTTCACTAGGGGGCAGAAAATACCCAAGATTTTCATCTACAGAATCATATTTGAGTTCAATTGATATAAAGTTTCTAAAACAGCTGTACTCTGAGCTGTCTAACCTCTGAATCATCATACACTAAGCAA
The DNA here is from genome assembly GCF_014805655.1 of Passer montanus. Lineage (NCBI taxonomy): Eukaryota > Metazoa > Chordata > Aves > Passeriformes > Passeridae > Passer > Passer montanus. The sequence continues at coordinate 9,542,394 of NW_024367708.1, read as the reverse complement.
ATCAATAAAATTCTATGGTAGTCACTCTTCAAGGAGAGAACACTGTGATGGAAATGCCTTCACTTAGACAGTCATGTACTGAAGCTGTACACCAGTGAGTAATAATGCTTTCCAAGGAAGTCACCATGAAAAACTAAATCATTCCTCTTCTGTTCTACCAGGAGCGAGACAAAAAAGGGGGGGAGAGAAGGAGAAAGATGAAAATTCAAACCTTCACCTTCAAAAATTACTTTAAAATGTTATTATTTGCATTTTAATATGTGTGATCAAATCTTCAAACTTATTTGCATTTATAGATAAATAGTTTTGATGCAGTTCTACACTTCATGAACATTACTGGCAAAATTTACATGCATTTTTATTATATCTGAAAGAGCTGTTTCCATTAAAATCTTTCACAAAGTTTATACTAGCTAACATATTTATAACCCTCTGTATCAATCACAAAAAGTATTGATATTTACATACTAATTTCACTGCATGATAGAATGAAATATGCTGTATATGAAGATAATAAGATTATACTACAATCTAATGAAATACACAAAACCAAGGTGTTGCATACTGAATTTTATTTTCTGGCTAATGGCGTCTTTTATAGTTTTACTGAAGCCCTTCCTTATACAGCTTTAATTTCTAAGACAGTAAAAGACAGAAAAATAAATCATACTGTGTTCCAATTCCCAACTGAAATGTTAAGTCTGCTGAGAACCTGCATAACCAGAAACTCTTAATAAGTTCACCTATGTTTTGTGGAATCAGAATAGCCCAATGCAGGATGATCTTCACTTTAGAATCATTGTGGGTCTTCTGTGACATATTGTTGGAATACATTGATGTACTTGAAAAATTCCCGAGGCAGACATATTAATTCCTTGGTCCAGAACTTCAAAAAGTATTTCAAAAAACCTAAATACCTGTAAATGTATCAGTATAAATAGTGCACACAGGTATAGAGCTGAAGGAAAAGCTATTCTTTTGAAATTTTAGATTGTTCCCTGTAACTGTTCTTGAGGAAATAAGCAAATCCCATCTACTAACACTATTCCCCATGCAAACCTTAAAACAAGCTTTTGTTTAGTTTTGCAAAGAGCTTCATATTGGGGGAAGTAAGTCATAATTTTGCTCAACTTGGCATGTCTGTCAGTCTTCAATGGCAAATTATCTGCTACATGAATAAATTAAAGAATCCATGGAATTTGCAACAAGTGAGAACACAATTGAATTATTTTTTCTTTTTTTGCAGTTATTCTCTTATGTGAGTCACACGTTCCTGAAAATAAGGCTTGTGGTAGATGTAACAGTTGTTCAGTGAAGACCCCAAAATGAAAAATGCCAGATTCATCTTTCTGACTTTAAAAGCATGACATGCAAATCATTTCACATAACTTGTATCTCCAAGATTTAGATGTCTATATTTAAGTAAGTCAACATAGCTCCCTTTTGAGGCAACAGAGCTACGCTGATTTGCAAGTGACATATTATTGTCTTTGATCAATTTTGGCATTCAAGTTAACTACAGGAATTTCATATGAACGTCTATACGAAGTAGGATGAGCTATAACTTATGTAAACACCAAACACGGAAGAGTTCCAAGTTGTAGTCTTAGTCACTCTACCTGGAGAAGAGCAAAGAACAAAGATCTGTGCCTTCAGGGAGAGGTATCATTTGATACATGATGTAGTATGCATATAAGATTAGATGAGTTGCCCTCAGGAAGTGTCTATTTCTCTCTGTAAAAGGTAATTTGGTTTGGTTTTGATGATCTGATTTTAATGTTATATTAAATTGATACAATCTACTGATTCTGTAGTTATTACTAGTCTGAAAAAGCAGTGGTGCAATGACAATAATGTCTTGAAGGTCCTTCTAAATGTAGCTTTGTCAACAATCCTTGTGATATCCGGATACATATTTATTTAAGAAAGCAAACAGATGGCTTAAAAAATGTAATTAAGTAAAAGTTTCTCATCTGATCTTGTCTAAACCAAACTGTGCAGAAAATCAACAACAGCGCTTGCTTCTTGGAACACACAAAATAAGCACTGTTGCTATCTTTTTTTCTGTTTTTCCTTCTGTGCTTTGTTTGATGAGACCAGTAGTCATTGCTATATGCCCTGAATAAATATTTTACCTCCCTTTTTATAGATTTCTGTAACACACCTTCTATTAACTGCCTGTTATCGGCCAAGCTCACCAGTATTTCTCCTTTTTATTTCATTTTTATGTGCTGTCAAGCTGCCATTGCCTTATTCAACATGAGCCTTTGTACTGGGTCTTGCTTTGAGACAACAAATTTTATTCATAAGCAGCCATATGAGCCTGCAGTTTAGATTTGTGACTACACCAGTGTTGATAAGAAATCAGTCTTTTAGTTATTGCTGAACACTGCACAACATCAAAGACTTTGTTGTTCTTCACTCTACCCACCAACAAGGAGGCCAGGAGTGGGCAAGTGGCTGGGAAGGAGCACAGCCAAATGGCTGACCCAGCTGACCAAAGGAATATTCTCTACTGTATGGTGTCATGCTCAGCAATAAAAATGTGGATGGGCTGGCCAGGAGCATTTCCCAGCCAGGCTTTACTCCAAGACTGGCCTAGCAATGATCTGCTCATAGGAGGTTGTGACAGACTGATTTTGTTTTACCTGTTTGGGACTTTTTTTTTTCCTTTCCCTCCATTTATTAAACTGAATTTATCTTGATCTACATGAGTTTTCTTGCTTTTGTTGTTCCCATTCTGTCCAGCATCCTATTAAGAGGAATGTGACTAAGTGAGCAGTTGGTGGGCACTTAATTGCTAGCTAGAGTCAACCCATTTCTAGATGATAAAAAAAAAAAAATCAGGAAGCATAAATATTGCATGGAAGAAACTTGCATCTTTCTCTCTCCTCATCTCTTTCTCTCTCTCTCTCTCTCTCTCTCTCTCTCTCTCTTTCTGTTCTCTGTTCACCTCTCCCCACAAAATGTTTTCCACTGTTAGTAACTGTCCTGAAGAAAACTATTCAAGAGCTTATCAACTTTTATCAACAGCAGATAAACAAAATAACAAAGTTTCGCATAAAGTTTATGGACAGAAAGGGTTGCCTTATTAATTTTAGTGTTCTAGTTTCAACACTGCATAAAAGTTTACTTCAAAACATTCAGTTTCAGAGCTTGTATGTTTCACTCTATTCAGCAGCAATTTAACCAATTGAGAGATAATAACAGTAAGAAAATAATATGCTACCTCTTTTCTGGTTGCTATCAAGTCCTCAAAATTTTTACTAGAAAAAAAGTCTAACTAGCTCCTCAAAGTGAATTTGTTTACTTCACTGGTTTAAGTCAGCATCTTCTTTAAATTATTATGGTAAATATACATTGCAAGAAACTATGCCACATAATTTCAAACTAAAATATGATAGTGTGTAATAATAAAAGTGATCTCTATTGTGCATTTTTCTGTACAGATTTGTCTAACAATATAGCTCAATCATACATAATAGTATGCATGCATATTTTGACAGGAACCTATGTTTGAGGTGAATCTTTCTTGAATGTACAACCTCACACATTCTGAAAGGCTTAAAACTCAGTATGTTATGGAAGGGTTGAATAAAAGCTATGACATTTCTTTCTCTTTAGAAAAATGGAATGTTATAGGGAAGCATAAAACATAAATAAAAATAACAATAACAACTATAAAAACTAATAGTAATAGTAACAGTAATAAAGACATAATGATCACCATCTAGAGGAAATTAACTGATAAAAAAGTTTAATTTACATTGCCAATTTGATACTATAATTATAATTGAGCAATTTGGCATTTTTAAGTGTAATTGCACAGTAAAACTTTGGGTTAATTTCAGCTTTTGATAGGTCATATTTCAACCTATGATTACAGTTCTAAGGAGATAGGTTTAGCTCATTTACAACAAACCATAGTGAGATTTTTACTGTAGCAATATATTTGGGCACGCTGTAACTAAAGTCTCAAATATCTGTCATTTTCATGTGGCATGAGCTGAGGTGTATTGAAGATGAACATTCTGGGATGGCTTCAATAGTTTTCTTTTTTTTTGAAATTACCACTATTTCAATGAAGTGAGATTCTCTGTGTTACTCTTTAGCTTCTTACCATTCTTACCTCTTATCCGTGACCTCTGCCATGTCATCTCAGCAAGTATCTAAAGTATTCAGCAAGTATCTACGTATTTAGCTAAAGCCTCTTCTCCTTCAGTCTATGCACTAATCCAACCAATTTAGATCCATGAAAACCCATATGCCCTTGGGAGAAACTTTTCAGAGATGGCAACTATACACGCTTATTTATCAGTTCCTATTTCATTCTAAACCTGACTTTATAAACTGTACTTTCGTAGAAGGTTGAGAATATTGTGCAGTTAAAGAAGAGGTGGCCTAAATTAATTTATGTTATGCTTCGCTCTAGAATAGTCACAGCATTTCCTGAAAATAAAGAGGAAAATGGTCAGAAATTTATGTGTTTAGAATAAGATAATCCATGCCTAAATGCCTACTCATAAAGCAAACTAAAACAAGACTACTTCAGCAATTAAGAGTGAAAATTCAACAGAGATTATCTAATTATCAACTGAAATTATCTTCCCATTGAATAGAGAGAAACCGAAGAAAATTCAAGTATTTGTACTAGTAAAACTCTAATGTCTTCAATTTTAGTGAAAGCAACTCTTGGAAGATAATGAGCTAAATAAATCTCAAATTTTTAACAACTGGAGCAGAGAAATAATAGGATTAGCATTAAAGCCTTTATAGCCAACATACTGAGCAATTTTATACTTCATTTCACTTATTACTCAACCAGCTTCCTACAATTTTCTTTATTCTTTTGCCCTAAAAAGGACCATATCTGAGACATAAAGCAGGCCATGTATTTACATAAGAAAACATAATTTTGTCACAGAGGACTCTTATGTTTATCCTCCACTGTCACCAGTTCACTGAAAAGATGTGAGAGGCAAATGACCTTGTTTTGGTTGTATGTGTGTTCATTTGGTTGTGTGTGTATTTTTTTCCTGCAGTATGAATAAAACCCGCTGACTGCATTTAAGAATGAAGTCATCAGGTCTTTGAAAACCCTTGCAATGCACTTCTTAGTAGTGGATGGTATTATAGATACATCAAATATAATGCTCTATATTCAATTAACAGATCAAACAGTACTCAAAATAGCAACCTAAATCTCTCAAGAGATAATCAGAGCAGTCAGCATTGCTCTGTGAGTCAACAGAGTGTTTTTTATGCAGAAGGGTAATTCTTTGTGCAGATGATGAAGGTAAGAGCCTCTGCAGGGAGTCAAAAAGCTGCCAGAAACCTCAACAGAAATGAAGAATGCTGTTTTGGCATCTTTTCATAAAGATAACCTTTTTATGCAGATAGAAAACTGTACGTATTGAAAAAACTAAATCTGCAGACCTATTTTTCTTTCTTACACAGAACAAATAGCAATTTGTTATTTTTTATTATATCTCCTACTTAACGCACAATTTGAAAAACATTCAGACAATGCAATGGTAAGATATATTATAAGAACTTTCTGTTCTAGGAAATGAAAATGTCTTGAATACTTTCTTGAACATTTCTAAATTTTTAGACAAGGCCTTTTTTATCTGTGTTTATACAACAAACTTTTGATCATCTATTTTACACCAGGAGGTGCTGGGACTTTATGATAACACAAAGAAAGACACCTAGACTTTGTAAAGTCTCACCTCAAATGGTATTTATTAGAGCTAGCATTATGAAGGAAGAGAGAATAATATAAACATTTATCTCTTTCAGTGGTGAGAACCTTGAGAAATGCGTCATTGAACATCTCCAATCCACAGGCAGCACACCATGATGACCCCATTTGTGGAGAGCGTTACTTCCTTTTGGTTCTTCAAGCTGTCACAGAATATTCATCCAATTTTTATTCCAATTTTTCTTCCAATTTTTTTCCAATTTTTCTTCCATTTTTTCCTTCCAACACTATTCCTCATTTCTACTATCAAACAGAAAGGATGTTTGCATGAGAACTTCTTGCTACGCAATCAGGTAAAGACAAGGCCACAGAGGCAACATAATTGTGCTGCCTGCAGCTCCTCTGTTACTGGCCAATTGATTTTTTTTTTTTCTGCAGACAAGGGATTTGCTCAGCACAATAAGGTCCTGAAGGTCAGGCTGTACATCCAGCTCAGCACAGCAAAGGACAACACAAGCCCAGGCCTGTCATATGGGTCATGAACCCTTTGATGTAAAACCATCTTCCAGCGAGGACCACTGCAACAGCTCCCTTGAACACAAGTTTTACCTCCATCTTATGGAAGAAATTCTGGGTGATTTTTGTTTTATTTTGTCTTGAAGAGAATTACACTTTTATGGAAGATTGTGTTTTTTACTCAGCCAACAGTGTGTCCAAATCTCATTATTTGATAGTGTGTGTGTTGAAATAAAAGTCATCTCATCTAGTCCTAATCAAAAAGCTGAAAGTTTTGTCCTTGCCTTACCTCTAGGGACAGTAAAAAGGGATAGTCACCCACACAGCATCCTCAGATGGCTTATGTAGAGCAAGTAACCTTTGGAATCTTCTTAATTCTCATTAATTTATAAGGGACATTAAAATAATTTTGATGATGCATTGAACTTTTAATTAGTTGAAATTAGATGAGATGAATACCAACACAATTCTGTAGGTTGGTTACTGCACACAGATTTTTGTGTTTCATTTATTCAAAACTGTAAAGAGCCTTTCTCTATCCAGACTGTATTAAGCTTTAAAGAATTGAAAGATATTCAGATTACAACAGTGGAATTGAATAATTTAATGTGGCTGGTGAAGGGTTTTCATATGCCATCACCTTTGTATAATTTTCAGTGTTGAAGTTAGCTGTGACAAGAAGTTATTTATATTGAGGTTTTATTATCCTTTGAATTAAAAAAATCTACTTTTTCCAGGGGGAGACTGGAACAATATGAAATCCACAGAACAATGGGAAGAGAACATAGGAGTAGAGTAGCTGCCTTATTATGAGTATCAAGTAAGGATATGCACTTTTATGGCAAACAAACTGGTGCATTACTTGACAGTATAAGCAAGCTACAATTATTCATAAAAATACAGAACTAAAATTAATGATACTATGGAAATTATTTTTTTCTTTTATAAACATTGCAACATTATAACTAAAACAAACACCTTTTAAAGCCTTTATCTGAAAATGCTAAATAAATATAAGCTTTATTAAAATTTGTTTTGGTTTATATAGTTATATAAAGGAGTGATTAACAACTGATTAATTGGACTGTCTGTTTAACTTATGTTTAGACCAAATGACCCTGTACACACAGTTTGGAAAAGTTTCTGGTTTTTTACACATAATAGCTTTACAAAACTACCTGAGATATAGATTAGAGACTGGTGGTATAGCTCATTGATTCTGAAACTAACTCAATTTACAGCAGTTGGGAATGGGACCAAGTAGGAATGTTCTCACTCTGAGATATTAAGGTTTGTTTCTTTTTTTAATCAGTCAGTAGAGAAGGACATGTTAATCTTCCTTTCTGTGTAGAAAGAGCAACTACTGGACTGCACTCATACCAGATAAAAAGCAAGATATGCTTTACTAAACCAATTTTATGGTGAAGTGTATCTTGTTTATCACTGGAATGCACCTCCAAGAGAAAAAAGAAAACTGCATTACTCTTATTGAATCCCTCAATTAAAAGTCTTTAATCAGCTTTTAATTTGGGTTCCACTTAGTTTGTAAATGGACTTTTTTTTACTGAATTAAGTCTTCTGCAAAAAGTAGTAATAACTTTCTTGTGCATACTTGGGTACTGCCTGACTCGTACTTTTTTACTTAATTTCAAAAGTTATGTAACAATTTAAGTCAACAAGATTACCAAGTTTCAGCAGTATACAAAAATTGATGTCTGGGAGCTGTGAGAATCACCACAGTCCTAGGAAGAAGACATAGAAAACATGTTCATGAAACAGAGATAAGAGACACCCGTGAGAGACTTCTTCAGGACAAAAGGTCATATATGCTATGTATGGGGTTAAGAACTTATGTCCTGGTAATGCTTCTGAAATCTAAAAATAATGCAAGAAATAGTTACAGTTAAAATTTCAATAACAGTAAATCTCACTCAGTAAAAGCTTTTAGCATGAAGAGAGAGAATACTGACTCAATACAAGCAGTTAATAAATATCAGCTTCCTATTATGTATTCCTGTCTTCTGCTGTTATGTTACGCTTTCCTCTCACTGGGTACTAAGGTCAAGAGCATCAGTCTTCTTAGTTGAAAGTTGGGGGGCTACAACAACCCATCAGTGTCCTGAGCTTTTTGCCAAAAGACATGTATTGTTAATGGTGGGGAGTTCTGCCTTGGGCTTCAAGTTTTCTGTTCTCTACTTTTTTCTCTGAAGTTAGTTTTAGGTGGCTCACACAGGCACAGTCCTGCATTGATCAGCTTTTGACCACTGTGTTCTATTTTCATGAGCTGGAACTTCTGATGTCATCCTCTATGCACACTCTTCAACACCACATTTAATGCTGTTGTCACCACCAGCATTTCCCCTCACATAGAATGGCTATCTGTTACTGCTATATAATCTGAAGCAGATTTAGGCATAGTTACCAGATTGTGAGACAATTACCAACACAGGGAAAGCAAGGTAACATCAGCTCAGGACAAGGCAAGTGCAAGCAAGTCCTGAGAGACAGCACTGCCAGGTCAATTCAAAGCCTGAGGCTTTTTACAAGTAATGACAAAACATCATATTTGCTTGGCTACAGAAAGGCTCCCTTCGGCAATCCTGCTGTGCTGTGTACTATCTAAGCATGAAATTGGATTCCAGGGCAACCAGAAAATTTGGCCTTGTTGACCTTTGTTGCCCTTACTTCCTTCTGCAGCTAAAAAGAGTTAACAGCCTTTGTGGTAGCATAACCCAGTTTCATGACCTAATCCTTCAAAGAAACTTCTCAGCAACTGCAAAAGTTATTGCAATATTTTAAAATAGTTAAGAAATCTTGCATAAAAATAATAGTTATTCAAATACTGCATTGCAGGCATGCTTAAGTAACCAGGCAATATTTGTCACTTAAAATATTTATAACTATGAGCCTAAAGCATGTCAAAATGAATAATTTCTTTTCAGTTAATCATCAGTTAGACAAAATGAAAAACATATTGTCAGTATTTGTTTATCAACTACCAAAAGACACATTTCAGACTGTCTAAAGTAGTATAAGATTCATTGGACAAACTCTGAATATAAAACTGTTTAGGTGTCTTTTCTGTCCTGCTTTGTAAGAGGAAAACTTATTGTAAAAGGGAGTTGCACATATTGAATATATATGCAGTTGTAATGAAATTTTAATGGAAAAATTAGATTAATTTTGGGTTTGAGCTGTTTTGATACCATGTAAAGTATTTATTTTAGCAAAATTTGTTTATCACTGAATCATTAAATGGTCTATGCCTTTACTATGGCTCCCAGTTTTCTGAACCCAAAATTTACAAATACCTAAGTACAGGCTATAAATCTTTCAGTTTGGGCCTAGATATAAATACTTTTATATACACTTGGCCACAGTTTTACAAACCAATCTTTCACACATGAAAACAGCAAACCTTTCAGTGACCATGGACATTCCCTTTATTGTTTCTGTTTGTTTTCTTTGGTTTGGTTTAGTTTAGTTTGGTTTAAACCAACTTTCCATATTAAAAGTTAATTGTTTTTCAGCCACTTGTGGAAGAACTGAGCTTTCTATAACCAGATATCCCTGGCAGCTCCTGGCAACACATATATGAGTATTTGTCAAATGTTCTTGAATCATTTGTAACTAATATTTCTGAAAGTAATTGTGAAGAGTCAGCATTTAGCAGCTGCTTTCATTTCAGTCATGGTGCCACACAGGCTAAGAGCTTTATTGCTTCACAAATCTCAGTTTTCTCTTAATAGTATTACTGTAAAACTGAAAAATTTAATCAAGAATTCATAGCTAATGTTCAGTGTATATGGGCAAACATATAATCCATTGCAAATATATTTGAGATTGCTGTCCTTAACAATTCACAACTAATCAACCATCTTCTGATTTGGTCTCTTAGAAATATCTCTAGGGATTTAATGACTTACATTTGCAAAGGTATTTCATTGGCAATAATCTATATCATCCTAAAGTTAATTATTCAGGAAAAAGTAATCACTTAGAACTGCTAAGTAAAAGAATAGCTATGCTATAAATATTGGGAGGAAAAGAAAGAAAATTAAATGTTTGAAAGAGAAGGTTTTGAAAATTTGGTTGAGAAAATGTATTGTTCCACTGAGATACAGTAAAATACTTCTAGCTATTTTTTTAAGAAATTGTTTCAAAAGCTAGAGTAATTTTTTTAACATCTGTAAAATATCTTATTTTGAGTTTTTACTGGTTCAAGTAATACCATAGTATCATATACTTACCTTGTGAGTTAACAAGGAAAGAGTAAGAATCAATCAGTTGATCATTCACATATTAGTCAAACCAGCAAAAATAGTCATAAGTGACATAGAGGTACATAAAATATATATTCTTCAAATATCCTGTGAATATCTTAATTTAAATCTTATGTTCTTTCCACGTCTTCTTTTAACAGCTGCAGTGACATTTTGCTCTCACACACCTTAAGAAGCTTGATACAGAGATAATGTATTGTACTTAAGCCTCTGTAATGGTGAAGTGATGTTCAAGCTGCAGCAATCCTTCTAGTACCACTGGTGCCAATTACCTTTCCATCCACCCTCAATAGTTTTTTAAATTTATTTTTGTGTTTGAACATTTCACCTCTAATATCTTCAATTTTCAACTGAACATATTAATGGCTGTGGAACCATTTTTCAACGTTGGCATAACTGTCATTATTTGCTATGAAAGAGGTTGTTGAACAAAAAAAATCCAATTCATCCTAATATTAAAATTTATGTACAGGATTCATTTAGAAATAAAGATATGAAAAGTGTTTTGTAATGTAAAAAAATAGATGCAATATAGGCTTCATTCCATCTGAGAAAAGACCTTTGTGTCTTTGCATATGCATGCATGTGTATCATCTTTTGTTACACAAAAAACTAATTTTCTGCAAAATGAGTATAAGCATGGCTTTAAACTGGATGTGAGGACTGACTATATAAGTGTCTTCTGATGTAAATTTCCTTTCAGAACTAGAGGTGAAATGCATTATTCAAAATAGTCTTATCAGTTTTGCAAAGACATATTTTGAGAAAGATGTTTATATGAAGCATCTGTTTAAGCAGATTAGCTATTTGGAAACCTTTTCTAATGGAAAGAATTATATTTGTGTTCACCATTTAAGCTACATTTTTACTTAGAGAATTATTGATTTATATTAAGTGTTTATGGATTTAAATTAGTAACTGGATGGACCGGTTTAGAAATCCCCAAAATCTTCATTATGTATTTTTCAGTATTTAAAAAATATATTTAATAAATAAGAATGCAGTTGCTGTACTTTTTGAACATACTTCTCTTTTTAGAAATGTCTCTTAACAGTTTGAATATAAAATAATTTTGACATATTTCTTTGCCAATATATGATGTATTTTATTTGTTAAATCCCTTCAGTGACATCTGCCAAAAGACTCTTGAAGGATACAGGATAAGTTCTATATCTTTAAATTAGCCTGAGACTATTGTGAAGGAGAATGTTACCTGTATTCTTTTCCTCCCCTCCAAGGGCAGTTTTGTCTGTCATATTGTCTTTGTCTTCCTTTGTACCTTTGTATAGGGCTGGGAAGATAATTCCTGCCATGTGAATCACAATTTTTTATAGTATCTATGTAGTTATAGTGCAGTATTGGGCCTTATATATTAAAGACTTTCAAATGCTTTTTTTTTTAAATTTAGCTTTCACATTGTCATAAATATTAGGTTCATTTTATTCAATGAATAAAATTAATTGATGTTACAAAGCAAGTTCAGACCCAGGGAAAATAAATGACATAATTGTTGCAAACACTGTCATCTCTGTACAGTATTCAAATAGGAATGCTGTACATGTACCTAGTACATATGGTACTATTCCTAAAAACTTGAGTCACGATTTTCAGAACATGGAAATAAGTAGAGTTATTTCACAGATGTTTTATCATTGGACAGTGTATGTTAAGGACCTTACTGTTTGTTTACTTCTCTCTCGCTCTCTCTTTTTATATATATATACAGAGAGAGAGAGAGAGAGAAATATATATATCAAAATAGGAGTGTAGAATATAGTGCCACATTATAACAAGTCTTCACATAGTTTCACATTATTTTTCTCATGGTATTATCTTCCTAATTAAAAATTCTTTAAAGAATATTTTTAAATTTACTTCTTTGAATTATGTGTGGCTTCATTTGCACTTAGACAAAACTTCAGATTATTTTAGATAAATAATAATTTTTAATTAGACTGTATCACATTTTTAAAAACTAATTCTATGATGCTTATTTAATTTCATTAGTCTACAATTTTTAGCAACTTTTACTATCACCTCAGAAAAAGTTAGTAATAACCATTTAATTGTGCATTTTTGTTGACATTAAATAAATGTCCAAATTTCATATTTAACAGTGGGTAGTGTCTGTTTAGCAAGCCTTGTATAAACAGCAATGGAAATCTCACATCTGCAGGCATTTGTTTTCATGGGGAGAAATAACCACTTCAGCACATCCTGCAAAGGCAATGTGTCTGAATACAGTTAACCCAGCTGATTTCTGAAGAATGTAAAAGATAATTTATTGACTTACATGCTGAACAAACAAATAGGATGATGTGTGCCCCTAGATTTACTGATCCCAAACCTGGCCAGAGCTGTGAAATTTAATGGCAGACTTGGCTGTTGTGATTGCTAGAGTATTGGAGACAGTGTACCCTGAGTGAGTGACAAGTAGAAGGGTAACAGAATTAGAGAGACATTCTTCAAGAGAGCACTTTTGGGCTTGTCAAGGGATCTGCTAGGAAAGATTCAATGGGAAATTCCTCTGAGGGGCAAAGGAGCCCAGGACAGATAGTTGATCTTCAGGAAACAAGATTCTCAGAGTGCAAAAGCAACCTGTTCCTTGCAGAAGGTCAGGTAAATACGGCAGAAAGCCAGCAAGGTCTGGACAGGGACTGCCTGGCTGAGCTTAAACGCAAAAATGAATCATACAGAAGGTAGAAGGGATGGTGGAAATAAAGGGACATTGCCCAAGTGTGAAGTGTGGAATTAGGAAAGCCAAAACTCAGTTGCAGATGAAATTAACAAGCAAAAAGAAAGAGCAAAGCCCGGGGTTTCTCTAAGTACATTGCCAAAGAAAAAAGGTTCAAGAAAAACCTCAACATGTTTCCCAGTAAGGTAGGGCACCCAGTAACATAGGACTTGGAGATGGATGGTATACTTCAAGTTTCCGTTTTTCAGGGGCCAGAGGGGATGTGCATGAAATTGCTGAGTGTTTGGAATCTACAAGCACCACCAGCTCTCGCTGTTCTTGTCCAGCTTCCCTAAGTATCCCTCCACCACTGACCAATGCCCAGAAACCCCTTTCAGCCACTGCTTGGGCCACCAGCCTCTCCTCCAGCAACACTGCAGGAGGATCAGTCTTTAGATCATCCACAACACTGTCACTCACATCCCAGCTGTCCCTATCCCCAGTTGCCTGATACCTGGACCTATATTCTACTTAACCTCCATGCCATTAAAGATATTTCTTCCTTGTTAGTGATAGTTTAAACATTATAGTATTTTATTCTGTATGCCCATTTCTCATATGTATTCAAAATTATGTTGAATCATTACAGGGTTAAAACTAAAACACTGATTCTTCAAAGATTTGTATACATACTTGACTGTCATCAGTTCCATTGACTTCACTATTTAACTTCAAACTGGTGTTTTTCATTTTTGGTAAAGTTAATCATGTGTATACCCATGATGCTTTGAGTTCTACAGTCTTCTGTTTTATTTTTTTTCAATACTTGAACTGTATGTGGATCTGCTAAAATTAATATTGATTTGGGCTATATATATATTTAAATACATATATATTTGGAACAATTCCAAAAATATTTTCTGCATTGTTTTTTATTAACTTCAGTAAAACCATAAAGTTCCATATTAGTAGAAAATATACGTATTCTGCAAATGTAAAAGAAGACAAAATGTGGGTTTTCACAGAGCTGATTGAGTTTTCTGGCCCAAGATTTTTATATGTAAACAAATGGTGAGGGGCACAGAAATTACTAAGGATATCCACCACAAAATCTTCAAGAGTAAGGTCAAACAGCACCATTAAATCATCAGTCTTAGCCCTTTTCCAATTACAAAACTCTAAACTTTACCAAGTTTTATTGAGCTCTTCTGAGCTCAATAACTTTTATTTGAGTAGACAATAACTTGTGTTTGGCTGAAGTATATCTCCTAGAAAGGCAACCATTCTTTATTTAAAGGTTTCCACAGGCAGAGAAATCTACTTCATCCTTCGGTAGCTTGTTTCAGTGATTAATTGCCCTTGCAGCTAAAAAGATGTGCCTAAATTCTAATTGGAATTTATCTGGCTTCAGCTTCCAGGCATAGGTCCTTGATAGCCCTTTTTCTGCCAGATTGAAGCCCGTTAGCAATGGGCATTTTGCCCCCATATAAGTACTTATGAGTGCAATCAAATCACTTAATCTTTTTGATCAACCAAACAGACTGTGCTCTAAATCTTCCACCATGAGCCATTTTTTATAGCTGTTGGAAACGTCTCCACTCTATACCTTGCACAATTTTACATCTTTTTAAAAATATGGATGCTAACTTTGTATATTGGTCTCACTGAGCTGAGCAGAGATAATATCACCCCTTTTACTCTTATGATCCTTCTTTTTATGTCAATAAGTATTCTGTTCCACCAACATTGCAATAGGTACTCTCAGCAAATTGCAATAATCTTCATATCTTTTTCAGAATCATTGCTTTCCAATTTTGTCTTTTTATTCCTATTGAACAGATTTCTTTGAATTTCAGCACTTTTATTGGAGTGAGATCCTTTACGCTGAAACACCAAATGATTCAGACTAATTTTTCTGACTCTTCTGTTTTCACTTATTTTTTTATATTTACTATAATTAACACCATTTATGATCCATAAGTATTTGTTTTATCCATTGTTAGATTTGGTTGACGCTTTCAATTACTATACAACATCCAAAGCTGATTATTACCAAATTGTTTAAAAAAAAACAAACAAAAAAAAAACAAACCAGTGATTACCCAACACTGTCTTAACTGTTCCAGGTTTGTCACTTGGTAATTTTTTAATCTACTGATCTTGTATAATTCCAGAATTATACAAAACTTTTTAATATTCTTAATTTAAGAACATCTAACAAAAATTTAAATTATAGGATGTAGGCATCTGAAGTGGAGAATTTTTACAGGCTCTTCATACATATCTAAGGAAACAGCAGTTTTCTCTCCTCTATGGGTTGTTCTTGTTAGTGCTGTTGTTAGTTTTATTCTACTCAGAATAAATAGGCCAAAAGAACAAAACAAGGAAAAAAAGAAAGGCACATAAGAATCAAACTGAGAGATATATTTTGTGTTTCAAAATGCAAAATAGCACGGTCTATTATTTACAGATAGTATACAGAGTGCGTATTTTCTTCATTAGTTGCTCAATGGGCATTTGTCCCTTGATGGTCAAAGTGACCTAACTCACTTTTTTCATTTTTTCGCATTCAAATACAAAGCATTATACAGTTTCTCAGTCGTTCTTTATTGATTAAATCACTAAGTATTCCATGCAAACATATTTCTATGACAAAGATTATTCATGTTTAAAATTGTCATTTGACACTTTCAGAATATAAATGCAGGATTTCTTTAATTTATAATATGATTAATTTCTTGAACTTCTTTTTCAGAAGATTTGTTTCAAATCTCTCTCAGAAAATCAGATTTCTATCTCTGAAAACTTTTTTTTTACTTTTTGATCATAAAAGTGTCACTACCTTGGCAATATGTACCATGACATCATATTCCACTTTCACAAGGGTAAAAATGAGAAATGCGTGTAGGCAGTTCCAAAAACTGATTCTGGAACACATGAGCACTTGCAAATTTAATGGAAGTCAAGAGCTGTAGATAAACATTATGTGGGGATAATGTTAGGACTACCATTAGTGAAGAAATGTGTTCACAATGACAACTTAGAATTGACAGATTTTGTTTCACTCACATGTACACCTACAAAGTCCTTAGATTCATCCAATGTTTGAAATTGGACCACAGAAATTTCCCCTCTGCTATGGGCAGAAAAGCAGTTTAAAAATTTACAGGTTTTAAAGAAGCTAAACAATTGGCATACAAGACAGCTTCCCATTGATCTGTGTGCTTAATAAAGCTAAATGTTAGGAAGACTAATGTACCGTACTGATGTTTTAGGAATTTCATTAGCGTATTTGAACGACTATCATAACTCACTCACCTCTGCTGAGTTTATGAGCCATGGGTTTTCTCCAGCTCATAAAATCATCTTGCTTAGCACAATACAGTGACTGATAGCATCAGAGATGAAACTTCATGAAGCAAGGTGACTCTTTTTTTTCCTTCTTTTTTTTTAATGGGTTTTGTAGGACAATGCAGAAAAAACTGCTGGATAAGAATCTGATGAAATATTATTCTGACTTAGTGACAAGAAAAATACAAATATCCTGGATCTACTGGTCTTTGTAAGGGTGAATGTAAACTGTGACAATGTTAACTTCTGATCTACTGAGAAATTATTTCTGTTTTTCCACGTTTTTAAGTATAGTACACATGGAATGAAAAAATCATCACTGGAAATAGTAGTGTGACTTTCTCTCGATGGGTCTTTTTTCCTGAATTTTTTTGTCTAAACATTTTGAAATTTAAAAAATGTAAAATTTACCTTTATGTGGAATAAAAGAGGGTATTTTCACATCTGTACACATTTTCTGATTACAAGCATCAAAGCCATTAATTTTTAAACAGTATTCTCACCTATTTCTAGCCATCTTATGATGCAGATATAATCTTAAGTAATCATTAAAGTTTCCATTTGTCCATGGATCAAAAACGGATCCAAAATAAGTGGTTTCTGAAGTACCATGTTCCAATTACCACAAAGGCGACCTTAAAGGAACAGCCTAAATGAGATAGATTAAACAGTCTTTATAATGAGATAGATTATATATATTTTGACCTAGTTGTTCTCCTTCTTATCCCTGAAGTAGAATCTACATCTTTAGCCACCACCTACAAAGTATCATAAAAGATGTTTTAGACCTGGTTCAAATCAGTTAGCTCCATGAGTTTATATGGGTACAGAGTAAAATGAGGCTTTTGAAATAAAGCTTTGGATTTTATCTATGCTCACATTTAGTTCCAGCTCAGATGCCTAAGTTAAAATTTACCTTGTGAATATGTGCCAAGTAAATGGGTTTGATGTCCAGACTGCATGTCATTTTTAAACGAATGTTACATTATTTCTGCATCTTGACTCTTTCATCAATTTTAAGAACCCATATGAAAATCTCTTCTCCATCACTCTCTTTTATTACCAGGATGAATTTATTTTCATCTTCAGTTATGCAGTTACCTAATTTAGCTCTGTAAAAATGTTCACTTTCTTTGAAATATAATTTAAGAGTAGCATAAGTGTCCTTATATGCTATTCTTGAGTATATTTGGTGTTTTAGTGTGTGCTTCACCACATGACAAGAAGCAAGTATCCTTAGTTCAATAGCCATTCTTGAGACTGAGAATTTTATTTACATAGATAATTTTTGATATTGTTCTTATAATTGCATTTTTATAAATTTATTGTCCAAGTTTCCTCACTGCTAAACATGTTCCTCCATTTTTTTCTGTTGCCTCTAATCAGGACATCTACATTTATACTATTTTGGGTAAGGGTGCATGTATAGGTACAATTTCAGTTATGGGATTAAATTTAACTTTTCCTCCTTTTCTCTAAGATTAAAAGTAGAGAAGAATTTACTAACATCTGCTAAAGATCTAGATCCAGCTTGCCAAATTAAATGCTATGCCTCCTCTGCATATGTCATACAATTTCAGAAACTAACACCTTTATCAGGCCGAAGATTTCAGAATTTGCAAGAATATTTTAGTTTGTTGAGAGCTACATTTTTACTAAGAGAACGTGATTATCTTGTATCTGTTGTTGACTGAGTTCATATTGCATTATTTATTTTCCTTGGATTCAGTTATGAATCTCAGATAAGTAGGACTCTAGTTTCTGTCCTATATTCCAAGTTATAAATTCTGAATTAGTCTAATAATCCCTGAATCTATAAAATACTTGTACATCACAAAAAAAGAATGCATATTATAAAAAAATAGAGATCTAGAATAATATTAGGATACAGAGTAGATTTATAAGTTTTTAATTTTTACTAATTTGTACATTTTTATTTTCAAAATTCCTGTATATTAGATGCTTTTCTTCTAGATAGTTCTTACCTTAATGCTGCTTATTTTACTTTTAAAAAATATTTTCTTTTAGTTTAAACTTAACTAAGTCCTTTTGAACTTAAACTTGCAGATCTCTTTTTCTTGGAGGGATAATCACATCCTTATGAAACAACTACAAACAAGTATAAAGCCTTCATGAGAATATATAGTCTTGGATAGAGTTTTTGTGGGTTTTGACCCATTTTAACCCCTATGTATTAGCTCTACAACATCTGAATTACCCTCCATTTTAGAATAGACTCGTAGAATGATTTGCATTGGAAGGAACCTTAAAGATCATTTAGCTCCAAACCCCCTCCTGTGAGCAGGGACACCTTTCACTAGATCGTGTTGCTCAGAGTTCCATCCAAGTTATTGTGAAACACTTCCAGGGATGGAACACCAGTAACTTTTCTGATCAAGCTCTTTCACTGCCTTACTGTCCTCACAATGAAGAATTTCTTCCCAATATCTAATCTAAATCTATTCTTTTTTAGTTTAAACCCATTCCCCCTTGTCCTATCAGTACATATTCTTGTAAATAGTATTTTTCCATGTTTTACATCTGTCATGGATGAAAAAGAATCTGAAGGGTATTAAAATTTCTCTTTTGTACAAAGAGCTGCAAGCATTAAGAATGATTGTTTTTGACAGCACCACAAGGAGGGCTTAGCAGCATTGTTGGTATTATAGACTAGTGTTTCAAGTAACACAATTGCCTAGCAAAAACAGACAAATTACTCAAGGAATGGGAAAGTCAAAGATCAGTAATTCTAAGCTATCACCTGAACCAAGGCTTTCATGTAATGCAGAGAAAATTTGGAAGCATTTTAAGCAAAGTTTTTCTACATCTATATCACTAAACAAGGCTTAACTGATAGAAGAGACAGCTAGGCAATGCTGTGCATCACTATGGTAACAGACACCCTAAAAACAATGTAATGGGAGTAGATTTAGAGTCATTGAAGAATAAAAGAGCAAAATACAATGAACAGTATATGAGTAATACTATCGCATAGAGTAGCTAGAACAAATTATTTATTCTGCCTGAGGACAGCATGTAGCTTTGCGTAGCAATGTAGGGTGAGAAGTTGTTGAGTTACTACATCTACACCGAAGATTTTGGAAAGATTTGAAACTTTTGGAAAAAAATCAGAAATTAAAAAACCATAGAATCACCAAGGCTGGAAGAGACCTTTAAGATCACCAAGTCTAGTCAATAACCCAGCACTACCATGGTAACCCTTAAACTACTAAATCATATCACCTCCCTGGGCAACCTATTCAAATGCCTCACTACACTAACAGTGAAATTTTTTTCTAGTATCTAATCTGAATCTCCCCTGTCTCAGTTTAAGGCCATTTCTTCTAGTCCTCTCACTGTAAACACAGCAGGAGAGACCTCACTACATCCTCCTTCAGGTAGTTATAGAGAGCAATGAGGTCACCCATGAGCCTCCTCTTCCTGAGCCTAAATAAGCCCAGCTCCTTCAGCCATTCCTCTTAAGACATGTTTTCTAGACCTTTCACAAGCCTTGTTGCCCTTCCTTGGACATACTCCAACACCTCAAGGCCATTTTTAAAGTGAGTGGCCCAGAACTGAAGACAGCATTCAACGGAGGCCTCACCAGGGCTGAGTACAGGGGCAAGATCACTTCCACAGGCCCAGTGGCCACACAATTCTTGATACAGGACAAGATGCCACTAGACTTTATGGCCACCTGGGCACACTGCTGGCTTATATTCAGCTGGCTCATATTCAGCTGTTGGCCAGCACTCCCAAATCCCTTTATTCTGAGCAGCTCTCAAACCACTCTGTCCCCAGCCTGTAGAGCTTCAATGTGTTGTTTTGATCCATGGGCAGGACCTGGCACTTGGCCCTGTTGAATCTCATTAAGTTGTCCTTGGCCCATTGATCAACTCTTTCCATCAACTCCTCTGTAGAGCCTTCCCACCTCTGATCACTCCCATCCAACTTGGGTGATCCCTGCTACTGTAAAAATATCTAAAACATGTCAGGGGCCCATTCTTGCTATATCGACCATTTCCCTGGAATGACTATAAAAGAAGCCTGGAATGTGTGTGTCTGGAATATGGTAACTGTGAATGACACAAACCTCTTCTAAAGTAACTATGCATAATGTTTTAAGCATGAAATGAAAAATGATCTTTCCAATTTGCTGAATAAGTTTTTTGTTGTTTTGTGGGTTTTAAGGTGTGTGGTTTGTTTGTTTTTTTTTTCTTTGTTTTGTGATTTTTTGGGTTTTTTCGTTGTTTTTGATTGTTTCATTGGCTGGTTGCAAGGTTTGGGAGTTCTTTTGTTTGGGAGTTTTTTTGATCTTGGTGCTGGTTGTTTTGTATTGATTAATGACCTATTCCAGGGCAACTCTATTAATTACTGGTTTTCCTTATCCATCTCTTTTTCTCTTAGATTTCAACATTTGACTTCTTTGTATTTCAACATTTTTAATAAATAAGATTGCAGACATTGTGTAGCAAATATAATTCTGCTAATTAGCTTGTTAGATACCATTTCAAGACTTTTTAAAGTTTCTTTTGAACTCGCAGGAGTGCCCTAATAGCAAATTGGAATTTTGGACTTAGAGGAATAAATGTTTTGGCCAAAGAACATGTAGTATTAAGAGGAAAAAAAACAAAACCAAAAGCCAAAAACAAAACCAAACCAAAAAACAAATAAAATAAAATCCTTGTTTTTTCAAAATAGAAGAAACTTCAGAAATTCTATTTTTTTTTTTTTTGTGAATATTATAGCTATTGTTGTAAACTTATAAAATAAGCCTGGAGAAACAAACTCTTGGAGCCTCTAAAAAGCAGTCAGTAGAGGGAGCCATGTTCATATGCAGTTTATTACATGCCACTGCAAAGCTTTCTAAAATAACCCAGCTGATGAACAAATGAGATTTTTTTTTTTTATTTGCTGCAGTATCTTTACATAGAGAGAGAATGTAATATGGAAAACACCACACTCTTTCCTGACTGTATATGTTAGTAAAGTGAAGGATCACAGTAATAACAACATTAAGGTGCAGCTGCAACCTTACATTTGCTGTATCCTATGATTTTTAGATTTACCAAGGGATTTAACTACTTAATATTAACCTCCTGGGTATTTTAGTGTGCAGATTCCAAAAAAAAAAAAAAAAACCACAAGGAGA
The DNA here is from genome assembly GCF_014805655.1 of Passer montanus. Classification (NCBI taxonomy): domain Eukaryota; kingdom Metazoa; phylum Chordata; class Aves; order Passeriformes; family Passeridae; genus Passer; species Passer montanus. The sequence continues at coordinate 9,520,714 of NW_024367708.1, read as the reverse complement.
GGATAAACCTGCTGTACCAATGCTCATCCCTGTCAATAGCTTGGCAGTTGCTTTCATGCTCAGCTTTAAAGTTTCTGAGTACTTTTATATTAAGAACAGACTGGTTTAAGGATTGCCTTCTCAGTAATCAGTGACTGGTGGGTTTTTGTTGTTTTTGTTTTTTGGTTTGGGTTTTTTTTTTTCTCTGAAAATATAACTAGAGAACCCTTAGGTATTCTCACTGCTGAAATATTTATACCACAGGAAGATTGAATTCCCAGTGAAATGCAGTTGCAGCCATTTTCTTTGAAAACACGGCTGGAGCCCTTTCATGGGGATAATGAAGGTGAGTTCTTCATACTGGGAGAGACATTGAAATAGGGATTTGAGGTCTCAGACAATGGGTAAAGAAGGGGGAAGGGAACACAGCAGCTATAGTACATATAATAATAGATATCGTTCTTGCACAAACCCTTTTTCATTTTGACAGAGAGAAGTAAGGCACTGCTCATTAGCTATTACTGTGTGAAAGGACTCAGCCCACTACCAAGAACCCCTGCCATGCCACTATACTGTGAGGCATAGTGTAGAATTACAGCTTTCACGTTCTCTACACTGACTGAGGTATGATTTATGATGTTGAGTTGCTCTTCAACACTAAGAAAACTGTGTATAAAAGGGTGGTACAATTTTAAGATCTGTTGGTGCTGTCACTAATACAGATGTATGAGGAAAGTGCAGTGGTGTTTAAGAGTTAGAAGAAAAGTGACTTAGAAGCAAAATTTTTCAGAAACTGAACTTTATTACAGTGAACTTCTGTTTTAACTATGTACATATATACATGTAGCGGTATATTTATTTGTCAGAACTATTCCATGGTTGGTTTTCTGTTCAGATCTGTGGGCATAAGGCTTCTCTATGTTAAAGCTTCACAGGAATAATTTAAAAAAAAGTAAACCCTAAACAGGAACAAGACTGCTCTCCCCTCTCTGCTGCAAATGCTATGGAAATTATAGCATTAGTAAAAAGCATCACTCTCATGAAAATACCTGGTATCATAGGTTAAGCAGAAGTTAAAACTATAGATGTGTAAATTCTATATCACAGTTTATTTCTGGTTTTGTTTCAGTATTTTTCTTCTTACAGGTTTCAGTATATGTCAAATCATATAACTTCAGCTCAGATTTTTTCAAAACTATCTACCTACCCTATTGCTTTTTAAGATTCCCTTTCTTTTGTGGTTTTTAGCAATTATCTTGTTTTGACCCTATTTCATTTAAACTGTTAGACTAGTATTGCAATGGCAAAAACATTATTTAAAGTTCAACAATAAGGTACTTAAAGAAAAAAAATACAGTAGATTTCACATGCTCTTCCTGTTTTGTGAGGGCATTTATGGATCCAGACCTGTCAATTTCTGATTCAGCATGGATGTAAGCATTGCAGTTTTGAGGAAAGCAGCAAATTTCCTGTGGCCCATGCTGTTATTGTATGAGTGGCTGTTGTGTCTCTACAGATACAGAACACTCGTATAATCAGCAGTATGAAGCGATTTGTTTCAAGACAGAATATCAAGTTAATAAATAGCTTGAATAAAACAGATTTTTAAAAAAATATAAGGCATAAATGATGAAAGATTTTTCAAATTTCCTGGTAACTTGTTGCAGGAAATAATCTGCCTGTATATTTTTCATACTACATAACACTGGAGATCACTCTTCTAGGAACCTTGCAGTAAACTTGCATAGCATTTACTTGTCCACTCTCTAATAGAGTTGTGCATTAAATTTTCATTTTAATAAAGTTACTCTTGATATTTGGAAGACACAAAAGATCTTCCTATCTATAATGCAAATGTAAAGCCTATGACTAATAAGAGCACATTTTTTTTTAGACTAGGCTGGACAGGAATGCTTTGATTATAGACACATTTTCACATTTTGTCTTAGACTCATATATCATAACTGCACAATCTTCCCATTTTGAATTCTGGGACTGGAGCAGATGGCAGAGATGTATTTCGAATAATGGTACTTGACATATACTGTCTATAAATAGCTACACAGCTACAAGGTGTTATTTGTAATTTTTTTCTCTTGGGAAAAAACTAGAAGTTCTCTGTCACTTCATGATAATTGTTCTTGAAATTCTTCACAAATGCATAAGTTTTTGAAATTTTTATCTTAAGGTAAAAAGACAGATATCAAGGCAGATGTTCTTTTGCATGTTACTGGATTCCCAAATGTCTCCACAGTCTAGTCATAGAAGCAATTCCTGCCACATATTATGCACACATATATAGAGATATAGTCATAGAGAAAAAATATGAGACATACATTCTCCACTCTTATAAAACATTTCTGAAATTTATTTGTCATGATAAAGGAGTCTACTAGAAAAATAAATTGGTTTTCTACCCAAGAAAAACTACATAAATGATAAAATGTATTATGTATCTAAGACTGAGTTTATGTGTGAAATAATATTCCCTTCAGCTCATTGATGCAATGATTTTAAAAAAACCCTAAAACTGATACTTAAATTATACTGAAATGTCAGCTATGGAGGGGGGAGAATTGTACACCATACCAAAAATAATGTTTTGGTTTTATGCCACTGGTGGGTGCTCTTTGAGAGAACAGTTAGTTCTTGTTCCAGGCAGAAGAAAAATGAAAAACGGTCTTAGACATCTTATTTTATAGTAATATAAAATAAAAATTAATGCTTCAGAATCTTAAGCCAATTTCCATATGTTATATTCTGTTCCAGTATTGGTATTGTCATGTTTTCAATCAAGGTTAATACGAACAAAACAAAAACCTCAGAAAATCAGGTACAACTTATGCAAAAACTCTTGCTGAAAACAAGTTAGAATGAACAGACTGTGTGATTTAAATGTTCTTTTAAATTTTTGGCAGCTTGAGATTTACTTTATATCCCATTTGCTCCTTATTCTTTTAGTTATAGCAAGCAGGTAATACTTTCTTTGCTGTGAAAAATGCTGTTGTTTCCAACTTTGTCATCTAAACTTCATTTTTACAGTTCTAGTAGCATCAGTTTGTCAACATAAAAGGTAAAATATTCTGAACTCAATCAGCTTTCTCAGACTTGTCTCTGGAGATGGCATTAAGGGGTTTGGATAGCCTTATCTGTTCAATACTGAGGATGTTTGTAGCTTCTGCTAAGTGCTCTCTAGTGATTCTTTTCAAAACTTTTAATGGACAGCAATATGTCCATCTGATCATATACATACTCCTTATCACATCATCCTAAAGACTTTTTAAAACAGCCTGATAGTAGTGCTACCCTTTCAGCCAGTTTTATACAGACCAATAACAGTAACATAACAGGGGAAAAAAAGCCTCAGACATTTAATACTACTCTTCATTTTGGTCTAGTTATCATTGGACTTTTTAGGAGGTATAGGCAATATGTGAAGTGGACCGTCTCCAGGAAAAAAACAACAACCAACCAACCAAAAAAAACCAAAAACAAAACAAAGCAAAACAAAAAAAAAACCCCACAAAAACCAAACAAAAAGCCCAAACAAAACCAAGAAGCATATCATGCAAGAAAATCCTTTCATATTCAGAAAGTTGAAAAGCATTGCATTAATAAAGAAATGTGGTGTAGAACAAGACTCACATTTGAACAACCTCACTTATCTTGCACAGCTTTGAAGAATACAATTTAATATTTTATGAGATTATGTAGATTTGTATTGGGAAGGTTACTTGTATTAGGAAATATTATTTCTATTGTTGGATGCATATTGAATTATTTCAGTGAAGTGGAACAGCTCTGATTGTGTTACCAAAAAATACCCCAAACAATTTTTAAATGCAAATTCCAGTTACAATACCATTTTCTTTTAGTTCTGCAGACAGCATGTTATCCTTTAGGATTTTAAATTAGTGCACAGACAGATTTGAGGCTAAACTTACTGCAATAACATTTCCATTTTATGTTTTTCAAAGCAAATGATAGGTTTTGCCAGTGTTACAATTGTATTTTCTGTGATTGACCTGGTGGGATTTTTATTTAAATGAGAATGTTTTATTATCTATTTCTTCAGCAAAATCATACTACATTTTGATATACATCTTTAGGAATCAAAAAGGATGGAAAAAACTAGCATTCTACCTTTAGCACTGTCTTTTCCTGCTAGTTTAATTTTATAATGGTGCCCTCTGCATGGAAAAGGATTTTTATTTTCCTTTGAGATAATTCTTTACCTAAATAACACAAGGGAAGAGTTGGCCTGCTATGATAGAACTATAGCTACTCATAGCTGATTCAATGCCTCTGGTAGTGGCCTACTCTCTCTTAAGGAAAATGTGTATTTCTGACATTATCTCATTTGTAAGTTTAAAAACCTTGTATGGAAGTCTACACTCAAACTAACTCCAGAATTTTCTTAGAGAGGTAAAAAATAGCACATCTGAGCTTTAAAATGACAATGGTGGGTTCAATCTCTGTCAGGAATGAACACCAAGCATACAAGAAATTGCAGCTTTTGATTAATATGACACTGTTTGATGGTGCAGCACAGAAAGTGTGGGCACAGTCTTTCCTTGGAAGGAAGATATGCAGAGAAAAATTGATTTATTTACATAGGTAAAAAAAAAAAAACAAGTAAAATGCTTCTGTGCACAACCAGAGAACTAGTTTTGATTTTGTTCCCAGGCATTGTCAAATGCAAAAAAGCATAAACAATGTAAGAAGTAGAGCCTTGGTTGAATCTTTATTAAGTTATACACAGTAGAATTTATTTTCTCATTTCCTTTTCTATTTAAATATTCAAGGACTGCAAGGAGATTGATGCAGATGTTAGCTCAAAGGCATTTTGTTGGGATAAAATGAAATGTGCAATGAAAACGATGAACACTGACTTAAGATCTTGAACATGCTGATCCCACACAGCTCCTCCAAGAAACCAAATGCAGTGGCCCATGTAATATTTTATGGCTCAAACTTCTATTCAAGCATTTCTATGGAAATAGTTGGAAGATATTATCCTTACATCAACTGACTCAAAGTTTTCATATTGGACTGGGGAGAGAATATTTTAAATAAGCTAGAAAAGGCACTAAAAACATCTTAAAACCAAAATAACAATAAAACCAAAACCAAGACAAAACAAACACCCCAAACCCACAAAATAAAAATTAAACCAAAGTGTATTTTCTGAACATGCCCTGAAAAAAAAAAAAACCACTAAAAAAAAACCCACCCCAAAAAAACTTTGTAAACATCCCTTCATTTGTGATAGATCTGTTGTTAAATAGACTAGGAATGGATCTTAAGGTATCAGGTAGTCTGTCTTTTATTGAAAGCAGAATCAAGTAAGTTTAAGGCAGGCATTTTTCTATCCAGTCCTTAAAATATTTATTTGCTACCTTTACAACATCCAAAACTGTTAAAAAACTCATTAAGTGTTTTAATCATGTGACTCATTAACAATTTTTCTCAACTACTATCTGTACTAACAGATCTTTGTCTCAGCTTAGTTCTTTACTTTTCTGTTCTGAGTGAAGGGAAAGCTTACCTCTTTGTGGCCATCTTTTTTCTTGTAACTTTTTCTCGTCCTGTCTATGCCTCAGTTTTCTTTTTTCCAGACAAACCCACATATTCTAAGATCTTCTTTGAAATACGGACAAGTATAATAAAGCATGGGCCTCACAGTGTCACACTGAACTCCCTAGCCTTTAGCTGCAGTGAAAGCTGTTTCAGAGAGAACAGCCACAGTCTTTCACTGAATGCTGACCCATTGGCACATCTTACCTTCACACTCAGTGCATAAAAGGGATAAGGATATTTTCCTCTTCAGTGTACAAATGCTATCTAGCAAAAGTTATTCCATAATACTAATCTTTTCTTTTTTATTAAGTCAAAATGTTATGTGATGTAGAGACTGACCAATTTGCTCAGATGAGAATTTATAAAAAAACACCATAAGAATTTTTTTCCATAAAGCTGATGTTACCACATACAAAAAAATTACTTCTTCCTGGAGTTAAGTATTGAAATCTAAGGAGATTTCAATATAAGCATGGATCAATTTTTCCTCTTGTTCATGTATGTGCTACTATAAAATTTGCCTCTTCACTTCTTTCTGTGGCTTTAACAGCTACGAAACATATATTTTTGCTTCTTTATTAAAGTAGTAGTGAAAGTAGTAGTAGTGAAAATGGTTTAGTGAATCCCAGCTATGAAAGATCAGTCAAAACACAACTTTCACTTTTAGACTTAAGGAAATTAACAGCAAGACAAGATTTCTGAACAAAATATGTTATACATAGTTTCAAAATATAATCTTCACAATAGAAACCTTGGAGATTTTCTTCAAAGAATCACAGATTCTTGAAAGGACAAGAACATTGAGGACACGAAAGAGAAAACTAGAAGAAATTCTTTATGGGGAAAATTTGGCAAAAGAAATGAAGAATTTTTGCTAACCTGGTATTTCAATAGGCCTCCATTAATTGAGATACTCACCCATGAATAGATAATCCAGGGACAGTTATGGTCCTATTTTATACTTCGTGTTTCACATAAAAGAAGGAATTTATCTGTGGAGCAAAAATAGAATTATCATGTAACCAAATTACTGCAAATACAGAAAAAGCTACAAATATAGAGTTAAAATTATGGAGAAAGATGAATACCTACCCTTATTGTCTGAATAAGCAGTATCTATGCTACTTTCAGGGAGTTTCCTGTATACTCAGATTGTAGGCAACCTATTGCAACTACAAGGATTTTACTGTAAAAAGGAAGAAAATATGAGAATTTTAATTGTTCTTACAAGTGTGTGCAATTTAAATATTTTTTTTCTCCTGTGATACCACTTAAAATAAGAGTATTCATAAAATTAAGACATATGTCTGTAGTAACATATTGAATGATGCCAAAACATCATGCTTTGCAGCATTACTCTCTCTGCTCCTCAGTTGTTATTCTGCAGTTTCCAATCAGTGGGTCATGGCCCTGAGCATGCTCCCTCCTCACCACAAGGATTTGCTGGTGTAGTGCAGTTGGGTCATCTGGGATCAGGCGAATGAGAAAAAGCAGGCTGAGGAGAGTCTTTCTTTGCTCAGGAACTCGTACACACCTTCCTAGCTTTCCTGAGCTGCTTGTCAGCATGCTAAGCATAGTTATTCATCTTGTTGGGACTAACCTTGATTTCCCAGCTTGACATTGGGCCTACCTGGACACTTTGGACTTGTCTGTCCATTTCTAGGCTTCTGACAGGCATCTGTCATAATCCATATGCTTGCTGGACTTGATTTCCCGTTTGGGCACTGTGGGGATTGTGCCCACAGGATCCACAGAATTACCCAGAATTGTGAGGGCTTCATTTTTTTTGCCTCTGCATAATCTCTACTCCAACACTCCTGCTGAGGCAGGATCAGCCTAGAGTAAGTTGCACATGTGGGTTTTGAATGTCTTCAGAAAGGGAGACTCCATGTACCCTGTGGGCAGCCTTTTTCAGTGCACTTCCATGTTCAATATAAAGAAGTTCTTCCTCATGCTGAGGTGGAACTGCTGTTTTAGTTTATGGCCATTGCTCTTCATCCTGTCACTGGGCACTGCCAAAAAGAATACCATTTTTTGAGATATTTATACACTTAGATGAGATCCCCTCTCAGTCTTCTAGATTTAAAAGACTCATTGAATTGTTGCCCAGTCACCCTCTCACAGGCTTCTGGCTCTGTACTCTGCTCAAACTCCCTGGTCCCTGACATGGAGTGTGGGAGCTAACAGGAGTCAGCTACCCCAAACAACATAGCATGTAGGTTACATATGCCATAGTGTAAGACTTGGTCTGGAGTCTTATGAATGTGATAATACGGATGAGGCCAGTCACCTGTTATGAATTTAACCAGTGTTAAATTTATAATTGAAGATATATATATATGTATATACGTATATAGGGAGTCTTAGAGAGGTCAGGTTATTTACCTCCTGCGCTATTTGAAGTTGGGACCTGCAAAAGTCTGAGTATGTTGTCAGGGCACATAGATTTGGGTCAGAAGGGACATTTAATTGCTGTAGGTTGCACACAACTCTGCCAGGGGACATGGAACAAGGGCAGGAGGAACAAACAGGGAATGTGATATGATAGGGGCACTTGCTGTTGGAAGTTAAAATGATTGTGTCAGGTTGTTAATTCTGGAGTTCAGAAGACCAGGTGAGCTCACTGGGGTTGGACAAGGAGTCAGCCCTGGGCTGGAGGAAGCACTTGGAGCATAGGGAGTACTCGTGGAACAGGAAGGGCAGACCCTGACAAAAGAGCCTCTCCTAGTTACACTCTCAGCTGCCAGACAGCCAGGGGCAGTGGGACAGCTCCAGACATCAGACATATCTCTGAGGACAGTGACAGGTTGAGGCTACACTAGGATATAAGGGTGGGCCTGGCTCACCAGGGGCGTAACTGGACAGGACAGGGCAGTGGGAGCTGGAGACCAGGTCTACTGCAGCATCCATGGGGCAGTGACAATGGCACTGGGAGGTGTCATGGGATCCTGGGCTGTGGGAAGGGGTAGCCCTGATGAAGCTGGACAGGGACAGCCAGTCCTCAGGACCTGGTCACCTATGTATAATTTCTACACAGCTATTCATTTTTATAATATATTGTAGCTGATTCTCTAGTACACCATTTAAAAATTTTTCACTACTTTTTATTTTCATTACACAGGTCAGATTTCAGAGTAATATGTGGATTTCTAGCTCTGTATTTGTGGTGGTGATAAACTGTTTATCTTTTATTGATAATCCTGAGCACCCAGTCTCAAAAATGTTTCTTAGTTTTAGTACAAATGCTGAGTCCCTGTCAGAAAGAGAATGAGCAGAAATTCATCAGCAAGCAAGTGGTTGCTGTGAAAAAAGGAATGTCATCATGACAGAGAAAAATAGGAATAGACAACTGACACTGCAGATTAATTCATAACATCACAGAATCAATCACTGAGGTGTGAAAAGTACCTTAGACAGGGGCAGCCATCAATACCAGATTAACCCTTCTCTTAGCTACTCCTGATTTTCTCTCAAAAAATAATACAGGTACTAGTGGTAAAAAAAAACACCAAACCATACTTAGTATCTCAGCTCATAAATATTCAGATTTCACTTCTGTTTTATAGGCAGTATGTATGCCTTCATTTAAATTATGTATTCTATTTTTTCCATTTCCTTTCAAACTGATATATGGTTTATTAAAGATTTTTAGGTACTCTATCCTTTTATTTAGAGTTTTCAGGTGTTCATTTCTGACACCTTATTGTTTCTGCTGGAAAAATAAATAGTAACAGCACAGTTTCACACCTCAGCAAATAATCTGCAATTAAATCATCTGGACAAACTAAATGAGTTTCTACTATTTGTGAAAAAGGTGGCTGAACTTCTCTCTAATTTGCAGGTCATTTATCATTTCCCTTTTTATTTTCAGGATTTGACAAGTAAGAATTTCCTACTTTCTGCTTCACAAAAATTGTATAATTGTGCTCAAGATCACATATACTTTGAGAATCAATATAAGAGCAACTACAAACTACAGCCAAATCTTTTCACTTTAAAAATTGGATTTTCCCCATTTTCCCTCTTCTTGTAGGCAGGAGGAAGTGGTGGGTATTTAAACAAGGGAATCTTAAAAGTCTTTGAGGTTTTATTTCAGCCATTCTTGTGCATTGTTTGAAATCTCTCACCTGCTTGACATCTGTGTCTGTAGTATTCACTTGGTGTATTTTTGCAGTCCAGAGAAACTCTTTTGTTATTGTGCATACTTTGGGAAATGATACCATGGTGATTTAATAGCAATTTATGAACACTGTTCTAAGCTTCCTGAAGTGGACCCAGATGTTATACATTGAATATGGAAGATACAGGACTTGCACAGATATTTTTTCTTAATGTAAACAACCTTGAGTGTCATGATTAAGATGACAATGATTAACGGGCTTTCATTAATCCAGTGCAAACACAATGGGACACTTCCACAAATTACAGCAATATTGTGTGAACACTTCAAACATTACAAACTCTGTCTTTCTCTTCCCCATATTTTTACCCCTTTGCTATTATCTCCTGTTCTGTCACTTTAGAAGAGTATCAGTCTAAAAGACTGTCACAGATCCTGAGTTTTCCTGTGACTTCATGGGATTAGTTTTTACAAGCTTCTATTCAGGCTGTGGCTACATCTGAGATTTTAAGGTCTCTGATGTTTTTTGAAGGTATGTGAACACTCCTTACTTTTATATTCATACCTACGTTTTCTGCCAAAGCACTGAAAATGGCACATATAAAGTATTTAATTGACAGGAGCAGGTTTGAGGTATCTTCTTGCCTGTTAGAAAATAATAATGAATAAAAGCCATCCAGCCCTGCATCAGGACATTTTTCTTTATTTGTTCAGGTAAAGACCAGAGCTATTATTTCAGATGACCATTGGTTATTGCAGCCAAGGGTACTGTTCAAATTACTCCAAGACAGCTTTACGTTACACAGGGTAAATGATCTGCAAAGCCATGATACTGAAATACGTAGTAATCTCTTGTTTTATTTCCACAAAGTTAATCTCTTGATTGGCATAATGAAGTATTTTGAGTAATTATATTAAAATACTGTAATTATATTCTAACCTTCAAGGTTAAAACTAAAAAAAAAAAAAAAACCCCAAACTTTCATAGACCCTAATGTGTTTTACTTAGAATTTCACGGAGTAATATGATGGTAATAGCAGTGAAGATTAAAAATAATGGAATTTTCTTTACTCATTGCAAAGTCTTACATGTGAGTTCAGACAGGCCACCTGCAGAAAAAACTGAAGACTTATAATTGTTTTAAATAAATTATAGGGTAACAATAGCTTTACTTTGTCTCACTGAGTGACTGGAATTACTGTGGATTTCTTATTGCTGTGTATAAATCTTCACTGCAGTGTATGTTCATTAAATTAGGAAACTACAGGAGAAATTTAGTTGTTAAAATATGAAAAAAAACCCCAAACTTTTCTTACTCAGGAATCCAAAAAAATGTAATCACCATTCACCTTGATTTAATTAGGCATTTTACTAAATTATAAAAAATGTAGGTAATGCTTCAGATTTGCCATGTCTACATTCACTTTCTCAAGTTTTAGTAACAGTCTTTTAAGACTGGGAAGATAATTAGATGTTTTGACATAGTCTCCAAGTCCACTATTATTTCAGCCACACCCTTTTGAATTCTCATAATCCCATTCCCCAAAACTTTGTCCTGATAGAGGACAAATATTCAATAAAACAGCTCAGTGAAGTACTATGTAGATTTTATGATAGTGAAGTTTTTTCCCAATCTACATGTTCACCATGGCTATCTAGTGCAGATAAAAAAGCAAAGTAATTCAGTTTTCTCCATTTTATATTATTCCATCCCATTCAACTGTAGAGACAACTCCACCTGAAGGAGTGATCATCAGACAAAAAGAGACAATACCTATTTGGCTTGGTTAATGTTTGCTTCACATCTCAAGACCAAACTGTTCAGAGCATGTGTGAAATTCTGTCTCCCTGCAAGTCAGTAAGAAAGCTCCCACTGATTTTACAGAAGTTACAATTTCATGAGAGGATTCAGGCTAGTGCTCGCCAGACTTATAGCAGACTATAGCCCTAAACACTTCCCTTGCTACTGTTAATAGCCCAGAAAATCTCACTGTCCCCTCTAGAGCAAGAAATGAGTGTAAAATCTTTTCAATAGTAATATTAGATGATCCTATCCTTTACCCACAACAGGACCACCACAGCTGTCTCACCCTTTTTACTTCTAGCTTATTTCTTCACGTAGAAAAATCCTGATGTCTGAATTCACTTTCCAGAGGAACCTCCCCCTCGCCCCTATATTCAGCCTAGACATACATTCAGTGCAACAGATCTTTCTGGAGACTAATCAAAACAAATCCATCTGGCCAAAGAACACATGATACCTGTTTCAATTGCAGACTTTTGCTGGACTTCAATCTAAAGTTTTGTTCCAAGATGGATGAAAGCAGGGTGTTCTATCACTATCAGGCTTTCAGGCACAGTATATGGAGCATGATGTCTTACTGAAGTGTAATTGCAATTTTTTTTTCAGCTCTCATTTCTTTGGATTTTAAAATATTTTAAAATAAAAGAGTAATTTTATGTTTTTACCATGCCTATGCATCAGGAATTGTAAACAGTCCAACTGTCAGTAAAAAGAAAGTTTCCTTACTTTACAGATATGTTTATTTTTTTCAACAACTGGAATGACACAGAATGGAAACTGCACTTGAAAAAGCTTGGCTCAGTCACAGGATTCATTTTCTGCAGCCTATGACTCCTTAACCTCTAAAAATGACTGATTTGAACCCTACACATAAGCACATTTAAATGTCATAACCTACTCATTAGTGGGAAGAACAGAAAGATTAAAAAATATCCAAAGAAACCTTAAGTGAAGATTGATTTGGTATGCACTTGCTCACACATATCTTAGAGTTACAATACCACAGCTAAGAATAATTACTGAGGAGGAAAGAAAAGGACAGAGAGCTGAGATGAACTCTGTGAAGTTCAAATGTGCAAACTCTCTGTTCCAGAAGTGAAGTGACATTCTCTGACTTGGGTGAGAATTTGCATAATGTGGGAAAGCTTGTTCCTTATCTTCACATAGTTGTGCTTGCTCTGGAATTATCAATTTTCAAGGAACATTTCAAAATGTATGCAAAAAAGGGCTGCTCTTGAACCTCATATCCATTTGGAACACACATCAGGGGTTTACTAAACCTCTGACTCTCCCATAATACTGCTTACATGACAATGACTGACTTCTTAAATAGCCACTACAGAAAAATAATTAATGGCAAGTTTAGAAGAAACAGAAATTGCTACAGAAATCAACTCAATGTTTGAAAGCAAATCATGTTTTGTTACAAGGTCATACTGTGCAATTATGTATTGCCAATGCCACATATCTTGGAAGAACTACTTTAGAAAGCACAGGTGTGCATCAAGGAAACAAAGCTATTTTAAGTGTCTGTGTTTGCTTTTCCAGTGCAGCATATTTCTATATTGCTTTCATCTGTCCATGTGGACTCTGCAAGGAATCAGGAAGATTAAGCTGAAGATATAAAAAATAACTATAGGTACACAGAGACTTTAAAGAGTCTTCTGACTTATATCCTTTGTCTCACATTCTATGATAACATGAACATTGTGAGTCTGAGAATGCTTGCTAATGATAAGATTATTTTTTTTAATCAAATATGAGTAGAATTTTACTGAATCCCAGAAAGGTTTCTACAAGATAACACAGCTACAAAATATCATTAAGAAAAGCTTGGTTTGATTTTTGTTGCTTTTTTAGTTTTTTCTTTTTCTTCTTTTCCCTTTCTCCTTCCTCATCTTTTCAACTGAAAAGCTGAATATTCAAGTGGTCTAATTTTCAAAAGGTAAGTAATCCAATTTCACTCATTTTCTGTACGTACCACATTAAGGAAAACTGAATCTTTGGCCAAGTAAGCTTTTAGGCATTAAGAGACTTTTCAATTTTGTTCCTCGATGTCTAAATCATTGTAGGCTTAGGGCTTTGATATTTCTCTAATGCAATTTCTTAGTTGTGTACTTCGGATAATATTTTACTTCTTCAATAATAACAGCATTATGAGAAGAAATATGTAAGAAAGTTATCCCCATACTGCATTAGTGAGAAGAAGGTAACATTGACACCAGTGAGTCTGAGGTATGAATAATTTTAGTGGGGGTAAGGTAAAGGATCAAAGTTTTGCAGGAAGTATAAAAAAATGTCTTCATAATGATGTTTAAAAAAATATATTCACACAGATTCATTTATTTATGCTACAGTTCAAAAGCTTATGTAATAGCATTCAACTATTTAACATCCACTTGAATTACTGTACACTGTGACTAATGTTATTAAATAAAACCAATAACTATTAATTGGATTTCTCACACTTTTCCAATTTTTACTATTTCTATTGTATTAAAAATAAAGAAAAAATAGTCACTAACTTTTGGTTTGTTTCCTGAGCATTGTCATCTGCAGAATTTGGTGAAAAAAAAAAAATCAACTTTCAAGGCACCTATGAAACGTGACAGAAAAGAAAAAGTATAGACTGCTTTCTGCCCCCACCCCCCGACTTTGTACAGTTGTCCTTGGCAAGATGAAATAAGTGAAATGAATCATGTGCTGTCACCATTATTGAGCAAGTCCTGATGGCTTTAGCTCGAGGTTAAGGTTAGAAAATCTCTCTGAATATTACAGTTTGCCTTCTCTCTCCATATCTCAGCTGAAATGTCATTTTTAAAATCTGTTTCTCCCTCCCTCCAAATCAATGCAATCAGACTTTGCTGAAAAATTGAAAAATTATGTTCTTCAGCTTTTGCGTGTTTTTCTGAAAGCAAACAAAAATGCTTGACATTTTCTTGAACTCCTCAGATATGATTCCATATTATTTATCTAGAGGTCCTGTCTTCACATCTGAAAACAGACTCTGCTTGTTCTTTTCCCTGGTGGTAGACTTTTTGCTAATTAATATTACTGTATTATTATTACTACTTTTTATTTCTACACACTTTCTAATTTTTGCACACATAGAAAAGCTTTTACATTGATTCTTTTTTTTTCAAAGTATGAACGGAGCAGATTTAAGCATTTCACAAAAATGATGCTATAAAAATTAAAAATATTTGTAGTGTAACAATACTGGAAACAGATATTGTTGCTATTTCAATCCATTCATTTTAAAATGAAACCAGAAATAAACTCACAGACTGCCAGGTGCTGTGATAAAATCTCAGGGCTGTCTCTAATCATCAAGGTCAAGAACCTATGTGTACATGTCACACCTCTTATTTAGTTTGCTTTGACTTGTTTGATTTATGTAGAAACCTAAATCCAGAGCAGGAAGAGTGATATGATTTGAGAACATTACAGACGCATCTGGACCTGAGAATCTGTAAGTTGCTCTGTGCCCAGTAATACAATGATATGCAGACAGCAGAGGTTAAAAAGTAAATCAACTCAGAATAGTTACATAAATTTTCTTTGTGAAGTTAATTGAAAAGGGGTTAAAAATATACACAGTTTTACAGACAGTAAATAAATAAATAATGATAAATGTGACCTGTAGAAGCCAAGGTCTCTAGTGAAGACAAAAAACTTTCCTTCCTAATTTAAAATTAATTTTAGATAATGTTCCTGGTGACCTTCATTCTGAGGAAGAGAATGATGTAAATATAAGTCAATGAAACATTTGTTTATGTGTCTGTAAATAACTTAGAATTATATGGTATATGGGATACAAGATCAGGCCTTTTAAGTGCAAATATAGTAAAAATAAGAATCTGTACATGTGCATTCAGATCTGCTGCCTAAACAAAGGTGTTCAGTGCCATCTTTTTTATGACATTGTCCCACATATACACACCATCTGTCTTGCCAGGGAGGACAGGTTTCTTGGAGCCCTGTGCTGCATGACAGAATTGTGGAGATCTCAGCTGTCACTATACATATCTATTTAAACAAGTTAATAAAGTCTCTAATCAGTATAGGTAATGGAGCTTTAGAGTTATTCAGTGACCAAATCAAAATGCCTAGTTTAGGGTGACATGAGCAGCTTCCAAGGTAACACTGATCATACTGACCAAAGGCTTGACGTAGATTCACTTTTACACTATCTGAGTTACAGATAATCTGAGACATTTCAAACTGTACTGCTTTTCTAACTATGGGCAAGTTTGCACTGAATACAGTGATCCTGATGGGTCCTTTCCAGCTTGAAATGTTCTCTTATTCTATTACTTTATGAAACATAAGCAATGTGAATGCATATCTACATAGAGAACTGTCAGTTTGTGTCATTCTTTGACAAATGTAATTGAACTACTGTGATTAAAACAGTCAGTAGAAGTGTGGAAAAAAAATTTACATCCTTCATTATACAAATTTTCCACCTAGGGGTTTTTTTCCCCTTTAATTCCTTTAATGGACATTAGAGTCTCTTTTGTTTTCTGCTAGTATTAGTCAGGGCTTGATTCTGTTGTCACACCTAATTTTGTACATCATGAAGATGTTTGTAGTTAAACTTCTGGGCCTCTAAATGCTCCTCCAAAAGGCAACGGTTGTTGTGTAACCTTGCCGCACTGTGTGAACATTTCAGGTACTTTAAGAGAACTCTGATTGCAACATATACTTTCCTTTAGGCAAGAAAATTAACTCGTAATATTCCACAATGAAAAAGCAATTAAGTGTTTTGACAATGGCTCCAGCACACAAAAATAGTGGTAATTATATGTAAAACACCAATTTAAACAGAGTTTATGCACTAAAAATGCAAGCAATGTTCTTAACTGGTATTTCTGGAGTAAGAAGACACAGTGGGTTAACAATCCAGTGACCTATTCTCACTTACACTTATCTGACACAGAATGCCATTGTACTCATGTCAGATTCATTTAAAATGAAATGCAATTTTTGCAGCGCTACTTCACACTGTGAAATGATGTAAATGAAAATTAAGCCTTGGATTTTCCCTTCAGTGCATTTTGCTGAGTTCTGACTACAATAACACTCACAGAAATTTAGAAGTTATGAGATTGCACCCAGTAAGAATGCTACTCACTATTTCAAATCCTATTTTAAGGATCCTGTTAATTTCATGCTGTGTAGGCTAAATCATAGAGAATGATGCAGATTGGATTTTCACTTATCTAGTTGAATGTTTGAAGTTAAAAGTATGCTTAAGAATATTTTTTTCTTTAATTTTACTGCTTCAGACTGAAATGGTTTGATTTCTCCCTTCTGACAAGAAAGTCAAATGAGTATTTTTGGATATTTCAAAATAATATCCTTTTTAATTATGCAAATTAGGTATCTACAAATCTAACAGAGAAATTCATCATCTAGCACTACATAAGGGATGGAAAAATCAGAGTGAGGCTTGAAAAGTATCACTATCTAGCCTTTTATAAAGTGGAAGAATTATTTTGGATTGTAAGTTTTATAATTTTGCATCTGAAAGATCTTTTTTCCCTTGGGTTCTGCCAGTTTTTATGAGATTACCTAAGAATGAAAAGCAAAAATATTCCTTTAAGTAGAAAAATTTTAAAAATAAATTTTAGAATTCTTAGTTCATTGAGAATGCATACAATTATTTATTGACTGTTCTGTAGCTGGGAAAGGGAGGAGCAGGGTGGGTATTGAGAAAGATGCAGAGATGTTGCGGGTTTCTTACTGTCTTTTAATAAGAAGGATCCAACAACAAGATAAAATCTGTCTATTAAGACAGAATTAGAACAGGAATATAGATAAGTAAATATTGCACACCTTGAAAAGCTGTAGGAAGAACTCATTTAGGGAACATCCATGCAGCGTCAGATGGTCACAGGATGGATATTCACACTTCATGCTGCATAGATCCTCAGATGTTGCATTGATTTCTTACAAGAAAACTGAGGTTTTCATACAGAACTTCTTGCTGCAATTTTAGATGAAGGAAAGACATAAATTATGTAATTGCCAGGACCAAGTGGGAGCTGTGTGGAGGCTCCTTGTTCCAAGTTCGTTTGTAGCCAAGAGTCTTGTGCAGCCCAACAGAGCCTGAAGACCACCTTGGACACGCAGCACAGAGCAGCAGAGGCTTGCACCTACTCAGGTTAATTGTGCTGTGGATCACTAGTCCCTTTACTTCCAGAGGCTTCCTGAACAAGATCATTACAGTGACTGAAAGTATTCTGGAAAGTAAGATCATCTGAAAAACTCCAAGGTAATGAAATGTTTATCCTCTAGGTATATTTAGCCTTTAGAGAGTAATATGAAAGAGCTATAGAAGGAGTCAGTGTAACTGAAACGGAGTATACCCCAAGGACAAATTCAGCACAAGAAAATAAAATGGAGAGTTGGGATCTTTCTGAAATATTCCCTGCATAAATTCAGTTTGATTCACATGAGCTGTGAAAGGAGAACCCTTTGATAAGGAAATATATTCTTATAGTCTTATGAAGTAAAATATAAAATGTCTATTCTCTCCACTGCCATTCACCATAATTGGATTCTTTTCTGTATAGTTTGACTGAATACTGCAAGATCAACAAAGATGGCAGAATCTCATCCTAAATTTCAGTATAAGTCCCATAACACAAGAGACATACATGTAAGAGTCAGTTTTATAATACAAAATCCAATAATTTATTCTTTTATCTGAAGTATAAAAATTATAGCGAAAAGGCTAGAGTTTTCCTAGATAAAAGTACCAGTCTAACAATCTGAATGGGTGCATAACTGTCACTATGCTCCTTGTTATTTAGTAAGAAAACCTAAGTGATACATTAGTCATAAAATAGGGGTTGCTAAGAAACAAAGAAAAAATTCTTGACAATAATGGAAGCTTACTTGTAACCACAAGAAAAGAAAGCATAGGGGCTTAGTAAAGAATAAGGGAAAGTAAAGAAATATATGGTGTCATTTCTCCTTTTTCCTTAAAAGAACATACCTATTTAGATTTCACATCTCATCTTTTAACTCAGCCTTTGGTTTATGTCTTTTCATTGCCAAAAGTAGATTTCTTTTCGTTTTAAGTGCTGCTGAACATGAACTAGACATATACTTTTCTCCATTGAAGGTATCTATTTAGAAGCAAGATTTCTATCCTGCATATACAGATGGTCACTCTAATATTTAAGTGAAGGCTTGTTTTGCATTACAAGTCTCTGGATCAAACCCTTAGTGTTAGGCTTTTTGGAGAATGAGAAAACCCCTGATCTGACAGGTGTGGTATTGCTTTGCAATGCACCTATATGCTTCAACGAACATAACTTCCTAAACTAGCTCCTCCAAATAGAATGAGTAAAAATTATGTCTAAATTTTCACTTTTCTGATATGAACTAGATTTTGCTTATAGAATTGAAGTTAATTCCTGGAATTATGATAGTCTAATGCTGAATGGTAAGATTCACCTATGGCTTACTAAGCCATGGTTAAGTTGGGAC
This sequence comes from Passer montanus, assembly GCF_014805655.1. NCBI lineage: Eukaryota > Metazoa > Chordata > Aves > Passeriformes > Passeridae > Passer > Passer montanus. The sequence goes on along the minus strand of NW_024367708.1, from coordinate 9,501,727 downwards.
AAGAGATCTCAGAAAAGATGTACTAGTCTTACAGAAGTAAAAGGTTTAAAGAGGTAGAAATATTAAATATATATGAGTTAATATAATGCATTTTCCTTCACTGAAACTTTTAAATAGAACTTAATAGGCATAAAATCATTAGGGAATTGTTGAATGTACAGTTTTAATGAAAGTGCTTTGAAACATATAGAACTGTATTAAGAATAATGTCCATTAATACTTCTTCTGTACTTTATGATATAAAAATTTCCTTTCTAATCTATTTGCTATAGTATCCATTTAGTTTTGGGTGTAAAAATCTATGGAAATAAACAAAAATAGGCTTTCAGTTGAGGAATACAAGTAAATCTATGTACTTTTCGCATCTGACAAAAATAAAACCCTCCTGCTTTTTTTAAAATTTTGGTTCTAAATGGAACTAAAGTATGGCAATTTTATGTGACTAATGTATTATGGGTTTATTCCTCAAATATTTTTTTTTTAAGAAAAAATCTTCAAGTTCAAGCATTTCTTTATATGTAGGTATTTATTTTCATTGTCTGAAGAGCTAGATAATTTTTTTTTTTTTTTGAAAAACAGAAGGGACCTTAAAGATTATCTAGCTTGAACACCTCTGTCAAAGCCAGGGACATGTTTCACTAAAAAGGTTGCTCAAAGTCCCATCAAACATGGCCTTCAACCTATTCCAGTGTCTCCCCACCCTTTCAGTGAAGAAGTGATTCCTATTTATAAGTCTAGAACTGCTATCTTTCAGTTTAAAACTATTCCACCTTGACTGTCACTACATACTTGTGTAAAAAAGTCCCTCTGCAGCTTTCTTTCCCCTTAAAAGGCTGCTGGAAGTTCTCCTTGGAGCCTTCTCTGCTCCATGATGAATAACCCTAACTCTCAACCTGTTTTCATAGAAGAGGTGCTCCAGTCCTCTCCTGGATCACCTCTATAGTCTCTTCTGAGCTTGTTCCAACAGGACCATGTCTTTCACATGCTCATGCCCCAAGCAGGACACAGGTGGACAAGAGTAGAGAAGAGGGAGAGTCACATCCTTCAGACAGACAGTAGAAGCTGAAGAGCATTTTTACCCTGCTTAAATTTGGCATACAGACCTGGTCAGCAGAACAGGTCTCCATACTCCACTGACTATATTAGCTCAAATAAATGAGCCAAGATAGCTTAGGGTGATCACAAATTGCATGGATTCTACCCTTAGAACATTGAAATACAACTTCCTATTTTCAGCTCAATAAGAAGTTAAAGCCTATTATGTTGATTCCTTTCTCTAGTGATTAAGTTGTGTACCAGGTTAAATAGAAAGTAAAGCCAAATTTCTGTACTTCCAGTAAATGCAGTTTCCTGTTTCTAAACTGATAATGTTATACAATGTGCAAATTGTGGGGGAAGGTTGACTTTGGGTATGGTTTATTTAGTTGGTTTTCTAAGCAATGTAACAGTGTTTCTATTGCCACTGGCCTCTCAATATTCATTTTTCCTCCTTGTGTGAGGAAAATAAAAAAAATTATTTCAGAAGAAGGTACACAGGTTTCTCTCATACTCTAAAAGCACTTAAATATCAGCTTTGCTGTCATGATGAGAATGTAATTATTGCACCATCTGGGAAAACTCTCATGCATAGTATTAGTAATTTTTAGGTATATAATCTAAACAAAAATTCTGCCTATTCAATTTGGTGACAAAGATTATCACCTTTATAAAAGTCAATTTCAACTTAGCTAAGAACATATGTTTTATTTTTGATAGTGGTAAAATTCTTGTTCAGTTTTCTCACGTCTACAGAACTCAGCTTGTTTCAGCTCACTAAAGTAATTTTCAGGGCTTCTGGCTTGAAATAGTGGAGGATCACTACTGATATCTACTAGCACAGTTCACGTGTATCTGCAGGATGTAAGAAACCAGGACTACCCATCTTGAACGTGAAAGTTTACATATAATTGAAAGGGGGTTAATGTGGTACAAACACTGCTTCTTCACAAAGAACATTGAATGTTGAGATTCAATTGATTTTAAAAGGTGAAGTTAGATAAACTGTAAAGTAGTGTTTTATACTACTTTACACAGAATTTGCATGTGATATTATTTCTGGAGGACCAGTCACTTGAGCTGTATCAAAGTTCAAGAAAATGCTTCCACTGAAATTGCACAAATATCTGTCATTTTGTTTGAGATAAGATGGTTACCAGCGTAAAGCGTGTATCACAGTTTAAAGTAGCTTATCGAATATGGAGTTCTGATGCAGAAGTGTTACAATCCTATAGCCTTGGTTTCATTTAAGACCTTTACTGCTTGAACCGTAAATTTAATCTCAAACTCAAGAAGTTATGTACAAGAATCAGTATATTTGTTGAAGTAAAGCATGTACTAACAAGTTTTTTTGTCTTTCTGTTGACAGCTTGCATAGTCCTGCACAGTATTATGCTACTTTCTCGCTACACTGAAGAGACTGAAGGTATTGTATTCAGTAGTTAGCCTACAGTAGATTATCAGAATAAGAGAAATACAAAATTATCCAGGTAGGAAGGGATGTCAGGAAGTCCCTAATGAAATTTTGCTTCAAAGGAAGGTCAACACTGATTTCATACCAAGTTTTTTTAAGTCTTTATTCAGCTGATTCTTGAAGACCTTCAAGGCCAGTATGGTAAATGCTCTTCATCCACTCATGGAACATCAATTCCTCTTGTTAATTTTCCCAGGCTGAGTGAATTTGTGCACGTGAACTTCAGGTAGGTAAGCTTCTAATGTTCTTTATCCTTCACAAGACTTCCCTTACACCCACCACCTTGCCCTATGTATACCTTGTCTTACCTTCTTCAGTTAACTGAAAGCTCTTATCACCATCTGATGATATGAATAATTTATGGTCTTCATCACCAGTCTGGCAAATCCTCTTTTCAAGAAGATTCATCCATACTTTGTAAAGTAGATCTAACGTCTTGCTAGCAGTCCTTATTCCTTAGAAATCTCTGTCATAAAAAATCAAAGCACTGCTTGTGACAATGCCACTAGTCTGCTTGTTATCCTGTTATTTCAGGACCCTCTGCCTGAAGCTTTCCCATCATCCATGGGACCAAGAGGAAAACCATCTTTGTCCTCATATCTCTCTATTAATTTCTGATTCCTCCAGGTTTCCCCTAGCAGTATTAATGGTGCACACATCATCCTTTATGTAAGGTTCTGGATCCAAGCCCCATCAAAGAATTAATCTCATGTGGCAGCAGTCCTGGTTGGCAAGTGGGTGCTTTTATCTCTTGCAAAACAGTCTCAAAACACCATTGCCAGCTGCTTCCTCTCAGCACTAATTCTTGATTTAGGCCCAGCTGGCTCTGAAATCTATTTCAAATAAGTTCCTTCTCTTTCCTTGGCTATTAGTGCAATGAATGAATTCTGTAAATTCAGATCTGGAAGCCAAGGAGCCTTTCTCCTGCTGACAGAGAGCACAAGTCTCCATCCATCTTTATCTTGGGAGTACCATCCACAGTTATTCATGCATAATCTTCCATTGTCCCTCTTTTTTGTTCATTCTGTATCTCATCCTCCTGTCTCTGCAGTCTCTGTGAGATCATACAAAAATTCTACTCATCCTCCCTGATGTTTCAGTCTGATTGCCCTCCCTCACAAGTGGGGCCACCATTGCTGTCACTCTACTCTGCTCCAGATAAAGCAACAGATGTGAACCCTGGAAGGCAGCATCCTTCTTTTGAAGATGTGTGGGATCCATGACCTCTAATGTGCCAGGGGTCTTACTCCAGCTGAGGCAGGACACTGACTGTGGTGAGGATACCACAATTGCTATGCAGTCCCACTGTCTGGAGAATTCATGGACCCCCTTTGCACCCTCTGCAAGAAAAGTGTCCTACAAACAGCCAAAATGCCTGTAAGCTTACTTATCTTGCTGGACACTGTGTTCTGACTCACCAGCTGAACAGACATCCCCACTACAGAGGAACAGGAAGTCACTCATCAGAAGGCAGTTGTTTAGCAGACAAGTTAAAACCAGTTTGTTTTAACAGAGGGATCAGTGGTCTGGGATTTGCATTTTGGAATGAAATTAACTAGGGAACTTTCTTAATTGCCTTTTTCCCCCCATGCCTTATCTTCTCTTCAGAAATAGTTGAGCATTTATAACTAAAATAGTATGATAATAAAAATATTAATAATTACAAATTTGATAAGAAAATCAGGAGCAACATCTGCACTTCACAAAAGCAGAAGCCCTGAATATTCTAAAGCATATGGAAATGAGATTTGAGGACTTCAAGGCAGCTTTTTTCCTCTATCAGTTTTATAGGATTATTTTTGGCACAGTTTCAACTGATGACTAGAGTAAATCTTCCTGCCAGCATACAATTTTCTGGAAAACTAATTATTGTTCTGGTTGATCATAGCTGAGGTAGGTAGGGACATCTATTTTTAATATTCCTGGAATCTCAATTTTTATGACCCTGCATTGCACTGCTTACAATTTTGCCAGGTTTCAAACATTTTGAATTAAATAACTATGTATGATGTCTCCTGATTAAATACTCCTCAAACATTCTTTCAAAATTTGGTGGGAGAAGTGGGGGAATATTAGGTTGCCCCCTATGCCCCCCAAACTCTCAAGAAGCTCCAACACATTCTGTCATCTTTAGAGGCAAGACTCTCTTCTTGTTTAATTTCCCAAGATGGTCAACTTGCTTTTTATTGCTTCCTTAATACCATCAAAGTATAAGAACTAGACAAATTCTTATGTATTCAGACTTTTTTTTCCAGAATTCTATAATTCTCAATTCTGAAATTGTTAGCTGCTTTGGACATCTGGTGCTTTTCAACTGACCTGTGAATACAACTTTGCCTGAGAAGGATTGAGCACTGGTTAACCAAGTAATTTAAGCCGTGAGGATCATTTTCTTTAAACCATTCATTCTGTCTGAAGCATTTAAATCAGAAAGTTTGGGGGATTTTGGAGTGTTCTTTGTGTTTGGGGTTTTTTTTTAATTAACAATCAGAGCCAATAAAATAAGAATGAAAATCTTTCTTAAATAAACCCAAAGAATAAGGAAGAAGTGAGACGGGTCTTAGAGAATTCAGAAATTTGACTGGAGAATTGAATTTTTACATTCACTGAATTTTATTTTCTATGGCATAGCTGGATTCTTTTTTATCTTAATTTTGATACAGCTGGATGTTGAAACATGTATCTCAAAATGTTGCTGAAAATGCTTTGCTGCTTTAAACAATACAAAGCAAATAAAAAAGCAAATTTAAAAAGTCCTTATGCAGTGTGGTTTACAATATGTGTGTCTTCTACTTGCCTTTGAGAACTTAACACAAAATACAGAATTTATGTATGCATGTATAAATGAAAATATAAATATATTTTCATTAAACAATGAAAATATATGTTTTCATATATGTTAAAAGGTTCTACATTTCTTATGTTTGATTTGGCATAAACATAGGGTCTATATACTGTAAGTTATAACTTGTGTAACTTGTGTAACTTGTGTAAGTACACAAATATTGGTAACTTCTTCACAAAAGGAGGTGTAAATCAGAAAAATATAACTTGTCTTTTATTTAGTGTTTCCAGTAATGCTAAGATTCTTTTAGATAAGTCAAGTAAAGTGATGTGTAGCTTCTACAACCTTCAGCATAATCTTATCAGTGTAATATTATGAACATTAATCTAGGCGATATCTGAAAAGAAAAATAAAAATTTTCCTCTTCTATACTAAGTAATATATGGACTTCCCTCCAGATGGTATCAAGCAAAGCACTTTTGGCTATCTTCTAAATTACATAATTCAAAACTACTGTTTTGTGCAGAGTAGGTATTCTGTCCTTGACAGACTATAACTCATGAACTTTTGGTTCTGAAGGAAAACAGAATGCCGTGAAGGAAACCATTATTCTTTTTACCTAGGTTTTCTCAAAGGGAACATATAGTTTAATGAGATTTGAAATGACTGGGCCTAGATAACTGTTTTGTGACTTCAAGATTTATAAGGTTAAACCATATTATCAACATTACAGTTTTAAAGGGTTAAAACTGAATGAAATTTTTTTTAAAGTTATCTATCAAAAAGGACACAGTTAGAACACTATGACATGCTAGATAGTAATGCAGTACCTCAAACTTCTGTGCCAATCAAACCAGAATTATATTTCTTCCTTTCCTTATTGTGCATTTAAAAATATTGTGTCAACTACACGTTCTTAAGTGTAAAAATATACAAAGAACCAACAGCTTCTGAAAAGAGCAAGAAGTCTGAATATGAGCACATCTGACTGCCTTTCTTTCTGAACCCTGAGAGTACTCTCCATTCATATTGTGAAATTTAACAAGAGGCAATAAATATTAAATTTTACTCAACAGACAGAAATAAGGTTTGTGTTTAACCTACTGTGTTCTGTTCTTTGAACTGTAAAAGCTCATATCTTCCAGGTGAGATGTGACAGCAAAATTCACCATGTTCAATAAAGACCAAATTGGTATATTTTCAAGAGACAAAGTTCCAGACAGAGTGGGGTCAAAGTTTCCTGGGAGTCAGTAATATAGATTATGGTTAATGCTCTTTTGATGTCTTTGAGACCCTGCTTGTCTTCTCCTGAAATCCATGGAAAAACCCTGACTGACATGTTGAAGCCTTGAGCTCTTAGATTTTTCTCCATTTTTGAAGTAGGCAATAGCTTAATAAAAAAGGTCAATCATACAAATTTTACTCATGCAGCCAGTGATTTTACCAGAGGATATAATTACTTGCATAGCAAGGATTTCTCAGATGAGTCAGGCCTTGAAGATCAGATCCTACATTGTAAAATATCTAATGATTTCTAAGGATACAATGATTAGAAAAACCAGCTTCATCAGAGCATTTTTAATAAACAAATGCATTTATAATTTCTAAATGTAAACTATGGCTTTGAAGCAGTAGCAACTGAGAATTTGGTGTTAACAATTAATTACAAGTTCTGTTCCTCATCTAAAAATTTGTTGGAAAAAATACAAACTTGACATCTTTGATTTTTATTTCTCAAGACACTTTTTAAAATTAATTATCATTCATTTGTTGTAAGTTGACTAATGAAAGAAAGACTTAAATACTACAATAATGTATATTAACAGTACATAAACTACTAATAAATTAATGTACATCTGTTTTCTGCAGCATTTATTCCCTAGTGGTGAGAACATAGGGATTTGTTGTGCTTTAACCCTGGTCAGCATCTATGCCCTATGCAGCCACTCACTCACTCCCCCCCCAGCAGGACTGGGGAGAGGTAAAAGGGTAAAACTAGAAGGTAAACTCATGATTTATTGTCTCTAGGAGCAGTTGACCTTTTTGAAAAGAACATTTCCGGTTAATCAGGTGAACCAATTCAAAGAGCCTAATCATTCAAATTTAAACATATCCTGAACATAATTTTCTACTTAATTCCAAAAGTGAAATATAAAATACAGTGTAGGACACTGTTCCTTGCTATTTCACATAAATTTTTGTAGCACAAGATAATGAGAACAAAGCAGACACAATAAAAATAAAAAACTGCACATTGATGCTCAGCATTTTCTGTTGCATCTTTCAAGTCATTGAAATGTGATGGTGAATATTCTATTAAGGTCGTATATAAAAAAGACAAACTAAGCAGTAAACCTGTTTACTTAATGAAATAATAAATCATAAAACCAGTGTAAAAAAGATTTTTATCCACATTTTATAGGAAGACCATTAAGAGTCACAAATGAATATGTTACTAGGCAAAAACAAGGGTCTTTTAAAAATAAAAGTAGGAAATAAATTTATGATGTATTTGCAAGGTAATTTGTGTTGGACATGTATCAGGCCACTATCAGTACCACAGTATCAGACCACTTTTCAGTATAAAATTAACATTAATCACATTCAAAGATAGAATCACATCTGTGCTGAAGAAACCAAAGAAAATAATAGGTATTGTATGGAACATTATTCTTTATATGGCATAAATTTATGTTGGTGTTTATTGATAGTAACTGATCTGGCATGTTCCAGTTTGTGGTGACCCCTTTAATCATGTAGTAAGAAATTTGAATGGATACTCATTCTTTGTAAAATGTAGCATTTTGGTCGTGTCCTAAGAATGGATTTATTATCTCATGTAAATTTGACTTTAAAGTGTAAGAACATAATTAAATATAAGCTGTTTAGAATGGCTTCATGGGGTATAGCCTATGAGATACAAATACTAATGACATTACTGATGTTCCCTTGCCACTCCAAGTAAAAATACATTCTCTTCAGTATTTTCTTACAATGAAAAAATGAAACTGTACACTAATTTAGATATGGAAACTTGCTGTACTTTATTAAGTAATCATATTTTTATGTATGATTAAGTAATTAATTAATCTCATTTTTATGACTTGACAGCATAAACAGAAAAAAAAAATAGAGACATGCAAAAAAAAGATTGTATCTTTTGGGAGAGGTCAGAAGAAACCTCTCCCATTTCTACTCCATTCAGAGTGTTCAAAGTGCTTCAGACCTGAAGCATAATGTAAATGTTCAACTTAATTCTTTTCATAATGGAAGTAATATTAATCAGTATATTCCATGGTTTTTAGGTAAAGCAGATGCTTCCTTCACTCCTAAATTAGAAGCATACCAAGGAAAATCTAATAGAAGCTTCTTATGATCCTCAAGAGAAGGCCTCCAATACAGTATCACTCAAGAAACAGTGTTACTTTTAGTGGCCCAATGAAAAATAGGATTACCATTGCCCATGACAGAACACAGCCCTTGTATTGGCTATGCCTACGGTGACTGTGCAAGGCCCTAGTCCTGGCCAGCTGTTATCAATTTACCCTGGGAACTGGCTGTGTGAGCTTGGTATGAAGGTTCTCTTTTGACAATGTGCAGCTTAAGTGTGGGGTAATAGAAAAGGCTTTGAATATATGACAGATCAAAAGCAGAGGCTCCAGAAGTATAAAGAGCTCAGTGACAGTCAAGTGTAGGTCATTGAAGAAGGTCATTGTAAAGAGATGGGGTAAGACAGCTTTTACTTTGAGGAAAGGAGCATCCATTACACAAGGGAAAAGGAAAATGAAATGAAAAAAATAAATACAAGTGAAAGGACAGGATAAGGTGACTATCAGGAATGGTAAAGCAGCCTCCATTTCACCCCACCAAACATGGTGCCAAAGGCCCGGATTTGTCAAGGAAATTAGCTGTCTAATGAAAAGAAGAGATCCTAAATTGAGGCATGAGGTCAAAGAATTCACACACATTGCTCCTCCGCATTGTCTCTTTTGACAATTGTCTAGTTGAAGGACTTTTCAGCCTGATCTGGCCAATGATTAAGACCATCAAGGACCATTGAAATCAGGAATGTGTGGCACCAGCTGTTAACATGGGATGTTCAAAGATAGTGCAAGATAAACCTCTAAAGGATTTATGACTTAAAATACAAAAATGTTCAAACTACATTTTGGTAGTGTATGTTGTTAGTCAATGATAGTCTTGTAAAGTTATGTTTGGAAGTCTGAAACTGGTTTGATTTATCACTTCTTAATATTCCCTTCATCAATCTCTGACTTGCATAGATAGACACTCAGTTGAAACAGTCACACCTATAATTGATCATGTTTGCAATCATCTTTTCTTTTATACATTTTGAGTCAACACCTAAGTGGTAGTTTTGGATACTATTTTACGGTCGGGATCTTTTTAACCTGTAATATATGGGTAGTCAGGTATTATCTGATTTCTGTTATCATCCTGTTTCTCTACCCTTCTACAGCACATTTCAATTGGAGACCACAAGCAGATAATATCAAACTTGGTATTGTCATAAACTAGGCCTATGTCAAGGCAAATTTAGGATATATTGTCTTCACTGTTAGAAAATTGCTAGTTCACCTTAACCTGGCTAAAAAAATCTCAGATCAAGACAAGACTAGACAAGTCCTAATGTTGTTTTCAGTAGGTTGATGAAAACTTTGAGGTCCTTCATTAGTAATAGCAAAATACAAATTAACCAAGATTTTACAGTTCAGTGGTTTTGTTGTTTTTGTTTTGTTTTTTTTTTTTACTTCTTAGATTGTATTAGACTATTTTGCAACAATTCTACATTCAAGAATGTGCACAGGGATATATTTGTGACGTATAGAGGAGGGAGGTATCTACCTGGTGTTTAAATGCCCGTGGGTATCTAATCTCGTTAAATCTTTGTAGACGACAATTTTTCCACCAATTTTTATATTTTAAAAATTATGAAAGGAATGTTTGTCTTTATGCTTAGAAATTACTGTGAATACAGGAATTTAAAATAAACACATCAATCATCTTATTGTGGCAAAAGGTATGACAGAAAGATGAAAAGGTGCTTGAAGTGATTACACCTGTAGGTTTATTTTTTTTCCATACTGATATTTTTCCAAGCCTTTTTCCTTTTTCTTATTCTCAAGTGTCTTTTTGTTAATTTTTTTTTTCCTCTGTATTAACATGATGTGAATTTTTTTTTATGGAAAATGTTAATGTTGGTTCCATTATTTCTGTTGATATATATATAAATGCATGTGTTGCATTTATGCAAGTCTTCTAAGCTTGTTGTCATTTGTTTTTGTGTAATACTCTCAATCATTAAATTTTTAAATTATGCAATGTGGGTACTTTTATCTTAGCTCATCAAAGTTTCTGTCTAATACCTTAATAGCTATTGTTTGGAAGTCCGGATTTTACTCTCTGTAACAAGGGGTGGGATTCCGGATTGCACAAATCTATATTTAATGATAGGATACAGCTCCAAATTGTAGACTACTAAATTTAGGTATTTACAATCTGGAACTGAATTCTATTTCTATTTTGGGTGAGTATGCTGAAGATCAAAATATGATAGTGCATAATTTCTGAGGCTGTGTTTAGCTTCCAAGACTTGATTTCTTATTAGGAAAGGGAGCAGGAAGAAACTATATTCTCTTCAGAGTAAAATCATCAGGTTCTTAAGACATGATTGCAATTCATTGATCAGTGAGTCAGGTGTCAGTGTGTCAAAGAGCTAGAGCTTATAGCAGCAACCAATTACTTGAGTTCTGCATGGACTAATTTACTTGTTTTACTTTGATATTTTGAGGTATATTCAATGACAGCACAAATAAATTCACCCAGTATTTCCATCTTCTCCCTTGTGATGTCTATGGTGTCTACATTAGGAGAACATTCACAGATACAGGAGACACACCCTGATGAGGAATTTCCTGAGTAAAGTCTGTCCTGATCCATATAGATGTCTGTCTATGCTCTTTTCAGATGATATAGCCAGTGATTTTCACCACAAATTCAGGTAGCCTGCTGTCAAGCATAAAGTGGTACAAACCCAGTCACGTTCATTAAACAGACTAGACTAGGAAAATGAATTATCCTGTTGGCTGGACCTTTTACCTTGAAAGTAGGAGATCAGTTTTTGTGATTCTATTTCAGTCCAAGCCATTTTTCACTTCAACTACTTTATCAGGTCTGAAAATATTATTGGTGGAGTTCTTTTCCTCCAGTTTTACCACTGAGAAACAAGATAACTGGCTGCAGCTGAGAATCCTGGAATAACATGAGCATGAACAGAAGTGGAACAAGTGAAAACTAGCATTGAAAATAATGATTAATTGACCTGCTTGTAACAGAATAGAAAGACAAGCCTGAGGAGCATGTTTCCTTCAAGTCATGAACCTTTGATTTGGTAAATTCTGTGTTTAAATTCCACAATAATCTCAGCATGGAGTCAAAAACAGAGATAGGCTTATGTCAAATAAGTCACTGTGATAATTACTTGACAAAAATTACTAGTATTTGTCCTGAAAGATAAAACAGCAGAAAAATCTTTGGGTGAATGAAATTCAAACTATGAGCAAAAATTTCAATACTGAAAATAAATTTGCAGCTCTCCTTCCAGTGAAATCTACATTGTTCATTCATTTGTTCCAACTAGTTTGTTTCTCCTCAGTTTCAGGCTGAATTTTGGATGCATACACTGCCTTTTGATACTACAGTAATAATTTATTGATGCCACAGATTAGAAAGGATTTTTGTTGGCTTGAATAATTAATTTTTAGTCATGGATCAGATCAGGACATGTTTCATCACTCAATGAGTGATTGTTCCTGAAACATAGCTCTGTACCAATTTTACTGGTAAATATTTCCTACACATGGTGATTCCAATAAATGGGTCTCAAGCTCAAAGAGTTTTCATCTCTTTGAGTTGAACTGCAGTTTTATTTCTATTATTATTTTCATTAATATTTTAAAGGGTGCCCCTTCTATTTTATACATGATGTTTTCATTGCAGGATGAATTTTAAAACATTATGAGATTAAAAGGTTATGGCTTATTCTAATTTAGATTTGAGCCTTAAAACTTAAGCAGAAATGAGATGAACCTAAAGCTGACAAGTTGGAACAATATATTGGAAGTTTAAAAGGTCTTGGTAAACTAGGATTAAAAATAATTTCCTTATCCATATATGGAAACAATATATGGCTACTCTTTTTTCAAAGACACTGATATGAAGAGGAATTATTTTATGTCACAGAAATAAAGATTTTAATATAGCTTTATTTATATTTTACTGGTCAGATTGCATAATATTTTAAGTGATGTTCATTTTTCTGGAACATGTAGATAGGGATCAAAATCTAACTAATTCAGACTAGGGTTTCAAACTAGCATTGAAAAATTTTGGGTTAAGATATATCAATTATAACAGCACTTGTTTAAAGGAAGAATGAGGGAAAAGCGATTATATATATATATATAACAATGGCCATCTTTTTTCTTTTTTTTTCCTGGTACACAGAGATAAAGACATTCCCTGTTCATTGAATTTAGGGCATTTTTGTTTGCTAAAATTGTTCCCAGGTCTTTAATTTCTTAACAAGATAGTATTAGCTGGCTGCAGTCATCTTGGTTTTAGGTTTAGTGTGTTTGTTTTACTTTTGGGAATCTGTGTGTGTGTGAATGTGTGTGTCTGTTGTCCCATTCTATCTATAGCTCTATTTTGTTTTTTTCTTAAATGTTTGTATTTGGCTATACCTGAGCCATAATCAATCACTAGTGTGGCAGAATGTTGTAAATATTAGTTGATTTCAGGATTCCTGTGGAGTTAATCAATGATGTTTGATTTAACATGAGTCACCTGCTTTGCACACTCTGTTCTTGGCAGTCTTCTGGCCATCATTCTTTGTAAACAGGATCCTATATACTAAGAGGTAAAAGGGGTATATGTGATTATTTCTTTGCTTGTTGTACTTGTTTACTTATTTCAAGAAAACAGTAATATTTATAAGAGAGAAAAAAGCAAAAAAGAACATCCAGCCCTTGAGATGCTGTTGAAATAGGAAATTCTGCAAGAGATTCAACAGAGTCCTCTAGCATTTACACACACACACACACACACACAAAAACAAAAAAAAAAGAAAAATAAAATGGTGAGGTAATTGTTCACAGCAAAGCCATACACATTTTATTTTGCCCTGCCATAAGTATTCAATCCTCGTTTCTTTAGAAGAAACTAGACCTGAGTTGAATGGATCAACATTTCTGTGTCCTGGGTATGCATCTGCACTCAACGGTATTAAGGTGTGATAAACCTTAGTCATTTTTGTTCAATACTTCAATCCACAGAGATTGATGTCAGTGACATCCAGCAAAGTTAATGGAATTTGCCAGTCTGACTGAGAAAAGAGCCAGATTCTGACAGTGCTTATGGATTTCTTTTAATCGCAGCATTGACGATAAAGAGATTGAAAGCTAGTTTATGGGTTTCTCTTTCAATCAGATCGATGTGAAGGAGATGTTACCTGAGGGGCTCAGCTAATCTCTAAGGGTAACATCAGTGTCAAGGACAAAACTGTCATAAGGGTTATTATGCTTAGCAATTACCCAAGAGTTTAGCTTTATCATATGACTTATAATGGTAGGTAGAACTCCAAAAGTTTGGCTTCGGAAGTCAATCATACGGCCATGAAAATAGGCAACTGCTATTAAAGTGCATATCCAAGCACAAGAACAGGGTTTCTCTAAGTTTGCCCTATTTGGAATTAACAAACTCTGTTTGTTATATAACATTAATTTTCCAGCATAGATACCTGCTGCTTGGACACATTTCCCAATTCTACATCAGTCTGAAACAACTTTTCATGTCGTTAGTATTCTTCAGTTCTCAAATAAAACATTCTGCAGCTCTTCAGAAACTTTGGTTGTAGTTTACATCAGCCTATAATTTTCAGCAATCACAATCTCTACTAGGAAAATTGTAATGAGAACTTCCAAAGTTTTAGTAACTATATTTCAGAATCAAGAAGAATTTGAGTCATTTAATACAGCATATTTGTGTTTCATTCTCCTTATTATTGGCTCAGAAACCTCATCAGCTTTTAATTTTTAGTAAATCATGGACACCTTTAAAAAAGAGGAAGATGTGGAGACATCTGGACATAAAACTTTTAATGAGAACTCTTTGTATCAATGAAGGGAAAAGAATGTCTAATTTTTATCAGGAGACAGATTTCTAGAAGAAATAAATACAGGACTTTACAAGGGTAAGCAATTGTGACAGCTGTCAGGGAGCAACGACTGAGGTAGGAAAAGATGAGGAAAGCAGAAAAAAAGAAAAATAAATCAATGTATATTGATTTTTATCAGACTAGACTCCCAAGAGTTGTTCATCTGATTACTTTGACTGTATATGAATTCCTAGGCAGATGAATTGAGAAAACTGAGAAACTGAAAATCCTCACTTTTGCTTTGTAGAGCAAAAATAATATGCTGCATAGTAATTTCGTATCATAAATATAGTCCTGTGAGATTCCTCATGACTTCAACTTGCAATATTTTTCATGTTCATTTTAAGTTCTGCTTTCTGGTGGCAGGAAATACTGCTCACCACTTTTTGGGCTATCTTTTGGCTTAATAGTAAAATTATTGCACAAGGTCTGCAAAAATTAGGCTGCAAATTAAATTAAAATGTTAAATGTTAATATGTTAAAAATAAATCCTAGTGATCTATAGTTTGATATCACTGCAAAGTGCAGGTACTTAGCACCTTTGGAATTTATCCCTGAGGTCTGATTTTCGTGAAAGATGAGAGAAAGAAAAGATTAGGAAAAAGCCTACATTAATAAAGGCAGGTCAAGATGATCCAGATACATTCAATGGAAGGTTAAAAGTGTAGAAAGTTATATATCTAGGTGACCTGGTCTTTTTACAATATTGATAGAAGCATGAGTCATAGCAGATGATGGTGTTTTGTTACAACATAACTCTATGCCTTCATATTCTGTAAAAGTTTGATAGAGAGAAAATACTGACAATGGCTGAAAGACAGTGTGCCTACACTTAAAAAAAAGAAAAAAATAAATGTAGTGAGTTGGTTATTGACACATTTTGATGGTATCTGGAGGCAAATCATGTCTGTAACCTTTTGAACACAAGTGACGTGATCTGTAAAGCAGAAAAATAAACTGAGGCACATTAAGTCATTTTATAAGTGATCGCAATCATCAGGTCACAGAACATATAAGACTGTAAAACAATGGCAGGATATAGAATGTGTTTGTATTGTGTAAGTACATTTCTTTTTCAGATAAAATTCACACAGTGGAAAATATTTTATTTGTTTTATTTCTTTTTTTTAATGTGGAATTATGTGCTGTAAACAATAAATGTAGACCAAAAAGTCCTAATCTCAGAAACATAGCATGTGGCCTGCAACATGCAAAGTCACAAAGATACTTTTGAGTATTCCAACTGTACTAGTTTTAACACTTTTAATAAAATGAAGACTGAATTGGATATTTTGCCCATTTTGCAAAAAAATGCCATTTTGTCATTGTCCCATTTTGCAAAAAATGGAGGGTTCAGAAATTCTAAGAATCTAACAATAAAAATATTTTTCAAGCATTTACAAACTCCATATAAAAATAGAGTACTATGTGTAAATGGTACTACCCACTGAAGTGCATTAAAAGTGTGTTGTCTAATGACAGACTCAATTTTTTTCTATGCTTATCTTGTTCTTAATAAGCAGCCAAGTATTGTAATCTCTGAAGAGAAAACAAAGCACAAAGTACTTACCAGGAAATACTTTTCAATATACCTGGACATATCTAGCTAAATAAAACTCACTTGAAAACTGGAATATGTTTCACAAATCAAGAAATCAGAATGGCAAAAGTGTGACAAACTACACTTAAGAAGAAATAAAAACCCGTGGAATGAACATGGAATGTAGAAACCAGTTAGAAAAATACTACTGCATAGTTAAACTTATGCCAAGCATCACCGGATATTAAAAAACTAAAAGTGGTTTAAAAAGTTATTGAAATTCAAGAAGGATAAATTTATTTAATATTAACTCCATATTTTAGTGCTGACAAACTTCAGTCTATAAATGCCATTAAATTGCATTTCAGGTAGGCATAAATTTTGGGTTTCTCCCAGCCAGCAACAAAGTACCACTTTCTTGCACATGTGCTCCTCTCTCCCCTCCCTCCCCGCTGCCCCTGTGGTGAGATAGGCAGGAGAGACTAAAAGAAGTAAAACACATGGGTTGAAATAAGAACATTTTAATAATTTAAATATGATTATCTGTAGCATAGGACAGCCTTTGGTTGGCTGTGCTAACTCCTAGCTTTTATGCACCTGCTTACTGACAGAACATGGGAACTTGAAAAGTTTGTGTCTTAGATAAAGTACTACTTAGCAACAAACACAACACTGTGTTATCAACATTCTCATGTTAAATCTGAAACACAGAATTGTACCAGTTACTAGGAAAACAACTAATTCCATCCTAGCCAAACTCCAGACAATATAGCTGATGAAATACCATGTTGCACTTTGGAACATATAAACAGTGTAAGTAACATACATTTGTCACACTTACTAGAAATTACCAAATAATGAAAATCTACTAGGAAAAACATACTTTTCTAATCTAAATAAAAATATCTGTTGAAGCAAATGATACTACAAATTCTTGTAGCAAGGAATTTAAAAGATATTAGTTCTTTTGTGGTATTAAAAACTCTTTTAGCATTATGCCTAAACTGGCTTCTATTTTCTATGCCTAGAACACAATGACTTAATCAAAAAGTGGTATAAATTATTCCTAAACCATCACAGAGCTTTAAGAATAGAAGGTGTAGTATACTAGTTTCATAAAAACAAAGATCACTTGAGCTTAGATATTGTTTGATAATTTTTTTAACTGCACTCATTTGATTAACATGCACTCATATGTATAGAGTGAGATTTGCAAATCTACAGCAAAGGAAGTCATGCTTATACATGGATATATCAAACAATACAGGGCAAAATGTTCTGTAAAATTCTGATTGAAGTTAGACATTCAGTTTCATATGCTTATTGCATCGTGTGAGCTTCCTGCCTTAGCAGCAAGCTGAAACTGATATTAAGCCAACGACTGGCAGATTGTGAAAAATTATGAGTATTGAAAAAATGTTTAGCAAAATTTTCATTATTTTTTATTGTGAGTAGTTGTGACTTATTTTTAAATTTATGGCAAGAACTGGATTAACAGATATCAAGTCAGAATGGAGGTAGGAATCAAGAGGCCTATGTGGTATTCCTGGTTCTGCCTCTTGTTCACAAGCAACCTCACATCTCTAGAACTCATTTTCTGTAATGTGGGTATATTGGTATTGCAGCCTTTCTGTAAGCTGCTGTGTGGTCTTCTCTCCCCAAGAAAAGTGTTATGTGAGCAGTGTTATTTTGTTATTAATGTTAGTACACTGCAGCTATTTTAGTTATGATATTTTTTTCCTACTAACTAATTGAATGCTTTCCCTCTTCAGTTGTTTTAAGGGGCAAGTCTATTCTTTTTCCATTACCGTAATTATTTATGTCGTGCAGATCACCTTACTTCTCCCTGTTTTGTAGTGTGTGTATATATATATGTATATATAGGCATATACTTTTATCTGTATCCATGTAGAAATATCTATACACAAATATATTATGAATATCTGCATGAAAGCTGCATGAAATCTTTTAAAGGTATTATGTAGGAGTACTATTTTCTCTGCACTTTTTTTCCATTATAATGCCCTATTACTATAGTCTTACTCATATTTGGTACAACTTCACCATTAGTCTTATCAGACACCCACATAACATTTTGAAAATGTTCTACAGTTTTATCAAGGATAAAGCCATATAAGTGACACTTTCAGATATTAGCCAAATGTTGTATTAACATATTATTTCCACTGCTTTCTCGAAGTTCAACTTCAGAAAAAGCAAATAGGATCATTACTCAAAAACGGTTGAGCATTCCTGTGATTTTGGGTTTTTTTTTTCTATTTTGCTGTGACTGGTCTGTTCAATTAAAATTAGCCAAAGTGGTAAGCAAGAATCAGTTGGTTGCTTCATGTACCTCCAGATTTTTCTTCAAAGCAGTAACAAAGTGCTTTTTACCAAACTACATAAGAAACAACCTTATAATGGTTCATTTCACTTCAGAAAGTGTCAGATCAGAAGTGAACCTCAGATTATCTCCATTATAGCATGTTTAGGTAGAGAGAGAATATCACAGCTTTGTTTTGTTTTCCTGCATTGTTGGGGCTTTTTTTGTGGGGTTTTTTGCATTTTTTTTTAGCTTTATGTTTTGGCTAGTGAGAAGTGACATAAAGTTTGAGTAATCAGTTGATGTAGTCAAATGATTGGGGTGAATTTTACTTTTTTCCCAGGAATTTTCACAAATAGCTGAAACAAATTTTTTTTCTTTCCCTCTTAAATGGTGAAATGCAGTCAAAGCTTCTGTTGAATTTGTTTATCAAAAGATAGGAGATCTAAGGTCACAATGAATCAAATTCTACAATGACCTCCTATTGCAAAATTGATTAGGTTGCTAAGTCTCCTGCAACCATTCATTCTCACATTTGCACACAGATTTTTCAAAAGCCACATGGTCATCCGTTCACTTGCTGGGAAATTGATGTAGTGCTAATACAATTCCTGTTGATTTCAGGCAGAAATATGTCTAGAGATTTATGCAAGTTCTCCCTGAGGAATTTTGATATTTTCCCTCTATACCCAGACTTCTCTATGGACTTTGAAGAGATGCAGATTATTTTACTTTATAATTTCACAGCACAAGTATAGAAAAAAGTATCACAACACAATCAAGATTCATGGCTTCAAAAATATATTGCTCTTATTTTATTTTTCATCTGCTTTCCACTATCTTTCCACTTTGTCTAATTTTTCTGAGGCGTTAAAACTGCTCCTCCTCTGCAAAGAGATGCTTTCCACAGAGCTACAGAGGGCTCACCACTACAAAGTTCCTTCTTTGGACTCTTACTATCACTCCCTATATAGAAATGCTCCAGTTTTTACAATAATTTGCAGAGAGGATTCTTATTCCTGGATGGAAGAAATTAGTGTTTAGATGGATAAGGAAGTAGGTTGAAAACCTGCATCTAAAGAGCTGTTATGATCAATGTCTCTAGGCCCAAAGGAAGATCAATACTGAGTGATGCTCCTCAAGTATCTCTACTGGAACACTAAAATTATGTCCTGCACCTGAATGGGCAATTGTCATTAATAATGCTGGCTGTGAAATAATGGATCAAGAGCAGCCCTGCAGAGAAGGATTAGGGTGTGTTGATGGATGAAGAACTGAACAGGAGTTGTGGCAATGTGTGCTTGCCACCTAGAAAACCAGTCCTATCCAGGTATTCGTAAAAAGTGATGTGGCCAGCAGGTTGAATGAGGTGATTCTCCCTCCTCCACTTAGCTCTCAGAAGACCTCACCTGTATCATCCAGTTTTGAGGCCCCCAGTACAAGAGAGACATGAACCTGTAAGAGCAAGTCCAGATAAGGATTTGTAGTCCAATATCTCCTATGAGGAAAGGCTGAGGAGAAGAGAAGGCTCTGGGGATGTCTTAAGGTAGCCTCTTCATATTTAGAAGTGTTTATAAGAAAGATGGTAGAAGATTTTTTTTTTTTTTTAACCTGGGCATGTAGCAACAGAACTGAAAGAGGTTTGAATAGAAATTTGTTATGACAAGAGTGGTGAGACACTGGAACAGATTACCCAAAGAGGTTGTGGATACCCCATCACTGGAATTTTTTGAAATCAAGTTGAATAGGATTTAAGCAACCTGACCCAGTGCAGGATGTCCTGGCCCATAACTGGGGTTTGGACTAGATTATTTTTAAAGGTCCTTTCTAATGAAAACCATTCTGTTACTCACCCTAAGTTGAAAAATTGCCTTTATCCATTTACACTCTTTTCTCCAGACTGTCTTTGCATGGTCAGATGCTTACATTTTTTGGTTTCTTAGATGTCAGCTGTAGAGTGATGAAGCAAACTGAGTCAGTCTCAAAAAACTAAATGAAACAGTGACGAGTCACATTTATAAGACAAAAAGGACAAACATTTTCCTATGTGTATATATAAATTTATAGTTTGTGTGTATGTATATTATATAAGGTGTATGTAGTTGTATACTTTCTACACAGATTATATCCTATAGCATGTACACTATGAATATACAGCTAGGTTATAAACTCGTACTTAATGTTGATTTTTCTGTACCTGTGTGGTAGTATGTGCTATAGTAGTAGACAGCTCTGAAAACAGCAGTTTTACAAGTTTTCTCAATACCAGTATATCCCATTATAAGAATCTTTAATCTTATTACTAACCTAAACACAGGTCTTAGGAATGTGATGCTCAGATCTGAACTATTCAGCTTTTAATTTATCTACTCCATAGTGAAATTTCTGAGCTCAAATCAAGCAGATTATTTTTAAAATAATAAACCTATATAATAGTATGCTTTGCATGTATAACTTCAAAGGTATTGGTGGGTTGAAAAGAAGACTCCTGCATTTTGCTCTTGCTGTGTTACAAAAATTTACTTCCTCTAGATGGGACTCAAAATAATGTGACTGAAATTATTAAAATTCTAAAGTAGAGTTACAACATATTATTTATGAAATGACACAAAATTCAGAAAATTAAATGGGTTGAGTTTCAGTTTTGGAGGCCAAGACCAAACTCAGCCTAAGTGATATTAAGCACATAAGTGTTACTTGTCCAAATATTAAGCACATAAAGTGTTAGTTGTCCAAATATAAGTGTCAGAGCAATTTGTGATAGCTTGGTATCTGAGACCATCTGCATTAGGCTAAATTGTGATTTTTGTTCTTCCACACATTGTTTCAAGTATTAACAGAAGAGAAAGTTCCTCACTTCAGATACTGGAATAGATCTATCAAACTCCTGAAGTCACCATATAGATTGTCTCATCAAATGTAACCAAGGGACAAATTTAAGAATGAGGGAGGACAAGATTTTGTTGTTTGGGGTTTTTTTTTTTTTTTTATTGCAGTTAAACTTTAAATATTAATTTCAACAGTATTTAAAATTATCAAAAACCTTAAATACAGAAAGGGCTAATAATAAATCCAAATTGGAAGACATTACCAATGATAGACCACAGTATATCATGACTGAATTAATTAAAAATGTGAGATAACCTATTTCATGAACTTTAGAAACCTGCAATCCCCTTTCATATCCTAGGCTAATTGAAACCAGATATATTTATACTGCTGTGTTGTAAGGTGTTGTAATTCAAAAATTTAAAGCAGAGTTGTAAATATCTTATTTAAACACTGTACTGACACTAGTGTAGTCAGCAATAATTGCCTGTGGGAATTTGTTATATCTGCTAGGTCTTCTACTGCTTGAAAACAATTTAATCTACATATATTTTAGGTATGTTTATATACACTCTAATCTATAGAGTCTTATAGGCTAAGAAATTTAAATTCAGGACACTTTTCAGTTAGAAATCAGGTTGGAGATAATCCAGGAAGAAAAAATCTCTAAGTGATGAATAATGAGTAAGTTATGCCTGCTTTAATCTGATCCTTTCTATCCTTGCATACATTATAGAATAGCACTCTGTAAGAAAACATGGAAATATACCCAGAGCAAAACATAATTCTTGGAAAGGTCAGTGGTGTTTAAAAATGGATCAACATTTTCTTAATAGCTTTGTCCCTATTCTACCTACAGGCAAAATTGAGTTTAATATTGTACTGGTTAAGGCACTTCCTAATGTTAATTCATAAAAATTCTGTCTAGCAAGTTCTGTTCCACAGTCTTTATTATATGTTCCTCTTAGCTGCCTTTTTAACACATATCTTTTTCTCATTTTTCCCTAAGAACTTACTGGGGGGAAAAACTATTCAAATAATATTCTAGAGGAATCACTGCTTACTTGTACTTTCCACACAACCATCTCATCCTAAATATATAAGGTATGTTAAATCATAATTTCAGTAGCAGAGTGAAGTGAATTGTATAGCAAAGAAGCAAAGCACTCAATAGTAATTAATAGGTGCAGTACTGTTTCAGAAAAAAAACTAGTGACTTAACACAGTGAAGAATAGGGTTAAATTATCCAGAGCAGGATAAAGGCTAGCGCATGCAGCCAAAATATCATTAGAAATTATCCTGAATGTCTAGAATAGCTGAAAGTTGAAGCAAAGATAATCTTAGTAGCTCAGAGTCATAATATCAAAATTGTTTTAAGCTTTGGAAACTGAAACAAAATAGCTTAGAAGGGATCAGACGGTAGGGTTGCTGAAAGAAGATGATCAAAGTACCCTGTACTGCTGCAGGAGCATTGGAAGATGACTGCTGGGGAGAGCTGTCATCGATATGTATAGTCCTAGAATGTATTAGCAAAATGTGATACATTTTAAATACATTTTTAGATATAGTCCAATAACTTACAAACCAGCCACTGTGACTACTCCTAATTGCTTGGGCATGATGTTGCACAGGTTGTAACTCTGTCCTAAAGAGATTGATGGGGATTTGCTGAGCAACAGCCAGTAGAAAGGTTACTGTCACCTTTTTCTTTCCTAACTCTGATGGGTATTTAATTTAATCAACCAGTAAAATGCTTCCTAGATATTGTTGCAATCCAGTTTGATTAACAGCATCATTGTGCTAATTTAAATTATGGCATAGATCAAGGCAGCTTTCAGAAATCCAACACTGAGGAACTACAGCTATAGCTTTACATATATTGTTGTTGAAATTTCCAATATTTCCAGATTTCTAGAAGTCAAGAAAGGAAGACTATGGTCACTGATGTCCATGCCAACTCTGAGACATTGACCACTACCCTCTGGATATGTCTGTCCAACCAATTTAATATCCACTCATCAAACATTTGACTCATCAAATCCAACTCCCTCCAATCTAGAGAGAAGTATGTTGTGAAGGACTGTGTCAAAGCTTTACAGAAGACCAGATAAATAACATCTGTAGCCCTTCCCTTGTCCACTCATGTACTCACTTCATCACAGAAGGTCACTGACTCCTTTTTCATATTTCCTGGGATACTCTTAGCTAAGTAACTATATTCTTTATGTTACAATATCTTTGACATATTGAATGGAATTATGAAATATAAGAAATTGATGCAGGCCACAAAAATGTTTCGAAAATGTAATGAAACTTTAAACAGATGTAAACCAAGTTCTTTAAATAAAGTAATTTTGAAGAGAAACATTTATTAGAGACATCTTACATTATTAGGAGTGGGATTGCTTTCCAACACTTATAAACTGGAGTATATCATGGGTATCCCTAGGAAACTGCATTGTGTAAGTGACAAGACTATGAAAATCTTGGGACATTTGTAGCCTAAACATATCTAAACACAGGTATGTGATATTATCTGAGATGATCTGGGTTTTACCAAGACATCTCTACAGGGCTGGCACATATGACATTGTATATCCAAGAGATACACCTCCTTCAGGGAACACTTCAGGGGGGTCCAAAATGCTGCTAAGCACCTATGTCTAGGGAATTGAATCCTATGCCTTGGCAAGAAAGTTGGCAAAGTGCCTAGGGAGAAATTCAGCACAACAAATGTAGGAGGTTGCACTGCTTGAGAGTGATTTGAACAAATGTCTTGACCTCATAGAATATAATTTAATTGCCTAAATATGGGCAGTTAATGCTATTTGAGTTGCTATAGGGAAACTTTTCTGACTGCTGAGCCAGAGTCATCTGGATTGCCATGTTTTATGCTCCAGTCCCAAGAGGATGTCTCAGGTAACCAAGGATTTTCCACAATGTTGTCAAGCTGTAAATGTCTGTAGTCAAGAAATAAGGCTTTATTTGTTAAAACAGATTAAAATTCAATTTATTTTAGAGAATAATTGAAAAAGAACTGAAGGACTCTGTTTGGAAGGCCATGTCGTAATACATAATGCCTGCAACTTGAAATCCAACAAAGTCAAACTAAGGTTATTCACCCACTTTCTGGCATGAGTAATCACAAGTAACATTGGAACATTATGTCAATAAGTAATCTTGATTAACTACAAGTTCCTTTAAGATTTGATATTTTTTGATTTATATTAGAGTGTGTTTTCATTCAGGTCCAGATACTGGACTTGAAGAACAACTAAATCCATTGGATTTCACTAGATAATGAAAATATTATGCAAATAATCAGAATAGGTCATAGAACACATATTTAGATTGTGACCCTGGGGCCTATAATATTTTTGGAGTTCAAGACTTCTAGGAATGGTGTTACAAGAGCTTAAGGATATCTGAGAGCAAAGATACATGAGGGAACACAGTGTTAGCTTTGAACCGTAACCAAGCATTGCATGCTCTTTACTAAGACTAAGACAGTACTTGCTGTTAACAACTTAGAAAAAGAGAGGAATTTGTGTGTTTCATTCATTTTCATTGATGTCTAATTGGAAGATGCTGCCACTTTCACTACTTGTTGTATCACAGCTCCTATTGTCATTATGAATATCCCTAGAGTAAAAGTGACAATTCAGCAATAAGGGGGTGTTTATTTCTCAAAATCTAGATGGAAGCATCTGAAATAATGCTATCAATAACCACATGAACTACTCAGGTATGTAATTTATGAAATACTCCAGAAAAAAGACAGTTTCCTTTTTATGGAAGGTTTCACTGAGAGGAGACGACCACTTTGTGGAACTTTGAAAGTTCTTTCTCTGCAGTGGAGGTGTAGAAGGCCACGTTGACCAATTTTGTCTCTCCCTGTTTTTTATTATTTCTGATAAGAAAAAGTTGGTACAGGACTTATTGTAGGACAGTTTGTGTAAATGCCATCTTTTGTTTACTCTTTGACTTCGACAGTCTCTGATTTCCCAGACACACAATAGCAATGGAGGAGGAAAGTTAGCTATTACTCACAGTCTGCTGTCAGTTTAAGCATTCACAACCTGTCACATCTTGTGAGAACTGAAGATGTAAATCAGTCTTTCTCTGCAGCAGCTTAAAAAATGTGCCAGGTGGAATGTATTCCTTTATATGATTGAGTTGCTTGAAAAGCAACATAAATCTATTAATAAATGTTCATTAATAACACTAATTATCTCCTCTCTACCACTGAGAAAATATAGAATACACAATATCTAGAAATCTGCATTCACCTTAAGGAGACCTTTAAAAAAAGCCCAATAAAATTACAGAATTTTCTTAGAAATGTACTTTTTTCTAAGTCAAAATTATATGGAATTTACCTTGTCCTTTTCATTTTCTCACCACTGGTATTGCTCACTTCTTCAGCAGTGATTCAAAGCTGAATTCAGTAATCTACATTTGGTTTTATATTGCACATATTAATGACAATTTATTTTTTTTAAATAAATTGTCATTAATATGTGCAAAAAAGTTGTTTGTATCTTTACATATCTATCAATCTATCCCCACTTACTCATACAAATGTTCATGTTTCTTTAGACCAGAGGGTTTTAATCTTAGATTTATGTACCAAGCACCTAAGACAAAGTGCTACCATTAATCTGAGTGTAGCCTTTTAGGAAAATATAACATCTAAATAAATTTTCTAGTTTAAAGTGAGAGTACATACAGTTCAACATTTTTTTTTACATAAAAGACACTGGTTTATGCATATTAAAGATTCATCATAATTCTGATGTTTACATTTGCAATAGACACTTTTTTGATTTTATGAGGTTTTAATCTACCAACAATGGCCACCACAATGCTCCAAACTTTAAGTGTGATAAGTGTCTTTTATTTCTGTCCTCTAGTGTCTGTATGACCCTATGCCTTTCCATTTATGAGTTATTAATGAAGTGAAAAATAGTAGATGTTTTAAAAAGTCTATGACAAAGGAGCAACAATTTCTTTTCTCAGAGAGATGCCCACTATGCTACTTCCACAACACAGCCTAAAGACCCTCATTTTATATTTCACTGTCTGTCTTTCAAATGCATCATTCACAACTTGAGTTGAGCTGTTTTAATTTAATCCTCTGATCACCAGGCTTCCTCACTGGCTCTGTGAAGCATAACTCTGAACTTTATCTGTGGAATTACATTCTGTATTATGTGATTTGTACATTTTTGCTATCAGGATTGTTGTACATACCTTTTAAAGCAAAAGAGAATAATTTAGAATTTATGATGGATAGGATTTAACGTAAGTGCAGAAAAATGTTTCAGACCCATCTGTTTTCAAAGAATTTAAATTGTCACTTAAAAAAAAAAAATTGCAATACTAACACTTGCCATGATGTTCCCAGATATGATAGTGAACTCCATTGGTTATGGACAAGAAAGCACTACATGTAAGTCAGCCTACCTCTAAATTTAAGCAGAATTAACATGTAAATATGACAGCTAACAAAATATTATGAAATTTTTGTTAGTACTAATTAAAGTTTATTTTCATTCAGCACAAATGTTTAGATTTTGAATAAAACTAAGGAAATGAAAATATGAATTTTTGAATATAAAAAACTGTTATATCTTTGCAAACATTTTTGACAATTTAATTCTCATCACATCAAATGTGAGTGGGACTAAATTTCAGTGGCTTCATTAAAATATTTTTAGTTAAATTATATCCATACTATAACTTATTTTTACTATCTAATTTTATTTTTTAATGTTGGGAACTGTCAAGTACTTTCTGAAAGCATTTTGCAGACATATGGTGCAGCATGCTTGTACCATTGAATGCCATCTGCTGTCTAGGCTTTAATGTACACTAATTTTACTTTTAATTCATAATGAACATGAAGAATGAATGTGACCCATGTACTGCAATTTGGCTAAGTCATTGGAAGGTGTACTTTTAAGGCATAAAACATATTTGTAATTATAAAATGGCTATTTACAAGTTCCCAGGTGGGTAAGTAGCTATGAGTAACAAATAATTGCATGCCAGACCTTAATGTTCCCAACCACTGTACTGGGACAAAAACTAGAAAGATGAAAGTATGAGGCATTCCCTTACTAATAAGCATATGAAAGTTGTATAATTTGCATTGCCAAATTTAAACCTATGAAAGACTTTAAAACATTTATTTAACATGTAAATGGAACATAGCTGGGAACATAAAGGATGTCCAAGAAAAATTAATGTGTGCACATGCTCTAATTTATCATCCTTTACACCACAAGATGAAAAATTATCCAGAACAAGTCATGCTGACAGCTTTGACCCTCATCCAGGAAAAAAAGCTTAATGCTATAGTAAATGCATCAATTGTGAATGATTTGTCAAGAATATGATGGAGAATCACAATGGTGAATTGTGTTAAGATGTATTGTCATGTCTTTTCTGAAAACAGTGACAGGCCAAATCTTATGTGGAGGAACTGAGAAATCTGGGGCTGTTTTTTCTGGAGAAAGGGAAACTCAAGGTATAGCTCATCACTCTGCAACTGCATGAAAGGAAACTGTAGCAAGGTGGGGCTCCTCCTCTTCTCTAAGGTAACCTGATGGGACAAAATCGAACAGCTTCAAGTTGCAACAGAGAAGGTGTAAGATTGAATCTTGGCATCAAATTGAAATCTAATTTAGATTAGATATCAGGGAAAAAATTCTTCACCAAAAGAGCTTTCAAGTACTGGAACAGGCTGTGCAGGGAAGTGGTGGAAAATGGGAAAGGGTGTGTAGATGTGGCACTCTAGGGACATGGTTTAGTGATGGACTTGGCAGCATCAGGTTTACAGCTGAATTAATGATCTTAAAGATTTTTCTCAGCCTAAATGATTGATCAAAAAATAGCAATTAAAACAATTCCCCCCAAACTTAACTGGACAAAAATCTTAGAATGTTTAGCATCACAGCCATGTCTTGCTAAATTGCAATGTACAGTAAGGAAGAAATACTGATATTCATGTAACCAATTGAACCTACATAGAAATAGAAGTTTTCTGGTTTTAATGTCTTGCCTGAATATTACCTTTATTCCTCTTTCCACTGAAAATTAGACTAACTTAATCATATTGTTTTTGTTGTATTTCTGCCTGGTTTTCTGCTTTCTCCCAGTAATTTATTCAGTCATTAGTGGCTGTGAAGTTTAACAGAAAGATATAACTTTTGAAGCTGTGCCTATGCTGTTTTTCTTAGGAGAAAATCCCATGTCTTGGAAATTATCCATTTCAGGGGAATTTCTACATTGTGGTCTCATGGTTTGTTATATACATCACTCATGTCAGAAGCTTAGTAAGGAGGAGAGAAAAAACTGGGCAGTGTACTGACACATTGATACTTAACTGTTGATGTACAGCATCTGTAACCCTCCTTACATATGTCATCACAGAGGTTCTACCAACATCACTGAAGGGCAGCAGAGAATCCATCTTGGAGACATCTGGAACTACCTCTCATGGACATGCAGAAAGGTTCTGATATCTTCATACTGAAGACACCCCTGCTGTAGTCCAGCTACTGCCAAAACCTTGCCACTTAAACCTAATACATGTATATTGTTACCTTACATGCTAATGCTCTGCAGATTCACACATATAATCTGGGTGGGGGTGTCCTTATTCTCTGCCTGCTCTGCAGAGCTATGCTGTTGTCAGAATTGATGTGTGTGTCCTGCAGTTAAAATTAAATTCTTCTATTTCCATCATATGCAGTTTCAGTAGTGAAAAATACATCAGGCATTTCATCATCACCTAGATCTCTTCTCCAACTTTTTGCAACAGATATGTGTAACTCTTCTCATGTGTGATTCAGAGGGAATAGATCTCACATATGCACGTTGTTATTGAGTAATTGTCATCCATCTCAGACAGAAAACAACAATAACAATGACAGCAGCTATTACTACTACTACTATTATTATTATTAATATTATTATTAATCTTATTATTATTGTTGTTGTTATTGTTATTGCTGTTGTTATTATTATTATACTGTACACCTGTATAAGCAGCAATATAATTCCTTAGATGAACATAAGCCTGAATTTCATCAGAAATGGATACATTCTGTGTCAGTGTTCTGTGACAAAAAGCTGTAACCTAAAAGAATGTATGAGCCAGCCCACTGAGACATATGTGGGTGAGGTTTCTTGTAGCTTGCTAGGCACCTGAACACTAGCCAAGGTTAACCCATCAAAACAGAAATAGTACTGTAAAGTGAAACAGGTGGTGCTGTGGCTAAGATATTCATACTGTCCAAAACAGGAAGATAATTTCATTGAGAGGACTCTTGTCTAGTCCTGTAGACTGTATGCTTACTGCAGGCCAGATGGCATTGGAAGTACTTATTTTTGCAAAGTTTTATTTAAAAGTGGTATAGTTTGGCCACTCATAAACATGTCCGTGATGTAACTAAACTAAAGTATGTGGGTAAATTCAGAAGACTTAAAAAGTGCATTTCTGATTCAACTTAATTCTACAGATTCCTACAATGGTTTATGCCTCACTTTTTCCATTATTGGTGTAAATGCTTGTGTAGATTCCAGGTGAAATAAAGTTCAGGGCACCACTAGAAAACTGGGCACTGATTCTAATCTGCATATAGGCAAGTTGAATGACATGAAGCTCCACCTAGGTTAAATAACCACCAAAATACATATATGACTTCAATTTTATGATTGAAACAATTAATTTCCTTACATAAAGTTGATATATATTTCACAGAAATGGATACTAAAGACTTAATCCTGAGCTGAGCTTTTCCTTTACCAGATTAAAAGTGTTTCTGAAGCACAAATATGAGATGGTTTGAATTAAAAATTATAATAAAAACATTACTGAAATGTTTATTAAAAGTAGCTATAACTCATTTTTCAAGAGATGAAGTAGTTAAATTTGCATTTATTCAAATCTTCCAATTTATTATTTTTGTGTATTGTAAGATTCTAAGCACCATCTAAATGAAGATTTTTTTTTTTTCCACATAAATCCAAAGATTTATGTCTTTAAATTTAGAAGCCTAACAAATTAATAGTACTCCAAGCTCACTTTACAGTCAGAAGAAAGAAATAAAAAATTTCCAGAGGGACATGCCATATAAGATCCAAATTGCTTTCTGGAGATTCTTCACTCTTTTTATTGATTACATAAAGAGCCTTGACACTTCCGTAATGGGAAGGATGAATCTGAAATACAATAAGTAGTGGTCTTCTTTAAACTGAATTAGCTGTACTTCCAGTTTTTTTCTTAATTTTTGTTTTTTGATCACTACCTTGACTTTTTTGATTGCTATTTTCATCCTTCCACATTCTACAGTAACTGTGAATGTAAGTTAAGGATGGCTAGTGTCTTTTCTTGACTAAATAGAAAAACATTTAAAAACAGAATGGTTGGAAGAGATGTTAAAGACCATCTAGTTCCAACCCTCCACTTCCACGAGTAGGGAACACTTTTCATTAGGCCAGGTTGCTCTAAACCCCATCTAGCATAGCTTGAGGGACAGGACATCCATGACTTCTCTGAGCAATCTGTCCCCTGTCTACACCTTCACAATGAAGAATTTCTTCCTAATATCTATTTCAAAACTATTCTCTTTCAATTCAAAGCCTTTTTCCTTTTTTCCTGGCACTACATGCCCTTGTAAAAAGTCTCCCTCCCTCACTCTTGTGGACTCTTTTCAGATACAGGAAGGCTCCAGTTAATGCACCTTGAAGTCTTCCCATTTTCAGGCTGAGCAATCCCAATTCTCTCAGCCGTCCCTTATAGGTGAGATGCTACATGCCTTCAATCATCTTGGTGACAACCCCTTGACCTCTCCTTCTCCAACTGCTCCTTATGAACAGCCATTGAAAGGCACAGTTCAGTCATGGGATTCATTCCGCCAAGTTTCAGTAAAGACAACAAGGTCATAACTTTCCAGCAGAAAGGTGGCTTCCAGCTTTTCCTGTTTGTCACTCATGCTGCATGCATTGATGCAAAAGCACCTCACCTGGGTTGTGGGAAACATTGCCTTCCTAGAGGAACACCTCTTTATTCCTTTAAAACCTTTCCGTGGTGTTTTTCGGTTGGCTTCTGTCACTGGCTGAGTTCCTGGCTCATCTCTGCAAGACTGTAAGGATTCTGTGGTTCAGTCATGGGTAGTAGTCCACACTGGCAAAAAGCTCTCAAAATAATCTCATCCCTCTAACCTTTGCATATCATCCCACACCTTGCCAGAGATTAAGCTGATAGTGTCCCATTCTCCTGTCATATCTAGTTTAAAGCTCTGCCAATGATCTCTGCTGATTCCTGAGCAAAGACTTTACCCCCTTGGTGAGAAAGGTGTGTCCTGTCTGACGACAGGGTGCTTTGTGCTGCACAGATCATTCCATTGTCAAAAAACCAAAAACTTTGGTGGTGACAACAGCATTAGAGCCACGTTTTAGTAGACTCAGCCCATCAGTTTTTTCAAATATTGCTGCCCTCAGGAAGTACAAAAGAGAATAAAGCTTGTGCCCTAGAATCCCTTATCAACTGTTCCAAGGCCCTAAATTTCTTTTTGACTGCCCTTGAACTATGTGTTTCCACTTCCTCCCTCACTCCCTGCATGGAAGTTCAGTCATGGGTAGTAGTCCGAGGGTTGCACCAGTCTAGAAATTTTTCTGGAGACAGAAAATCTCTTAATATAAATCAAGTAAACAACTAAATTATAAAAAAGTTCTTTTTCTCTATTCTTTGACTTACTAACAATACACTTTTTATAGTCTTTTTGTCATAAATCTTTCTTGCAGCATAAGGCCAAAGAAGTAGGTTTCCCTCCACTTGCTTAGTATGTGAAAATATATGGCACATCCTTTTACACGTTTTATTTTGCATTCTATTATTTTATATGTCTACTAAGAGTTAGTGATCTCAATGCCTTATGGGGTTTTATTCAGAGAAATTCACCATTTGTAATAGTATGGGCAAAATTTTATAAGAGGTTAGACCATCTATGTATTTAGAACACATTTCACTTTTGAAAGCACCAACAGATTCAGTCCTCATGCGCTTTCAAATTTGACTTTTCTGATCATGGGCTTCAGCTACTATGTTAGCACTTTTCTTAAACAACCCTGCCAGCCCTTCTAGTCAGCATAAAGTATTATAACAATACCTACACAATGCTGGAGAGGTTTAGGTACTTTTAGGCTGCCTAGTCAACACACTTTCCGTAACATTGAAATAGTTAATTACCTTCAGTGTTTTATTCTCAAATGTCTTATGTGGAATAAAGTATTCTTATCTGAATTTACAAAAAGGCCAGTGTGGACACTTTTTCATTGAGAATTTAAAAGCTAAATTCACCTACCTAAACATGGCAACATACCATCTTAGTCTACATCTGAATAGTTATCTGTGGTTAAAGTACTTGGATAGCAGGCATCCTGAAATCTGGAATGATTCAGACTCACATCTTGAAAAAGTGGATGAACCTTTGTACTAATTAATATGCTAATACAGTACTTCTCTGTTTAATTTATATCCCCGTGAAAGCAAAAATCACAGCTTCAGGAAGCCTGTGTCTCCGTCGTACTAATTTCACTTAATCTTAACAAAAGCCTCCAGTGCCTACTCCATTATCTGTTGAAGTCCCTCGTATTAATTTATTTTGTTAATTTATTGTATGAAATCAATTAAGTTACAGTTTTTATTATGCTATGATGTAAAGTCATGAATATTTATCATACATATGATAAAAAGTTTTGGACAGCAGAAATAAGGAAGCCCAAAAAAGGGGACTGTTGGATAAGATTCAGACAAATTTTTGCAACAGTGTATATGAGGAGGAGAATTAAATATGAGAATCAGAAAGCAGTTTTGAGAAGAAAATATGAGTAAATTCATGAATATTGAATATGAGAACTGAAAGCTAAGTAAAGAAGGAGGAAAGAAATTATTAAAAAAAAAAAGATTCTTCTATAATAGAGATAATGGAAAAGAAGGAAAAAAATCTGCTAAAACCAGAGCAGTTCTTTACACCATATACAGTTTTTTTATGGTTTTTTTATGTGACACTGGCACCATAGATTTGGCAAGAAATAACTAAAAGGTAAGGGTCGTCAGAAAGTCGCAGAGTTGTTGAGTTTGGAAGGAATCTCTGGAAGTCATCTTGTCTAACTCCATGCTCCAGCAGTTTTACCTAGAGCAGGTTGCCCATCACCAGTTGCAGACTTGCCGATTTGCTCTTCCCTATTATCCACATCAATAATGAAGCTGTTAAACAGTACTGGAGCCAGAATTCAACTCTGGGACACACACCTACTTACTGGCCTTTCAACTAGGCATTGTTTTACTGATCACCACCCTGTTGTCCCAGCTCCCAGTCAGTTTACAACCTAGCTGCTGATCTGGCCCATACAACAGTTTGTCTCTGAGAATCTTGTGAGAGACAGAGTCAAAGGCTTCTCTGAAGTCCAGGTAGACAGTAACGATTGCTTTGTCCTCATCAACCTTAGCAGTGATTTCATTGTAGAAGGTGGTAGTGTTTTGCAATTCATGAAGCCACATTGACTATTCTTGTTCTTTGTTTCTTTAATAATTTTGTTCATGTCATTCAGGGTCCAATTTTGTTATCACTACCTTTAGTGCACTGTTAAAGATTTCTTTAGTGTTTGAATTATTACCTTAATGACATTTAAATATTTGCTATATGCTGTATTATCAGAAGTAATCACGAGATACAATAAAGTGATTATGGAGTTTAATCAATAATATTACAAAATATTTTATTTTGAAAAGTTTCATATGTCTAAAAATTCTTTTATTTGTTTAATTTTCCAGAAGTCAAGAATAAGTTGTGGGGATATCCCTTCTTATCTGTAAAATTGTACAGATTTTAGAGAAAAATTTTTTTTCAGTGGATGGAAGCAGATTTTTTTGACTTTTATAGTTTGATTTTTATAGTTTTTCTATATTTAACAATGGCAAGCATTATGCAAGACAACTTCATAGTTTTGTTTCTGATTGCAGAAAAAAATATTCCACTAATCTCTTTGGCTCCTCTATCTTTCATTGATTAAGTGTAGGAATTCCACTTGAAATAGTCACTTTAACAAATAGTAAATAAAGCCTTTGGATCACAGAATATTCTGAGCTGGAAGGGACCTGTGAGGATCATTGGACCAAAGTCTTTACCCCACACAGGACAACATAAAAGTTAAATGGTGTGTCCTGAGAGGGACCACAAAGATGATCAAATGGCTGGAGAACCTCTCCTATGAAGATATGATAAAGTTAGGACTGTTTATTGTGGAGAAGAGAAGGCTCCAGGGAAACTTAATAGCAGCGTGTGGGTTAGGTGTTGTACCTAGATGATCTTTAAGTTCCCTACCAACACAAACCATTCTATAATTCTATGAGCTAAGGGCATTCTTCAAATTCTTCTTGAGCACCAAGAGGTTTGGGTCATGACCACTTTCCTGGGAAGCTTGTTCTAGCACTTGACCACCAGTGGTGGTCCCAGACAGAGCCATAAGCCATTTCCTAACATCCTCTCACTAGACATGAGAGAGAAAACAAATAAACAAACAAACACAGCCACATTCACAAAATGGATAAACTTATCATAAAGTGATAGTAACTTAACAAGTCATGATTTTCACTTCATGAACCTGTGTTGTCTGTGATCAATGGCGGTATTGTCTTCCAGTGCTTTTCAATAACACCCAGAATAATTCTGTCCATAATTTTACCAAGCATGGAATTGAATCTGAAACTCTTATAGTTACCAGGGTCTTCCTTCTTGTCCTTGAAAACTGGAAAGACTGTTTGCTGGCTTCCATTTGAGTGGCACCCCTCCAGATTTCCAAAACAATGCTTCCAATTCCAGAATTTCCTATATGTTTTGTAGGTACACCTGGGAGGGCAAGGTAGATGTCCAGAGACAGCAAAATATGGTTCCACCAATTGGTCATCATCTCAGAATTCTGGATACGCCTCAACCTGTTTCACCTTTTTTTCTATCTGTGCACATCTCTGTCATTACTTCTCCTGGTCTCAGACATGAGGGGAAACCTCAGGCACATTGTGCAACCAGAAACTTGGATAGCTGCTTCCCTTGGGAGCTGTGCTTGGATAGCTGCTCTGGGTGCTAGTATCACAGGAGGTGCAGAAGACCTGACATTCTGATGTGTGGTCACAATTATTAGAGCTTCCTGTGTGGAGAGTAGGGCTGAGGGCAAGACTCTGAGATCAGGAAATCTGGTTGGTAAGGCCACAGACTCCCAGCATGTTTGGTGTTTTTCAGGAGACTGTCATCCTTACTGCTGCCTGGTCTCTCCACACACACAGCCCAAGGGGTTCAGAAACCCCCTCAGACATTCCCCTCCAAGGTACATCATAAGCCTCACGTGCCTCTCAGCACGTGATAACTGCTGTTGCTAATCTGGGTATCCTAAGGTTTGACCTGTGATACAGGCATGTTGTTTGACTTCTTAAAGAGTCTATCATCAAGATTTTTGCATCTTTTAATGATGAGGCTGCACCAGAGGAAACTAATTGTAGGTAATGGAAGAAATAAACCAAGCAAAATAAATGAAGCATAAACCCCCCCCAACCTACCAAACAAACAAACAAGCCACAACAAGACTTTTTTTAATGGTCTGTAGTTAAGAGATTTTCATGGTTTAACCCCAACCAACAGCCAAGCCCCATGGACCCACTTGCTCCCTCCACCAAGAGGATGGAGGAGAAAATAAAGGAAGAGCAAAAATTTGAAAATTTGTGGGTTGAGATAAAGACAATTTAGTAGGGAAAGCAAAAGCCTCACATTCAAGCAAAGCAAAATAAACAATTTTTTCACTGCTTCCCATGGGCAGGCAGGTGTTCAGCCATCTTCAGGACAGCAGAGCCCCAAGAGTAATGATGACTTGGGAAGACAAATACCATTCCTCCTCCTTCTTTGCCCCAGCTTTATATACTGAGCATGGTGTCATAGGGTTTGGAATACCTCTGTGTCCATTTGAGTCACTGACCTGGCTGTGTCTCCTCCCAGCCTCCCACAGATCCCCAGATTTTTTGCCAGCATATCAGTGTGAAAAGCAGAAAAGGTCTCGACCTTGTTTAAGCCCTGATCAGCAATTTAAAAAAAGAGAATCTTTCTATTATCATCCCTGTGTTCAGCACATAACAAAAACACAGTCCCATACAGCCACTGTGAAAAAAATAACTCTACCTCAGCCAAAACTAGCTCAGACACCTTCACTGTATAGGGAAGAGGTAGACTCAAACTTCTTCAAGATAAGAAAAAATCTAACATCTCAATTCACTTCAATTAATCAATTATCTACAAAGTAGTCACAAGCTTGGCTATGGCCCTAACCACATATAGCATCTGTCTCTTCAGAACAGTCATATGTGACTACAGTTGGATATTCGAGGAGCTTTCTGGCTAAATAAGAAAATGTTCAATGAAATTAGAGGAATACTGGGAGTTTTTGAAAAGAAAACAGACCAAATCACTATTTGGACTCAGTCATCTAAAGCCCACACTAAACTGCATGGGGTTTAAGCTGTTTGAAACCTCAAGTTATTAAATGATTGAATTACTAGATGTCATAAACACTGGCAGCTGGCCAAATTGAAAAATATGATGATAACTAGCTTTGTTCTAAGAGCTCATTACAGAATGAAAAATGAAACTGCCATATTATTCCCTGTCACAGATGGTATGCACAGGTTGAAATTAGTATTTATTAAAGTAATATAATTCCTTTTAGCCGTACTTTCCTTTTATCTTAGAGAAAGAGGCAGGTGATTGACAATATTTAAAAGAAAATGGCCTAAGCCTTCTCACCCTCTTTAAATGGCTATATTCATAAAAGAAAATTCATACTTAAAGATAATATTTTAAAAACGTTTCTTAGCACAAAGCAGGAAAAAACCCAAAGATTGTGGTTTTTGGGTAATTTCAGTTTGAAAATAGTTGAAAGTGGCTGTCATATTTTACAAATCATAAATCTGCTGCTGAACAGTTAGAGAGCAACCATATAATTTCCTGAAAATAGTTCTTAGAGGATGTGCTGTCAATCAGTGTTCTAATTTCTTTATTTTACAAAAAAATCCAGATTATGACTCATACTTTTTCTCCTAATTCACTAGTTATTCCTTTCCAAGGAAGAGTAAGTTTGTACCAGATTTCTTGTTCCTCCTATCTTCAAAAGGATATGGAGGATATTCTGCAAAAAAGAGAGTAAAGGAAGTCTGCAAATCTTATATATGCTCATGAATTCCCTTCCTCTGTCACTCCCCTCTCTTTTTCTTATTTTCTCAGATGATATTGCATAATTTCACTGTAGTTTAATAGTTTAGCCTAACTGTAGTTTGAAGGTTTGTCTTACATAAGCCGGCATCATAGGCAAAACCACTGAACAGCAATTTCCATTTCATTTGATTTTGCAGTAGCTTTTTATCCCATGAGTTGTTCTCCTGGGTTGGGTTTTGGCCAGCTAGCTTTCACTACAGACCAGTTTAGCATCTATTCAAATCTTTTAACCTAAACTTAGGGGAGAACAGGTGGTAGAATGAAGGCCTCTAGGGAAAGAATTGCAATAACTCAAGACAAAATACTGGAGGAGAGAATTCATCTGCACCAATTCTGAACCTCTGAAATGTAGATGCCTAATCCAAGCTAGCCCAGCAAATCTTCATTATTACTAGTGGAGAGGAAAAGTGCAACTGCAGTGCATAAAAATAGTGGCATGAGGTACTGTGACATATGTTGGCCTAAAAGTTTCTACTTTAACAGGGTGCAGATCTCATTTAAGTGCTGTGCCATACAGCTTCGTCCTATTCAGGTGATTGCATACCTTAGAGAATCAGACTACATCAGGCACTTCTGTGTGAGCAGCTGAAACCCTTCTGAGCAGACCAGCTGGTTGACACTCCATATCTGATTTTGATCTAGCAACAAAGATTCCTACCCACAGATGCATTTCTAGATATAGCATATAAATATATATATAAGTCTTATACCCATAGCCAATGTATACATCATAGCTATTTCATATAAAATATTATGTTACAGTTAAAATATTTTATGGACAGACAAAGCTAAATATGTAATGCTGTAGACAAAATAAGCATTCATTGAACATTATGATTAAGATATTTCATTGGACATACATGGGAAGATTCTGGTAGCAGTTGGGCTTTGTGAGAAGAGATCAGGAGCTGCCCCCTTGTCAGAGTCAGCCTCTTCCATCTGGCTACAAAACAGACTGGCTACAGGCCAAAGATGAGCCAACCAGCAATACTAGTGTTGCCCCTGCAGTAACATATTCCAGAAAGGGTAAAAAACTCTACAGCAGCTGTGAGAAAGTTTAATGTGTAATTGTGAGAGAAACATCCCCTTCAGACACCAAGGCCAGTGAAGGTAGGGGAGGAGATGCTCCAGGTAGGAAAGCCCATGGAGAACACCATAGCAACATAAATTGCTTCTCAATACCTCATGAGGAGTGTGATGGAGCAGATATCCATCTGCAGCCCTTGTAGGACTCCATCCTGGAACAGCTGGATATACCCTGAAGTAAATTGCAACCCATGGAGAGGTGGTGCCAGAGCAAGCTCTTTAGGGAAGAAGATAGAAGTGTTAGATGGGAAGTGGAGCATGGGAAGAAGGAACGAGTAGTAGGAATGTAGATTTAGCTTAATTTTTCACTATCCTATTCTGTAAAAATTAATTGCCAATAAATTAGATAAATTTCCCCAGGTGAAGATGATTTTGCCTCTGACAGCAATTGGCGAGTGATCGCCCTGTTGTTTTTAATCACATTTTTCAATGTGCATTGATGAGAAAAGTGAATGATGAAGAGTCTTTAGTGGGCTGCCTTCCTTCACAGGCTCCTGTCTTTTCAAACCAAGACAATGATGAAGAGTCTTTAGTGGGTTGTCAGATAGCAAAGGACAATCCCCTCTATATTTTTTTCAAATAAGAAATTTGCTTTATCTGAGATGGAGCTCAAATCTAACTTATTGTGAAGTTAAAATCTGGCATGCTATTACATGGAATATACGGAACCTTCCTTGTGATGTTAATTTTGTAACAACTTCTTTGTTATCAGACCAAAAAAAATAGTCCCCAAATAAAGTAAACAGAGTTCCTCCTCCTAATCCTGGGGGGCTTTTCCTTTTTTATTTTTTTTATTTTTATTTTTCTTCTTCATTTTTTTTTTTTATTTTAAGGCCTGGAAGAAGGTTGAGAATATTTTTTGTAAGTTTTAGAAATGATACATAGACAACATGAGATTAGTATCTGAGCTACTCTTAAGGCCATGAGTTAGATGACACCTTTTCTCATTAATTAATGCAAACTCTTCTTGTTATAAACAGGATGAAAACAATCAGCATAGCTGAAGCACAAAGCTGCCATTTTTGAAGAGAATAATAATAGTTTACAGCTGTATAGTTCTTTTATTCATGAAGATTGGTCCTATTGAAATTATTGAAATGGAATTGTTATCTTAAATTGCAGAAGAGCTTTTAGTCTACTGTATTTCAGATAGTTCTGGTTTTGAGACTGATTTTTTTTTTTCTCTCAATGGAGGGTGACTTTTTTCTCCCCTCCACTGATGGGTCTTGGGATTAATTGATCTCCGGACTGGTGCTGAAAATGCTGCAGGGGTGCCTGTGCCCAGTCCCACATGCAGTGCCATGGGGAGTCTGTCTCCTGGATTGGCCCCTTAGACCTGCATTACAACCTGTCTCTGGCCTCAGCTCTGGCCCATCTCTATCCCACTCTACTGACAGGCCACCCCCAGCCTCACTTGGGTCATCCCTTTACTCAGGTGTTGTGGGACTTCATCCTGGTCAGT
Source organism: Passer montanus (assembly GCF_014805655.1). Classification (NCBI taxonomy): domain Eukaryota; kingdom Metazoa; phylum Chordata; class Aves; order Passeriformes; family Passeridae; genus Passer; species Passer montanus. The sequence continues at coordinate 9,461,629 of NW_024367708.1, read as the reverse complement.
GAAGACAATACCTGTGTGAGTCACCCTCAGGTCCCATCTAATTACCCGCCTTGGACCAGCTTTGCTTTGCATCACTTGACAAAATAAAGAAAGAAATGTGTGTCTTTGGGATGGGTTAGGAAGAACCCAGTTCATGATGAAGAGTTTCTGCGTTTCACAGATCAGCATCCAAGTTCCCTGTAGAAAAATGACTCAAGAAAGTAGAAAGATGTTAAATAAATAAATATATAAATGCAGGTAATTTTTATAGTTAGGTGTTGTGTTAGTTGAAATGCTTACAAATTTTTGTACTGTATTGTATTCTTCCTGCAGCAAAATAAAGTGAACCCAGGAAAACAGGTTACATCCTCTGATACAACAAACTAACTCTTGAGAAAGGGTGTTTTACTCAGAGGAGCTCAAGAAATAATAGAGTGAGATCAGCAATGTCCCAAAAGATGTGTTTGAACAGACCATTGTTTAGAAAAATATCAGTGTTACTGAGAAAGGAGCAAGCAGAAAATCATAAAGTAACATTCAGAGAACAGAACAGCCTTGTCTTCAGGCTAACACACTCAACTTCTTTTAAAAAGCCCTTAAAGGAAAGTCTCTCAAAGGATAAGAAATTATGGTTTGAGTGTTCTCCTTTGAAAAGTGGTAACATGTGCCTTTTCACAAGCAATATCTTCCAAAAGACAGAAACATTTTTGTTTTGGTCATCAAGCTTATACGTATTTAGGTTTGAAATGCAAGCAACTACATCAAGAACATTCAAAAGTGAACAGCTTTTAGCAACACCTGAAGATTCTGCCAATAAACAACAGAGATACATTTTGTAATACCTAGTTTGCAGTTCATGATTTCATAGTAATAACAATAGAAACTGTTGGAAAAATATAAATAGGATGCTATCTGTAGGACACTGGATGTAAAATGTTTGCAATAGCTTCCTTTAGTTAGTGAAGGAATATTTTTATTTATAAAAATAAACTGAAGGTTATTTCATATGTCAATAATACTGAAATTCATTTGCTGATTAGGAAAAAAGTAATACTATCACCATTTTATGAGTTAGTCAATGAGGATTGCAACAGAAATTGTGGCATATTGACTCTGAATGAAGTCATCAATGCCATAGAGAAAGAAAACACAGATGCTGATGATCATCAAGGGAAAATGACAAACTATGAACAAGGAAAGGAAAATTAGCCTGAAATTTTAGACAGTTCAGGAATTGAGCAGAAAGACACCTGACAAGGCAAATACATATTTCTGTGGCATCTATTTGGACCTGGTCCTGGTCAGTGCCACAGGTTTATAATATTATTCTCCAAATCTGATCCATAGGAGTGACCACAATCCACTTAGAATCAAGGCCTTTCCAGGATTACCAAAAGCCAGAAACCTTTATATCCACTGTGTTTAACTTTGAAGAAAAGAGTGTGAATTACACAAAAATTATGAAGCTCACAAACAAGATAATAAAGAAAGTGTAGGAAAGAGTAAAGCATTTTCAAATTTCAGGAGCTTTCAAAAGATCCGTAATGGAGCTTCAAAAGCTCCATTTATACTAGTTCAGGATAAAGTCTAAAAAACGTGTTGAGGAAAACATTTTTGCTAAATAGCAGGGAAGAAAGTTAATAAATTCAAGTTTAAAAATAAAATCATAGAAGTTCTTAAACCCTGACAGGTTATATTTGAAAACACAGTATCTCAGTACAAAAAGAAGTGTTGAAATGCATTTGAAAAAGAAAAAAAATGGGTAAGTCATTCTTCAAGTAGATCAGGTGAACTAAGCTTGATGGGAACTTCATAAGGGCAGTAGATGATCAAAACTTGAGATGAGTGTTCAAAGATAATGTCAGAGCTGGAAGGTTTAAGGATTTCTCTTCCATCTTTACTCACAATGAACAGGACAGAAAGTTTCACCACTTTGGCAAGTTTTCTTCTTGTTATTTTTCTGTGTTGTGGAAGAAGGGCTGCATCTCAGCTTTTTCTGGTCAGTAATTTATCAGGAAAAGGAAAGTGGAAAGGAATAGGTTTTTTGTAAACATATGGTGTCTACTCAAAATCCTATAAGAAGTGAAGGATTAAATATCTGAATAATTAATTTCATTTTACATTAGGTTATGTGATAAAAACTCATCTGCCCATCCATAAAAGAATCATGGAGAAAAAATGGCAGAAAGAATGGCAGATGGAAGAGCCCAAATAATTAATTGCTCTGGCTGCTTTCTAAGATAATTGCAGAAGCCATAAATCTATCAAAGACCAATCCTAATATTGGAGGTACAGGGGAAAAAAGGCAGGTGGGAACCCAAATTTCCCAGCCTCCTAGGAGAAGGAGGGAATCAAGAGCAGTGCTGAAGAGAAGGACTTCATGATACTGCTGAATGAAAAATTGGACATTAGGTTATAATGTGGACTTGCAGCCCAAAACGGCAACCACCCTGGGCATCATAAAAAGCAGTGTGACAACCAGGTTAAGGGAGGTGATTCCCCTCTACTCCTCCCCTGCGAGATTCCATCCGGAATGTTGCATCCATCTCCGAGACTTCCAGCAAAAGAAGGACAAGGACTTATTGGAATATTTTAAGAAGAGGGCCACAAAAGTCATCAAGAGGCTAGAACAATTTACCTATGAAAAAAGGCTGAGAGAATTGGGATTTTTTAGCCTGGAGAAAAGAAAGCTCTGAGGAGAACTCATTGAAGGCTAACTGAAGCCCTTCAAGTCTTAGAGGACTTTTGCAAGAAAAGACTTTTTACTTGTGCTCACAGAATGAGGGGCAGTTGCTTTAAAATTAATATGGTTAAGTTTAAATTTGACATAAGAAACACATTGTTTACAAAGAAGTGGTGAAGTACTGGAACAAGTTGCCCAGTGAAGTTATGAATGCCACATCACTGGAATTGCTGGAGGTCAGTTTGTATGGGGCTTTGAGTAATCAGACAGCGCAAGACGTCCCTGCTTTTTGTTGGGAGTTTGCACTGGATGGCCTTTCAAGGTCCTCTGCAACCCAAACAATGACTCTGAGATTCTATGATTCTTGTTCAGCATAACTCCAAAGTTAGAAAAACTGGTGAATACAGAAGGGGAAAAATGCTGCTATTAAAATAGATGAGATGAATCCAAGTATAAAGAACTGCAGAATAATTTTGGAATAGCAATGAGGTACTAAAAGAACAGCAGATGAAAGTAAATTAAGATAAGTGAAAAGTGATGTAGAAAATCCCATATTTTATTCACAGTCACTGGTTCTAATTGGATAATTATATACTAAATGAGGTCTTGACATTATAATTGCTAGTTGTATACAAAATATAAGTACAGTAGTTCTTAAAGATTCACATGATAGGAATTATTAGAGAATTCAGATGATAAAAAAGAGTTTTATGCTATTTTAAAGATGATAGCAAAACTGAAGGCCCATGTCCATCCAAGTATGAAAAGGGTGTTGATGTAAAACATCTTCCATATGAAAAATTAAGAATTTCAAGTTTAAATGTACAGTTATACTTAATCTGGAAAGGATTTAAAGGGAGTATCTAGAGGAGGGAGGATCTGCAGTAATTTCAGAAAATTAGTGACATGGCTATTTTGTTTAAAGTATGATAATTTATTAAGTTTTCTGTTACAAGAACTGAGAGTTCTAGTGAAACTAGAACTCATCGTTTAAAAAGACAAAAGAAAAACAAAGGACCGTAAGCTAGGAAGATGATATAAACTAAAAAACCTATATAATAGGTCACATATATATATATGAAATAATAAGTTAAAAATAAAATGAGTTCTCCTCAGAAAGACGGCATGGATGCAAAAAAAAAAGGACTTTTTTAATAATTAGTATTAATCATTGAGCTCTGATTAAAACCAGTAGATTTAACATAATTTATTGTTCTTTTTCAACACTGTAGGTTATCCATAATGAAAATATTTGCTGGTGCTGTTAAGTAGATAGCTCAGAAGGAAGTTTACCCTCCAGAAGCCCAGGAATTCTAAATAGAAATCTATCTTTAGTTAAAAGAGAGAGGAGAGACTTCTAATATATTTATCCTAATTTAAGAAAGATGCTTACTACAGGTAAGTTAGACTCTGTCTTAGATTAATAGCTTTCTGATAGCTAAAGATGACCTAAACTAATATATGTCCAAGTAGCTGAAAATTACTGAATATTCCAATTTCTTTTAATAAAAACATGTAAACAGTAAAACCACTTTTGTGCTTTGAGAATCTTATCTGCTTTTAATTTTACAAGATGGGAAGCATTTCAATGGAAAATAGATGTCAGTAAAACCTGATTATTCAATTGCCCTATTGGAGTAAAAATCATAAAATCTCTAGAGTTGCTTTCACAAGATACCAAATGAATTTAAATTGCAGAACTCAATAATTCCTACTGAGAAAATAATAAATTGAAATTGTATCTGTATTGTTTTTTTTTCATGTATTAAAAAGAATAACAACATAGAGTGGCGGCATCTATGCAGTCCTGAAATATAACTCTGTTTATACTTTGAAACAGATTTCAGTGAATTTGGACATTTAATTGCCAGCTTGTTAGTTACTACCTTAAGGCAGAGGCTGTCAATTTAGTAGACAGTGAAGGAAGCAATAGTTTATTAGTTGTTACTTAATCTGAGCAGTGTTATTACTTAAAAGACTTGGAAAAAATAACAATGCCTTAAGTAGAATTAATTGGAACATGTTATTTCCCTTGGGCTCATATTAATGCCACCAAGCAACTTTTGAATTAGCAAAAAGGAATCTTTCTGTTCAAAACTCAATATAAGTTCATATTTTTACTCATTAGATTTATACTATGAGTTCATATGTTGATATCTATTAATATGAATTTTAATATGTCAGCATGTGTGTGTGTATACACATTGTAAATGTTAGTGTACAAGAATTAAAATAATTTACTGGTTCACAACATCACAGAATGAGTCAGGTTGGAAGGAACAAAATAGGGTGCAATAACCCAATCTCCCTGCTCAAGCAGGGCCATCCCAGAGCACATTGAGCAAGATTGTGTCCACTGATGGAGACTCTACAGCCCTTCTAGACAATGTTCCTCTGGGTGGTCGCTCACACAGTAAATAAGTTATTCCTTATATTCAGGTGGAACTTCATGTACATCAGTTTCTGTTCAGCTCGTTTCCTCTTGTCCTACAGCTTGGTGTCAGTAGGAAGAGACTAGCTCCATTCTCTTCAGTTGGAAAATATCTGGCCAAGGTATAAGAAAATTAATTCAGCAGAAGAGATTTTCTGGCTAGCATAGATTCCCTGTATATGTTTGCATGTATTTAGTATTATTAATACACACATGAAAGTTGTAGTTGAACCCAGTCAACAACTCAGCTCCATACAGTTCCTTGTTCATTGTCCTGCAATGGTATAGGGAAGAGAATCTGAAGTGTAAAAGTGCAAACACTCATGGATTGAGATAAAGAAAATTTGATAAAGACAAGAAAAAGAAAATCATTCACTACTTCCTACTGGCAGGTAGATACTCAGCTGTTTGAGGAAAGATTGGTTTTATCATGAGTTAACAGCTACTTGGATGGACAAATGCCATAGCTACAAATGTTATTCCCTTTCTTTTTCTTTCCCCTAAATTTTATTGCTGAGCATGAAATCATATGGTATGGGATATCCCTTTGATCTGTTTGGATCAGTTATCCCAATTGTGTTCCTTCCTTGTGCAGCTCTATCTTACAAAGGGATTAACGGAGAAGCGCAAAAATCCCTGGCTCAGTGTAAACACTGCTCAGCAATAGTTAAAACATTGGTGTGTTATCAACACTGTTTTGGTGACAAATTGTAAATATTGCACCATACAGGACTCTGTACAGAGAAGCTCATTAAAGAAGATAAGATTGGAGGTAGCCTGGGCTGTAGCAACCATGCCCCAGTTGAACTTGTCATCTCAAGAAATACGGGCCTGGCAAAGGGTCAAGTCAGGCCCATGAGCTTCAGAAAAATGAATTTTCAGCTCTTTAAAGAAATAGAAGACAATTTCCATTGGCTTCTGAGTATCTTCCAGGATGAAGATCCTATAACCAGACAGATTTCTACATTTAAGTGTCTGTCAGTAACTAAAAAGAGACAATTATTATCACTTTTGAAATCCTTCAAAATGAGAACAATTTCAGGCACACCCACAGTTTGGGTGGAGAAGTGATTGAGAGCAGCCCTATGAAGAAGAATTTGGGTGTGATGCTTGATGAAAACTTCAACAGGAGCTGAAAGTGTGCACTTGCAGCCCAGAAAGCCAAACAAATCCTGGTCTGCATCAAAAGCAGTGTGGCCAGCAGGGTGAGTGAATTGATTCTGTCCTTCTCTCTTAGAACCCACCCAGAGTACTTCATCTGGCTCTGGAATCCCCAGTATAAGAAGAACATGGAATTCTTCTCTCTAGAGGAGAACTATGAAATTGATAAGAGGACAAGAGTATTTTCCCTATGAAGACAGGCTGAGAGAGTTGGGACTGTTCATCCAGGAGAAGAGAAGGTTGCATGGAGACCTCATAGAAACCTTTCCGTATTGAAGGGGATCTGCAGAGAAGCTGGAGAGGGACTCTTACATCAGCAATTGTAGGGGGTAAGACAAGGAAAGACAGGAAATTTAGACTAGATATTGGGAAGAAATTCCTTACTGTAAGGGTGGTGAGATACTGGGACACTCTCCCAGGGAAGTTGTGTATGCCCCAAACCTGGTGGTGTTCAAAGCCAGGGTGGATAAGGCCTTGAACAATTGGAGCTAGTGAAAGGTGTCTTTGGCATGGCAGGGAGGTTGGGACAAGGTGATCTTTAAGGACCCTTCTAACCCTTAACATTTTATGATTCTATGATTCTATTTGTTATTTCAAAAGGAGAGGGTAATTTCCTTTTGAAAATAATGAAACTAATTCCTATATTTATATTTTGAACCTAATTGGACTCAATTTGGAAGTAATTTATCTTTCTCAAGCAATAGGAGAAATAAGAGACAAGTTGAAATGATCAGCTCTGTAGAGGACATCTGAAAACTCAACTTCCTCCTAATTCTGAAGGTAATTGTATGGGAATGTTTGAATTCCCTTGCAATCAGTTCCAAGCATATGGCAGAAAGTCTTAATTTGAGCTTTGTTTATTTATTGTTTAACCTACAGGTCATTTGTTATCATTTGGACCTTAGAAATAAATAAATGCCAATTGATCCATCACCTGTTGGGTCCCAATAGGCAGTCTGCCTGGGGACAGGATTTTCCACCAGAACAAATTTTTCTCAAGTGCTGGAAGGAGAGCAGTAGAGAAATGTTATGAAAGAGATTCAGTGATGCATTTAATCTGGTTTTAAAATTCTTCTGGTGGAATTCCTACAGCACTTTGCTTACAGCTTTCCTTAACCACTCACATTTCACGTGGTAAAAAATGCCATGTGATCAAGGCTGAAATGCATAATCCTAAGACAAAAAGAGAGAGCTGGTTGAGTGTACATACACAGTAAGAGATCCCAGATAAACGTGTGCTGTTTTTCACCTGCATACATTGATTATAATTGTACAATAAGGAATAATTCTGTCAAGATATTTACTTACTGGTCTAAAATATCCTCTCAGTAAAATCTTTTATTTAATTGAAAAATATACATAGTTTGCCTGTTTTCTTGCCTCAAAGGACTGGATTAAATGCTGAATGTATTGAAAAGATACTCATAAATTTTTGTACCTCATTTTACTTTTAGGTATTTTTAACAAAATCTGCTTGTTTGTTCGTGAGTTGTGGTAAAGAGTAGAAGGAACGAAGAAGGAGGAGTAACTCATAAATTGAGACATTTGTTATAAGGACTACCAACAGATCTGTGAAGCAGATTTGCAGGTGTGTAAAGCAGGATCTTATATATGAAAGCTCTAGAACACACAGTGTAATATTTGGTATTTCCAGAAGACATGAATGACAGCCAAAACTACACTGAGAGAGTAAGAGCACATTTTCAAAAGTGGTTTAGTTTGGAGCTTTTTGGGTAAAAAGAGAAGACGAATATCTTGGCATCACTAATATCTTGGTATCCTTCTTTTTCTTTTTTTTTTTTTTTACATGACATTACAGAAAAATATTTCTGCTCTGAATTCTGGATCCTGTGATTTTTAATTCTAAATGTTAAAACAAACTAACAAAAATAAATAATGTAAACAATCCTACTGATATATTTCAGTCAAAGACTTAAAGATTTTTTTCATCAGCATTGGAACAGAACTTCACAAAACGTATGCTTTATTGACAAAGGAGTCCAAACAGATACACAAAAAAAGAGAAATTGATAGCTTCAATACCTTTCAAAAAACAAACCCAACATAATGGAAGCTGTGTTCCACAAGTGAAAAAACTAATTTAAAAATAGGTTCATATTCTCCATTGTAGATGACCAAGGAAAGAAAAGAGGAGAGAAGAATAGACCATAATGAATTAATATGAAATGTTTCTACATACTGTAAAGAAATATTTGAAATTAATATGTTATGCTGTCAGATATTTTGAACTGTAAATACAGTAGTATACAAAAAAGTTTCCAAACAAATTTTTGCAGCCTCTTCAAGAGCCATTTTAAAAACTTAAAGAGTTTTTTAAATTATTTATTGTTATGTACTATGTAAACTTGGTGATGTACAATGGTTTAAGAGATGTATGTGCTCAGGTTAAATATGGTTGCTTTTTTACATTTCCATTCAACACTAGATGGCAGTCTGAATTTGAACTAACAAAATTTTTTTCTTTTCTCCTTAGAATACAGGGAACATGTTACCTTAATTCCGTAAGTAAAATCCACCATACAGATTAATCAAATAATTTCACTCTTTCCTAGTGCAGTAGTAGGAAGTCTCCTAAGGCCTATTACCATGCTATCAAGTAATAAAGAACATAAAAGAAAGAATCAGTCAACTTATAATACATTGAGATACTCCCACTGAATTTCAAAAGCTTCTTTAATCTAGAAAAGAAAATTATTTTATGCTATTAAATGCTTATTAAAATAATCTAGGCTGCTTAATGTACAAAATTTAAAATCTTTAGGATTTAAATTTAAATGCAACCACTAGCTTGTGCTCTAACATAGTGGGAACTTTGTAGAACTCTGTGTTGTGTATCTGTAATTCAGGTTCAAAATACTAAGTCATCTTTATACCTACAATCAATTAAACATGAGATTCAGAGGAATGATTGACATAAAAACAGTGAAATGGTTATAATAATTATAAAAAAAATAGATAAAGAATGCCATAAAATCTTTAAACTTACTACATTTTATAATGGATCATCTCTCATTGTCTTGTATTTCTTAGCAGGAGATCATAATTTTTTTTTCCTGGATATGCTATTATATGTCTAACTTTTATGTTGACTGCTGACAATTTTGTAAAAGAATGTCTGTTTTTCAGATGCTTACCTTTTGATATATAGATTTATCTCTGTGTACTTCTGTGGGGTTTTCAAATAAATAAAATAATTTAAAATATAATATTCAAAGACAAATAATTTAAAATGAAAAGTTACACACAAAATTTTGATTTTTTAGATGCCATTAATAAAGCTTTTAAGTACCATAAAGAGCAGTGCATATGTCAGAGTTAATATATAAGAAGAATACATGGTAAGGCAAAAGATTCAACTATCAGAATTAGATGGAAATAAACCCCTATGGTTTTTTTAGATCTGTTATTATGTCCCATGATTATTATGAGCTGTCTATTAACTCAGCTTCTACTTACAATTATTCATTTTGGTCTTTCATCATTCATCTTAGGACATGTAGTTACCAAGTACCAACAGTATTGTACTATTATTATGCTTTTGTTTCATTCTGTATATAGATTACTGATCCTAATACAACCTGACAGGCACTCTGCTATTTGCTGCTTGTTACTAAATTAAGACCTTACATTATCTGTATATTTTATGTCAGTCTAAGACTACCTTTTAGAGTATAATATCTAACAGATTCCATTCTAAGTCAAACACATCAGTTTAAATACCTCAAAAGCAAAAGGAAATTAAATCTAAGACAGTTAGCAGCCAACATCCACTAGTTATTTCTCCATATTAGAATCACAAGACTTTTTCTGTAAGACATGGAAAAAAATGCCCTGTTGTTAAATATCAGAATATGTATTTATGTCTATATGGTAATAGAATTGTTTGGATTTGAAGGGAACATTTAAAGATCATCTAGTCCAATTCCCTGACCATGGACAGGGATATCTTTTGCTAGGTCAGTTTGTAAAAGCTCCATCCTATCAGCTTTTGACTGCTTTCAAGGACTGGGCATGACAATGCCACTAGGAAATGTGATCCTGCTTCTCTCCATACTTATTGTAGAAAAATTTCTTCCTTACATCCAATATGAATCTACTTTTTTCAGTTTAAAATCACTGCCCATTGTTCTATGACTGCATGCTCTTGAAAAATGTCTTTCTGCATCATTCATATAAGATCCCTCTAAGTATTGAAAGGCCAGTATAAGGCATCCCCAGCTGCTTGAGAAGAACTAATGCCAGTAGGTTGAGGGAGGTAGCTCTGCACCTCTGTTTTAGTGACACCCCACCTGGAGTACTGCTTCCTGTTCAAGGCCACCAGTACAAGACCTGTTAAAGCAGAAACAGAGCATAGGCACAGACATTACTAGGTTGGATGGGGCTTTGGCAACCTGCTCTGATGGAAGTTGTTCTTGACCATGGCTGGGAGATTGGAACTGGATGACCTTTGACATCTCTCCAACTCTAACTGTTCTGTGATTCTGTGATCATTATTGTTTTCATCCCTTGACATATTCAGCTCTAACTGTGACTTATCTGTCCTGATCCAATCCCTACATGTCTTCCCATTACACTTGATGGGAAGTTGATCCTGGTTCAACTGCCTGTGCATTTCTTTCTTACACCTTAGTCTGATCGGGACATCCTTACTCAGCCATGCTGGTCTCCTTCCTTCTGTGCTGATTTCTTACACACAAAAATCAAGTCTTGTGGCATAAGAAATGTATCCTTAAAGAGCTCCTAGCCCAGTTCAGCTCCTTTGACAGCTATTACTCAGGGGATTTATCCAGTAATTCCTTAATAAATTTCAGTTTGTTTTCCTAAAATTCAGGGGGCTGGTTATCATCTGGATTAAGCAGGGGCACTCCAAGAGTCTCCTAGACCACTTAGCGTTTACAGCAGCTGCACTGCTTTTCTGGCAGGTGTCAGGGTAATTGAAGTCTCCCTGCAGGATCAGAGCCTGGGAGTTTGATGCTTCCTGTAGCTGAAGTAAGAATGCTTCATCTGCAGGCCCCCCTTGGTTGGATAGCCTGTAGTAAATATCAACCACAAGGCTTCCTTTTTTGGCTTAAGCCTTTGTTAGTCCCTTTACAGGGATTTAAAGATGGTTGCCTGTCTCAAACACTGTCAAGGCCACTGAAGACCTTAACAACCATAGTTTCTCTACCTACTCATTGCTATTTTTCAAAGACAGTTTTAGTTCTGTGAGTCACTTCAATACTTTCAGCAATGGCAATTAGATGATAGCTTTCTACCTGCACAGTGGTTTCCAGCTCCTCCTGTTTGTTGCTGTGTAAATTGTGTTGATATAGAGGCACTTCAGCTGGGCTACCAACCTTGACATATTTTTAGAAAAGCAATCAACGTTATTTTTTATAGCTAACAATAAAAACTCTAAAGAAATATCTATTAGACTATAAGAACATATAGAGAACATAGATTCAACACAGTGCAATAAAACTTGAGACTCTTTGTACCAAAGAATTTACTTTTAGAGATTGATTACTAAAATATGTAAAATACGTTTGTTGAACAATATATAATCTTTTTCTATAGATTTAAAAAAAAAAACCAAACATTTTCTTTTCTCTTTCTTTTTCTTTTTCTCTTTCTTTTTCTCATACAGTCAAATTTTTGGCCTGTCTATATTTCGTTGTCAGTCAGTCAAGTTTCTGCCAGTACTGTATTCTGTGCTCTACGTGGAAAGCATCTATAGAAGCATAAGTCGTATAAAAAGGCTATACCAGTCAGTCAAGTTATTTGTACCACTTACTGCTGCCAGTTAACGCTGTAAGCCATGTCTGTAATATTTAAATATGCTAGTGTGCTACCCACCTACTGGAAAATAATAAAAAAAGAGTCATAGGGGTATCTGTCTATTTTTCTGTTTGTTTCTATTCTTCTTCTGCCCCACGGGACAAACTGTCATCTAATCTGTTACAATACCAAGACAGGACCTTGACTCCCTCTGCAGTAAGACAGTTGTGAAAGAAGTGTGACAAATAGTATGACAAAAGTGAGGTATTTCCTTTTCTTCATTTACTGCATAAGAGATTTATGTGCTTTCATAAAACTCTTCACTGCTCACCCAAAAAAAGGCAATTCTTTGTTAACACACGTAAGAAAAAAGAAGGTGCCAAGGTGTGCCAGACTTTTATGCTGGTCACTAGCTAAGAATTGAAAAAATAGAGTGCCCAAGGGACAGGAGAGTGCATCTTGATGAGTCAGGAGAACCAAACACCAGAATTCTTATTTAAGTGTTCTAACAACCAGAATATTACATATCTTTTAGTAAGTTGTCGACAAGCTCTACTTTTTATGACTGGCTGTGTTTTGAGCTGAAGTTAATATCTGTGTGAATTAAGAGCTTTTAGATCAAGCCCACAATGTCAAAACCCTCAAGTGTATAATAGGTACTTTTTGTACTTCTGAATTTATCACTGAATCATATTAGAGTAGGCAGTAAGCATCTGAGTACCTACTTGCAAAAAGAAAACAACATGCTGATTAAATGTGAGTGTCTTCATGACCGGGCAGCAAACTAATTGAAAATATAAAGTTCTAAGGTAATTCTTGTGAAAGTTAAAACAAAGAAAAACCTAACTATTCTGAGAGAAGGAAAGAACAAAAATAATTGAAAAAAGATAATGGAACTCAAAAAGCAGTCCTCAACAGAGGAGAAAAAAAATGAGGTTCTGTTAAAATGTAATTGTTGTGAAAGTTAAAACAAAGAAAAACCTAACTATTCTGAGAGAAGGAAAGAACAAAAATAATTGAAAAAGGATAATGAAACTCAAAAAGCAGTCCTCAACACACAGTGGAGAAAAAAAATGAGGTTCTGTTAAAACGTAGCCCAATCAACTTTAATATCTACACAGATATTGATGAACAAACTATGCAATTTACTAGACACATTTAAAAGGATATAGATACAAAATTAATTTATCAAGACAAAAATATGGCAAAGAGCCTCTTGATTGATACAGATGAAAGCCCTACTTCTTTGAAAACAGCTATAAAAGTTGCTTATCAATGTTTTGTCATCAGACTGGTCAAGCATTTTAACTAAAATCCTACAGAGCATGTACTGAAATGGTTTTACTAAATATTTTCCCTAACAAGCTGAACAATGGAATAGAAAAATGGTTTGTAAAATTTTTGTATTGCATCATGCTGGCAGAGATGAAAGCAATCAGAATGAAGGATCAAAATTCAGAATTATAAATTTGGGGCATTGTTGATAATGATAAACAAAAATTACAAATTATAAAAGAGAATAAAAAGAAAATTACTTTGGTAAACAGGAGGAAAAACTACAGTTTAAATGGATGATAATGCAAATTATCAGTATTTGTGAAAAAGAGCAAGAGGCTATCAAATATCAAAACCTGATTGGGAGCCAGAAGTCTAAAGCAATGGCAAATCCAGGAAATCTGGGATTTCTTAGGAAGAATGCTGCATGTAATCATCATAGGGAATTTATTGCTTTGGGGCACAAGGATAATAATTTTGAAGTCTTGAATAATATTAAAAAATGTGGGAAAAGTTGGAAAAAATCCAGAGGAGGGCACTAACAGTGCACAAAAATTAAAAATGAGGCCTCAGCTATGAGTAAGATAGGATTAAATCTAGAAAATTAAAGACTAAGTGTAAAGTGGAAAGAGAAACGGAATGGGATTTGATAACATAATCCCAGTATACAACAGATAGCTAAAAAACAGCTCACTGATTTGTTGTGCTTCATAACCAGTGGTGTAGGACTAGTAGGAAACATCCAATTTACCTTTGCCTTTATCCCTATACATCAGGCTTCTGACTTTGCTTGAGTGACATTATGAGGGAAAGATATTTGCTCATATATTTGCAGTTTTAGTATAAAATAGCTCCCTACAGCTTCTTATCAATATCCTCAGCTACAGTGACAGAATAACCAGCTCTTAAACCATCCTTCATTAAAGGAGGACAGTTATTTAGGATAATGAATAAAAATTTTAAAAACAATTTAATTACTTTGTGTAACTCTCTAGCTCTTACATTAGAAATATGTTATATACCTAATTAGAGGACCTCTTATAATCTAAAAGCTTCTTTAAAAAAAAAACAAAACCAAAAACAAAACCAACCCCCCCCCCCAAAAAAAACAAAAAAAAAAACCCAAAAAAACAAACAAACAAAAAAAACCCCCACCAGAAAATGGAAATTAATGACAGAACATTTTTGCTTTTTTTATAGGTGAAAGAAAATTGTACATGCTGAAATGCTTGGTTTGCTCTCTGAAGACTGCTATCTCACATATGTTTGTTTCCCTATTTCTGCTTGCTTTGAGGAAAAATTTTGTATTCATTAACACCCTTTGCATCAACTGACTGTGCTCAATGAAGTGATTAAGAGTAGAACCTAGCACACTCATTCTGAGTGAAAATAGGCAGCCATATGAAAATATGGCACAGTCCATACCTTGCTGTGCCAAGCCTTGTGCATAATAATTCCTACAGGATGCACCGTAAATCACAGTCTACACTAATTTTCTTTCCTGTCTAGGGCACATGATTACTGAGCTCTGGAAAGAAAGTTACTACAAAACCAAAATGCTAGTTCCCAGTTTTTTCTAGGTTTTTCAACTTTCTTACTACAATGGCAAATTTTTAAATTTTCTGCACTGTCAAATTTCAATAATCCCTTCTGAGAATGGGAGGTTTATATATATGCATTTGTGGAAGAATAATGTGATTAGTGTTCAGTGGTAAAGCTGGTAAATAAAAAATCATATGGAAGAAAAAAAATTACACTTATGTGCATTTTTTAATATCTTCAGCATTAATTCAACCTAATGGTGAAATTATCTGGAAACGTAAAATATTATAATTTTTCACCAAAAATTAGTATATCCATTTAATTTAATTTTTTAAAATAAAACATTATCTCCTATTTTTTAAGAATCAAATGGAACATCTGGGCTTGTTAGGTTGGGATATGCTGTAGTCCATGAGATAAATGATCTAAATAAATAGTATAAATTGAGGCCTAGCAAGATATTTTTAGCTAATAAAAAATTATTAATAAATACTCAATTCATGAATAATGAATAGAAATTATAACAAAGGATTTCTTAATGGCTCTAATACGTGTTAGTAAAAAGTAGGTTTTAAAAAAAGAGTAGTAAAAAGTATTTTGTCTACACAGCCACACAACTATCAGAATTACACATATATACTACCATAAAGAAAAAAAAAGTAACAAAGCTGAAACTTTATATTACTTCAGCCAATCAAATAATGGAAACCTTGATTGAAAAAAAATTCTTGAAGTACATCTCAGCTTGGGTTTGGGGACAAGGGGCTTTCTCTAAACTGGGAGACCATTCACATGAGTTTGGAGTGCTATAGCTCTTGAACTTACCATAAACCAAACTAATGCACCTAAACCAAATGTTATTCCTAAGAATCAATATTTGTAAACTGAACTGCAGAGGTTAATGACAGAGGGATTTATGTATGAATTTGCTCTAACACAGTCCAGTGACCAGCTTCTACAGACAAAGGTTTGAATCATATAATCATTAAGGTTGGAAAAGACCTCTATGATCCTCAAGCGTGATGTCTGACTGTTGACATGACAATGCCGTGATCACTGAATCATGTCTCCAAATGGCACATCTGCACAACCTTTTGAACACTTCTGGGGAAGGTGGTTCCAACACTTCTCTGGGTAGAATGTTCCTATTCCTGACCACCCTACTTTTCTAATATGCAGCCTCATTCTCCTTTGGCACAACTCAAGGGCATTTCCTCTTGTCCTATCACTTGTTACCTGGTAGAAAAATATCCACTTGCTAGAACTTCTTTCAGGTAGTTGTAGAGAGCAATAAGGTCCATTCTTGAGACTCCTTTTCTCCAGACTAAACAATCCCATCTCTCCCAGCTGCTCCTCATCAGACTTCTTCTCCCAGCCCTTTACCAGCTGTGTTGCCCTTCTCTGAACATGCTTCAGCATCTCAACGTATTGTAGAGAAGGGCCTAAAACTGAACACAGGAACTGAAGTGCTGAGTACAGGGGAAGAATCACTTCCCTGGTCCTGCTGGCCACACTATTTCTGATACAGGCCAGGATGCCATTGGCCTTCTTGGACACCTGAGCACCCTGACAACTCATGAGTAGCTGGCTCTTGACCAGCACACACACATCCTTTTCTGCTGGGCAGCATTCCAGCCACACTGTCCCAAGTGGTCACACATGGGATTGTTGAGACCCAAGTGCAATACATAGCACTTGCCTGGGAGAACCTCCTAAAACTGTCCTTTATCCATCTATCCAGACTGTCCAAATCACACTGTAGATTCTTCCTACTCTCAACATCTAGCTTAGTTATCGGTTATTTCCATTCACATTTTTGTGAAATCAGTTTTCAAAGAGAAAACAAGACAAAAAAAATCTCCATGTTGGTCTGAAATAAAACATCAAAAAACAATCCAAACTGGACATCAGCTTCTGAAAACAGTAAATTAAAAATCTCTTTTATTCAGTATAACACATCCTGCTGAAAATAATGAAATCTTGAGAATGATTGCTCTCAGTATTTGTACAGAAAAATTCAGAATGGCTTATTCATTAAAGAGAAAGTCTTGATTAAGATGACATAAATTAGAACAGTCTTTGTATAAATTTCTTGGAGAAGTCAGGGCAAGCTGCACTTAGATTAATAAATATCTCAAAACTAGTCAACATAACACATGCAATAAACAGCTTAAAAATCACTCAAAGTGATTATGCCTTCCATCCTTGTCTATTAAATTTCCAAAAATATTTTTAAAACTCAAATTCTATGATTAGCTATATTACGGATACATTTATATTTAAAAAGTGGAAAACTGAGAGCTGAAGAGAAATTAAGTTTGTCATTTCTAATGTTTTAGTCTAGACAAAATTAATGACAATAAAATTTTCAATATCAAAATTATATAAAAATTTACTCAGCTGTTTTTCCCAAGGCTTATGGCTGCAAAGAGGCTGTTTTATGGGTTTGACCCTTCGAACTGCAAATTGGAATCAGCACTGGCATTTAAGAAAAAAATTCTTGTGAGTGTTAAAAAGTCATATTTAACTGAGCTCTTTCTGGATTATTATATTGAAGTATCTACTTAATGTATTTTATGAGTCTGTTCTGAACCATGAAAAATATAGACTAAAATGCATATCTTAATGTAGCATTTTAGGGTGGTTCTTCAATCTCTAACCTGTTTTAATGCTGATGGATTTTAATGCTTGAAGAATCAATGCTTCTGATGTAAGCTATTTCATCAAAGCTTATTTTTTACCTGCCTCTGTCTCAACACTACCTGTGTTGAATGGTGACCAGCTGTTTCTGATGGGTGCTTTGAAACTTGATTTCCTCATCCTGTAACAGAGATGGTGTAGTACTGATTATTAGCATTTTAAAGTTTTGAATAATTGTAGCCCAAATCTGCTTTTTACTTTTCTTCATGTGTTTCTTCACATCTCAAAATGCTGGATTTTTTTCAGGAAAGTAAAGTTTAGCACAAGTTCAAAGCTGAAAGATCTAACCTATTTGTTTTTGTTCAGTACCACTTTGTTCAACAGACTTGAGTTAGATGACAGATTCCCAGCTCCTCCTTCCTGGGACAGGAATGACTTTATTATAATCAGCCCTTCTAATTTAGAATCTTTGACAATTTCCAGAGGGCACCATGTCCAATACACCATATAAAGAATGACAGTTTCCTTGTCAAGCAATTAAAGTCTAAAGTAGAAAGAAACAGGTAATACCAAAAGATAAAACCTATGCATTAATATTTCCTGTTATCAGGATCTGAAATAGGGAGTTCTCATCCCCTGAGACAGCTGTACTTAGAACAAGAATTATCAAACTCATGCTTTAGAACTGTTCAATGACACTTGACTCATCTCAATGTCACTTCCTACAGAATTAGAATGAGACAATGGAGCGTTTACAGTGAATATTAGTTAGCTGTTATATCAACATTTTAACTAATCCAGGGACTAATGTATAACTATTACCATGGACCATTTTACAACATCCAAAACAACTGGCCATTGTAGATATAACCAGGCTAAAACTCTTCAAAATTAAGAGTTTATTTGTCACTAATACTTTTTTGCTCATTCTGTTGCTTTAGGGCATACATAAGTATCTATTTTTCAGTCAAATCAATATATCAAAGTATCTTATTTTTGTGGGTATAAATATTTGGGTTTCTTTAATTCCAATTGACAGTATGGCAGAGCTTGTTTCACCTCATAGAATTAATTCAATTTTTATTGAAACAATAAACTTTGGTATAAATAGAATTCTGACAGATGTTTCTCAATTTTATGTAGACCATAATACGATCTGTAGTTTCAGATTTATTTAATGTCATAATTTGGTTTTATTATTACTTTCTAACAAAACTGATGATTTTTCAAGATTTAATTTTATTTCATCCCTTTGAAAATACTCTAAATTGTATTATATTGCTTTTGGATTGCAACAAATCCACAGATCACAAGGTTCACAAATCTTTATTCAACATTACATGTGGATATTATTGTGGTAAATGAAAGTTTTATACTAAAGATAGAACTAAGGATAGCAAATTATTTCCCTTCTGCATAATGATTTACAGAAGAGGAAATCTGATGAAAGATTCTTTACAAGGACAAGATAATGGAAAGCAAGCTGATGATAACCTTGGTAACTGATCTTAAAATACCTTGCATATGTGATGTATCAAGACTGAAGCAACAGAATATTGGAAGAGACCACAGTGAAAAAACCTCAGGGAGATATAGTTAAAACAAAATAATTAGGACATTTTTTGTATTGGAGCTTGACCTGAAAATCTAGAGTATAAAGATCATACAGTCTAAATCCTTCTTTGTGGTCTAAATAACATCATCTCACTAAAAATGTGATATGCCCTCCTTAAGATGACAGGTTAGAGATTTACACAGAATGAGACAAAAAGTATTGAAGAGCTTTACCTTGCAAGGCATTGTGGGGGCAGGAGGGAGGGTTGGTTTTTTATGTTTTTGTTTTTGTTGTTGGTTTTTTGTTTGTTCATTTGTTTGGGGTTTTTTTGACAAAGAAAATTGCACTGCTTTTTAGAATTCTGAAATCCCAAATATTGAGAGCATACCATATTACATAAAAATCTTGAAGGGAAAAGAAAAGGAACAGATGGGAGTTATGACTACAAAAAACTTAAAAACACTCCTAAGTGTTTCTCTGTCCATTATAGGAATATGGTGTCACGCAACTGATAGGAATTCTGATGACAGGTAGACAAACATTAATGTATATAATATTACTAATATTTTCAGAGAATATTGACTAGGACAATCTTGTGAAAAGAGACATTGCATAACTGGGAATATTTAGATTCTGTTCCTGGCTCTTTATAGTATTTCTTGCCTGACTTGCAATCTTTTAGGCTATAACTCCAACAGTCAGTCATGCATACTACATAAAACACATAAAGTGTGAAATTATGCATGCTTTATATTGTATTGCTAGACTGAGACTTAGTTTCTTACATTCTTTGTGCTCTCATCTACAAAATATTGTCAGGAATACTTTCAACAACTGAAAATTTGAGCTATGTTCAAATGTTGTGTAAGAGTGAAAAAGTAGGTGTAATACCTAGACAGATGTAATGGAATATATGAATGATGTATCAGGGACTGAAATACAACTTAGTTACAGAGACTAGCTACAGCAGAGGTCTTTCAAACTCATAACAATAGAAACTAATTTAGCATACCATAAATTATCTCTGTGGAATTCCAGAAAAAGTTATGTTAATGTAGTAGAAATGGAGAAAAATGGAGAAGCATTTTTTTTTTTTTGATCAGGTGGCCCCATATAAAACTGGATTACCATGGCTAATCAGTGGCCATAGGCTTTTTTCTGGGTGGCCTTAGGCTGACTATACAAGGCCCCTGTCCTGGCAATTTGTTATGAATCTATTATGGGAACTGGCTGTGATCCTGATCTTGATACTCTGTGTCTCTTGTTATGATGCACAGTTTAAGAGTGGGATAATGGAAATGGTTTGGAAAATATGACAGAGGTTGAAAGCAGAGGCCCCAGAACCATAAAGAGTTCACTGGTGATCAAATGATGGTCTGAAGAAGCTTACACTCAAGCAGTGGGAAAAGTCAGCTTTTGCTTTAAGGAAAGTAGCAGCAGAAAAAGAAATACAACCAAATTAAAGAAAAATAAAAAAAAATTCGTAGGAAGAGGATAAGACACTTATTACACCTGGAAAATAATCCTCACCTTGCCCCTCAGGCTTTGTGCAACATAGAGCTCAGAGGCAGAGAAGAGAAACTGTATTTTCTGGAAACCTGAAGGATTTAAGATACAGAATTAAGAACGGGGAAAATTAAAGAAAGCACTTCTCTTTGGGGTTGCCCCTTGAGGCCTCTTGAGACTGCACCCTGATCTCAGTAACTGAAGCCATTAAGAGATGTACCTACCAATAAGAGCAATGCAATATCAAGTTGATGGTATAGTGGATTAACAGCTAATGTAGCCTATGATTATTAAAGGGCAATTGCTTTGAACACATAGTGATAATGACTGATAATGTATCAAGATGGATTGAATTATCCAATAGTAGTATGTGTTAATGAATTTCAGTCCAATAAAGTTTTGATGCTTAAATCTTACCCAGTTTATCAGTCTTCTAAACATTCCTACACAGTGGTTTCTAAATCCATAACTATATCTACACATTTCTGATATTGGAAATGTACGTAGTGTAAAATAATTTTAAACAGGTGAGGTTTTTTTATTACATAGCCATTTTTAAATTTAGATTGAGAAATACATAGTCATTCTCAGAAATGGTATTGGAAGCTTTGAAATCTGAAGAGAAGGGCTGCTTACAAGAAACATATTTTTTTTGAGATATGTAGTCAACAGTTCCAACCTCTAAGAGTCAGTAAGTCTTACTTTACTGTGTAAGCAAAGAATCCATTATTTATAAATGATGGACCCTGGCCTCTGATCCCATTCCTTATAATCTCACTCACTGTGAAGCCCGTAGAATGGAACACATCCATCACAGTTCTTCTAATGTCAAAGTCAAAGCTGAAAGAGACTGAGAAAAAGAAGAAGGTCTAGTGGAATGCAAGTGTACATGTCAATATGAATTCATACAAGACAGCATTTAGAGGTAAGCGAACTCACTTCTTCAAGTGTCTCCACATGTGTACTCTAATAGTGGATAATTCAGAGCAGACACAATGCTATCATGTCTTCTGAAGGATTTCAGATCTCCATCACTGAAATTTGCTGAGAGCCCAGAGCAATTATACACATTACACAACCCATATCAAGAACTAGAGTGCTGAGGTGGGTTAGGCTTATCTAGTGGGTTGGTATTTGCTGTCTGATGCTCCTGGTCCTGGGTAAGGATATTCTTGACTATTTACTCAGTTCCACTCTCTGCTGCTAGCATTTTGTCTAGACCATACAGATGTGCATTTCTGATCTGGGACCTATCATTGGTTCTGTCTCAATTTGATAGGAGTCAACCTGTCACCTTTATACACTGCCAATTATGAATCTCAATGAATCACTTTCACAATTCACACTGTATCACTTAGAGACTTCACCCCACAGCATTCAATTTCATTAATTTCAATGGCTACTAGAGTGTAAGAGGAGAGTGCACACATTGCAAAAGCTTGTACATGAATATGCTTATCATTAATGTTTTTGAAGTGAATCACCTCAATGGTACTGAAGTGCAACTGTATGAAATTGAAGTAGAAAATAACTTTCAAGGAGCGTTCTTTAGATCCTAGACACTACTGGGCATTTCGTCTATGGGAGCAGACTAGAAATACTTTGAAGAAAAGTCCCTGAAATATACAAGGCAGGCATCATATTCTTACATCCTGGCTGTTTTTCAGATTTGCTTGTATGAGATTGATATCATTATTTAGACATAGCCCTTGCTTACCTTTACATTTACATGGTTTCATGGTACCTAATTTCTTTAAATCTTACAATTTTTCAGGGACAAATGTGAGAGTCCCTTTTACTGGAAATTCTGAAGAATATTAACACATTTTAGCATTACTGTATATTTGCATAAATATGTAAATGAATATTCACACATACAATTTTGGATTAATACCAACTATTGTTTTTTGAGTTTTTTTTTAATAGGACCAGAATTTCTAAATTTTCTCTGGAGAAAAGTGAACTGACATTTCAGAGTTTTCCAAAATGACCTGTTTCTCTTTCCTTTCACCCCATCAAGTTCAGAGGTTTTGAGGCCAGAACAGTAAGATTTACTGTTCTTAAACTAGAAAACAGACTAGGTCACATCTGTGTATAATCTACAAGGTCTTGCTAGGCTGCTACATGAGCATTTTTTGAAAGGAACTTAAAATCTTCCATATCTTTGTCCCTGGTACCTGTTAGGTAATCAGAAAAGAAAATAAATCAAAATGCTGTTTCTTAATGGAAAACCATTTCACTGGAAAACTGTCATCAGTTCTGTTCTCAATGCTCTATTTCTGCTTCTGCCGAGATGTATTTGCGAAATTCATCTCCCTTGTGTATATTGACATGACAGGGCATCGGGGCTCCAATGAAGCAGTAACTGAGTATCATGTCAGTAATTTGACAGATCAAGGACTCTTCAAGGACTCTGTAATGAAGACTGTGCCATTCATTTTTCTCTCACATATGCATACTCATATTAGTTTGTTCAAACTTTCTGTGTAGATTCTCTTAACAATGATGTTAGATTGTCTTAACAATGACCTACACAGTTTATTCTTGTAGATTTCAAGTTGTCATTATAACTAAATTAAGATTTTTCTGCATCAGGTACAATTTCAGACAAAATAATATAATTATTTGTGTTAGAAATTAAAACAATTTTCTAAGCAATGTTTCTTTTAAAAATAAACCAAATTATGAATGTATCAAGTTGTCTTTACATGTAATTAATAATTTAACTTATGCCAATGAAAACATTCAACTTTAGAACAAAGGGTCTAACATTCAGCTAAACTCTGCCCATACTTTTCAGCAGGCAAACTTTCTTCATTAGAAATTGCTATCAAAAGCAATTTTGGGATTTTCAGGGACTTCAGGGATTTTCCCATAATTAAAGGAAGAACTTATCCCTCAGTTCATAATTCTGATGCACCTAGTGCTGCAGAAGGTGTTCAACAGCATGTGATGTTGAACTGCCAGTACCTCTGTGGATGCAGGTGTATGCATTTCTAAGCAGTCATACAGCACATGCAGTATGAGACACAACCAATGCCATAACTTACTGTTGTCTTCTCCACCCTACACGTCAATTGCCGAAGTAGAAACTCCATCCTTCATAAGTCTGTGTTATCTCACAGTTACTCACTTGAAAGTTCCAGCTCATAGGATTCAGGCCTTGCAGTAAAATTGTTAGCCCAAGTTCATTACAAGTTTTTTTATGTCCCACATTTTAGGGCAATCATAGCCTTGCAGAATTTAATCTTCACTGAAGTGAGAATTTGCTTCCTTGCTCTAAATGTATGAAGAGGAATGACTGTCAGCTTCCAGATATTCTAACACTTATATTAGCTTAGTTTTGCAGTAAAAATATGGATATTCTCTTAAGACTTTAAAATATTGTGAAACATGCAATCCAAAAATATGACTATAATGCTGCTGCCCTAAAATATGTAGTAATATATAAAATAAAAACCAGTAAGTTGTTGTTAGATAAATTCTGTGCGGTGTTCTTACTGAATTTGTATTGTTTAAATACATATTTACTTTACAGCTATAACAATGATTCTATGAAGCTAACATTTAGTGTACATGCAAATTGAGCTGTTAATATATATAATATACATCTATATTAAAAAAACAAAACAAAACCAAAACAAAACAATTGACCTCGCATATTATTCTGTTGTTTCAGAAATTTTTTTCTCACTGTTTCAGAGATTTTTTTTCTCACTTTTCATTTCTCTATGGTACACACAAGGTAAAGTGTATAAGCACAACATGCATTATGGGCTCATTCATCTTCAGGATTTCATCTGAAAACTTAATACTTACATCAATTTTCTCTTTGGAAGAAGGAAGAATTCTAGTATGGTTTCATATTCTTCTCCAGTTTAGTTATATGTTCTTCACAATGTCCCTGAGTCTCCTCTCTCTTGCATGAATGGTATGTTCCTAATATTTTCTGACATTGTACAATGAATCTATAATGTCAAGGAGACTAAGCCATTTTAAAGTGAGGAGATTTAATATGAAAGCTTCTTGGAAAAGTGACTACGTGCATCCAAGGCCAGAATGATTGATGAGAAGAGGTATTAGATTGTCTAATATTTTTAAATGTGTGAGGACTTGGCATATCAACAGCGGCATATCAACAGCAAGGAGGTTACAGGGATTTGAAGATCTATTAGTCAGATTTGGACCTTCTTCCCCAAAAATAATGTAATGAGAACAGAAACTTTGCATGAAACTATCTTATAGGATTGCTGGGTCACTCTGTGTATGAAATGAATTGTAAAAATATATTTGTATTGGGTTTGCATGAATTTTGATAGCTGGAGGGGCTACATCGTGGCTGCTGTGACAACCCTTCCAGAGATGAGGCATCCACAACTTTTCTGGGTGATGTGTTCCAGTATCACTAACCTCACAATAAAGATTTATTTTTTGATATATATTCTAACCCTATTCTACTTCAGTTTAAAGCTGTTCCCTTTTGCCTATCCCTACATGCCCATACAGAGCATCCCTCCTCAATTTTCCTGTTGTCACCCTTTCAGTACTGGAAGGCTGCTATAAGGCCATAAGGTCTCCCCAGAGCCTTCTTTTCTCCAGGCTGAACAATCTCAGCTCTCTCAGCCTCTTGTGTTGTAGTATAGTGTTTTCTTCATAAGCCTATTAATTTTATTTTTTAACAGACATACAGAATCAATGGCTTTCACAGAATTTAGCTTGACATAGGCTATACTTAATACACTTTTCAATCTTATTATGCTTTCAATTCTATGCCTCTGCATGTTTTCCTACAGTTCTTTAACCATGTAAAAACGAACAAGAATCCATATTTTTCTAAGAGCTATAAAAGGAAAGATTTTATTCTGAGATACATTGTCAAGAGATGTTCCATTGTGACCCTTGAGTAATGCTAATTTGATTTAATTTTTTGTTTGTCTAGTTTTTTTTTACAGTTCTTAATAAAACTTTTTATGGCAAATTAAATACAGCTTTCAACAATTTCTTTAGAAACAGAGATGTATTTTTCTCAGAAAGTAAATATGAACAATACAGCATACTACATATAAAGGGAAAAATATTTTCCCAGCAGATTATTACAAAAATATGAACAGAAGTCTGGCTGTTGTTCATATAATTTCTTACATTGGCCCTTCTTTATTACTTTACCAATGAACAACATGGAAACATTGAACAAATGCTGAACTTCAGAAACTGTCTTTTTCTTAAGCACAGAACGTTAATAGAAGCCCACTATTACTGATTAGTGTTTGTCACTACTGTTGGAGTACTTCATGGCAAATGCAGTAATTTGTCAATTTTTTGACAGCAAGAACCAATATGAACTTGATGAATACCAGCCTTAATATATGTCTCTCTATGACTCTACATCTATACATATGAATTTAAGGGCAGTGGAAGAAATTAATTAAAAACCACAGTCAAAAGCACAATCTAAGAATACTTACAATACTTTAGTAAATACCATCCATGTACAGAAATGCTCTGAAGATAGATCAAGTTAAGTAACTAAGATATGTGGGCTTGATGATTATTTTTGGTACATTTGTTAAAGATCAGCTTCTTCCTAAGGCCAGTTCATAAATTAAAAAAAAAAAAAGATTGAGGATTTTGTAATACTGCTGATACTATACCTCACAAAATTAAATTTATTAAATTAATTTTTCCTCGAGTTGTCAGCATATATATTTAAATTGTCTGAAACTTGAAAAGGATAAAATGAATAGCTTAAAATAGGTATGAAATTGTGTCCACTGGGGTTCTACAATATCACCATTATTAGATTTAGTTTTAGTTAACTTGTTATTCAGGCAGAACTGGAAATAAAATCACATACTGTTAAATTGGTTGAGTCTTACAAGGTCATTGATGCAAATTTAAGGGGCTTAGAGATATCGTAAATATGAGTAGAAACAGCATAATGACATTAAACCTTGGAGAGGCAGGATAATATTTCCAGGGGAAAAATTAAAAGAAGGGCAGGTTGTTCTGCTGAGGTTTTATGGGCCCAGGGTGCTGGTCAACAGCAGCTGAACGTGAGTCAGAAGAGTGCCCAGGTGGTCAAGGGGGTCACTGGCATCCTGGCCTGTATCAGGAAGAGTGTGGCTAGCAGGACCAGGGCACTGATTGTCCCCATGTACTCAGCACTGAGGGAGGCACACCTTAAATCCTGTGGGCCCTCTCTGCAAGAAAGACATTGAGGTGCTGGAGCAAGTCCAGAGAAAGGCAGAAAAGCTGGTAATGGATCCGGAGCTCATATCCTGTGAGGAGGGGCTGAAGGAACTAGACTGAGGGAAAGGAGGCTTGGGGGGGTACTTCATAGCTGCCACAACTACCTGAAAGAAGGGTGAAGCAAGGTCAGGGGTGACATCTCCTCCCAGGCAACAAGTGATATGACCAGAGGAAGTAACCTCAAGTTGTGCCAGAGGAGGTCTAGATTGGATATTAGGATAGCATTCCTCACTAATTTGGTGGTCAGGCATTGAAACAGGTTGCCCAGAGAAATAATTAATTCACTATATCTGGAAGAGTGCAAAAAACGTGAATGTGGCAGTCAGAAACATGAGTTAATGATGGACATGGCAGTGCTGGGTTAATGGGTAGCCTCCATGATCTTAACAGTACTTTCCATCATTAATGATTCTATGGTTTTATTATTGCAATATTGGCCAATTTTGAGCATTGCACTCCTTGGAATGTTCAGAAAACTTGAAAAATAAACTAAGGGGCTTGAGAAACTAACTTATTACAAAATTATAAGGATTATTAATGTATATTTCCAACCAAGCCTGAAGATCAGCCATTAGGTTTTTCTAATATATTTTTTGTGCTATGTTCATTCATGTAATTGTTTTGCAGGAAGTAAAAAGCAAAGGACACATTTTGACTACAATTTTGTTCTCATTATGCAATATACCTTTTTATATGTCACTAAATATAGATCTTGGACTAGCAGCATTACCTGAATGACTATAAATTATTAAACAGTGACAATAGAATGCAATTTTCTAAGGAATTTTATGTAAAGTTGTGGTTAAGATGTCTGCTGTCACATGACCTATGGGATGACATCTATTACTGACATAGAAATGTTGGTACTAGATGTTGTATCGTAGGTCATGTGAGAAACAACTGCAGGAAGTTGATGAAATGGTCTCAGCACAGGTAAAAAAAAAATCATGGACAGGGTTGAAAAACATTGGAACAGTCTGCCCTGGAAAATGGTGGAGTCACCACCCCTGGAAGTGTTGAAAAAACATGGATATGGTATGAGAAGACAGGGTTTAATGGTAAACAAGGTGGTGATGCTAGTTTGATGGTTGGACTCATGTTTACAAAGATCTTTTACAGTCTAAATCATTCTATGCATCTACAAACATTGCTACCCCATTTCACAACAAAATGTTGCTCATAATTGCAGCTATGCACGTGATTTTGAATAAATATTTTTATGCAAATACATTTGAAAATAATTCTATTTGTGTTAATTTTTAATAACATTTAAAAATATAACCTACTGGATTTAATGGAAGGGCTTGAGAAACAACTACATGTAGAGGTGTGCTAGAGAGTTAAATTCCAGTCCTACAGAATCCATACCTCATCTATATGTGATTCAGAAAAAAGCTGGACCCATGGACACCCTATAACTCTTTATTTCTATGAAAAGAAGTCTGGGCATGGATCACAAACTGGAAGAGCCTTTAAGATGAGTCCATTGAGAACGATGAAACTCCACTGTTCCTGCACATACTTTGTGTACCAAAGCAAATACAAAGGTAGGCTGAAACAAATGGTCAGTGAAAATGACAAAGCATGTGAGAGAAATAAAGATGTTAAAAATTTACTCCTCTTGGCCTTTTCATTTCCAACTGGAGAAACTTCAGGTATTAGGCAATACCTGAAGATATTTTTAATTTGGTTTTTACATTTTTTTAATGTTTTTCAGAAAGTTTGAAGCAGCAGGTAAAACAGAGCATCTTACAAAAGAAGCTATTGAACAAAACATTTAAGAGCTTGCAAATGCAGCTATTCAGCCTATTCTCAGCAATACTTTGA
Organism: Passer montanus; assembly: GCF_014805655.1. Lineage (NCBI taxonomy): Eukaryota > Metazoa > Chordata > Aves > Passeriformes > Passeridae > Passer > Passer montanus. The sequence goes on along the minus strand of NW_024367708.1, from coordinate 9,433,003 downwards.
AACTGAAGGCAGACACCATGTCAGTTACTGGGTTTTATATTCTTTCTTCCACATGAACTTTCCCCATTTTTTCCAAGGACTGCTAAGACTCAGATTAGGTTTTAACCACAGACTTCAATTTCAAGGAAGGCATTTTTGACAGGCACAGTGGTGAGAGTGTGTAATACTATCCAATTTCTAGAATAAACCTCTTCAGAGAGGAAAAAATACAACCTATCACTGGTGTGATCTGATCTTAATTGTACAAATGGGCAGCTGGTGTCAGAGAGTGTCTCTGGCTGACAGTGCCTAATTTTTTTGGCATATTTTTTTCTTTTATGGCAACAGTATACATCCAGAATGACCACTGTTCCAGAGTGTGCAGTGGGGAAGCTGAACGAAGTAGAGGAGAGTTAGAACAAGGAGCTGGAGCTAGCAGATCTCATAGTGATAGAGAAATTTCTGTAAGCAACAGTGAACACATAAGTCAAAGCTCAGAGATCATAAGAAAGAGCCTTCTGACAAAGTAAAGGAAACAGTGTCTGCTGCGTCAGAAAATTAACAGCTTGGCTGAAACTGAGGCAAGAAGTAGGATGTGCCTGCAACAATGCAGTAAACAGGGGCAGATTTGTTATAATGCTTTTTATAGTCTTACATAGCTACTTCAACATTTCTTTATTTTAGAAAATAAAGTCTAGTGTTGAAAATTCAGCTCAATTTCAGCTCAAGAGTATAGGCAGGTGATACAGTGAGTTGTCAAGGTTACTGAATTTGTTGCTAGGAGTTCGATGTTTGAGCTAGGCTTTCCATCCTCTAAAGTTCTGGAGTTATTTGTGTAGCCAGTTGCCTTCATAGTAGCCCTCATCCTGGCACATGAAACAAAGGACTATGATTTTGTCCAGAAGGGAAGTCCTTGGTCTGTCAGCCTATTGTGACAGGCAGCAGTCACAGAGCTGCAAATACAAAAAGACATTCAATACTCACTTGACAATGAGATAAATATCACAGTGGTCCTGTAATAGAAAAAATTATGTATTTTTAGGCTGTACTTTGGAGAAAGAATTACCTTCAAATTACTGTTAATTAGGAGTACAATCACCTAAGAAAAGTCTGCAAGATCATCTGACAGAGGCTGAACATCTATTGCATGGATCAAAAGTTATCAAGGAAAAAGAAAACACAAGTGAGAGAAATAATTCATCTTTGTAATCTGCCTTCAGCAACTCAGCTGGAGTGGTAAATGTTTACACTAGAATAACATTTGTGGCAAATGGAAACCTGCTTTTATGAATTCTGATGTATTCCCAGAGACTCTCAAAATTATACTCTTGTCATTACAGCTCAGGTTTTAGAAAGATTTTTTCAAAGACTTCCTTTTTCTTTTTTTCTCCTTCATTTTTTCTTTTATCTCTTTTTTATCTTTCTTCAGCCTACACTTCCCCCCATCCCTGAAGTCTTCTTTGAGCTTTAACATAAAATGAAATTGAGTAAAGGAACTCAATGCAAAGCCTTTCTTTGATCTCTTTTGCAGCTGTTACAACTTGTTACAAATTTAAAGTGAAAAATTCAAATCTATGGTGAAGGACTGGGAAACTTCTTACATTTACAGGTTACATCAAATTCTGTCACTGATTCCCACCATCATCATCAATCTGTGTTACTTAAGATCTGATCTCCGCATGTTCACAAGGCTTTCATTACAGGCAAGTTTTGGATAATGAACAAAATCAACTGGTATTCTTCACATATATTCCTCAAATTTTGTTGACACTTCTTAAAAGTATGTATATGCTTATCTGTTACCTCTCACACCATCACTAGCAAAATCGATCATGCTGCATTCTGACCTCAGATTTTCAACAGCTCTTGTGTCTGGTAATAAGGTAAAATCAACAGGAAAAACTCTCTTAACCATTCCTGGTAACTTGTGAGATTGCCTGCCTGCTGCAGTCTTGAATAATTCTGTGAGAAGCTGCAAGAAGCGTTTTCCCCCATGTTGGATAGTGCCAATGCCTGTCAGCTCCAGGACAGACCTGTTGCTGGACAAGGCTTAGCCAATTACTGTGGTTATAGTAACACCTCTGTGATAACATATTTAAGAAGGAGAAAAAGATATTGTGCAGTTTTAATTGTGGTCAGAGAAGAGCAGATTGTGAATATATGAGAAGAACAGCTCTGCAGACACCAAGGTCAGTAAAAAGAGAAGGAGAGGAAGTGCTCAAGGCACTGGAGATGAGATTCCTCTGAAGCCTGTGGTGAAGACAATGGTGAAGCAGCTGTGCCTCTGCAGTCCATGGAAGAAAACCATGCCAGAGCAGTTGGATTCCCAAATGAGGCAGTGAACCTGTGAGAAGCCTGTGCTGGAGAAGGGATGTGAAGACCTGTGGAGAAAAGAGCCCACACTAGAACATATTTCCTGGCAGGACTTTTGACCCTGTGGGGAACCCATCCTGGAGCAGGCTGTGCCTGAAAGACTGCACCCCATAGAAAAGTGAACCATGCTGGCAGTTTGGGGAGATCTACTAGCCATGGGATGGACTTTGGAAAAGTTTGTGGAGGACTATGTGCCATATGAGGAGCCCCACACTGCAGCAGGGGAAAGATGCTTTTTCCTAATCAGCAGCAGGAGCAATGTGTGATTAAATGATTATAAAATCCTCATTCCCATCCCTGTGGGATAAGAAGGTAGAGCCTGGGTAAGAGGGAAGGGAACAGGAACGTTGCTTTTTAGGATTATTTTATTTGTCATTATCCTTCTCTGCTTTTGGTTAGTAATAAATTCGCTTAATTTTCTCAGTTTGAATCTGTTTTGCCTATGATGGTATTTGGTGTGTGACCTTTCCTGGTCTTTTATCTCCACTCATGAATGTTTGTTATAATTTTCTTCCCTGTCCAGCTGAGAAGGGGAATGATAGAGAGGCTTTGAAGGGTGTCTGGCATCCAGAAAGGGTTAACCTAGCAAAATTATGTATGTTGGAAGGGGCATATGGAGGTATCCAACTCCATATGGACCATTTTCAAGTTAGTTCAAGCTTCAGAAGTAGATCAAGTCACTCACTATGCTGTCTGCTTGAGTTTTGTATCTATGCACCTGAGTGTAGGTATTCCACAACTTCTGTGAAACTCTTTTCCAATACTTGGCTAACTACCAAAATTTTAAAAAATGATATATATCTTAATATCTGACTGCAGTTTCTCTTTCAGGAACTTGTATCTGTTGCTTTTGCATGTACTTTCCATTAGATATTTGTAGGCAGCGTAAGATCCCACTGTAACTTTCTCCTCTTAAGTCTGAATAAATCAATTTGTGTCTACTCCTCATTAGAAATGATGACCTGCAGCTCCCTAAAAATCTGAGCTTCTTTCCTCCAGTTTGCTGATATCAAATGGGACACAGTGCTCCATGTCGGTTCTCAAAAGTTCTTCACTGATTGCAATAAGTACTTCATCCAATATGCTGTGTTCTTGATGGTACAGCCCAGAATGCAATTGGCTTTTGCTGCAGGGGTACATCCATAATTCTGTTCAACTGGTTGTCCAGCAGGACCCCAATGCTATTTTCTGCAGAATGGCTTTCTGTGCAGCTCCTACCCTAGCTGTACTGTTGTATAGGTTTATTCCATTAACCTTGGGGGCACTGCAAATGACTGACTACCAATATACTGACTACTACTACACTTCAAACCATTGACCCTGCCCTTTGAGCCCAGGCCATCCAGCGCATTTTCCACATAGTTTACAGCTTTGCTCTGTGTCTTACAGTACTTCCACGCTGTTGCTAGCTGAACAATTCATGGTTGCTAAGGAATGTTCTTCTCTCTGCGGGAAAGAGTATAATCATTTTTCTTTATTCTCTTTTATTATAGCAGCTTATTCGGTCATGCTGTTTTTCTCTTGACATCCTCTGAGCTGTACTTGCCATTGTCTGCTTACCTTTGATGACAGAAGTTGGGACTTCATAAGGAAGAAGATGTGATTATTTTTCTCTCTCATTTTTTGTCACTATATAGAAAAATAATCTTTTTTTCATAAAACCGAAGGTCTCCATCTCTAGTTCTTCACTGTGTGGGATGAACTTGATGATCAGAGGTTCAATTGCCTACTGAGTTGAGTGATGTGGGTTATTTTTTAAGTGAGGAAAGAACCCAGGAATATTGGTCAGAGCTACTGCCCTAGACATAAGGCTATGACAGTCAATTGTAGCTGAATATATCTTAATTCAGTGAAGAAGTATGGTTTCTGATTGTAACAGTGTTCACTCAAAGCTGGGGCCCCAATCTTGGACAGAAAGATGTGGATCATGAAAAATCAATGATGCTTTGGACACAGTGCAAGCAGTATTACAGTTGGGTGATACTTAGTTGGTATCACTCCAAATATGTTAAATTACCTCTTCATTTAAATTGAGCAGAGTCTGATGAATCTCTCTTTAATCTGAAAGTGCATGAGGAGTAACTGAATTTTTACAAGAAATAAAATCTTTGCAAGGTCAACTCCTAGTCTGATAGGAATGATAATCAGCTATTTTGAATGCTTGTTCCATTTAGCTAAAATTCACAAAATGTATTTTTGATTCTCATTCAAGAATTTGTTCTAGGCCCTTGTCTACTTGAAATTTCTATGGGTTTTTTTACACTACTGAAGAGAGATTGAAAGAGAATTCACATATAGTACAGAACTACTCAAAGTCTCTATGATGAAATATTTTTGGAAGAGGGCATTCCTTAGCTCAGAGGGATTAGTTAATCTTATGAGATCTAGCTATGGCCTCAGGGTGGGCATACTGGAACATGACAGGGGATTAATGTAACTAAAGTGTTGCATGAACCCATTTTTGTGGTGTAGGATGCACTTACATTCTCAGAGAAACGTGGCAGTGAGATCTTAAAGCAGCTTCCTTGCTTGTTCTAAACACACTGTTTTCTCCATTTGTCAAAGTCTTTCAAAGTGGGGAGTGTTTCAAAGAGAGTAACTAGAGGAGGTTCCAGTTTTCTTTCCTCACTAGAATCTAGCCATGATTCTTGAAATCCCTATCATAAAAAAGATTAAATTCCATTTTAGAAATCTGAAAGTATCATCTACTCTGCCATTGAAACCCTGTATTACTCGGGAACTGTACCCTTGACAGACTAAAGAGCTGGTAAATTTCCTTGCTGTATGGACAGGACATTCTCCCAGCTCTACTTTCCATCAAAATTTATTTTCCTAAAAGGAGGAAGAATATTCCTGAAATTGAATAATGACACAGCCAAAAGCAATAAATTGATAGTGTTTCTCTTTCCTACTTACAGAACTGTGCAGGTCATTATGATTTTGGTAGCTTTATGAGTATTTTTATGAGTAATTCTGCTATTAATTATAAAATACAAAGGGTTTGGAGGTGTGACACCTGACTTCAAAGAGGCACAGGAAAAGTTATGGTTCAAATTTTTTTATTCATGGTGGTTCTATTTGAAAGAAAAAGAGAAAAACAAAAAGAAAAAAATAAAAGAACCCACACAAATAAACAGAAACTTGAACCACCAAACCCAACAGACTAATAATGGTGAGAATGAGATTAAATCTAAAAATAAGGGGACATAAATATGAAAATGGAAACATGGAGTTTTCATCTGCTAATTTTTCAGAAATCATTGAGTTGACCCCTCAAAAAAGAATGTTTTTAACAGACAGAATAAAAATCTGATCTGAATTTAGTGGTGGCCATATTTTGAGTAGGAGGATGGACTGGAGAGAAATTTTCAATCTGAATGATTCTGCAACTCCATGAATTGTGGTATTTAAATATTATGGTATGTAAATATTCAAACAAAAGATTAATCCCAGTTTCATGGGAAATCATTAACCTGAAAGATCAAGAAGTACTATAATCAGGAAATATTTCAGGGCAAGAAGGCAAATGACAATAGAGGGGAATAGAAATGATACAATTTCATATCTTTTTCCTTTGGGAGAGATCTGTACTTTACCAACACCTACCTTCTGACCTCACTAAAAAGCTCATTCCATTCTGGGAATAATGTAAAGATCATGTCTATGTGCTTAGTCATATGGATAATGCAGTTGAAACATCAAGTTACATTGTTGAAACAGGAGGTATAAAATCCATTTCAGTAAAAAAGCAGAAAAGAAATTCACACTGCTTTATCATTGGCAGTGTCAACAGATGGTATAAAATTACCACCTTATGTGTTCTTGATGCATAAAACAATGCCAAAGGAACAGCTGCCTACTGTAATAGTTGTCAAGTGTCAAACTCAGGATGAATATCTACAAATTTAGTGAAGGATTGCCTGAATGTCATTTACCATAGGATACATCAGCTACCAAGAGAAACAGGAATGCTTGTCCTAGAAGCATTCAAAGATTATCTGTTGTCAGCAGTGAAGATTCCTTGCTAGAGAAGGGAACTCTGATCTTGTCATACTAGGAGGAACAAATGCTACAAACTCTTTATAAAATAGACCATTCCGTTTTTATAGTCAAAATGGATTCTGGCATCAGGCCATGCTTAAACCCCTTCAAGGGAAATGAAAGAACCTCGTGCCAAACAGTTTTTTCGTTGGATTAAAAGGAAGAAATGACAAAGTTATAGCAAAATAGGTTAAGAAAGGCTATTTTTCAAATCCCATAGATGGAACAGAAGATAACTGTTATGAATTAGAAGAAGGAATACAGAATGATGAAGACATTGGAATTGACAAAAAAAAGTTGAAGATCATAATTGCAACATGAGAGATAATGAAGAGATGTGGTAAGTAAAACCCTAAAGACAATAGTAATAAAATATGAGAGAAGAAATAGACTGACTTCATGGCCAGTTATTAATGAAAAGTTGCTTTCTGTTAGTTTAGGGTAACAGAGAGCAAATAAAATCTTTTTGTTCATGACCAATTTTTTCAGGAGTTGATAGAACTTGCATTTCTAGAACCAAATTCATTATCTCACAACATGAGGGCTCCACATTATGAAAGATGTATACTCTCCAAGACTTATCTTTCGATTCTCTTAAATGTTTTAGGAAACATATGCATAAGATTGTCTAATAAAATTAATTTTTTCTCTCAAAACTACATTATTTAATGTTTGGCAGATAACTTTGTTTCTGTGCAAACTAATGTACAGCATAAACCAATGAACTCCCACCCAAAGGTTAGAGCTCTGTCTTGCTGACATAAAATATAAACTGTAGAAATAAGCTCTTGATATACCTCTTCAATTTTTTATTTTCTTTTTTTGTGTGTAGGGTTTTTTCCTGTGTTTTTTGTTTTAATTTTCTTATGTTCTTATTATATAATCAGTCTCTATCACTCAATAAATACAGTTCAAAGAGTTCTGAATTTGGAGAAAAATATCCATAAAATAATATAATCATAGAATCGCTTGACTTTGAAGAAACCTTGAAGATTGTCTAATTCCAATCCCCCTGCCATGAGCAGGAGCATCTTCCACTAGTCCAGATTGCTCAGAGCCCCATCCTACCTGGTCTTGTCCTCTCCCAGGGTCAGGGAATTTACAACTTCTCTTGGAAACCTATTCCACTGCCTCACCACCCTCACAGCAAAGAATTTCTTTCCAATGTTGAATTAAAACATACTCTGTTTCAGTTTAAAATCATTGTCCAGTAACTCTATCCCTTTGTAAAAAGTCCCTCTCTTTTTTTACTGGAAGGTGCTGTAAGGCCTTATTAAAGACTTCTTTTCTCCAGGTTGAACACCCCCAACTCTCTCAGTCCATCTGCATATGAGAGGTGTTTCAGTCCTCTGATCATCCTTGCCTGCCTCCTCTGGAATCTCCCCAACAGCTCTGTGTTTTGCTTATGTTGGGAACCCCAGAGCTAATATAATCCAAGTGGGTTGTCACAAGAGCAGAGTAGAGCATCATTTCCCTTGAATTAAAATCAAGCCCCCAACAGTAAAATATAATTTTTATTACTGTAATTATGAGCTAATTGCGTGATAGCCTTGATTTATCTGTCAGGTATTTGCAGGATTTCAGGATTTATATTTTTTTCTATAAATAGATTTCTCAAGTTCCTTTCATATGAATCTTCCCAATGCTGGTTTTGAGACTGTACACACCTCTGTTTCATCTTCCAAATTAAATGTTTATTTGAGACAATTCATTTAAACGGTTTTGATTTTCTTTTTATTCTCAGTTGTTTCAGTTAAAAAATAAACTACACACTCATAACTAGGATATCTTCTCTGACAGCACTGCTTTCATTTGTGTTCGAGTGTGGTGACTGAGGGTAGATTAATTTAAAATGAAAAAGGCAAACAAGCAAATTGCAGTTTTCCAATGCACAACAGAAGCATGGTGTAATAGATGGGTGAGACAAAGAGAGAATACTTAGGAGAAAGCTTAAGCTATAATCATTATGTTTATGGAAATTTTTTTCTCTGTCAAGGCAGAGCATAACATTCACTGAAATGAGAATACCCTGTTTTTAATATAGATGATGTGAATATTTCATCTGCAGTTGTTATTCAAATAATATATATATTTACCAAAAAAAAGGACAGAGAAAAGAATTTTGTCAAAAGAGAAAACTGTTTTGATAATAAAGACTTGCTACTTCTGCAATAATGGTTATGATTAAAGTTCAATATGTTCTAAACAGCCTGGGAAGATCTGGCTTCCTCACATTCATTTAATGTGGTTTGTTTTCTGGTTATTTTTATTGTTTTGTTGGGGGATGTTTTCATGTTGCATTAAAAACCCAGGGAGAAGGAAAAAAATTAACTTAGAGAGCAGCTTTTGAATTGGATTAATTTGTCAGCTGTCATAATTTTCTCCTATGTTCATCTCTCTGTGTTCTAACAGCCAGTCTTTACCTGATTTAAACCAGCATCCCTCCAGCTATATTTTCATTTTGTTTTGTATCCTTCCCCATGTTTAGGCAAAACAGCTTTTGTTTTACTTTATTTAAATAAGAACCTGATTATGTTCTGAGAGTTGTGGAATAATTTTTTTCTATACTGATTGACCTGTCTGTAAGACAACAACCTAATAATGCTACCAGATGTATTATCACTCCTTTAATTCAGATGGAGAACATATTAAAACTATTAGCTCATACACTCAGAGGCATCCATGAAGCCTGTTGTCAACTCTTTCAGGAACTCAGTTCTATTTTTACTGAGTACTATTTAATAGACTCAAGTCAGGCACAGGATATGGTGACAGTTTTTACTTCGATGAGTACAGACTAAATATTTGGACAGAAGTTATTCCTCTGTAGATGGCAAATGTTGCTCAAGGTAGAGAAAAAAACTGGATTAATTTGGGATTCTTGGATTTTGTTTTCATTCATACTTTAAATCATTGCAGTTATTTTATCTTAACTACTGTAAAGTTACTTCTTTATCAGCTTGACTTAAATATTGGTTTCTAGAGCCACATTGGTTCTATGGTTAGTTGGAATGTCAGAACATCCAGTCAGGCTTCTCTAGATACATTCTCACTAAATTTTGTTGCAGTTCGTGTTTTATGTTTATTTCAGTAAGTCAATTGTTAGAGAGTATGTTCTGTTATCCCTCATGTTTTTCCCTAGTTGATATTTCCCTAAGTTGTGCCCCACTTCCAGCCATCCCTCAAAGTACCCTCCCCTTGTTACAGTCCCTTCCTCACCTATTAGGGCAATCCTGCCCCTTCTTCCAGAACATTTCCCACCACTCATCATTTAGAGACCTGTCTCCTCCCCCTATCCCGGTTGATTTCTGCCCCTAAACTCCACCCCAAGTGTGATCCCATTGGCTGTCCTGTTGTATCCACCCACTGTTTTGTGATGCTTTATAATCCCATGCGCTGAGGTGGTTAGTTGTTTCCTTGGTCTGCTGCCTCTGGCCTTGTTAAAGTTTGGTTGGAACTTCAAGATTGGAGAGTCTTCTCTGCCTTCTTTGTCCAGTCCCTGCCTTGCTGCATTGGAGCACTGTCTCTTGAGTTACAGTTGCAATAGCTCTCAGCTTTGGCTTCATCCCAGCCAGGGTGGTTCCCCACTCTCGCCTCTGCTCCAGAACATCAGAGAGCTAGCCCAGGCTTTGGTAGGCAGTGTCAAAATATAACATTACGAAATCTCTGTGTCTGAAAAGATGAAAAAATGGTGCATCTATATTATTGGATCAACAGATTCTGTGCTGTGCACCAAATAGCAGCAATCATGTGCAAAACTGCTTGAGAGGGGCCATAAGCTGCCTTGATGATTGATTTGATATGATGTGATATGATTGTATGATATGATGTGAGATGAGTTCCTTCTCCAAGTGATAGAGGAGCTAGTAAGGAGAGGTGTTATACTGGACTTTCATTCTCACCAACAAAGAAAGGCTGGTGAACAATGCTGGATCTTGGTTGCAGTAACCATGAAATTTCAGTGTCCATAAATATTCAAAACCACTTAGTTTTTGAAACAATACGTAATTTTATTTACAATAATTTTGTTTTCTTGAGGACTGATGGTCTAAGTCTTCTATGAATATTGGTCATACTGACAGAGAGAAAATTGAAACTTATATTCTACCAATGTTTTTCCCTCTGAAATTTTCCAGAGTGCCACCTGAGTGGTACTTTGGAAGTTGTTTTTTTATCCTAACTCTATTTTCTATACTGTCTTAAAATTTTCTGCAGCCTAAATTCATGAGGGAAAATTCTTTCATTGCAGCTTTCTGAATGCACAGCAACTTGAAGTTCTTTCTGTTATTTATAACATGATTTATTAGGTGTTTGTGTTATCACCTTCAAATAACATCTTTGACCCTATTGCACAACTCCACATTGATCATTTGTCAGCAGAACTGCAGCTGTATACAGTATTGTATTTTTTATCCTTAATATTGAAACATATTGTGGTTCATAGTTTGCTGCTGAAGTACAGTAATACATAAAAATATATTGGCATACATACTAATTTTAATTTAAAGACATCAAATGCTAATCTCCAGACTGATGCATCCAAAGTAGTAAGAGAAGTTCTACTTCTTGCTGGTTGATTTATGATTCATGGATAATTGATACCAAATAAAATATAGAATAAATTAACTTCAGTATAGTTTCTAATAGTCTCAACTGATGTTGGTTCATGCTACTATCAGAATTCAAAGAAAATGCAGTATCTGGAAGAGGTTAGTGTATATTTTTGTCCAAATATTTTAAGTCCATGTGTTCTCATTTTGACAAAAAACCCCAAACAACATGAAGGTGGTGTGGTAAAACTTGAAAATGATCATATTGCCACTGTTAAAATAGTAAAGTTATTTCCTTCAATAAATAAAATATGACAAATAATTTTTAAGATTTTTTTTTATGTTTTAAAACAATTTAATTTTCAAACTGTTGGCTCAGCATTTTCTTATAAAGCAAACCTTTACAAAATTTTCCTCCATCTTTAGGATAAATAGTTCTTCAGATACATCTTTACATTTCTCTTCCACTCATAAAACAATTTTCTTTTAATCTGTGTTTTGTTTAACAAAATCATGTGAAAATTATGACAAGTTCATGCTACTTTATACATATTTACAAGATTGGATTCTAAACCATTAAACTATAGGGCAAAAAAATTAAAAACAAAACAAAACAAATCAAAATAAAATTAAGTTCTTTAGATTTAAAGTTCAGAAGAAATAACCACCACCCATTTAGATTTGCAGTAGAAATGACAGAGTGTGTACACTAACACATCTTTACCCGCATTCCTAATGTTGCGATAGACCTGTTCGTTTGGGGCACCTTTTCAAACATTTCTGAAATACATCCTAGTTCATATAAATTAATATTTCACTGTTTTCTGCCATTTCAACAAAAGAAAGCCCCAAATTCTCAATTGAAAAAGCATTTTTAATTTTAAAATTTTTCATCCATGTTTCTGTGAGTTATATAATTTTGTGTCTCTAATCCATATTACGTGGCCCAGTCTCAGGATCTCCAGGATAGGACCAAATGATAAAACACTTGTAATTTTAATTAAATTAATTAAATTAAATTGAAGACATGTAGAAAAGTGTGAAAGCTTTTGTATAAGAACAAACTCTATATCTTTCATAAGACAAAAACAATGCGTGAATTGATAGTTTGTCAACAAAAGTTGAAAAAAAGTCTACTTTTTGGTCTTAAATGTGTATGTGTAAATGAGCATAATACTTCAGAATTTTGCCGATAACTGTGGTTAGATAAAAGGTAGGTGAATAGAGACAAGTGGTGAAGGTAATCTGGCCCCTAAGGAGTTACAGCTGTGCTAATTATCAAGCATTAAGAACAAACCTGCTCTTAATAGGCCACAGCTGGATTCAGTTAAGAGGGGTATTATAAAAGAGCAGGTTGGCTGGTTGGGAGAGGTGAGATGGGGTTTGTTGGTTGTGCTGAGAAGAAGGAGTTAGTGCTGTGAGGAGCACTGAGAATTATAAAAGAGCAGGTTGGCTGGTTGGGAGAGGTGAGATGGGGTTTGTTGGCTATGTGGAGAAGAAGGAGTTAGTGATGTGAGGAGCTGCTCATGAGAAATCTCCGAGAAGGTATGAAACCTCTGCAATAAGATGCCAACAGATAACAAAACCTGTGAAATTTTGTCCAAATACTAGTTAAAATTTTTCATTGCAGTCAGATTCTTCTTCATTACATGCTTACTACCCTATCAAATTCTACACTGAAGTTTGAGCCCAAATATTTTAAAAATACAGCTTGGCTGAAAGTCATAATAACTTTTTAAAAAACTGTTATATTTGAAAGTGTTTAGGAGGTTTTCAGATAAAAAAGCCTTTACTATAATGCAATTAATTGGGAGGGTATTGTGTAATATCTGTACCATTTTATCTCACTTGAGAAATGAATACAGGTCTGAGAAAAATTCCAATTATTGTATACATGACATACAGTAGGTTTTCAAATTAATGTATGGTTTATCAAAATTTTTCTTTTTTGCCTGTAAGAATATATAAGTCTGCCTACTTCTTGATTGTACAGAGCAATGAACTGAATGTGGTATCAGGAGTTATATATTAGATTACAGTATTTGAAAATCTTTTGCCGAATTTGCTTCTCTTAAAGCATATTTCTGGTGTAGATCTTGCTTCCTAAACCTCAGCTGCATTAGAAACTCAATAAATCTATCTACTCAACATTCTGCTTCAGTTTATTTAAATGGATCCTGCAATTTCTGAAACTTTCACTTGTTAAATAAATCATGTAATTTAAACAAATAATTTGCATCTGTAAATGTGCTACAGTAAAACATTTTGAGTAATTTTCTGGGTATATAAATAATATTTGCTAAGTTCAAGTCAACAAAATGTTTGCTATAGCATGAGATAGAGAAATCTTGTCCTCAGTGAGTAAAGTTTTCTGTGTTAAATCATCTCCATTGCAAGTCACTTTCTTTCCTCATTATTTCTGGTATTTCCTCTCTCTTGCACTACCATATTTGTCTTCTTAGTCTTTCTCTGCCTACCACCACACACAAAGATCTGACAACAGCTAAACAGAAGGTTAAAGATTGTAAAGCTGTGTACTTAATGGCCAAGAGGAAAAAAAAAAAAGCTGATTTCATAACAAAGCATTTTCTCAGTAGTACCGTGAACTTGGATCTATTACATCTATCTAGCTGACAGTTTTAAGAAACTTGCAGCTTAATTACTTTTTTGGCATATCTACTCTTTTTGAAACGTGACTGGACTAGATTCTCTAAAACATTCTCATGAAGAAATTAGTGACAAGTGTGCCTTTTCCATGGATAAACAGCTGAATACTTGTTACAATGGAATTTATCTGAAAAGAAAAAGAATTCTTTGTTATAGACTCAGTTTGATTATGATTAAAATGATTATTAAAAGGAAGTCAAAGAATAATAACCATTTTTATTTTTAAGGCTACATATATGATCAATACTACTTTATAAGAAATTTTTTAAAATATTTTCAGAGAAGTCATCTGAAGGGACAAATAGAAAGATTTTTTCTGCTATTTGTGCCATTGATTGATGATAACAAGATTCCTAGTATAAGATTACCTCATTCCTAAACCAGGTTTTAGATGGTCTCCAAATAACTTGTCTTTTTTACGTAGTAAGATTTACATGCACATCCACACACAAAGTCCTGGAATTCATAAAATAATTTTACATGCTTTGTCGGAGGTCTTTACACAGGCAGTCACCCACAGTGAATGAGTTGAGAGAGTTGATGAATCATTTCACAGATTTAACACCTGGATATAATTTGTGTCTGGGAATTCAAGACATTTAGGTTCATATTTCTAAGTACTTCCATATTTATTATAAAATTGCTTTTGGAATAGGTAAAAAAAAAATAATTTGTAACCAGGACTGATGAGTTTGAATAAACATACATTGTGAAGATACAAGGTATTTCCTCTTCCAAAAAGTCTTCTGAATAACTTCTGCTGTGGACATATATCAATGAATTCAGCTGAGTGTTAAGGAGACAGTAATTTCTGGGGAAAATTCCAGTATCTGATTTTATATATTGTCTTTTGCCACATAGTAGCCCATAAATAAGATACAGTTTTGTTGATCTGACATTTTCTAATAAAAGTACTTTGTAGAAAAAAGCAAAGAATTGAAAAACAAACTAATAAAAATTAGCTTTTTCCAAGTGTATGTTTTTTCAAATTTCATGTATCCCACATGTATGGACATGTTTTAAGGTACACAGGTTGGGATCCAGTAGTTTCTTTTTCCTAGAAGTAAATTATTTGGGTTTTGCTGTAGTAGAGAGTAGTGAGACTAGTAGTCTCACCCAGCTACATGACAGAAAGGTCTGTTTTTCATAATGTTACTTTGAAGTTTAAATTTAAAATCATAATTATCTCAACAGCATTTGCACTTTTGTACCTGGTGTTTGTATTCAGCTTATTTTACAGGAAACACTGTTTTCTGTTAAAGTGGGGGTGGAGGGGAAGGGGGAGAGAAAAAGGCTGGTTGTTTCAGTCAAATCTGCACTGCTGAAGATTTTTCTTAAGGAAAATCAGTTTGCATGTATAATGCATTGGTGGCTCTTTTGCTAGTATTTTTGACTTTTATTTCCCAGGATTTCCGCCCTTTACCTATTTTTTTTTTTTAACAGCTTTTATTTTACCTTAAGGGACCAAGTAATACATATGAAGAAAGCTTAACAACAAACAGCAAGTGTATTTCCCCGTTAACACATGCTGCAGTTGACACGTCATAAGCAAAACTAAGCACAGACATTTTGAATAGTTCCTGATGAAAGTGATATAACTTACTACATGAAAAAAATATTTTGAGGGATGATCTGCTGCAGTGGAGTTGATGCTCAAGGGAGGATGTTCAACTTGATACCCTCCCACTTCTACTGGAAGCTGGCTGTTGGGGAAAGTTTTCTCTTGCTTTCTCTCCCTTATGTGAGCTCTCCCTCTGCCTACATATCTATCTTTTGATAAAGTAAAGTAACTTTTAGTGCTGGACTAGATATATGACAACAGTTACCAAATACTTAAATTAGTCTTTCATGAACTATTAAGAATAGTTTGAAAAGAACATAATTTGTGAAACATTTTCATGTCATCAGAATTATAAAATCTGCTGAGCTGGAAAGGACCCATAAGGATTATTACAGCCAATTTCTGGCTCCAAAAATCACATTATGCACCTGAGAGCATTGTCCAAACACTTCTTGAACTCTGTCAGACTGATGCTGTGACCACTTGCCTGAGGAACCTGTTTGAATCCAACCTAAACCTTTCCTGATTCAGCTTCATGCTCTTTCCCCAGCTTCTGTCACCGGTCACCAGGGAGAAGAGATCAGTGCCTGCTCGTCGTCTTTCCCTCATGAGGAAGGTGTAACTGCAGTGAAGTCTCCCCTCAGTGTCCTCCAGGCTGAACAGACCAAGTGACCTCAGCTGCTCCTCATATGGCTTCTCCTCAAGGCCCTTCACCACCTTCATAACCCTTCTCTGGATGCTCTTTAATAGCTTAATCTCTTCTTTACACCATAGCCCAGGAACAAGACAGAGCCATTTCATTTATCTGGCAGTCCAGGCTGGTATGACAGGATTATGCTGTCTGACAGAAAGTATATCTCACACATCACAGAAGAATCCAACCACAAATATTCAATGTCCATTTACCACTATCAGAGCCAGAATCTCATTTATCCTACAGTAATGTGCTAAGGTTTACTTGAGTGGAATATTCTGTATACGTCTTCATGTCACAGTCTCTCTTCAGAAGTGAAGAAGGTTGGTCCTTTACAATGCTCAGCAGTACCATGTGGGCTTGCTATAGCCTTTGTATTTTATCTGTGAGAACCACTATTTTAGTTGAAGGAGTGGTAGGAATAAAGGGACATCTCCCAGGACATGAAAGAATCAAAGAAGTTGAGAGGTAATAGTTACATGCAGAACTTCCCAGCCTTACAGCTATCATGTCACACCATTTTTAAAAATTCAGTTAAAAACAATGATGATTAACTCTCCCAGGAAATTTAGAAGATATTTTTATTAGGAATTCTTATATAAAGTAATTCTTTAAAAGGCCAGCTATCAGGAAGGAATTATATCAGTCTAAAGGTGTGAATAATTATTTTCTGTTTATGCTGAAATATTATGACATTTTCTTGCATCCTTCTGTCTTTATATAAGAAATGAGAAGGCTCCTGCACACAGTTTATTAAGATCCAGGTGCACTTCATCATAAAGATGATAACAAGCAGAGTGTTCTCTTCCCATCTCCATGTGAAGTGCTTAATTACGCTTAGAGAAAAGTGCAAAAAAAAACAAAACCCCAAAAAAACCACCAAAAAACAAAAGGTTGGGAATTTTCATACTATAATAGGAAAAAATGTAAAGTAAAGCTTTAAAGTAAAAGCTTGGTACAACTTTTGGATTTAAAGTAAGCTTGGTACAATCAAAACTGTCATGCAGCAATTAATGGTATTATGAAAGATTTAATATTCTTGAGTTTCATTTAGAAACAAAATGCATAATATTGAATAAAACAAAGGATGTCCTATACTCTAAAAGAAAGAAATAAAAATTCAACTACTTTAAGTCAGAAGTTTGTTACTAGCAACCATGAGAAATACAGTATTGCAAATTATCACAATTTGCCAGCCTCATTAAAAATAATGATGGAAATTCAAGTGTGAGAATTCAAAGTTTTTTAGCAGTTCAAAATAAATATAACAGATTGAAAACAGGAATTTTAATGTCTTGTTCCAAAACAAGTGGAACAAGATAGAACTCCCTTCTATCTAACACACAAAAGTGTGTTAGATAGAATGGAGTGTTCACTGTCACAGATTATACATCCCTCTAGCTGAGGGGAAAACAAAGACTCTCCATTTTTACAGAACCATTCAGTAAAAATAAATCATATAGAGAAGTCAATTCCTGGCTCTAAATATATGTTATTTAAAGAAAATTCTGTCATGAATAGAGTATGTACGTTAGTGTGATAATGGAAAAGGGGAAATGGCACCATTTTGCTACAATGGAATTCCTCAGTAATTTTGTAATTGTAGGACATTTATGTAAATTTTAAGCAATGATTCTTTGCAGATTCACAGTATTATGTACAAAATTTTGAACAAGATAATTCTATGTTTCCTTAGCTACAACATGTCAGTTGTGGTTAGAGTACAATTAGTACACTATTTCAAATTTGATGCCTGTAATTTAATTTGCTTTCATTAGCAAAAAAAAAAGACCAAAACAAACTCAAGCCAAACCCAAAGCAAAATAGCAGAAGCAAATAAAAACCCCACCCTCCCCAAGCCCAGGCTTCTTTCCAGGAAGCTGTGACTGACGAGACCTATCATTAAACAGGCTATTAGTAACCTGGGGGGGGAAAAAACCAACAAATCAAACAAACAAACAAAAAAACCAGTGTAATTTGTTTACCTTTTAAGGGAAGATGAGCAAGCAAGGACAATGTCAAGCACATAAATTGTCTCAACGTTTTAGTCCTATGCTTAATTTAATCCTTTGTCACTGCATTTACACAAATGTTAGTCCACCAAAGATGTATTTGTTGTTTCTCTACATTAACATATATTTATTTCACCCTTTCCTACTCTTTCCAGATATATAGCTGCCATAAAGTGTTATAAAATCTTACAGAGAGATTGTAAAATTTATTATATTTTGAGAGATAGTTTCATCTAAATACATGTAGTCATCTTTAGTGAGATTTCCTTAAGTTTTGTGTTGTTATTAGGATGCCTCTGACCTATATTTTGGATGTAGAGCCATATGACCATAGGATAAGTCAACTGGGAAACTATCTCATGAAGTTTTTAATCCATCTTGCACCAAGAAAAATGATAATTTCAGAGCTTCTTAGTCTGATCTGCTCAACTCTGCTCATGCTACATATAGTCAGGTCTTAAAAATCACCATTGCTTTAGAATCTTTTACTACAAATTACTCCACCATTTTGCTATCCCATTGGGAGTTTTCATTGTATCCAAACAGAATGTTTTCTTTTTCAACATATGTCCATTTTCTCTTGTCCTTTCACCAAACACAGGTATGAAGAGCCTGGGTCCACTTCCTTGCAGGCACTGGGGATCTGATGTTCAGTTCTATCCTACAGCCATCTCCTCTCCAGGCTGAACAATCTTGGATCCATCATGCTCTTCTGACAAGGCAAGTGATTCAGCCCAATACAAACCCTGTGATATCACCTAATAATCAGTGCCCATGAAACTCAATCATCCAGTTACCTGTTTTATTCCTCTAATTCTCCACTCATCCAGAACATAATGAGCATCTCCATTTGGATAATATTCTGATGTGGGTGAAAAAAAATCAGATCTGCCTGAAATGCTAGATGAATTTAAGATTATTTCAGATTTTTTTTTTTTAATAAATGTTCTATATTGATCATTCCACCAGAGGTTTTATATTGCTATTTTTAAGAACTGAGTTCATATGATTGTGAAGGAACTGTCAGGGTAAAAATGAAATGCAAATGCATAGGTCAACATAGGGCAAAGGATGACCTGTTGAATTACTTAGCTCTGTGCATTAAGACGTGATGTTGATGAGGAATAGATTACTAAACCGCACATTTATTTAACTGCCTTTCCTCCTTCTCAAGAAAATAGGAAAATGGGGAAAAAAATGATAATATCAAATCTCAAATTTAAACAAAAGTCTAAATTTTACTTATCCTTGAGAAGAAAGAGCATTTATCAATACGTTTTAATCTTGTTTAGATGTTAAAGAGTGATATCTAACCAAAGTTCTGTTTTATGAGGTTAATTTTTTGTTAAGTTCCCCAACTACTAATCCAAAGATTATTCTCAATTTTAATGAACAATTAATTAAAAATATGGTAGAAGAAGTACACATGGAGGAAACCAATTAAAATACCTGGTGTTCCACTGAACACTGATAATACTGTAGTTCTAGCTATTCTCTGTCATGATTATATCAGAAGCCAAAATTTTAAACTTTCTGTGATGAAAGAAAGAATTTCTTGCTCTTTAAAGGTCCTCTCTTTGAAGAACTAAAGGATAGAAAACCTCAATTTTTAAATAAGTGTTTCTGTTCATGTTTATGATTTTTGTGTCTGAGATTTTACTTAAATATCAAATATTAGAAAATACATCTATTCTGAACCAGAGTTATCATAAAAAAATCTGATTCTGTGTAAATCCTGATTTTGCTCTTAAACTTTTAATGTACTGTTTCTCTTAATACTATATTTTTACTGTACTAAGCTTTTGAAATTTGCTTTATCATTCTTTCCCTATTTGTTTTCTCTGCAAAGTAAATTTATTTGCCCTCCCTTGGTAATTTTTATTCATAATGGATTTCTAATGCGTGATGTTAATGGCAATTCATTTATGGAGAGCAGTAAAACATCAAAATAATAAAGTTAAAAAACTGAAAGTATTTTTCTAAGATGTATTTGAGTACATTCTTGGCAATGCATATACTATTTCATTTCTATTTTCTTTTAGTGAAATTTGATGTTAGAAAGAGAAGAAAGAGCACAGGGAATAAATGAAGAAAATATTTTTAATAGAATTTATTTAATAGAATTTTTTAATAAAATTCATTTAATAACTTTCTGGACCCTATTTAACACTGTAATTGTTGGAAATTATTAGGTGAATTTAAGGGGCCATTATTTTTAGAAATTATAACAAATTTAAAAATATATATAATTAAATAAAGAAATGATACTTTAAATAATAACAGTGGACAGACAATACTTACTTGTTGCGCATGATTTTTACAATCAAACCAAAGTCCTTAAAATACAGTGTGGTAGAATATAGTCTTCTTTTGGCCTCCTACATAATCTCATTTTTCACATGAATAAGTTTAGAATAGGATTCAAAAGATTTGGTTTTCATCACACCCCAATATGAACATCATTTGTAAAGGCTATGAAAACTGTAGTATACAAAATCACTACTCATGACAGAACAACCAATTTTTAAAATTAAGTAGACTGTAAAATTATGCACTGTAAAGTACATGCACACAACTATTATAATTTATTTATTAATAAAAGCTGTTGTCTCATCAGAAACATGACCTTAAACTTGTATTTTGGCAAAGTGTGTCAAAGTCTGCTGAAGCCCCAAAGAAGAATAGATATTGCCAGGACCAAAAAGATTGAAACCTGTTGAAGTGTTTGCATGTGTTTGATGTACCATGTGATTTTTTGCAGCCCTCCACCAACTTATTCTATGTGCATTAAACACAAATAAATTGCTTCCCTGTCATAAAGCAGTAATTTCTGTTCTGTGCAATGATGCTGTTAAAATGTGTATAACACCAAATAAATGATGCAACACCAAGTTTGATCTACTGAGCTAGAAAGCTTGTTTAAAAGATGGAATAAAATATGGAAACAGCTGAGATTCACTTTTCTATCATGAAAAATCACTGAATCTTTAAATTTTTGATTATTCTGGAAGTTATTTACTCTGCATTGAAACCAGACCCCTTAGTTTGCAGTTCTCTCTCTCTCCCTAATGGAACAGCATTTCTATAATAAGAAATTAGATCACCAAAGCTAACGTTTGCATATTTAGGGATTTCCTTTAAAAGAGCCTCATCCTGGCAACATTTACCTTTTTAGATCTAACAAATGCACAGATAAATGCTCTGACTCCAGTCAGGGAATTGCTGTTGGAGATGACTTGCAGTTTTGTGTAAGGAAAATATTAAACAATAAATCCTGTCAGGCCTTTTTCCTGAAATAAAAAGTAATGCTTTCTATATCTGCTGCAATCACAAAATAAGCAGCAACTAATCCTGATGTCTAATTCTGAACAAAATGATCCTTCTCCAGTTAATCTGGCATCTGATGAGTCACTTTTTGTTTTCTGATTGTTAGATAGACAAATCTCCTACAAGAAGGAAATGTTTCTCACACCAAGGTGAAAAATACTGACATTTCAAGCCTACTTAGAATGTGTATTGTCAGTTATCATGAATCAGCTTCTGTTCTCAGTAGATGCCTGTTTGCTCTTAAGGACTGTTCTTGTGACAGAAATGGCTTTGTCATTAATTAAAGCTGGGGTATATCACAAAATTAAACTAATATGCTGACACTAGTTCTACTGGCTGTAAACTAATGCATGATCAACTAAGAAAGAATTTCTAATTTCTTGATACCAAGGCTTAATGTCAATGTTAGCCATTTTAGCCTATCTTTTTAATACAAGGAGAAATAATCTTTTAAAAATAACAAAAAAGGGCTAAAATAACATTAATTTCTTAAAAAAAATGTGTTCAAAATTAATTCTAACTGCATGATTCAATAGGGCATCTACTGATCACAGTTGTCCAGAAACTAATTTAGGTTGGAATGAAAGAACTGAGCAAAAATACATTAACTGAATATCATCTATATCTTGAAATTCCCTAAAATGTTCTTAGATCAAACATAGCACCATTAAGGTCGATAAGAAAGAGCTTGAACAACAACCTAACAAAAAGGAACCAGATATGTGAATCTGGATGTCTCCCAGGAATGTCAGTTAAATCCTTTACTTTGCATGGAATAGGTACCCTGTGTGCCCTACCCCAGCTTCACAGTATCTAGCATCAGGTGCATAACAGAGCATTTAAAATACAAATTACCTTTTCACACACTGAGTACTCAGGTAAATGTCTGAAGGGTGAAGAAGGAAATCTGGGTTTCCTCTCTTGTGTGTGTTTTGTTTCTCTGCTGTCATCTTCCTCTTCTTTCTTCTTAATTTGGGTTTAATAACCCTCCAGCTCAGCTAATGAGAGTATTCTCTGACACACTGCTGAGAACTGCTGAGGAGGGAAGCAGCTAAAAGCAATGTTTTACACAGCTTGATGCTTCTAAGATTTCGCTTGCTCTTTGCTAAGCTCATTGGAGTGAGGCTGTGTGTGTGTGTGTGACTGTGGGCATCTCTGTGTGTATGTACTTCCCTAACAAAAAAATTGCCAGTTAAATGTCATAGCTAGAAAGAACTACTACAGTTTAAACTTTGTGTTTCTTTTCTTTTTATCAGCTTTTCTTCTTTTTTCTTTTGGAAAACTGGACTGCAATTTAGAGTAACAACAATGGCTCCAAGCCTTTTTTTTTTAATGCAGATTTTTTTGCATTCTTGATATATTTTAACTAGAAAGAACTACTACAGTTTAAACTTTGTGTTTCTTTTCTTTTTATCAGCTTTTCTTCTTTTTTCTTTTGGAAAACTGGACTGCAATTTAGAGTAACAACAATGGCTCCAAGCCCTTTTTTTTAATGCATATTTTTTTGCATTCTTGATATATTTTATAATAAAACAAGGCAATAGATCATACTTTATATCGAAAGATAATTAGAGTACATAACTGAAAGAAAAAAAAATATTGTTAATATTTAAATGAGATTTAACATTGGCTGTTGTTTCCTCATGCCTGATTTCTTTTCCTTCTTATATTTCTGATAGCAGTTTTTTAAGTAGCTAGTTATGGAAACAGGTCAAGGAGAAGCACAAATTTTTGTCAAAACCATTCATATATACAAAAATAATTTTGTTCAGTAAAAAACTAGTTCATAATATACTTTCGTGTTCTGTGATGGTTTTCAGATGCTCCATTAATCTTAGTATAAAGCTGCACTAAGACTATGAGTAGGATTCATGTCATCAATTACACATCTTAGCATAGGTATTTCCTTGAATATCTAGATGATTTTTTTTTCTTTTGGCATTTTTCCAGGTTTAAAAAAAATGTATCTGCATTAAAATAATCAGGTGAAAGGAAGAATGAGATTTATTGGGTTTGGTATTTTGTTTTAGTTTTTTGGGATTTTTTGGTGTAGATAATGATCACATGAGAAGTGAACTTTAGGCCTTTGTAGATAGAAAGCTTCTTTGAAGTCTCTCAGTTCACCATCTGTAAAGGAAGATAATGGTTTTTTACCTCACATAAAAGTAGTTACACTGTTATCTGGTGTTCTTAGCTCCAAAAGTTTAGATATATATCTTGAAGCAAATTTGGTTTATTAAATATGTTTTATTGAAAAGAATGAAGTGTAACATATAGCTATAGATTTACTCTTGGACAATGAATCCTGTCAACTGTTTCTTACGCATTATGCTTATAAGGATTTTTGTATTTTTAAACCACTCTCAGTAAGCTTGCAAAGGAAATAATCAAAATACACCTGCTTTAAAGAGTTGCTGACATCTAAATGTGCTGTGTAATCGAAGCATTAAACTTTGTAGATTTTTCATAAGTATCCTTTCTTCAAAAATTGTCTCTGTTTTAGGCTTTATATTTCTTCATAACATCCTTTCTTACAAAAATTGGCTGCAAATTAATGTCTCAATCTACTTATAGGGGGTAGATATATTTAAAACTTAAGATCTTTCAAGGATCTCATAGAAATATGATCCTAGAATTTCTGAATAACAGATAAATATTAAGTGCCAAGTCATTTATGTCTGTTACTGTGTTTTCTGACACAGCACTGAACAGACAAAACTGTTCTAGCTTCCATGCAGCCAGGTCGTCAGGTCTATTGCTAAAAAAAATGGAGTTTGGGGAGAGTTGCCTGGTACTGAGGAATGTTGTTTGGAATGACCTTCCTTCACATTCCCTTGACCACACACAATGTAGAATTAGTCTTAAGTCCACATTGAGTCAAGATCAGGAGGATGCAATCCTAGGGATGTTGAAAAATAATTAAATAGTGTTAGTTCCAGTCTACTTGCCTAAGAAGCATATTCAGCTTAGAGAAGAGGAGACTGAGGAGCTGGGTCCATGCTTTCTCCTAAAGAGTGAGAGAGAGGGAAGTGCTGATCTCTTCTCTCTGGTTTCTGGTGATAGAACGTGATGGAATGGCTTAAAGCTGCCAGGTGTAGTTCAGATGGGATATTAGGAAGAAGATCTTCAATGAGAGTGAGGCCAAGAACTGGAACAAGCTCCCTGGGAAAGTTGTCATGGCCCCAGGCCTGTTGGTGTTCATGAAGTATTTGAATAAGGCTCTAACATATGTTGTTTTCCTTTTAGGTTGCCCTGTGTGGAGTCAAGAATTGAAGAACTTCCCAGATCCCTTCCAATTCGAGATATTAAATGATTCTGTGAGAAGGGGCTTTGTACAAGGCATTCTAGAGTTCATTGTTGTAATTGTCCTGGTCACAGACCCTTATCTGACCCCAGAAGTGTCTAGATAGCACTAGTATACTGGTGCATATGCTAGAAGGACCCTCTGATAATAATGCTGTTTTTTACCTGCTACTCCTAAACTGGTGATGAATGTGCCTCGCTCTGGGCTTCAGAAATCCTAAGACAATTGAGCCCAGGATCTTAAGACAGTCTTGGGAAGGAAGCAGAGGAGTTAGGATTCTGGACTTCAGAAGAATCTGGCTTATTTAGGGAATTTCTATGTCTAATTAGGATTACTCTCTGACAAGTAACCATAAAGAACAAGGTTGTCCAGGAAACTGATGATTTTATATTGATTTTTTTAAATAAAACCATATGATTTATGAAAGAACTCATCAATAAGTCATCCTACTGTGGACAAAGAAAGGCAGAAAACCTACTTAAATAAGGGGTCCTTGTTTATGGAACAATGACACAAAGTAAAACAGAGGAGGAGACTAGGAAACCATATGATTTATGAAAGAACTCATCAATAAGTCATCCTACTGTGGACAAAGAAAAGCAGAAAACTTAAATAAGGGGGCCTTGTTTATGAACAAAGACACAAATACAAAGTGAAACAGAGGAGGAGACTAGAGTAAGAAAGGACCGCACTAAAACTCTTGCTTAATGTAAGCAGGAATTCTGTTCTCAGACCTCCATGTGTACCATTTCAGTAAGAAGAAACACAGCCTTGATAGAGTCTAAGGAACTGGTGGCTGATTAGAACCTGGGAGTTACAGTGGACACCAAGCTGAGTATGAGCCAACAGCTCACTCTCTGCAAATGGGATGAACCACTTGCTTCATTAAGTGCAAGTCCATCCCATGGTGCTTCAGTAGGAGTATGGCTAAAAACGGATGGAAGGCTCTTCTGCTCAGAAGGCCTGGAAGAGGACACCTGGAAAATTCAAGAAACTCCAGCAGAAACCTATCAAGATGATCAGGCCTTAACCACATGGCTCAGGAGGAAAAACTGAGGACACTGGACTTTCTTGGTCTGGGGAAGAGGGGGCTAAGGGATGCCCTAGCAGCAGAGTCAAGTGCTTGAATGTTACTTCCAAAGATGGCAGAACCAAGAGATTTCCAGTACTGGCAGACTATGTAACAGTAGAAAATGGCCAAAAATCTTATTGTGAGAGGAACTTGTATTAGAAAACTTTGGGTTTAGGAGGATAACCTAAGGCTCATAAGGAAAAATCAAAATATAAGGAATAATTTTTTGAGTATCAGTGTCTTTGACATAAACACCTATGCTTTACCCATGAAAATGTGAGGGATTTCACTAACTTTACAATTCTTAATCTTACTTGTATAGGGATGCTTCCAAGAACCATTTCTTCTTAGGAAGAAGGTCTGATTCTCCAGGCCTGTAATTTTCGCCTCTTCAAAGCTGATGGATTTCTATAATAGCAAAAGAGTTCTTTTTGCATGTAGTCCAGGTGGACAGATATAAATGATACAATTGGTCAAAGCAGTTGTGTCTCAGTTGTGTGTTTTAAAAACAGCTCATTACCTAATGTACCATGGAAGAGAGTCAGTCACCCATGGATACAGCATATAATGTATCTCTGGTTCAGCTTACATTCAAAGTCTGTATAAATAAACCAGCATTTGTTTTCATTGCAACTACCTTCATATTCCCACCTACTTAGTCAAAACAAATGCATAAAACTGCAAAGGACTAGGATTCATATAGCCAGAGATATTGCAGTGAAGAAGAGGTGAAATGTGGTGCTTACATGTCCCACTTACTCTACATGGAAAAACTGCAGTATTTAGTGAACTAAATAGCTGTAAAATCCATTACTTTATGATGGTTAATATTTCTGCATGAAGTTTTAAATGCCAAAGTCTGTAAACTTTGTATTTTTAAGAAATATCTGTATAATTGCTATATTTGTATAGATCAGGAGTTTATGTGTTCCTTTGCTAAAGAGTTTCTGAGGCATGATTTTACTAGCAGACGTTATATTTGAACAAGGAACTTGATTGTCACGTCTGAACACATGATAAGGCCAAACTTAAATGATATGGGTTTACTTTTTGCTTTCTCTGTAGATCATGTGTATGATGGCTGGAAGCACCATAGCCTCTTTTACAACACATTTTAATGGGAGTATTTGTAGTGGTTTTTTAGTTGTTGTTGTTGATTGATTTGGGTTTTTTGAGTATTTTTTCTGCTAAAAAAAAGTGCAAACAACTCCTTTGCTAAAGAAAAGATTTTATCCAGAATTACTAAAGAGATCAAAATAATTTCTTGCAACAAACCTGCAAGAGTCAACAGGAGCACAAGCCATCACTCTTCAGGGATGAAGAAAACCTCCCAATCATCTGATATTGATATCCTACTCATGTGAGATAATTCTTATAGCTAGACCTAGTGGCTGTAAGCAGCAAAAGTTGTGTCTAAACTGAGTTGGTCAATCACAGGATCTGAGTCTTCCAACCCTTCAAGTGAACGTTACTTATTTTATGTAATCTGTTAAACAACTCAATTCCAAGACAGTATAAAAAAGAAATTATGGAGTCCTTGTAAGTGCTTGGGTGTTAATTTTAAAAAGAGAATAATCCAAGAGGCAAGAGATCCTGGGAGTCTTCCACAGTTCTCAGGAATCCTCAGCCTGCTATGACATCAGAATTTACTGGGAGATACAATCCACAGCTTTCTGCAAGGAGCTGTAATTGATACGGTCCTCTAACACCAATTTCACAGCTCAATGGCAGCCCCAAATCCCTACCTTTCAGGATGAGAAGATTTTCCTTGTTCAAATGATGTTACTTTAGGGAGACTCTTACACGTTTAAAAAGTTGTCATAAATCCTTCCTCTTTTACTACTTCTCATAAGGATTCTTGTCTCACATAAAGCAGATTATTGTCTGCAGGAAAGCAGCTGTCACTTGCTCCCAGATGATGCTGAGCTCTGTAGCAGCGGATCTCCTGTTGAGCTTGGACCTTATGCTTTTTGCCCAAATTTTGCATACTGAAGATACCCAAACATGCTGTGTTTGCCTAGCTTACTCTGGCTACTCTTCTTTTACTTATCTGATGAGCATTCATGTCTGTGAAAAATGGGAAGAAATATGTCTTACAGAAAAAAAATATTGTAATAGAACATGTTTATTAATTTAACTTTTTTTTTTCTTTGTTTTAGCTGAATTATTTTATATACTTTCTTGCAGGATATGACCAGAGAATAAAAATATCACATAGTATCAGGGTCTTATACTATATAAGAATACTACAAATAATAACAATTGCAATGAACCTGCAGCTTAATTCAGTCTTTAGTTTCTGAAGAGTCATGTATGAAAGTGTCAGGGGATTGCTATGAGAAATGGTATTCTCTCAAAAAGTAGAACTTTCACAGACTACCCATAACAAAATTCAATATTTGATTTGAAAGACTGTAAGGCTTCACAAGTGTTGTTTAGGAATAAGAAGATAAGTAAGGTCTTTAAGGTTCACCTAAGTAATATTCTCTTAAGAAGACACAATACTTATTTTGGGTGAAGGTCCAAATTAAATGTTAAATTATTTTTTTTTTATTTTTATTTTGCTTTGCTACTTCAATACAATTTGCATTTGCTAAACCAGACAAATATTTGACCAGTTCAAGGAAGGGGTGGACAGCAGAAAATGTCATCCCTTCACATTTCTATTACAGGAAACTCTGGTGCATGATGAATGCATGCTTCCCTTTATCAATCAATCCTTGCAAACCAATTTGCTTACATTCTGAAATGAGCTGCATTTACAAGGGGGGATCAATTCTTAAGAGGATTATGTGTCAAAATAAGATGTAGTTTAGTAACAAACAGATTTGGAGAAGCAGCACAGGATAATAAGTAGCTGAGCAGTCTATTGTACGGCTCTGTTTTTGTCTACCTGTTTTCTTTTCTCTCTGTTCTACTTAACATTTTAACAAAATTAATTTTAATTGCTTTCACTTTATACAATATACGAAGTTGTTAGCTGAATAGATTTTTTTTTTCCCAACAATACAAGAATTTACATATTCTAAGGACTTTTACTATTTGGTAGTAAATATGTCTGCATTTAAAGTAATTTGATGGGTTTTTCAAATACATTAAATAACTAAACCAATACAAGCAGGAAATAAAATATTATATAATAAGAAATGATACTATTAGCATACAACTGCTATATTCAAGAGAAAGTAACAGATTATGTTCACTTATTAAGCATTCCCTCACTGCTATCTTGCAGTCACTGGAACTTTTGCTAATGGCTACTAAAGAAGTTACATCAGACCCATTATGAACAAAGAACAGAGATATCTGAGAAAATATGTATGATTACATGTTTTCTAATACATCTAATAGTTTCATTTCTTTTAAAAAGACATGGCAATACAAGCAAACAGTCAAAAAGGCCCCAAAAACTATGGCTTAGCCAATGGTCTATACACAGAACCAAAGCCTGGATTCATAAAAGGTTTTAATTTACACAAATTTTGTATATGTAAGAGTGCCTGTAGGAAACCTATTACACAATCATAACCTATTTTTTTTTTTTTAATGAAATTTACCTTTTATTTTAAAAACCTATTTAATAATTATATTTATTACATTTAGTAATTATAAAATGTAGTAATTCCTCATTTAAGCACTTTCTTATTTTTTAGCCTGTTCTATATTGTTTCGTGTGCAGATCTCCTGATTAATGCATGTTTTCTAAATATTGACCCGAGTTTCTGGGTTGTTAGTTTCATATATTTTTGTCAATGTTTCTGAAAAGTCTTGTTTATTCCTTCTGACTAGAATTTTTATCTCCCTGTATTTGATATTGCACTCCTTGGTTGTTTATTTGTGAAGCTTAAAAAATTACCTTTTAAGATAAAATTGAGACCAATAAACATAATTACGTCAATGAAAATTACTTTCCAAAATTTAGCCAAACTCCACATTAATACAATATGCCTTTATTGCAACATAATCATAAGTTTTATAAACTAAAAATATAGTTATTTATATGTTATATATAATATAATCTATCCCTTTAATTTGCATTATAAAAATATTGGGATGAAATGATTAAAGGCTAGATTCAGCTGACAAGATGTAAAGATTTTCACCTTGACTAGATAACAGATTTTCCCCACAGTGTCAGTCAAAGAAGCAGCATCTCTAGAATACTTCAACGCAAAGTAAAAATGTCTCAAATTTCAGACAAACAAGTTCTAAGTTCTGTCTCTTGTGCATATGAGATACGTTGCTAATTCATAAATATTTGGATTTACATGATCAATACCTAAAACCAAAATGAAATTAATAGCACATAATTATCTGATTTTATGTGTCACAGAAGGAAAAAATAAAATGGCTGCTTATGATTGCAAAGAACTTCACATTTTCGTTTATTTTTCCATCATTATTCTAATACTGCAATCTTAGCTTTTTAACTCTATTTCTTACTAGTCATGCAGCTTAAGATTGCTCTATACATCTCTGTCTAATAAAATGAATTTTTATGGGCTGAGCGCTCCAAAGATAGCCCTGGAGGGCATTACACTTACTCTTGCCCAGCTGTTCTGGCTCCCTGGCAAACTGATAAGGATGACAGTTGATGGTGATGTATGCTAAGACCTTCCTTTACTGGTTTGTTTGTTGCTCTGACTGTCCCCTACAAATCTTTTTAGATGACTATCAGTTTACTAAAACCAAGTTGGGTTTTAGCTATTTAGAAAGTAATAAAGGAAAAGATTATGACAATCCCCTGAGAGCAACCAATTGATGTGTGCCCCTGTTCCCACCCTTTCTCATAGCAGCCTATGCAAAGTATCTTTCTCTGAGGACTGGCCTGGAAATATCATAAAACTTGGGATTTAATTCTATTTAAATTAAGGAAAACTCATCTGAAAGTATTTTTTTTTTTGTGTATCGCTGACTTGTTTCACCATTTTTATAATTAAGATATCAACTCCTCAGAAAAGCATCCCTCTAAAGGGTTCATCCACAGCAATATTCCATTCCAGAGAGAAACCAGCAATTAGACTGTCAGCAATAAGATGAGAATTCATGTGAATTAGCATTAAACTAAAATATTAAGCTTAATTTAAAGGAGAAGTCCATCAGCTCTGAGTTAGTAGTACATTATAATATCACTGGAAATGGCAGCTTCACCATACACCATCTCTGTCCTTAAATCATTATGGCCTACCTGCCACAGGACACCTGCCACCACCATTAGAAATCAACAGATGTTTGTGCTGCACCTCAGTGCTTTTTACAAGATAATGTAAAAATAAAAATAATGCCATTAGTTATCAGAATGAACCTATAAACCCCATGTCTAAATTAAGTTCTTCTTCCACGTGAGGCATGCTGTTTCTATTCTAATACAGGAAAGTAAATCATGCAGGTTCATCTAGTGGGCTGAATTCTGGACAGTTTCAATATTCAAGGCATAAAGTTCAAGGTAACTTTCAATACTTGCAAAGTAAAAGAGCTACCTCAGTCCTAATGAACTCAAAGTGCACACACTTGGGAAATGAATCCAGAAAATTTAGCAGCATATTAGCATCCTGGCTTATTAAGCATTTTTCATTTTGCTAGTCCATGAATGATTGTGATTCAATGAATTCAGTCAGTGGCTGAATCATTAGTTTAGCTACTAAAAGTTGATGAAGATGTTGATCTTGATGAGAGAGCTGATGTATTGCTCCTTAGTATCTCTGGAAATAGAAGTCATGACCTCCTTTAGCTGTGGGTAGTTGGCTGTACTGTTGCTAAGGCAGTCACAGATATGACAAAATATTATATTGATGCAAAGGAGAAGAAATTATTCAGTCAAATTCATCTGAGCTAAAATCCCTGTGCTGCCTTAATGGTTAACAAAATAAATGAGATGGTATATTTTCAGGAGACAATTAATCTTGCCTTAATGTAGATGTCTTAAATGTTTCAGATTAATTTTTCCTGATAAGTGTCCATTTCTCCCTTCTTAACCTGAAATAAAATTAGGAAGACAAAATTGTGTACAACATTAGTGCCTAAGGATATGTAACTGATCTCTAATATTAATTATAAACCTTACAGTAATCCAGATATAATTTACCTATCCTTGAGAAAAAAACACCACTTTTTTCCACTTTGGATTATGTTTGAAATTATGGAAGATCTAATAATTTTTAGCTATTATTTTTTTTTCCTGATAAAGCTTTTAATATGTCAATAATACTTAAACTGATGGCCATTTTTCCAAAACAACAGCTTTCAGTAATTTCTAAAAAATATGTGGCCTTCCAGTTACAACTTCCAAATTTCAGATTCACACCAGAGAAAGAAGAAACCTAACTTTCCTTCCAACTCAGATTTCAGTATTACATGACATTAGTTTAAACATGTTTTTTTAAGATAATGGCAAAGTCTAAACACATACCCAAATTGAAAGCTTAAAACTTATCTTGAGAAAATTGTATTTAAAACAATGCTGTAGGCAAAACATGTCTGATTACAACATTTTCCAATAAGAAATGAGAAGTTACAGATGAGGCCAAACGGATCTCTGTCATTTCATCAAGAAAAACTGGATTAACATAACACAAACATCAGAATCATAGAATTGTTAAGGTTAGAAAAGAGCTCTAAGATCATCAGTTTCAACCCTTAACCCAACATCATCATGTTTTTCACTGAACCACGTCTTCACATGCGACATCCAAACAACCTTTGAACACTTCTAGGGATGGTGATTCCACTACTTCCTTGGTAAGCCTGCTAGAATGTCTGACTATGCTCCCAGTGAAGAATTTTATCCTAATATCCAATCTAAACCTCTGTTGGCATAACTTGAGTCCATTGCTTCTTATCCTGTCACTTACCTGGGAGAATAGATCAAGCTTTGTTACAGCCCTCTTTCAGTTACTTATACAGAGCAATAAGATCCCCACAGAGACTCCTTTTCTCCAGACTAAACATCCCCAGCTCCCTCAGCTTCTCCTCATCAGACTTGTGCTTCAGACCCCTCACCAGCTCCGTTGCTCTTCTCTGAAGACACTCCAGCACCTCAATGTTCTTCTTCCAGAGAGGGGCTCAGAACTGAACACAGGATTTGAGGTGTGGCCTCACCATTGCCAAGTACAAGGGGACAATCACTGCTCTGGTCCCGCTGGCCACATTGTAGCTGATACAGGCCAGGATGCCATTGGCCTTCTTGGCCACCTTGGGCACACTGCTGGCTCATGTTCAGCTACTGTCAGCCAGCATCCCCATGTATTGTATTTGCAGGGTGCTCCAATGAAGGAAGGAATGATGAATCTGACTCTATGTTCTCAGAAGGTTAATCTATTATTTTATAATACTGTATTACATTAAAGAATACTAAACTATACTATACTAAAGAATACAGAAAGGATACCTACAGAATGCTAAAAAGATAATAATAAAATCTCCAGAGTCCCAACACAGCTCATTCTCAGAAGGTTAATCTATTATTTTATAATACTGTATTACATTAAAGAATACTAAACTATACTATACTAAAGAATACAGAAAGGATACCTACAGAATGCTAAAAAGATAATAATAAAAACTCCAGAGTCCCAACACAGCTCGGCACTGATTAACCAATGAGTAAACACAATTCACACCAGAAACCAATGAAACAATCACCTGTTGCTAAACAATCTCCAAACACATTCCAAAGGAGTAAAACAGAGGAGAAGTAAATGAGATAATTATTGTTTTCTTTTTTCTCTGAGGCTTCTCATCTTCCCAGGAGAAAAATCCTGGGCGAAGGGATTTTTCAGAAAATGTGAATGTGACACCCATGTCCTTTTCTACGAGCTTTCCAGCTGGGCTTTCCCAAGCCTGTAGCACTTCATGGAGTCATTACAACCCAAGGGTAAGACTGAGCTCTTAGCTTTGTTGTACCCATATGTTTTGTTTTGTACAAAAAATCAGTTTGATCGTCTATATTTTATTATGAAGATCTTGAATAGTAAGAATACTATTGTCACTCTTCTAAATTTTTTAAATACTTGTGCAATTGGTATAAGGATTCTCAAGGTTGAAAATACATTGCTAAGCAAATATAATTATCCATTTATGAATAAAAATAGCAAAGATCTGACATCACACTAGCTTTACACTCTATATGTTTCTAAAACTATGTTGGGTAACAGAATAAATTAAAAGGTTCTTATTTTCAAACCAACTGCTGAATGAAGTCACTGTATGAAATTACATGAAACAAATGACATCATATTATACACACTTACAATTTACTTTCAGAATGAGGTTTCTTTTCAAATTCATCATTAAGACTAGATTTATATTTATTCTCTTCAGAGGAATATTGCAAGCAAAGTTAACTGGGGAGTGACTTCTAAGATAGTTTATGGGATTTTTAAGAAGTCTGTTTTCCCATATTTATACAGAAATTGGGTTAAATTATTAAAGGCATCAGAAATAACTATCAAACATAAACACTGACATCAGCTACTAGAGCCTGACAGTGTTGGGGTTTTTTTCAAAGGTTTAGCAAAGCAATGTCCTGAGATTGAATCAATATCAATGGATGTGTTTAAAATTAAATTTTTAATGAAATGCTGATCAAGTCTATTCAATTAACAAACAATGCAAATTTGAATGTTTCTGTAAAGCTTCATTATATGTTGAGTAATGCTAACATAAAACAAAATACTTATGACTTTTGATTCTGTATTCATTAGTAGGGGACATTAATCACATTCATGGTCCTTTTGTTTACTTGAATTGGGACAGGATCATGTAGCATCTGAACACAATAATGAATTAAAAACAAATTTAAAGCTGGCTATCTTTCTACATGCTTTAGGTGCTAAAAGCTATTTTCTGCCTTAAATGCCTCAGCAAAAACTGTAGTTTTAATCAAAAATTCATTTATAACCTCACAGACTATTCTGAAAAATCCACATCTGATTATATTAGACATAACTCAATTTACTGTACTAAATTGTGATTTATTGAACTCCCACAGTACAATTACCTATATCTGGTTACATATATTCCTGTATTTTGAACTTATATTATACAAGGTTCCATTTTTAGAGACGGATGAAATAAAAATGTCTCCACCAGAAGAGTTGCAACACCTAATTCCAGTTTTGCCCTACATCTTTTATTTTCACATTCTTTCTTGAGAGATTTAAAAACTCATATATATGCTTTATTTTAGTATATTAATTTAAAATTGACTTGTTTAGTATTAAACTTCACTGTAGACATTTGCATTCTAGAGATTTCTTGCTATGCTTAGTATATGGACTCCAAAACCAGTGTTAAGAAATAAATACTTCAGGACATAACACTCCATGCATTTTTAACTTCTACGTAAGACAACACGAATCATCACGTAGACTTAGCTGTTTCACTCCACTGACTGTAGAAGGAATATATGTGAATAATAATATAGGTGTGACAGAGGTGTCTGCACTGCAGACATTTGCATTTAGCCAGGTGGACCACCATCATCCCTCTGTCCTTGTTTGTCTGTCTAGAGTTCACAAGATTCTGTTTTGGTTTTTTTCTTATGGGATGTTATATTTCTATAATCCTGAGCAGGTGGAGGTTACTCAGGTTACTCAGAGAAAAGGGAGATCAAGGACCTGTAGCAACCATACCTTTTTATTGGAAATATAGAAAGCTTCCTTCTTGATACTTTATTTGCTACTTCCATCCAGTGAGTGGCAAATTCAGATGAAGAATGAAAAGGATTATACCAAATAAACAACTCTGAATAATCTCCCAGGACCCAGTTGGGTGAAGCATTATTCACTGTCCTGTGTAAAAATTGAGAAATTTTAATTTACAATTTTAAAATATTGTGATAAAGCCCTGTAATTCTCCTCTTGAGGTATAGCCCTTGGGAGAGTACAGCTGTAAACTTTGCTGCTCCAGAAAGTCAGATCAGTCAGTCATCAATCCCTGTCTGTTCTTTGCAAGCAGTTGGAATTCTTTCTCCCAAGGCTTATATGTGGCTTTTTATCTCCTAGAAATAATCTCAAACCTTGAATAAATTAAAAAAATAATGTAAATTAAATACTAAACAAAGCAGTTTTAATGCATTAATTTTTATGTAGGTTCTCTGGAGATACTCTACACACTATTGAGGAATTATGCAGAGAATCTTTTGCTTCCCTCCTTTATTGCCCCAGGCCTACTTTTTTTCTACATGGTGAAATTTCTTTAAATATTTTTATTGCGCACAACCATAACCCATGTTGTAAAGCAGAAACAATTTTTTAAAAAAACTCAGATGAATGAATAACAAACATCTCCCTCACGCTATTTCTACATCTCCCAGAAAATCATGAGGGGATACAGTTCAAGTGTGACTGCCAGTACAGCACATGAGCACTCTGATGCTGTAATATCTGTGTGATCATTACAAATTATCTTCAGTCTAAAAGCTCCAAACACCAACTCTAAATCACTAGCTTAAAGCAAGCAAATCAATGAATAAATAAATAAATAAAAAATAAATAAATACCGAGGCATGTATTTTTGTTTCAAGTACATAATTTATCAGAACATTGAATCATGCTGGTTTTAGAAAAAAAAAAAACAACAAACTATCATCAATTGTACATTGGTAAGAAATTAAATCATTCCTCTTTTAAGAAGTCAAAGTAAGGCCTGTGTCACTGTAAAAGCTTTAAACTAAAAATTTTAAACACTAAACTAAAAATTATAACATTAATTGTTCAGAGAATTTTTTTTTAAAAAAAAACAATAATTTGCTTTAATCTACTTAGTGTACTTTGAAAATTTGTTAAATGAGTTTCCATATCCTACTTGTGTGTAATTCTGATGCAGTAGAGTAACTCAAGAGGTCTAAGTTAGAAGTAGCATAGGTTTCCAAGAGCTTGCAAAGTACATTGCTCTAGAGAGAGCAGTGGGGACCCTCATTACACGATGCTCTCTGACTAGAGGATGAGGCATTCTTTGAAAAAGCAGTCTTGAAACTGAGTTACCCTTCCAGATAAGCTGCCAAACAGTGCTTTGAAGGTTTCACCAAAAGTGACGGGTTTTGCAAAACGTTTTGCTTTGCATAATTTTTTTTCTTTTTTTGAGGGGAAGTTTTGTGGCCTTTTGTTTGGTTTTTTGTTTGTGGTTTTGCTCTTGCTGTTTTGATTTTTGTTTTGGTTTGGTATTGTTTTCTTGGTGCTTTAAACATCATAATGATATTTTTTAATAATCCTGAGATGATTAGATGCTATTTGTAAGACTGTCTGGGCACTGTGTTTATAGGAAAATTTTTGTTTTCCCTGACTGATTTACCAGCACAGTTCCCATTCCCCATTAGGCATGCAAAAAACATGTCTAGCAAATTATGTTTCTCCTTCATACCCATATTGTGTTTGAGCAGGGGACCTATATTGTGTCCAGATGCAAGTAGGGACTCCCTGATAAGGTGAGTAACCTACCCCACAGTTACTGTTAAACTCCTATATCTGATACTCTTGAATCAATAAATCTACAGCATGGGGGTAGAGATGGGAGTAACACAGTAACCTTGGTTTGGGTAAAAAAATAATAACTTGATCATGTAATATATTTCATCTTGTTCAGAAAAACTTTAAAAGTGTATTTTTGACCAGTGTTTTGTTAAGTGTCATCTGGACATGGATTTTTATTTTCTTTGGCTAACCTTGAATTTTGAAAATAAGGGTGCTGTAGGTATTATATAGGATCTTCACTGAGAGTATAACAGGTTTTTTTTTTTGTTTGTTTGGGTTTTTTTTGTTTGTTTTGGTTTGTTTTTGGTTTGTTTGGTTTGTTCTTGAATTTTGAAAATAAGGGTGCTGTAGGTATTATATAGGATCTTCACTGAGAGTATAGCAGTTTTTTTTTTTCTGTTTGTTTGTTTGGTTTGGTTGTTTTGTTGTTTTGTTGTTTTTTGTTTTTTTTTCTATAACCAAACACTTTTCTTCATTCAATTTTATATTAGCATATGCTGGATGGAATTCTCTTCATTTTTTGTTTGTTTTGTTTTTGTTGTACCTCTAAAGTTCTGCTGGTTACAAATACTTGTACCATAAGCTTTTTTATTTATCAGCATAGTTAAGGTGTACTCTGTTATGACTAGCTTCCCTTTTGTTTTGGATCTCTTAATTTAAACTCAAGGCTGTTCTTAAATCAAAGTGGTCCTTGGAAATAGTATACAAAGAAGAAATAGCTTCTTCTATGTAGAAAACAAATAAAATATTATCATTCACTATAAAATATTTCATGTTTTTTGAGACATATTCCTTGGCACATTTGGTTTTTTTTTAAAAACTACAATTTTTCACCTTGAAAGGAAATTTTACTGTGGCTGCTGTACCAAGAAGATATTTAATATATAACAGTTATCTTACTTGTTCTTATCTTTCTTCTCTGATATTCTCTGATGACAGTATCTTGTAAAGTATAGTCAGCATACATTTAATAATTTAATATGGTTTTGGGTGGGTTTTTTTGCTTCT
Organism: Passer montanus; assembly: GCF_014805655.1. Lineage (NCBI taxonomy): Eukaryota > Metazoa > Chordata > Aves > Passeriformes > Passeridae > Passer > Passer montanus. Next base: position 9,394,944 of record NW_024367708.1, on the reverse strand, counting down.
TTTTTTTTTCACTCTTTCTTTTCAAGCACTTGTAACTTCATTATTTTCTGTAGCATTTACTTGTTGAAGGTAAACTTCTCATTTCTCTCTGCAGATGAAGACATTTCACAGTACTTAGATGAAAAAGCAACACAACCAAATTAATTTTACATGCCTTTGGATTAATTTGATTTGAATTTTTAAAAATTTCTTGAGGGGCATTCATTTGTTCCAACAGTTTATGACACACATGAAAAGGCACCAAGCCTTGAAGACCTGCTGAGGTATGAAAAAATTGCAGGTACTTCTCTGGGTACAATGTTGTGTTGAGCCATGTGCTTCCATCAGTGCACCATAGTGTTTGCAATTCCATAACACAACATATCATATATTTTGGGTTCACCTGCTTGATCATGAAGTTAAGAGCTGCAACCTTTTGTTTTGTATCTATTTTGCTGCATCCTTTCTTTTCCTTTCCATTTTTCTTCCCTCTTCTCTTATTTGAAATCCTGCCCTATTTCTATTTTTTAATTTCTCCAGAGAGTACTATTAAATATTTTCCTACATCCTAAAGTGACATGAACAGTTCTCTGTAAAGTAATTTTCTTGAATATTACCATTTCAAACACATTTGAAAAGGCTCTATTGCTCCCCAGTTTTTTATGGGATTAAAATTATGAGTGAGGTTTTAGTATTCTGTTTCTTCATCCACAAATTGGATGTGGTCCTGGTTTTGCTTTTAAGTCTGACACTCTATTTGAGTGACTACAGTGTGTGCTGTCTTTCTTTGTGCCCTATATTTTCTTCTTGCTATATGAGAATAATGATGCAGATTTTATCTAGAAATTGCTCATTGCCCTTCAGTGGTCACACAGTCACAGACATGTGAGCATTATAAATAGACTTCAAGCCTCCACAGTTATTTCCTTGTTTTCGTTGCCAAACAATACCACATATTAATGTAATTACCTTCATTCTGAACGACCTTAATAACTGTTATTGCTCAGCAATGTTAAATGTCATGGCCATTTACATCTTTCTTGAATTTAAAAAAAGAAAATCTGTTATATCATGCTGGCTTGTGTTTGAGCTTTTAACGATGTTACTTTTTTGTTTTCATAAGATTTTACCACTAATATAGCGCTGTAAGCATGAACAATTCTAGAATCTAAATGGTTACAGTTTTTATATTTACTATAAATGTCATGCTCTGCACATTACTATTTCCTAATGGGTGAATAACAGCTCCATCCATTCATGCTGAAATGTCAGAGAGAATCACATTATTCAGAATTTTGTTTCCTTTATTTTGTCAGTAGGAGGGAGAAAATCCCATTTTCTATTTAATTAGAGAGAAGCTCTTCTGCCATTGACAAGGAGACTGACAGTTTTGTTGCATCCTTTAGAAATTATGATACTGAAATAGACATGACCTTGGGGTCTTTGTTTGTTTTCATGATGTATGTTATGGAAATAAGAGAGATCTCAAAAGAAGGAGGAAAGGTAAAACAAGATATATGCCAACGGCCATTAGGGTAAATTGATAAGAAAAGGTATAAAGTTATACAGACCATATCTGGTTTTGTAGGAAAAATGCTCTTTCTCTTTGCAAGATAAATAAAATAGGTATCTTAGTGAAAATCTTTAAATTAAAAGAAAATTCCCAGGTAGTCAAGTGCTCAAAATTAAAGCAGGATGTGCATGATAACTGTAACTAGTATAGTGAATATAGTGGTATTACTGTGCTGCAAACAAATAAATTGGTTGGAAATGCCTTTTTTTTTTAATAAAAAAGGGGGAAGTAAATGAGAGAAAAATCCTTAGTGAACATCAACTTTACCTGTGTCTGATTCAACACAGGGGATAAAAAATAAGAAAGGTCTGAGCCTCTGTCCACTGTCCTGAGTTTACTTGGTCCAATTCTGTTGGTGCTACAGAGTTTTGGTGGGGTTTTTATATCAGTGGAGAAAGAGTGTAGCAATACTGTACCATGAACTTTCTTACTCTTGAGATATATTTTTTCACAGTAAAGACATAAAGCTACTGTGCCTGGGAATGAGAGATATACGTCAGAAGAGAATTTTCTGAAGACAGGAAGTCCTTTGCCAGAAATTTTTAACTGGGTTATGGTTCATTTGTAGAAGCTGAGTGGTACAATGGGATCATACCTCTATTTGAGAATCTGGCACAATATTTCCCTGAGGTGCTTCCCTTTCTGAACTAGCTGCTATGCATTTTATATATTTCATAATCCATTATAGCCCTAGAAAACAAAACAAAAAATCTATGGAATGATATTTTGAGTATTTATAGATCTCTATAGACCTCATTTATAATTACTGTACATATAAATTGTTTTTACAAATGTTTCTGATACTTCTTTGCTGCATTTTTATGTAAACAATTTTTTTCTAGAAATAGTGTTTAAAATTCATTTAAGTATAAATGTTCAATTTTTGAAGCCACAGTCAATCTATAGATAAGAGGTAAGTCTCTGGCATTATATCAATCATATTTCTGGAAAGATATTTTCACACTCCCCCTCCAGCCCCTGCCTTAAGGATTGGTGTATATTTATGCTAGTGGTCGACAAGATTGTAATGTTGCTCTTTCCTATTTTACATATGGATTTACAGTGCTGGTTTGCCACTTCAACACACCAGCATTTATTGCAGAAATTCTCTACAGTGCACATTTTTCTTGGATTATTAACATTGATTCTCACAAACTAACAGAGAGGAGGAAAAAAAAACAAACAAGTAATTTGCAAAGAGCAGAAAACCTGTAAGAAAAACCTTTCATTTTTATTTCTTCCTCAGGCTGGTTCATAGAGTGCTGCAATTTATGTCTCAGAAAAGTATGTATAACTACCTAATTTACAGATTTCCAAGCTGCAAAAAAAGGCCTAATTTTATATATTTTAGAGGAATTTATGTCTCAGAAAAGTATGTATAACTACCTAATTTACAGATTCCAAGCTGGAAAAAAAGGCCTAATTTTATTTATTTTAGAGGAAAAAAAAAAAACAACCAAAAAAAACCCCAAACCCATATTTTTCCATTTATTACAGAGGTGTAATAATGATTAATATTTTGTAAGACTATCTGTATATTCATATTTGTAAGACTATCTAAATATATATTTAGATAGCCTTACAAATTCATATTCCTTCAGGTACACATGAAACACCTGCAAAGATGTGAAAAGCTTATTTTACAACACAGTAAAGCATCTTATGAAATGTTTTGGCTATTAAAAAGTGAAGCAATCATACTGATACTTTTATTTATTTCTATTCAGAACTTTCTGTTTGCATTTCTAACAACTAATCTTCCCTAAAGTAGAGATTTGGGTTTAGTTTATGGCAGCAAAGGGGGAAAAGCTGCCAGAAGTGATTTTAATCCATTAAAAGAAGCTTTATAAAATGATGGAAACACAAATTACGGATGCCTTTTGCCAAATATCACTTTCTTCTCATAATTAAATCCTAACACACAGTAGTCCTTCTGTTAGTTACTAAAACGTCTAACTTTTATTTGTTTACTTTGCAGAATAGTTTTGCTCATTACTATTTAAATCTGTTAGTAGATATGAAATTAAGGCAGTAAGTATCTTATGAATAGCATGTCATTCTAAGAATACAGAAAGAGAGAAACCTTTTTGAAACTTCTGCAAGTTGCTGAGCTCTTCCTGAGAGTTGTCAAGCAGCCTCAGCTGCCCCTGAAGTCAATGGGAGCTGTAAGTGCTCTTGGCCTCTTTAGCATCCTAGCCCTGAGCACCTGGCACTCTTTTTTATGCATCGTATTTGTCTAGGGCTTATAAGAAGTCAGCCCCAAGCATCTGTACACATTGCATGCTGTGCTGCAGTGTAGAAAAGCCTGAGCTGCTCATAAAAGAGACAGTTCAAGCACTGGAAGCCATTTAGAAGAAATTTAAGGGAATTTAATTTCCTGAGGTACCTTTTGGTGTTCATCCTGCTCGCCAGCAGCCGATTCTGTGTAGCTTCAATCAAAGACAAAGGGAAAGTGATGCCATGTTCGGAGGCAAATGGCTGCATTGGAGGGATTTTTCCCAGGAGGCAGGTAAGGCATTAAAGGAAATGCCACAGCTGTGAAAGAGGCATCACCTTACTGCTCAAGGGCTACCCAAAGCAGTTCTTTGTGAGCAACTCTCACTTGTCCTTTTACCCAGGTGTTCCCTGAGCCATGACTGCTGGAAAGGTTCACTTCTAAGGGACAACCACCAGGAGGAGGCTCTTCTGTCATATGGAAAACATATAAGTACTCAGTGACTTATCAGGGGAGAGGAGTAAAATTAGACAATGATTAGAGGCTGACTGCTATTATCAAGTATGGAAAACTCATAAGTACTCAGTGACTTATCAGGGGAGAGGAGTAAAATTATACAAAGCCTAGAGGCTGACTGCTATTATCAAAATGATTCATATGGTTTGCAGTTTGTTTTCTCTCACTTTTCTAAAGAGACTGAAGATAACCATCCCAGAGCACCCTCCATTAATTATCAATAGAAGTTTATTTCAAGCTATGCCCCTACAAGAAGAGGAAATAAAAAGTATTTCTGTGCACAAACTCACCTGTTCATCTGAGGGAAATACAGTGACCCTACTCCCTCCAGGGAGACCCTGGATGAAATTAAGCTAAGTAGCAAATGCTGCCACACAAAAGTTCTGGAGTTGTCATGTATGGAATCTGCCTACCAGCATTGAAAATCACTGTCTGACCTATTCCACAGTTCTTTATTTAAAGTCACTGTCCAGTTTTTTGGCCTTCGTTCTAAGGTTTACCTGCATTCAACTGTGCAAGTGATTCAGGTATTTACCAGCACAAGAATAGAAAACCAGTCCAATCTTTAAGGAGAGAATAAAAAAAGAATAAACCAATCATGATGAATTCTCTTTTTGACTTTTCTGTTTTCAAAATTGTCTTAAAAAGCAGTATCACCTTATTTTAGTAATGCTGATTTGGAAAGAACTTATTTCAACAGAAAATAGTGAGAAATTTTCCAGGCATTTTCATAAAAGAAAAATGTGTTTTCACTGTTTCTTTTATTGTTGAAGGAGACAAACCAGAAAGCTTTTATCTAATAGAAGTAGGTGATTTCAATCCAAGAGGTCTGATTCATTTTTTGAAGGACTAAAACTCAACAAAAATTATTTTCCTGTGTCTCTGTCTTATGGACATGATCTGGGCAAACAAGAAATTAAGTTATACTGCATCTGAGATACCTTACTGGAGAGAAACTCATTCTTTCATCTGGAAAAATAGCACTGTCACTGAGATAAATCAGTTCTCCATTTTTGTTTATCATTAGGCTCATTGAGAGCAAAATCCCAGGTAAAAATTATGGAATTCATGACAATAAGATATGTATGTGTTTCACAAGAAATACATTAAAAAAACCAAAAAAACCACACTATAGATTTTTTCTCTTTTTTCTTTCTATAACCAGATAGAATATGATGTTACACAGTTCCTTGTGATTACTGAGAAAGAATCCTTCCTCTGAATAATGGATAGTTGAAATTTTTTATGCTATATTTATAAGTTTGTAAGTTTTAGGAAAATCATGAATTTATTTCATTTTTGCTTTATTCATTCTCTTATACATCTATCAAATTTCACAATTTTATCTAGATTTTGTAATATCCTTAGTTTCAGAAAGTACAAAAGCATGATGAAATTTAAGTTGTTCTAATTTTATTTTAAATAACCTAATTAGAGCTTGAGATAATGTAGCAGTTCTGAAATTTTATGATTTATGCACTGATCTTTCCTGAACTCCACATTGATGTATGTTTTGACAAGTTTTACTATGGTTTTCACTCATATGCAACGTGGTTTGTCCTTTTGAATTTGTTGTCAGACTGCTAAATAATACTCATCTAATTGGTGACATCAGTGGTATAAAGTCATGTTGCAGTAATATTAAGCTGTGATTGTTACTAATTATTATTCTTGTTATATATTTATCTTATATCATGCCTAGGGAAGCAATCAAGTGACAAAGCGTGCAATAAAGGTAAATTACCATGAGATCACAGAACTTGTCCCTCAAAGGGGTAAAAAGGCTGGGCTGACTCCATAATTTACAAACCTGCATCAGTAGAGGAGTTAATTAGGATAGGTTCCAAAATAGTAGGAGTATTTCCTCAAATAATAACAATGCAACAGTGGATGTGGCTTAGAAAACATTAATCTGACAGGGACTAAAGGTGGTGATTTTAACAGAAAAATAAATTAAGTCTGTAGCAACTAATAAAGTCATCATTGTACCTTTTCTTTGATTCTTTTTCTTCCCCTTCGTTCTAATTACAATGGCTAAAACAGTTTTATGAAACATAATGTCCTTTGGTGCTGTCGCAGAGTTGACCTTCTAGTATGCCACTGAATGGACGTAAATATTGGGAAGAAAAAAGCTGCTAATGATCACACTTGGCTCAAAAGCCAGACTGGAACCTTGAAAAAAATTCTAACAGTTTGATTAGAACGTAGAGTTTAAAATAGCGTTTTTAAGGACTACAAGGATTAAAAGAGTACTAAGCAGTATTAAAGATAGCATCAATAATAATTTAAACTGTAAGTTCAAAAGTAATTTTTTGCTCTATTATAGGATTCCTAGAGCTCTAGCACATGTAGTATTTCTGTATAAAATCATCAAACAAGCAATGATTTAAAATCAGGATGTACTGTCTTCCATAACATTAGTGATATAATTCATAATTTATTAAATTTAACTGCCATATGGAAAAGCCTTCAAATGATAGAAGTAAAATCAGCCTCTCAGAGTACCACAATTGAAAGAATTTGTTTATTGTATTTCATTTTTACTAAATTTTTCTTTTGCTTTGACATTATATGAAGATTAATTTTTAATTATTTCCCAAATTTATTCAAGAACTAGTCAACCAAAAATTTCCTTGAATTTCAAAGCAGATCTTGAATTCTAAGTACTTTGTTTTGTAGAAGCTTTGAGGTACCTGAATTTATATACTTGAAAGAAATGAGGGTTAATTATAATGGTGTTGTGCTTTTTGCCTTTAAGTAGCTTCTGGTTAATTTAGACAGCTCTAGGACACTGGAGTATAATGAAAAAAAATGATATCCAAAAAGTTCAGCACCATGCAAACTCATCAGGCTTTATAAATAACATAAGCAACTATTGTAGATTTACTCTTTTATTTAATTAATGGGCTATGCATGCCTGGAATGACTAGCCTTTCACATTTTCTTTCTGTTAGTTTTCTAATATGATATTTGAGATGAAAATATATACCCATCTTATTATGAATGTTTTGCCTCTAGGGGAAAAAAAAGTAATTGCATGCATTTTGATCAAATTTATCAAGTAGAAATGAAAGACACTTGTTTGCAGCACAAGAAAAGTCTATTCCAAAACTAAGCAACTATTAAAATTGCACATATTTCTTCTGGTCCTTGTCTTTAAAAGCAACCAGTACTAACAAAATAAATGTCCTTCATTCATTTTAAGTCAGCAAAAAGGCAGAGGATTCTGGTGGCTTAGTCTATAACTTGCTGTGGAGATAATCTTAGTTTATTTCTTTGCTGTGCTATGGATTCTCTCTGTTATCTGGTGTAAATTGTCTAGACATTTAGGAGCAAATGCTTAATAATGCAGATTTAAGCCTTTGATAACTGCTTTGGGAATAAGATTCATTACAATTATCTAGTCTGTTCAGTGACATAGTTTCCCCAAGTCTTTGACATAAAAGGATTGTTGCTCATCTCAGCCCTTCCCAGCCTTTCTGTGTGGGAATGCACACTGCAAGGTCTTTATAATCCCCCACAGGCAATACAAGCCTGTTCTGCCTTCATTCTGAGATAACTAGAAGTGCTGCTATTTTTGTATGCATAGTGTTTAGACCCTGCCACAGAGAAGGATTTGCTAGCATCAGCTAAGTACTGCAGCAATTACTCTTAAGTAGTTGTTGGAGAAATTGGTGCATATGGCTATCTTACTTCTGCCCTCTGAAAGCATCCTGTCAAAGGTATGGGTCACAGTACTGTACATTTTCACAGCCCAAACACTTCTGTTCTTTTAACAGAGCATCTGTACACACACACACACATACACATATATATACACACATTTATATTTATCTTTGTGTGTCTCTCTATATGTATGTGTGACAAAATTCCAAAGCATAAAGCCAACTCGCAAACATTACTGAAAGTGCACTCTTCAAATAATTCCAAATTCCTTCTTTTTAAGCTTAGAGTTTTTCACTGAAAGGCAGTACCATTGTTTTAAGTCCATTCTTTTCAGCAGCAACTTATAATTATTTCCTGGTACATTCTCAGGCAAAATATTTCCAGATTTTCTCACTGTTTTGTAAGCAAAGGAACTATCTTCTAATCTGAAATTTATGTTCATTGGAGAGGAAAGGTGACTGGGAAAAAACCAATTCCTTGTGACAGCAATAGGGTTGGCAATCTCGTGTGATGCCAGTGTTGTGCTGTGTACACAGCTGGTTGTGATCACTGATATATAGAATAAAGCTCTCATGGCTGTTCTGCAGTGCCTAACTGATTTGTGTCACCAGCTGGTTTATAGCCATCCTATTATGCCTCGCACTGTCACCCATTCTGTCAACCTTTTTGTTTGCTTTTACAAGCAGCTACTTCATTTGTAACATCCAGCAACTTAATAACTCTGTATAAATCAGAATACAACTCCATAGACTTTTTCAGAAGCTGTTTTGACACCTTCAGTGTTATCTTCAAGCAGGGCTGGGGCTGACTTTTGGATTGCAATAATAGGAGCAGAAATTATGAGCACCTCCATTTAAACTTCAGTGAGTAGGTGGTTGAGACCAGAGTGTGTTTAATTGAATTCTTTATAGATGCATATATGAGAATAATTTTTTCCCAGGAAATATTATTTATCTCTAAAGAAAAAGCTGCTTAATCAACTTGTGAATGAGTAAAATATTACCCTTGCATATCAACGTCACCTCGTATGTCTAAACTGAAACTGAATCACAAATTTCTTGTACTCCTTTGCCCCTGACTGAACTTTCTTAAACATTATTATGGTACAAGAGATACAGCAAACTTTCAAAAACAGATTTGACGTGCATCACCATCTACTTAGATGTAATGCTTTCCTCTAAAAAATCTCAGTGTAAGGAATATCAGTTAGAATAAGTAAATAACAATCTTTTTTTTCTCTCTCTCTTTTCTGTGTAATCCTCAGAGGCAGCCTTGCCTTGATTAGTCAACAGTTCTATAATATACCAGACACATTGATTAATTCCTAATCTTCATGCTCATGCTTATATTTAGTATTCTATATAATATACCAGACACATTGATTAATTCCTAATCTTCATGCTCATGCTTATATTTAGTATTTGTTTTTTAAAATTTTAAATCTCTTAAAGGATTGTCTGGTTTTCCCTCCTTCCTATTAGGTGCAATTTTCTCCTGCAAGCATGGCAATGAGCACTTTGGAAATTACTGAAAATAGATTTATTTCTGTAATAAATTTAAAAATTGTTATGTAATTTAATTTTTTAATTAAAAAATACAAATTAGATACTGAAAGTGGATATATTTCTGTAAACATTGTTGATAGAAAAATTGCATCAATACTTAGATTTAGAGTTGCTTTACATTAGTATAATTTTCTTGACATTACTCGGTCTTGAATTCTAGAAAGATTACTTACATTTCTAAAAAGTAAGAATATCAAAATTTCAAAGCTTATATATCTTAAGATAATTGTAATTAATAAAAAACTATTACACTTTAATGAAGCTTTCGTCGAATTAAATTATTTGTTGACATGTCCTTTATTCCTATAGCGTTGCAATTCTGGATTCTTGTGACAGAAGTGAAGGTTGATCTGTGGTAGACATTATTAAGTTTAGAGTACTCTATATTGAACAAAGAAAATAATGGTATAATTTTGTTAACAGGAGGTTAATTCTAGAAATATTTTATTTGAGGGCTTTTTGGATGTCTTGGAACCTCTTGTCCCAGAAGTGCTTCAAAGTTGCTAGGTCAAAAGGATTATTCCAGCGGAAGTTTGCACCCATTTCAAAATGCACAAAATCTTGTCTCTCTCTTGTTTTTTTGTGAAGAAAAACCCCAGACATGTAGAACTTATCATATTCTTTACTCAAAGAAAGCCTTAAATTTAATTACATGGAATTCAGGAACTTGAGTCAAGGTTCAGAAAAAAAAAAAAAATCCTTGCCTCAACCTCTGGTAGTTTCAAGGGGATTTTTGGCTTTATTTTTTTTCCCCCCAAAATCTGTGATTTATGTAGGTCTTTTATAAAATTTTGTCTTTTTTTTTTTTTTTTTTTCCCAAAATCTGTGATTTATGTGTGTCTTTTATCAAATTTTGTCTGAATCTGTGGGCAGTGGGATTATTTATGGATGTATGGACAGTCTGAAGCTTTCAGTGTTAGGATATGCAAAGACAATATCTTTTATTCTGTAATAACTCAGCTTCTTTTAACTTGTTGCATAAATTCTTAACTACTTGAATGTATCTAACAGGGAAGCATCATTTCTATGTATGCAAATGCAGATATATTTTTCATAGGTACTCTCTTCTCTAGGTATCAAATATTGGTGCATGGAAAGAGAAGTATTTAAAGAAGGATATAAAAAAAAAAAAGTTATAAAGTTAACCCTCCAGGAAAATCTGGTGAATGGAAGGATTGGATTTTCCAATTCTTTACATAAATTAAGTATTTTTATGTCACCCTATGAATCAAAAGTTATATGCCAAGTTAAGTAGATGGTGAAAAATTAAAGGTCTAAGGGAGAAAAACCTGTGACACTTATGCTTTCCTGAAAATTAGTTTTAGGTATATTTCTGATATAGTTTATTTACTGTTACTTTGTCAACTAATTTTGCTCAACATTTTCATTTATGCTTTCTTATATACAAACCAACAAATATTAATCTGATGTTTATGTTTGTTGTTGTTATTGTTATTATTTTGTTTGGAGGGGTATACAAACCAACAAATATTAATCTGATGTTTATGTTTGTTGTTGTTATTGTTGTTATTGTTTTGTTTGGAGGGGTTTTTTTTGTTTTGTTTTGGTTTATTTTTCAATTTTTAAAGGACTAGAAATGAATATCTGCTTACTTAAGAAGAGCATTTGCATATTTGCAACTTATTTCTTAAGGGTATTTTCCAAATCCTATTAAGTTTAATAGCCAGATTTCCATGTATTTAAATTATAAGAGGTCATATCTAATAACAGTTTCGATAGGTATATGTTCAAGCAACGAGGTTAGTTAAAACTGATTTACTATCTTTTAATATCTCAACTTGAAACATACCAAGAAAATGGTCTCATGTCCTTCAAAATGTTTTTCTGCCAAATTGTTAATGCTAGACAGTTTGAAATGCTTTATTTTTAAGGCTGAATTAATCAAGAAGAAGAGTGTACATGAGTAATATATAAGAAATTGGCTTAAGTTTTAAAACCAAGGAGAGTACATACCTATGGAGGAAAAAAAAATTATTTTGTGATGTATTCTAAAAATAACCTCTTCATTAAGTACATAAAAGGGACCTAAAGGAAAGATGAAGAGGGATTTTTTGCAAGGTCATTGTGAGAGATTGGAAGGAGAGTGGGAGGCAGCCAGACTCCAACCAATGCGGGAGAAAACAGATGATGCCCCATGATCCTTTGACTGTGTTGTTGTTATTTATTGCAAAATTTAGGCTCGAGACTGAGAAAAACTCTTGGCATCGCCCCCACAGAGTGAGCTGGGGGAGGATGGAGGGAGTGAACGGCTCCCTGGGAATAAAAAGTGAGAAATAAATGGAAATTCAGTTTCCCTGTAGGTTCAAGGAGGCTTTACCGACTGGTACTACACTGCCACCTTCTGGCCGCATCGAGTGTAGCGCCCCGCCTGCCTCCAGAGGCCGGGAACGGAATTGCCGAAGATGTTGGGAATTAAAGGTCGCAGATGCCTCCGACAGAAAACACTAAACAGCACCAGATGGAAAGTTCTTTCTTTTTCAGACCAATCTAAGTGGGACTAAGTTTTCTTTTTCCCTCCTCTTGCAGGTATTCCAAAATAAGCGGGGTTCCATTAGAAGATGAAGTTGTGACGTGACTGAAGAACTGCTCTTTGTTGCTGCATCGTTTACATGTTTTTATCCTGATAAGTTTTAAGATATTTATGTTCATATATGTTTCATACAAATTTGTTACAAACACTTTTTAGTATGTTTGTTTTTTCTCTCTGGTTGGTACCATGGGTAGAAAATATTCTGTGTCACTGATTTAAAAAAAACCAAAAAACTGAGGTGATGGGGGTTTGTGTGCAAAGGAGCCAGGGAATAGAAGATAAGACAGAAAAACCTCAGTAATCAGTTAGCAGAGATCAATGGATTTATAACAAGAAACATGAATCCTGAGCCTAATTTCCTCTTCTGGGAAAGAATCTCAAAACACAGGCTATATTCAATGTCATTCTGAAGGACAGCACCTCATAACCATCCTAGAAATTAAGTTTCAAAATGTGATCAAACTGTATTTTCACTGTCAACACCAACTCATTCAAATGACTATTCACTTTTCAGGTCATATTGCTATTTACATAATTGGCTGAAGCTAATATATACTAGTCAGAAATATTTTGATACACTGCATTTTCCTACTTTATGACTCATGCTTCATGCCTTGATATTTATCACAGATTGAGCTGCACACTATAACTGTTGAGCTTGTGCCTATTTTACTGATTAAACTGAATATTTTAGTAACAGAATTTACATGCACACTGATTGCCCTGTGCTCTTGCATTTTTTTATGAGAGGAAAAAATCTACGGGGTGTTACTTTCATCTATGTTACTTTTAATCTATGCTCTGTTTTCCTGATGTGCATGTGGTTAAAACTTGTTCCAATTATTTATAGGCCTTCTCATTTGCCAGGACTTAGATACTGTGCGTATAATTCCAGAATTTAAATCCTTTAGGAATGTGCAGAAATTAAAATAGTCCTTTTAAAAATAAAACAGTAAATTCCCCACCATGATAAAAGAGCAGCCATGTTTGAAAACCTGTCCAAGCAAACACAAAATCTAAAGAATCTAGGAATCATATTTTCTGTAATTTGGGGAAACTAAAGACAGTACTGTGGATGTGATAGAAATGTGTGGTTGCTATGTAAAGCGAGCATCCCTTTCCTCTGTTACAAATTCTACTTTGATGTTTGTTACTGATTTAACAGTGAAGACTATGAAAGCAGGTCATTGTTTGGAATGTAAAACTATTTTTGAATTAATTTCTGTTTTCATTTTAACCCTTTATGTTCTTCTGTGTGATTGTGAACATGAACATGCTTTTGATTCTACTTATGCTTTCATAGGAAGTAATTTATTGAGCATAAATACTCACAATAGGAATTTTTTTTTCTGCTTATTTGTATTTATACCAAATGGCAATGCAAATGAGCCAGGAAAGATATTTCTGCATTGTTGCCTGGATAGACAGTGTGTTGAGTAGTTCTAGGGACAAAGGCAGTGAACTTTTGGGGATGTAAGAGTCAGAAAATCCCTTACAATTGAGGATTCTCCGGAACTACAACCTTTTGTTTGGGATGAGACGTTATCACTCTCACAGGAAGTCCCTGGTCCTGTGTTTTATTTCACAGAAGAGTCATAACCTCAGTGGACTTATAGATGAAATTGTCAAATCTAAACCAAAAATGGTCTCAAATCTAAGTGCGTGCATGCTACATTTAGCCAAGATGGTAGCATTACTGAGCCTTTGTTTAACATGACTCAGTAATTTAGTTAAAGTGCATTTGGTCTATGATAAAATTTCTCACTATGTTTTATCTATCTTAGTTTAAAATAAAGATACCAAATGGAAGATATGGAAGTAATCTTTATCATTCAATCCCAGTCTTTTGGGGCAAGTTTCCATACCAGCTTTTTCCTACCCATGTCAGAGCATTAACTTGAATGCCAGCATTCTGTAGATATGAAAACTCTTGGAATATATTAACTGTATGTGTGACTGTGGAACTGCTTTACAACTTCTCCTTCTATGTGGATTCCAGGTACCAAGTGTAGACCAAAATATTATTATATATGCACTGAGAAAAGTTGATGATTTTCCTAGCAGGTATAGAGGAGTAAGTTTTCAAATATTTCTCTTTTGTATAAATATGATTTATCAGAAGACATTGCATTAGAATAAATACATTGAAAATCATGAAAACAGGGCATACATCAGGACTAGAGCATTAGCCTGACTCAGGAAGTTATGAGCCAGGAATGCCTATAAGCAAGATAATATTAGCAGTGATGTATTAAAGATTTAGCAGCTGCCCTTTGTTGGAATATCAAAGTGCACAGTGAACAAACAGTTAGAAGTGTGAGCTGAATTGAAAACTGACTGGTTTTGAAGGGGACAGCAGCAGCAACAAATATAGTTGGAGGACAGTGACTAGTGGTGAACCCCAGAGGCTAATACTGAATCTGGTTCTCTTTAGCCTGTTCATTAAAGATCTGGATAATGAGGCAGAAAGTTTGCAGCCTGAACTGAGAGGAGTAGCTGTGACACCAAAGGGGTATAATTCCCTCCACAGGGACTGAGGAGACTGGAGATGTGGGCTGATAGAAATCCTAGGAAGTTCCACAAGCAGAAATGCAAAGTCCTGCACATAGGGAGATCTTCAAGTTCAAAAGAAGTTTGTCAGAAAAGGACAGTCAGAAAATGGCAGTCCCATTGGGTAACAAGGACCTGCACATAGGGAGATCTTCAAGTTCAAAAGAAGTTTGTCAGAAAAGGACCTGGCAGTCCCATTGGGTAACAAGGTAGAGTGTAAACTAGCAATGTGTCCATTACAAAATGGGTTACATCAAGCAGAGTATTGCTGGCAGATTAAAGGAGGTGATCCTTCCTGTGTACTTAGTGCTGCTGCGGCTGCACCTGGAGTGCTGCCTACAGTTCTAGGCTCCTCTGGGGGACATGGACATACTGGATGGAGTCCAACAAAGGGTCACAAAGGTGTGAAAGGGAATGGAGTATCTCTCCTATGAGGAAAGGCTGAGAGAGCTGTGGTTGTCCAGCATGGACGAGAGAAGGTCTTTTCAATGAATATAAATACTTCAGGGTCGGGGGGAGGGGTTGCAAAGAAGATGGAGACAGGTTCTTTCAGTGGTTCCCAGTGACAGAATAATAGGCAATGGAAACAATTTGAAATGCAGGAGGTACCAGGCAACACTTTTTTTTTTTTTAATTTTTTAAAATATGATCAAGTACTGCAATGGCCTTTCCAGGGGTGGTTGTGAAGTCTTGATCCTAGGAGATAGGTAAAAAAAATCTAGACACTATCCTGAGCAACTTGTTCTTAATGGCCCTGCTTCAGCAAGGGAGCTGGACCAGATGACCTGAAGAGTGTCCTTGCCATCTTCAACCATTCTGTGATACTGTGAAAGTCATTCACTATTAAAATCTTGTTCAAATATTCACTACTGAAATTAAATGGCTAAACTGACAGCAAGCTGGATTGACAAAAATAAATCTATATACCATTTGGATAGGTATTCATGACAACTCATTACTCTGTAATTCTCTAATTTCACCACATTTAGGTGCAAAATTGCATAAATGCTGAAGGTCAATTTCTTAAGAAATAAAAAAAATAAATTTTTCTTTATAAAGAGGAGGGATTAAACTGTAAAGGAGGAAGAAGAATTTAGCTTTGGCATCCTTGTGAATCCATTACAACTATATGTTTTATGGGTTTTAAAATACTACAGTTGCCACACTGTAGGATGTTCCCCAAAAGATGCTAAAGGAAATAATGTACTGAAGTAATTTCTTCAGAGTTTGATCATACTTACTTCTGATTTATGCAGTAGTTCATCTCAAGACTCTAGCCAACTTATCTTTTCTTGTAGAAGGTCCTAATTGAGACATTAGGTTTTCTATCAGTAGGAAAAATTGTAGGAGAAGGCAGTTTAGGGAAGCAATGAAGATGGACAGGAAATAAAGGAGATTTTTGGGAGTTCCTAATCCACCTGGAATTTGAAGGTATTGAAGTACAAGCCTAGATTTGAAAGCTTCAAAGATCTTAGAAAGTCCTTTCCACATATAGTGACAGATACGAAATCAGCAGGGCTGTCCAATGTTATTTGAGGATGCTGTGCACATAATACCATGACAAACCAGTGAGATATAGGTATGTGCAGGGTACTAAGAGACTCTGTATTATTTTCAATAAGAGGTAAGTAGGTCTCATTTTTCTATATCTATTTTTTAAATTCTAATATATTATTATTTTTAATGGCTGTGAAGATAATTTTGTGTCTGAAAAAGGAAACAAAAAACCAGCATTATGCAAATGAACATGTCTGTATTGGCACAAAAGAACTACAAAAATATGAACAGTAGATTGGAGTTGTTTTAACAGAGCAATGAAAGATGAATGACTATATATCAAGTTTTAATGAATACCTGACTGAGGAAGCATATAAAAACAGCATGAGCAGAATTTAGAACAAAGGATTTTCTCAATAGGATATTAGTGATAAAAACTCTCCTGCTCAAAAATGAGACAGACATGAAGCTTCATAGTCAGCAGAACACAATACTGCCAATATGGACATCAAACTTTTTGTTTTTCAATTCCAACCCATAAAAACTTTACATTCCAGTTGAGTAATAAAACTAGACTTGTTTTGAAAAGCTGTCCTCTGCTTTATCATAAATCTTTTGCTTGTATTGGTCCCAAAATACCAAAGTTTGTAGTAAAAGTTTTAAGTACTTTTGGAATTGCTATTACAATCATAGTGAGAAGCCATGATACAGAAAAGAAATCCCACTCTTGAAAAATGGAAATGGGTTTATTTCTATTGCTCAGATATAGAGTTTTCATTAATTTGAGGTAGACTTTTAATCAGAACATTGACTATGTTTATGCTTTCAGAAAAATTATTTAGTCATGTGCTTGGTCTAAGTAATGCGTAAACCTATGCCTTAGATTTCAAGTTACTCAAACCCACCCAGTCAGGATATTTGCAACTTGCCAACTGGAAATAGTTGATGACTTATGCTGAGTCTTTAGCCAAGACTGTAATTTGTTTTGGAAAGTGTTAAATGACACCTGACCTTTTTACATGAGAAACTATTTTAATATTTTAATGACATAAATGAGCAGTTCCAATGACACTCTCAATGTAACATTCCCTACCACTTTAAAATAATTAGTATAGAGACAGACTCTGCATAAGTATATACAAAAGGAATCAGAGACCTGAAACTGTATGTAAATAGCAGATATCAGAATTATCTTTGTCAATCTACCCTCCACTGGTGCAGATTTATCTTTATTATTGTGTGCAGTTTGCTATACAACAAAATAAAAAGGACATTAAGTTGTTAGAAAGCATCCAAAGGAGGGTCACAAGGATGGTGAAGGGTCACAAGGATGGTGGAGGGAAAGTTTTATTAAGAGCTGCTGTGATCAGTTGGTTTCTTCAGCCTGGAGGAGACTGAGAAGAGGCCTTGTTGCAGTCTAAAACACCCTTGTGAGGGAGAAATGAGGGGCACTTTGCTCTTGTGATCAGTGACAGGACTTGAAGAAACAGCATGAAGCTGAGTCAGAGGAGTTTTGGGCTGGATATCAGGAAAAGGTTCTTCATCCAGAAGAAGGGCACTAGAACAGGCTCCCCAGGGAAGCAGTCACAGCACCAGCCTGACAGAGTGCAAGAAGCATTCGGACAATTCTAATGGGCACACAGTGTGACTCTTGGGGATAGTCCTGCATAGGGCCAGGAATTGAACTTGATGATCCTGCCGAGACCCTTTCAACTCAGCATGTTCTGTGATTCTATGAAACTTCTGAAAGGTATTTCATGTGGTGGATTCGTTCTAGATGAACCTCTCAGAGTCAATCTAGAATAAAAGACAAAGAAATGAGTAGTTATTCAGCTAATACTAATTAATAGTATTTTAGTTTTACCTACAAAGGAAAACCCTCCATAGAATATTTCATCCACTACCATGGATTTACATACTCAGACACAAATTTAAATCAGTTCTAAGCTCTCCACTTCTCATACTGTGTGAGATCAATTATAATTTTTTTTGACTGATTTGAAGATAAATTTGTTTGGGGCTTTATTGTGACAGATAGTGTGAAGTAGAGCTGAGCTTACTATTTTCAGCATAGACAGGCCAGAGAAGGGAGGATACAATATGCATCAATCCTATAAAGATCATACTGTTCATTAAGAAAAGTGCCGTGGTGTAGGCTTCAGCTTTCCTTTCCAGATACTGATGAGATTACTTATAAACTATTCCAATGCTTGGATTATATTTTCTTGCTGGTAGAGAATATATTAAATATCAACATTCAACTATATTCTGTAATGATTATAAGCAACAATGAAAATGCACATCTGCACTGAGAATGTGCTGTTCAACAGTGAAGAGGCTGGGTCTTACAGATGACGAGCTACAGTTATGCTAAACATTCTGAAACATCAGTTCTGAATAAAGTCTAGAGGAGAATCTGTGTGGTAAATATCATGCCTGTAAAATTTTTGGAACTAAAAAACCCACAATAACGAGTCTGAGAAATCACAGGGCTTTATCCTCCACATCTTTTGACCTTTTCCACAATATCCATGATATTATTTATGTTTTCTGTATTGTGTTTACTTTCACAGGAAACAGACTGAAAACTTTACTTAAATGTTTTCTTGAATATCCATAAACATAAAACAAAAATTTGGTTTATCCTTTAGCAAGGACTTAAACTAAAATACATGATTAGATACAATGCTATAGTTTCATATAATATTGTCTCAGCATCTTTCTTCCTACATCCTTTGCACCTGTTTCTCCTGTGTATTCATAAATCTGCTGCACCAGCATAGTCTTTTTAAACCTCTAAAAATCTGTTGAAATTGCTGGTTTAGCAAGCCAAGGAAATAACAATAAATCTTTAAAAAAATATTTTTGATTAATTAGATTCTGTACATCGTATTGATTTTTTATGCAATTGCAGAGTATGATAAAAATGCACTGATTCTGTTTTTTTCTCATAATCCTCATTCATGGACTTCCTCCAGTTAAAACTGTCTTCCTCCTCAAAATTAGCCATTTGTGTCCCTTGAGGAATGTTCAGTCCCCAAGGACTGAGAGACCCTTGGGTCTTGAAGGACCTTTGTCTTGAAATTCCCATAGAATCAGGAAACCCTGGAGGTAAAAAGCTTCGTAGACATCTGAAGAGAGTGTGATTCTATAAATCTGACCAGTGTACTAATAACATAGTGCTTGAAAAGCCTTTCACACTGGGACAAGCTGTGGGAGCTGCAGGTGCTTCAGGGTCTTAGATCTGCAAAAGCCAGATTTGTTAAAACTTCATTTGCTGAACCTGCTTTTTCTATTGTAAGATTAATTGCTTCAACTAAACACAGTGAAACAGAGCACTGTGCATCATGAACCGTGTTAGAGCTAGTTTGAAAGTTAATATTTACAGATTTTAAACTAAACAGAGTAGCTATACTGTTAATTCATTTAGATATTTCCAATGTCTGCAAAATTAAGAAATAGAAAAATATCACACTGAAAATTATAGTGCAAGAATTTTCTTTCTTCTTTGCACAAGGTATAGAACAGCACAAACCAGTCTGAAGTGCATATAAACCCCATTTTCCCATGAGACTATCAGACGCTCTATGCTCAGCTCTCTATTCTCTCTGCTATAATGAGCATGGTATATTTTTATCCAGTTATTTCTCTCTTGCTATCAAAAGCAGCATTCCCCTGCCACCCCTCACCATATCAGCCCCTTCTCCTTCATTGACCATAGAGCAGTTAAACACTGCTAGGGAAACCTAGGTAGGGATTCCATTTCAGATTAAGCTAAGTGACTATATATTTGCCACATGGACCCTGGAATCTTGGCCACATTGTAATCAAAGAACAATATAGAAAAGAAGCCTGTGGAATGAATATGGTGACGAGCACCAGGTGTGTGACTCAGCAACTTAAATACACTGCAGTGGGTTAGGACATCCAAGTGCTGTGCTGTCAGGCATGATACAAGACGCAGTGAGGACTTACTTGCTTTTGGAGTGTCAGCTGGATGCCACACAGGACCAGAGGACAACTTTGGGCATTTGAGTTTGGTTGTCATTCTTTATACTGTGGGGATGTTTTGTTTGCTTGTTTTGACTGATTTGACTGTTTTGTTCTGTTTTGCTTTCCCACTAGGCCTGTGTTCTGTCTCACAGGCATATGCATTAGCAGGTTGTAGGGAGCTGGGTGGATGTAAAGCAAGGGCACCACCATCTCTCCCAGAAAAGGTGTAAAGAAGTGGGGGAACTCATGCTCACAGGAAAGAAGGATGTGCATCTTCATGCCCTGTGAAGTGTGAAGTAGGTGTATGTGGGAATTGGGATGCTTTGGTATTAGTTATGAAACGGTGCTCAAAATGTATAGGGGCTTAACTGACATTTTTGAGTGTCTGGTATCAAGTGTATGGCTGCTATTGACATTGAACTCTTTGACAGTTGATGTCATTAACAAATCAATAAGCTACTTTAATGCCTGATTTGATTTAAAACAGGTGCAACAAAGAGTTTGCCTCTGTGACACACTCCAGCAAGCTCTCTATAGATCACCAAAATTCTTGGCCAAGTCAATAGAGTGCCACAATTTGGGAGATACTATTAAGAGCCGACTTCAGTTTTGTAAATCTAACTTTTTTATGTCCTTAAAACACTGTAACACAACCATTCACCTAATCATAGAAAAAATGTAAGTTGAAATAGATCTCTGATGGTCACCTAATCCAATGAACTGTTGTAGATCTACCCTCAAAATTGGTGTCAAACTGTTCAGGACTTCATCCAGAGAATTTCTTAGGATGGAGATTCCATATCCTCTTTGGACAACTTGTATCAGTGTTTAGCAACTCTTATTGTTAAGTACTGCTTCACTGTTGCCTCTGTGATTTTCCATGCTGCACTTGTACTGTGCAGTTTCTTCTGCAATTCTGTAATAAGAGTAGAAGAATATTGCTGTCTTCTGAATAACCTCTCTTTAAATAGTGGAAGACTTTAAATACTCCAGTGGAGTTTTCCCTTCCCTTCCCTTCCCTTCCCTTCCCTTCCCTTCCCTTCCCTTCCCTTCCCTCTTTTCTTTTGCTTTTTTGCCTTTTCCTTATTTCCTTTTTTCCCCCCTTTTTCCACTTTTTTAACTTTTTTTCTCTCTCCATTCTCCAACTGAAAAAAGAGACCTTAACCTCTTGTGCCCTAGATCCTTCACCATATGGAGCAAGCCAAAACTACAACAAGACTGATAGAGATGATTATTTTTTCTTAGTTTTCTTATTTCAGTGCTATATTCATTATTTCAACAAAGCTTTTAGTATAAATTCTTGCATAAATCTCTTTCTCCCTTTTCTCCAAAATACTGTGAAGTAGTTTGGCAATCTGGCTTTGACTCAGATACAAAAAGGGATTTGACCCCTACAAAGACTAAGAAGTGTAAAGAATGCATTATTTGACTTTTGAGTGACTGTATTAAACAATATATTACGGTATGTTGAAAAGAAGAATCTGAAGGCTAAAAGGTCTACTTCAAAAACAATTACTTCTTTATTGTTTTAAAGTCAAGGCTAATGTGATCTCAGTGCATTAAAATTATTTCTTTTCAGTGAATATAATCATGTATGAAATAATTTTAAAACAAGAAGATGAAAACACTTTTTAAGTCACAGATTTTCACAAAAGAGTACAAACATCAGAAAATGTATTTTAAACAAAGCTATTACATTGAAAATGGTAGGTACCCCACCTCTTCCAACACTTGAACATTATGTACCCTTTTAGATATGTCTGTCTAAAATACTGTGGGTGCCATTTATCATAACGTGATGATGCTTCTTCCAAATAAGAATGACCCTCTGCAGAAAAAGATCACATTCTGTATTGATGCCACATTGGGAGGCTCTGCCTCCAAGCTGTCAGGAAAACTAATAAACCAGCTAATGCAGTACACTTTCAGCATTATTAGCTTTGAGTACAAATGTTAAGGACACTTCAGCTTAGTAAGTAAAGGAATTATCCTTTTTTTTTAATCTTTTTTTTTCTAAAATAAGAAATTGAAAGAAATAATAATCTAATCAATGTAGATTAGACTAGAATATTATGCCCGAGTAAACTACAACAGACTTCTTTGCATTCCAAGGTAAATTCAACAAATATACCAGTTATAAGTTTTATGACTTTAGCAGATATTTTAAGCTGAGTCGACATTTTAATTTTAATTATTTTATTAATTATTTTAATTTTAATAACATTGCAAAACAAAAATCAAATAGTTTTAAGGCACTGAGTAACTCCATTTCTCACTGAAGTCAGCAGGAGGTAATGACACTCAAAACATTTACAAATTCCATTTCTAATACAAAGGTAGCAGCATGAACCCCTAAAGAAAGATTATTTTTATACCTATAACCAAAGAAGTTTCCTGCAAGTTCCATGTAATTCTGTCTTATGGTTTTAATGAATGCATGCAAATTGTAAATTTGCTTGTTTGGATCTGATTTTAGTTTGAAAAACCCTTTTCTTTAATTTTAGGTTAAAGCTTAACTCTACAATAATCATGCTAAGCCAGTCAATAACATTAATTCTTGGATCAGATTCACTGATACTCCACAGCAAATTTGTAATGGCTCAGTGCAAAGAAGTCATAAAGCTGATTCATTAAGTTCCTGAGGATTCCCTATAGAACTGCTGTAATAGTGTATATTTTGGGCTTGTGCCCAGAGAAGTTTCCCTCATAAATGGGGTTAGTCAAAGATCTCTTGCTGCCAGAATAAGCCTATAGGCTATGAGCAAAAGCACAAAAATAACCTTAACGTGGGTGACATTATATTCATGACTGGACTGAACTACAGCCAAACCTCTTCTGAGAAAATGAGACAGGCATTCAGTTACCCCTCAGGCTCAGCAAAACAAGGTTAGCAGATCCTCTCACGTAAGTAGATGTGATCATTTTCTGTATTCTTTTAAATTATGTGGGAAGTTAAAAGAATTGAAATGGCAAAACATGCTTGTCATGATGAATCTAAGATTTCATTTATAAAATCTTAATAATTTATCCAAAATGCCTGTAACTCTTAATAGTGCAATAGCTGCTGCTTGTACTTTATCCTCAAAACTATAAGATCAGTATATTTATTCATTAATAGATTAAAGATTTTTTTTTTTGGAAACACAAGTATAAAAGATTTTATCACTTCTTCTGGGTTCATTGATTTACATTTTCACTTCATAGGTTTCAAAGAGCTTTTTACCTGCTTTCATTTCCTTCTATGTCCTTCAATATTTCCATTAGCAGATCTGTGAACATTAGTCTGGTGGGTTTTATTTTCCTTTATCCAGTGCTTTAATTTTTTAATGTTATTTTTTGTTTGGGATTTTGTCCCATGCCCCAGCTCAGACTGTCCAACTTTGACTATATTTTTAGCTTTTTTCCCCCTAGTTTATGAATCATTCCTACTCCTAACATTTTATACACACACACAAAAATTTACAAACATAAACATAGAAATAAATTTATAATAATTTCTATACATTTGAATTAGATTCTACTTCTCATATATATGAGATGGCTGACTCACTCTGACTATCTTTATTTCTGTTATACATCTAAGTTAAAACTTTAAATTCCATCTGTAATAATGGAGAAAGGTAAACACTTCCACAAAATTATTGTTTAATTTAAGTTAAATTATCAAGGAATAACATTCAATACAAGCAAAAATCAGTTCTTTAAAGTATCGTTAATTTCCCTTCCTTGCAATATTAGTTTTGTGATTAATCTTCCTAATTTACAAGGCATGTATTTATATTTGAAAAGAATTTTTCCTTCTGAACTGGAATACTTGCACTTGTTTCCTTGATAGAACAGCTCATATAAGCTCCTTGCTCTCAGCTGACAGTCTGGAAATTTCTTGTAAGTAAAGGAATATTTTATTGCTTTGAAGTGTTATTTGCAATTGGTGACTGATGCTTCTTTTTTGAGTTTTTGGTTGTTTTGTTTGTTTTTTGTTGTTTTTTTTTCACAGATGTTAAACTGGGTTTTGATTCAGCTCTCACTGGCCTATACTTTGAATGAAAGTTCTAATTACTGTGAATTTTAAAAACCCTTCTGGTGTGTCAGTTTCAAAGCTATGAAGTACAGAAAAAGTGTTATCATCTTCCTTGTTTCTTGTTCTTGTTCTTTTCTTTTTCAAAAGAGAGATTGTTTAGAAGAGGGGAAACTAGAGTATTCAAAGTAGCTTCAGATGGTGGCATAGTCAATATCAACAACCAAGTGCATGGAAGAGATGTGCTGCCAAATCAGATGTTTTGTTCTTAGAATACTGATAAAATCTGCTGAAAATGTTGCAGTAGTATTGATAATACTTTGGGGAACTGGAAAGTTCCACTAACTGTGTAAACTTGTACAGACATTGTGCTACTGGATCAAACTATTGAATCAATAGCCCAACAGTGACAGGTTGTAGCAAATATGAAGTGGACTAAAATCAAGTGACTGTACATATAAATTTCAAAAATAAATTTATTTGTTAATGCAGGATAGTTTATACCTGAAACTTGTCCACATTAACACAACCAGGCTTGCTATTTCATTTGTTCAACAAGAGAAAAATGTTGTATGCTTCACACAGAGATGCCCAGCCTCAGAGCAGCAAGGGGCTGCTGTTTGTTTTCCTCTTGAAGGACTGTGAATAGGTAATTTTTAAGAATTGGAGTACAAAATGGAGAAGAGGAAAACAATTTTCCTTGTGTACTAAATAATTATATATGTACTCCTTTGGAATAAATAATGGTATATATTTTCATAAGAAAATATGTACAATGTTGAAATATACTGGATAAACTAATATTCTCAAAAACAAAATCTATTTGTCCTTTTTACTTTTACTGTTTAGAAATTTGGAACAAGATTGGAATTGCAGCAGTATGGCTTTTCACTGTACTGTGGCTATATTGTTCTGTATCTTGTCAGTGTCATGTGCTTCATTAAGTTACATTAATTCCTGTTTCTGAGCCATTCTGTTGGCTTCTACCAAATAAATTCTCAGTTTCTTCCTGAAACTGAACCAAAAGTACACATTTTCATTACCTTGGAAAGATATTTGATTTTTAATCAGAAATAACTGATCTTGAATTTGGTAAGGCTCCTTGATTTTAGAAAAAAACAAACAACTCCTCCTTATGTCCAAATGTAAACTGTTCTTTACCTGACAGTGATCAAGACAGGGCCTTTCCCTTTTTACACTTTCACAGTAGTGATATACTATTATTAACTATTAGTCAAAAGTGGTTTCACTCTGAAACAGATGAAACTCAGAGGTCCCTTCTGCTTTTGGTAATGTTGTTTCATAATTATTCAGTTAAGGTTTCTTGCAACTGTTGAGGAATAGATTCAATGCCAGTAGGTCAGGGTGCAGCTGCAGTTCAAGGTGCAGGTTGAGCTCGGGGTGTTGGAGCCCCAGCCAAGAGGCTGTGAACTGCTGACCCTTTGCAGAACAGAGGGCACAGGGGCCTGTGGCCCAGCCAGGTGACCGGGAACTCAGGGACACTCAGCTGTAAGACCTCAGACTTTACCTTGCATTGACTGTGAGGGTATGAAAGCCCAGGAGTCCTTTGTTCAGGGTCTGTCCTCAGAGGCACCAGCTTCGTCTGCTATTCTGTGATTGCACTATGATTAAATTATTTTAGGGATCCAGATGTCTGAGATTCTGCTGTGGAAATCCAAGGGGTTGAGCCAGTATGGAAACCTGATCTAACTGTGTGAGAGTGGCGTGTGTAAGACATCATGATGGACACTTGTCATCTCCTTGAAACTGCCATGATCAAGGTTCCAGCAATGAAAGTCTCAGGTGGTGGGAGTGTGACAGCCAGAGTGGCTTCTGGATGGTCAGGCAGAAAAATTTCCTTAACACTGTATCATCTAAAATTACAGTGAGCTTTTAGGGCCCACATCATTTTCGATCTACATGCTTTCTTTGTTGGGTATCTTGACAAGCACAAATAGGATCTCCAGCCCAACACACTGTATCTACTTTTGTTCCCATTCTATATATGTGGGTGGTCTCAGATGGTACTATTTATTACTAAATATGTGAGCTGGTCTAGGATCCTTCTTATTTTCACTTCATTTATAAACCTTAAGCCAATCTGCAGAACCCCTGCTTTCCGAGGTAAAATGCTTCCTGCCAGTTCTTTTGGTGGTCTTTTTTCACATTGTAGTGGATTTGTTTTGATACTTTCTAATGAACTTTTATAGAATGACAGGCACCATCTCAACAATCACAATGATTGTTAGGGAAATTAAACTTTGAGTTGATCTTAACTTTATTAACATTTAACATTTAATATTAGCATTTAATTAAGCTTTCTTTGTTTTAAGCTGTTTTGAAAGAAAGGAGGGAATGAAGTCAGTCCGCTGTTTTTAACTTGCAAATAGCAATTAGATACCTCCTGTAGTTTAAGGAAAAACAGCTAGTATTTTGAAGACAGTGTGCCTTTGACTCAAGGAGCAATTGAAATTTTGCTGATAGTACCTCACAGGTAAGTTCAGTACTTGGAAGCCAGAGCTGTCTTGCAAATGTGAAACTAGGTAACATTTGTCATGGTATGTCTTATTCTAGTTCGATTTGTTGTATTTAGTGTCATACATCACCATAGATGATTTTGAGCTAAAAATTAATGCATAATAATTTGAAATTATTTGGGAAAGGATTTTACAGTAAAAACATGTTTCTTTTGTCATACAATGTTAGACAATATGAAAATTTGAAGTACATTAATGATGAAAACCCAATATTGTATTTCCTGCCTCTCAGGCATTCACTGGTTTTCCAGGTAGAGCAGAGCCTTAGGCCACCTTAAAGGAATATTTGCTTCAGGCATTTCTCACATTATTGTCTTCTTTTTGACAGTGAACCTTACAAAGCCTGAATGTCATGAAAATAATAAACATTGTAACAATTTTCAATTTTTATATCCTTTCTTTTGCATTTGAAAGGCATCACTGAATATATTATAGGTTGTGAACTGAAAAGCAATGACTAAAGCAGATAGAGGCAAAACCAAAATATAAAGTCCAGTTTTTCACCTGAACTTTTCTGGAATGAAACACTCAACCAATCTTCAATGAAAACATTGACAGATTTTCTGCTTTAAAAACTATACAAAGATAAAATTAATAGCAAATCTGTTCCTTAAAAATGCTCAGACAGGCAGGAAAATTTACTGAGATATTTTCATCCTAAAAATATTTACTGGAAGACATATGTTTATATATACAAAGCAACGACAAAACAAATTATAAAAAATTGTATAACCTGGTCATTTTGAGTTAGAATTAAAAGTTGATTGCTGATTATTTACCAGAGAGAAAAGCAAAATCAGTATTACATATGAATCAGATAATGTGTGCTGGATTATTTTGCTCTGTTATTTTTAAAAAGGAAGGAAAAAGACTTCAAATTTGAGAAAGGAGGAACATCCTTTACATTTTCAGTCAACCTGAATGTAAATGACCTGCTTTGCTGGATGCTATGACATGGTAAATCTCTCTGATTTTTTAAAATTAAGCATAATTTCAAATACAATGCAGCATTTTGAATATAATTACAAAACTGGGGAATTTAGGTTTGAAAAAATATAATAATCTTAAAACACAAGATTTGGTATTGTGCCGTCAAGGGAACTCAAAAACTACATGGCTGTAAAGAAAACATAAATATAGATGTATCTAACTAAAAAATTCATCTGTTGGGTTAGTAAGGGAATATCTGTTTTTTTAGAATTATTTAACATATTGGATTTTAGGAAAATAAATTAGGAAGACAAAGAGGGATTTTTTTGTTTATTTGTTATTTTCTAAATTTAAAGATATGCTAAGACAGAAAAATAATGCAAACCCACAAATTAAAAATAATTACTTATTACAATAGGGAGAAAAATCCTGAATTATATTGTATCTTTATTTGAAGCACTGGTATTCAATCTAAAGATAAAATGTGAAGAACATAAAAACTAAAAGAGGTTAAGAGAGGACAGTTTGCTGGACATTTGACTATGAATCTGCAGTCAGGCCTACACCACACAAACAGCAATGTTCCTCATAAAATTAGTAATGATAAATTCTTTTGCATACAGCATTTTGTTACCATACAGTGAAAATCCACAGCTAAAAATACTGCTGAGGATCCTATGACTGTTGCAAACAGAATAATAGTGATAAATCAAAAGATACCAATAAATGAATTGAAAAATGGTCATGAATTTGTGCAGAGATGTAATTGAGTGTAGGCAGGAAGGAGACATGAATAGCCCAATATTTATAATTAATTAAGGTTACTGATTAATACTTCTTCTGTGATTTCATGAAAGTCTAAAACCAATTTTTGCTCTAAAAAGACATGATTATCATATCAAACAACTTGATGGAGAAGAGGCTAGTCATTGTATAGATGGTGGATAGATGGTGGAAGAAGAGAAACTTCCAGAAATGAAAGACACTTAATTAGTGTCTTAATTATAAGACATATTTCTGAAAATAATGATATTTAAAAAAAAAAGATGGTGCTGAAATATTTTATCACTGGAGGTGTCTTTGAAGTGGTAAAGACTCCAAAAGAAAACTGCAGCATATATTTGGAAATTCTCTATGCAGACTGCTCAAAATTCCAATAACAGGAGGTAAGAAAGAGAAATGGAATATTATTAGGAAGATGAAATGAATGAATGATTAGATTATTATCATACAAATGGTTAGGTATCTCTATAATACTTGTAGGTACTTCTAAAAACTCAATACCTCATATCCAATCAGTATTTCAAATATTAATCAGAGGAAGGACCTGTAACTGATTCTCTTTCACTCAAGAAGGCTCATTACAGAGCTTGATTGTAATATTAGAACTGCCACTGAGATGTACCAGACTAAAATCTGAAGTGTCTTGTCTGCTAGAACAAGAAATCAAAGCTTGTGATTTCATTAATACATGTTATTAATTTTTTGTTCTAATTACAAGTGGTTTTGCACTAGAAATATAAACATAGAGGGGAATATTTTAATGTTAGAAGTAGATTTTGTAAAAATATGCTCCCTCTCAAATGATTTAAACATTTTAAATATTTTTACAAATATTTAAAGTAATTAATTCTTTGCTATGAGTTCAACTTATTATTTTGGAAACTTAATAAAAGAAACTAAGGATTGCTGGGTCGAAAAATTTTGGGTGCATTTGTGGGAGAAAGGGCAGGTCAGGCCATGCCCTGGTGAGGCGATGCTCTGTCCTGCACATCCCACCTCTCCAGGCCTGTACCCCATCTCTGCAGTGGCCACCAATCCCTGGCACACCAGAGGCACACCAGAGGTGCTCCACACCTGTCCCTGGAGCCCCTATCCCAACTCCTGAATGGCCAAATGACTAAAGTCCTCCCTGGGGGCAGGGCCCAGGAAAGCCAAAGGGTACTTAAGCCAAAGCATGAAGTAAGCACATCTTGATTCCATCTCTTCATGGAATTTCTGTCAGTAAAACACCGCTAGAACCAGGAGGTGTAACTATAGTTGTTTTTTGCCATTTATTTTCTCTCTTTCTTATTCTAATTCCCTCTTCTCAGAGTTTTGAGTAACATAAAATCGGACAGGCTTGATGTTTGCTAAGTCAAATATGCCAGATTAAGGATTTGTGAAATTCTTTACATTCACTGAATGCTGCTCTAAACTTTTGCCAAGGTTCTCTTATGTTCTGAAGTTGCCAGTAAAGTTATTTCTTGTTTTGACCTTTTGAGAATATCTTGTCTGTATTTCTCTAGTGCATCTAACTCAGAGTATATAAAAAACCATAAGCCTTTTTAAGAGGCTTGTCAAGGGAGGTTTTGGGGCCTTACAGCCATTCTTGGCAGAAGACCAGAAGAATGGTGTGGGTTTATGTTATATTTTATGTGTATTTTGTTCAATGTTTTATACAATATAAGGATTATATAAGGATTCCTAAAAATACATAGGATTCCACTCTCTTTGTCAAATGCCATAATAGCAAGGGCACAGATAATTTTCTTTCTAGCTTCTTTCATCCCAGCTTCAACTCCTTTTTAGAATAATGTCTCATTTGAATAGGAAGACTAGACAAGTGCTTACATAAAAATTTCTCCTTGCTATAACCTGGCTGCTGGCACACAGGTTAGGGCTGGGATGGAATTAGCTTCCCCCACAGCAATGCTTATAGTGCTGTGCTGTGTAGCCAGGATGGTACTGATATCACACCTCTGTTTCAGAGGAGTGAGAGCAGTGTACGAGTGAGTGTGAGTGTACGAGCAGTGCTCATACAGCATCAAGGTTATCTGTCCTGTCACTCCCCACCCCTGCTTCAAAGGTGAGCAAGAGCTTGGGAGGAGACATAGCCAGGATTACTGACCCAAACAGACCAAAAGGTTATTCCATGTCATGTGATGTTGTTTTCTGAAACAAATCTAAGTGAAGTAAAAAGAGAAGGAGGGAGGTATTTGTAGTTAAGGTGTTAATTTTCAAAAGCAACTGCTACACATCCTGAGGACCTACTTCCCAGGAAGTGACTGGACATCAACTGCTGCTGGCAAGTAGAGAATACATATTTTTGTTTTCCTTTGCTTCTATGTGTGTTCCTTGCCTTTCTTCATTAAACTGACTTTATTTTGATGCACAATTTTTTGTTTTTCTTTTTGTTTTTCTTTTTATTTGTTTTCCTCCTGTCCTGCAGAAGACGAGAGAAGTCATAAAGTGGATTTATGGACACCTGGTAGGTGGTAATCCAAGAGGAGCCCACCACAGTTCTTTTTGGTGGCTGAGGTAGGGCACTTGAATATTTGAGAGGAGGACAGTGATTGAGAATGGTAACAGGTACAGTATGGATCAACCATTGTGAATGACAGAATAACTGGTTTTTTCTGTGCTTGTGTGTGATTATGATGAAGAGACAAGGGGTAAAATGAGTGCAACTAGTCACTCTTTGTTGGTGTTATGATGTTGTTTTGACTTAGGTGTAGGAAACTATTTTTGCTAAATATATATAATAGCCATGGCAAGGTTTTTGGTAGTGCGGAGGCTACGAGTGGCTTTTGTGAAAAGACATAAGAAGTGTTGCCATGTCGGGGTAAGTTCCATCTGGTTCCAAGACAGCACCACTTCTGGCAAAAGATGAGTCCATCAATAGTGCTGCAATTGTGCTGGGACGCAAGGTTTTTGGTAGTGCGGAGGCTACGAGTGGCTTTTGTGAAAAGACACAAGAAGTGTTCCCATGTCCAAGTTCCATCTGGCTCCAAGACAGCACCACTTCTGGCAAAAGTGCTGCAATAGCAGCACTATTGATGGAAGTCCATCAATAGTGCTGCTATTGTGCTGGGATAGTGTTTAGAAAGGGTAAAAAAACAGGGGAGAGCAGTGATAAAATTTGAGAGAACTAGTTCTGCCAACACCAAGGTCAGGGAGGAAGTTTGAGAAGAGATGCTACAAGAGTCAGAGAAGATATTCCCCTGCAGCTCACGGAGCAGCCCATGAGGCAGGCTGTTCACCTGCCACCCATGGAGGTCCATGGTGGAGCAGAAACCCATCTGCAGCCCATGGACGATCACCCACTGGAGCAGATGTGTGTGCCCAAAGGCCATGGTGATCCCATGGAGATCTCACACCAGAACAGGTTTTCATACAGGACCTGGGAGCCCAGTGAGGACTCACACTGGAATAGTCTATTCCTGAAGGGCTATACTCCATGGAAAGAGCCCATGTTGGCATGCTTCATGAAGAACAACATCCTGTGGGAAGGATTTATGTTGGCAAAGTTTGTGGAGAACTGTCTCCCATGGGTGGGATACCATTCTGGAGCAGGGAAAGGATGTGAAGAGGAAGAAGCAACAAAAAAAAAGTGTGATGTGATCATAGCCTCCATTCCCAATCCTTGCCAAAGTGCTCAGAGAGGAGGTAGATGAGTCAGGAATGAAGATGATATTGGTAAGACGGGGGTGGAGGGAATTTGGATTTTGTTTATATTTTTCACTGTCTAAAATAAAATCGTTCTGATTCTATCTTAGCTACTTTACCCCACAGGTTCATGTATATATATATATATATATGTGTGTGTGTGTGTGTGTGTGTGTGTGTATATATACTTAGATGAGTTGTCATTAGACAAAGAATGACTGTGCATACGACAGCACACTTTGCAAAGAAGAATAAAGGTGTAAGAATACACGAGAAATATACCTCATGGTTTGTGATTTCATGCGCTGATCCAGATCTTCACCTTTAAATTGGTTCATAAAAGACTATGTGGAAATCTTTGGACTTCTCTGACTCACTCTTCAGATATACCTGCCTGAATCACACCAATGGTTCATGACCAACTGAAAGGCCAAACTGCATGACAACTCAATCTACTTTTCACAGTTATTTTAACATGTTAGCAAGTATATTATTCTAACTTTACTAGATGGATGAGAAAAAAAAATTTCTTCAGCTTTCTACAGAAAAAGTAACAAGAATACATATGTGTTACAATAATGCATTGAAGTTTTTTTTTTATGGAGTAGACTTCTGTACTGTAAGAGTAAAAATTATGTGAAGGAATTAGAAACAAATAGATGTTAAAAATAAGTATCACAACTTATATGTCAGTGAGAAACAGAAGAGGATTTCAGGCTGCAACTGCGGAAACTAATTGTGGGATACAGGATGCAACTGATGGAGTCCATTGTGGGGATTGAATTGTAAGGTTTAAATTCTGTGTCATGGCAGAGGCTTGCAGCAGGCCCATAGTGTTCAGCTCAGGAGAGCCATAGGAGCCACTATTCCCATAAAAATAATTTCTAGGTCATAACTATTGTGCAGAAACAATATCTGAATATTCAGTTTAAATTCTATTGTAGCAATTCTGTTACAAGACTAAGTATATTAGCCTGGTGGCATACATTTTGTGTAGCACCATTTTGAATGTTAGTTGAATTTTGGATTTGTATGGCCAGGTTTGTTTTGGTACTGAGAAGGTTGCAGGGTGACTTCTGTGAGAAGCTTGACAGAAGGATCTGGAATGGACATACCGCTGCCCAAGGCTGGGCCAACCAGAAACGGTGGCAACACTTCCGTAACAAAACATTTAAGAAGGAAAAAAAAAAAAAAAAAAAAAAAAAAAGTCGTGCAGTTGTAATTGCATCCAGAGAAGAGTGGAGCGAAAATGTGTGAGAGGAAGAGCCCTGCAGACACTAAAGTCAGTGGAGAAGGAGATGGAAGAGATGCTACATGTGCCCCTGCAGCCCATGAAGATTCATGGGGAAGCAGAAATCCCCCTGTAGCCCTTGGTGGAGACCCATGCCAGAGCAGATGGATTCCTGAAAGTGGGATATGAACCTGGGGGATGTTGAGAAGGTTCCTGGCAGGGACCTGCAGACCTATGGAGACCTGCAGACCCAGGGACCTCCTCTATAGAGAAGAACTGCAGCAGGTTTCCTGGTAGGACTTGTGATTAAACACGGGACCCACACTGGGGCAGCCTGTCCTTGAAGGACTGCATCTCTGGGAGAGTGACCACATTGCAGAAGTTTGTGAAGAACTCTTGCCTATGGGATGGACTAAAGTTGAAGAAGCCCATGGAGGACTCTCTCTGCTGGGATGGACCCCATGCTAGAGGAGAAGCACTCTTCTCCATGGGACTCTTCTCATTGTGATGAGCCAACCATAGCTCCCATTTCCCATCACCCTGGGGTGCCAGTGGGGGAGGAGGTAAAGGAGAAGGAGAGAGGGGTGAGGGGAAGGTATTTCTAAGATTTTATTTCTCCTTATCCTCCTTCGATTTTGTTAGCAATAAATTCTATTAATATCCTCAATTCAAATCTGTTTTGCCAGTGATGGTTTTTGGTGAGCGATCTCTCATGGATCTTATCTCAACACATGAACCTTTTGTTACATTTTCCCTCCTCTGTCCAGTTACAAAGAGAAGTGATAGAGTGACTTCAGTGGGTAGCTGACATCCACCCTTGGTCAACCCACTACACTAATCCAAAACATTTGGAACTGGATATGAAATCAAAAGTTCTTATGTGTTTGAGAACACAGCAATTCTGGCAGATGTGGAGTTGTTCACTATTTATCACAGTCCTAAGTGAATGTCACACACAATTAACAGCACCCATAATTTATGTTATCTGCAATGTGATATTGCATTTCACTGTAAGTTCTTCATTGTGGTCTGTGATTTTGTTGCAGTTGCTAATATTGCCTTTTGTGTTTTGTTCAATAGTAAGGCTCTATCTCTAAAAGAACATTGTAATCTTGAAACAGATACAGAAAAACCCAAAAAAACAAATTAATAAACAAAACTCAAAAAAGTTGCTTGCTTCACCTTGTCTTATTCCCCGATTGACTTGAATTTCAAGGAACTCATCACATCTCACAGTGGACAAGCACTACAACTGCTGCAGCAAAGTGGAATGCTACAAACATATCAGTAGGGCGGCATAGATTTACAAAGGTAAGGATTTAGCTCATTTTTCTGTCACTGCAAGATTAGAACAATCATTAACTTAATGGAAGCTCCTGCATTCTTCAGAAATATTTGGAGGCATCTCATCATGGACTGCTACTGTTCAGCATTTTGTCAATCCATGATGCTTTACAATGTATCAGTCCTAGTATGTCTAGCTGTTGTGCTTTAGTGTGCATTGTCACTAGAAAGATTATTTGAGAATGAAGAAGCTTTGACAACATGTGTTCCATCGCCATCAAAAATGAAGTGTACTATTTTTGTTTCTAAAAAAGAATCAAGGAGTTCTCATCTTGTATTTTCATCCTTGTTTATTTTGTCTACTTACTACCACTGAGGCAGACAAAAACAGCTACAGAGAGCAGAGCATAGAAGGGAAAAGATAGGAAAGAAGGAGTCACAAAGGCAGTTAATACTTGAAAAAACCTAGTTATCTTAAAAGATAGGCACACTGAACTTAAAAAAAAAAACAAAACCAAAAACAAAAAACCCCACAAAAACTTTTATCATTAAAACTTTACTTTTAGAATTAAAATTAGGATTCACATTTTCCTAGTCTCTGATGGTTTTAGCTTATAGCTTCTGAGTCAAAGAATTATGGACTTGGTCATCCACCTGAGTGCCTTCCAACTCAGTGTATTCTAACTCCTGACCCTGTGACAGACATTTATTTTGTCTACTTACTACCACTGAGGCAGACAAAAACAGCTACAGAGAGCAGAGCATAGAAGGGAAAAGATAGGAAAGAAGGAGTCACAAAGGCAGTTAATACTTGAAAAACTTAGTTATCTTAAAAGATAGGCACACTGAACTTAAAAAAAAACCCACAAAAATAAAAAAAACACACCAAAAAACCCCACAAAAAACAAACAAACAAACAAAAAAAAAAACCCAAAAAAACCCCCACCCAAACCAAAAAAACCACAAAAACTTTTATCGTTAAAACTTTACTTTTAGAATTAAAATTAGGATTCACATTTTCCTAGTCTCTGATGGTTTTAGCTTATAGCTTCTGAGTCAAAGAATTATGGACTTGGTCATCCACCTGAGTGCCTTCCAACTCAGTGTATTCTAACTCCTGACCCTGTGACAGACAACCCTAGTGTCACACTAACTCAGTGTATTCTAACTCCTGACCCTGTCACAGACACTATGACACTATATGCCTGTCTTGTCCAAGTGCTTTTTTAACTCAGACAGGCTGGTGCTGTGACCACTTCCTTGGGAAGCTTGTTGCAGTGCTTAACCACCTTCTACGTGAAAAATCTTTTTCTGATACCCATCCTAAACCTCCCCTGACTCACCTTCATACCATTTTTGAGTCCTGTCACTCATCACCAGGAGAAGAGATGTGTACTTGACCTTCCTCTTCCCCTCATGAGGAAGATGTAGACTGTGATGAGGTCTCTCCTCAGTCTCCTCCAGGCTGAACAGACCAAATGGCCTCAGCTGCTGCTCATAAGTCAGCTCCTCCAGACCCTTCACCTTCCTTGTGGCCCTCCTTTGGGTGCTGTCTAATAGTTTATTGTCTTTCTCATATCGTGGTGCTTAAAACGCCCTTCACCTTCCTTGTGGCCCTCCTTTGGGTGCTAATAGTTTATTGTCTTTCTCATATTGTGGTGCTTAAAACTGCACACAATATTCAAAGTGAGTTTGCCCCAGCACAGAGCAGAATGGGATAATCACC
This sequence comes from Passer montanus, assembly GCF_014805655.1. Classification (NCBI taxonomy): domain Eukaryota; kingdom Metazoa; phylum Chordata; class Aves; order Passeriformes; family Passeridae; genus Passer; species Passer montanus. The sequence continues at coordinate 9,358,685 of NW_024367708.1, read as the reverse complement.
TCCTTTGCCCAGCAGGTGATGCTGTGCTTAATGTACCCTACTCTCTAGGCTTTTGAAAGCAGAGAGGAAAATAAAGCAGGACAAAATGCAACTGATGTAAAGACTATTGCCTTTTCCCCTTTATTTCTTTGCATACCATTTCAGAAGTAAAAGGGAGGCAGGGAGCAGATGTATTTCAATTTTACCTGCAAAGACAGATATTTCAGCACTTAGTACTCTAGCATCTGAAAATAATGCACATATGACAAGAGGATCAGCAAAGAAAAGAGAAGGATATCTAAACTAGAATGTTCATGAAAATACATAATGAATAAGAGTATAATTGCTATCTTTGTTTCTATGAAAGCAAGTATCTCAGACTTATGGCATTTTCTCCCTCTTGCCCTGCACTTCTGGCATCTAGAGGCTGCCATTAACATCAGGTTATTAAAAGAAGAGCTGTAAGAAGTCTTGGTGAAAGGAAAAAATGAGTTGTTGAGGGAGACAAAGGATAACACAATGTGGAACAGAATATTGTAGTTTGTTACAGCATATGTTGCTGTTGAGAGGACCATGATACACAGAGTATCGCCATAAAATTTCAGCAAGCTTCAACACATACAAAGTAACACCGAACCACTTCAAAACTCTTCAAGCATTGGCCCTTCTTCTTCTTAAGCCCAACATTTCATACCCCTGATCATTCATGCATTACACCTGTGTGCCCTCCGGTCCCTTTGGTGATAGGTCAGTGCACCTGGCTACTCCATGTCTCATTATCTTCAATACTGCTCACCTACTTTTCACAGCTGTAGCCCATTAGGGACGAGACTCAGCCTCAGCCCCATTCCCAATTACCACAAATTTGTACCTACAGTAGTGCTTGCAGCTAAAAGAACACTCTGTCACCACTGGCTGCTTCAAACTGCAGCTTCATTCTGACTTTCAAGATGCAGCAGACCTAAGGAGCTAGAGGAATTTGTGAGGACTGCATTCATGAAGTTATAGTGTAAGGTGAAAAGATGGTGAAACTGGAACAGGAACTAGGAAAGGAATAATACAGAGGGAGCAAGTTCTGAGTCTCAAAATAACATGCTTTGTCATTACTTAGAGAGTCATACTGAATTCAAGCGAGAAAGAGGGAAAGAGGACTTTCCCTCTTGTTTACAACCAAGTGTAAACAAGTGTAGCAGCAATCAATTTCTAGAAAGACTGTGACTAAGGTCCTGTCTTTACAGTAATAATTTAAAATCCTTATTAACAGGTCATAATTTCTGTTACAGAATACTTTCCTTTAAAAAGGAAAAGAGATCTTTTATATTTCCTGCCCACCCATTTGCCCTCCTGCCCACCCATTTGCCCACTCTCATCCCCCCCCCCCCCCCCCCCCCCCCCAAGAAAAGATATTTTAATAGGAAACTAAGACTTGACATGTTCTAAACATGTATACTTGAAAAGGAGTTATTGCAGCAATCATTGGAGATTCTGGTTACTCAAAGTAGAAGCTGTCCCATTGTGTCTCCTGCATGGCTGAAAACAGTGGTCACTTGCAGAAGCAGGCCCATGAGTTCCAGAGTTAACAATGAGCTAAGGAGGGAGGGAGAGGATGATGTGGGAATATGGGCAGTCAAACCATAATACTGCCCTACCATGAATCCCAGCAATGCTGTATTGTCATGAATAATAAATACTCCATCTGAGTCCAGGCTAAATGCAGGGGTTTGTCCCTGTCAGGCAAGAGAAAGGTACTGAGACAAAACATAGCCTAGGAAAGCAGAAAAACTTTATCTACTTGGACAAACTGTGTGTCCAGCATACTCATATTAAAGATAAGTTTTACATTTAAAATAAGTAGTCTGCAACTAAAATGAAAGTCTAGGAAGATTACAGAGAGGTTTGAAAACAGTGACTTGTGCCAAATGTGTCTTAGGATAAATAACTATTTTGATAATTTCTTTAAGTGGAGCATTTCAATGTCAGTGTGTTCCCTATCAAAATGGAATGGAACATTTTGATTGCTCAATTTGAAATTATTTTCTTCTGTGGAATGTCCTTCACATTATATAAAAGAGTGGAATTAGATGTAATTGATCATGTTCTACTTAAATGCATTCTTTTTTATTAGCAATAATTACTTAACATACATCTGTGAACGTCCAATAAAATTTTGGGTGCTTTTGAAATTTCACAGAGAAAAAAAAAAACCAAAACATGAACCCACTGAGTTTTATAAAAACAGAAAACTGTCTTCTGTTTGTTTCAAATGTACTAAAAAATACTGTCATAATAATCCAGAGCAATTATTTACAGCCCTTATATTTTCCAGTTTTCAAGGAACACCATGGAGTCTAGTTAGTTCTCCCAGCCTTTAGTCCGAGAGCAAGAAAGACCAGTTTCCAAGAGCTACCCAGAAAAATAAAAACAGTGAAATAAAAACACATCCTCAGGGAGCAAGAGTTCTGGCACAAAAACTATCCTGGGGCAATCAACTGCATAAATGTAGCTAAGTATGTGCCATCTGTGAAGGAATTTGTCCAGTGAAATCAGCAGCAGTTCTCTTACAAAACACGCAATTGCTTCAGGATGTGATTGTATGCAGGTAAATTCAGGATATCAAAAGCTGTTGCCAGCCTGTTATCTTGAAATGTCTGAAATGGTGACTGCATTTTGTGTGGCAGGGTTTATTGCAGAAGCCATAACACAGAGAAGCTTCTCGATGTTTATTCCAGCGTTCAAGTGACTTGTTTACCCCTGAACAGATGGTCATTCAACCACAGCATACATCAGCTGACACCTTTATTGCCCTAATAAGGATTGGGAAGAATCACTAACAGGTTTCTATCTTGTTAGCACAGTGGGATGTGCAGGCTACAGCATCTAAGTGCCAGAGGTATCAAACTAGATGGATCCACCAGGAGTGCGGCAAACTGATCGGCCTTGTTGTGTTGTCAGAGCCCTGGTCTTCTTTGCATTGGTACTGGATAAAAAAGGTTTTTGTTTCTCTCCTAACAGGTTTACTGATCTGCAGCATTTCTTGATCTTTCTTTGCTTTTACAGGGTTATATAATATATGTAGCTCAACCAGGGGCCACAAAAGTTGTGGCAAAGAGTATTCACTGCTTGAATAGTATTTGTTCTTTGAATTACATTGAAAACAAGGATGGTGAGGCTTGTGGAATGGACATAGGTGTCATTCCAATGGGAACTGCTGGGCCCTTGGGATAAGGGAACAATACTTTGTGTCACAGTGTGGGAGTGTACCATGAGGTTATAGGCTGTAGCTGTAGTTGGGGGGCAAGGGAGAAAGATGCACCCCTAGAATCAAGAGCAAGACCTCAGGCTGAGGGGTCTGTACCTGCTGTGTGCTCCTGGTGCACACAACACCAGAAGGAAGGTCGGGGTTTATAACAGAGCCCTTTACACTCTGCCATTTGTAGCTCCATCTACATGCTGAGTTTCTTGGATCCAGAGCACAATTTGGGGCATCATGTTCAGCTTTTCAGAATGCATTAAATGTTGCAGTGCTTAGAACTGCTACAGCTGGCCCAAAGAAACAAAATGCTAGAATATCTGTGTGGGGATGCTTGGTCACCATTTTCACTTGTTTTGCTTAGAAAATTTACCTTCTATTGGTTTGCATTACCTGCTTGTGCAAAAGTAGACCTTTTCCAGTAGCAATGGCTGATGCACAGCAGATTTCCAAAACAAATAAAATTATTTGGCTTCATACATTTAATAGTCTTTCCCTCTTAAATACACAAAAGTAAAATATTTTAGAAGAAAATGCAAGCAAATTTATCCATCTTGTCTCTACAAAAGATCTGACCAGAGCTACATACGCACTGCTTGCATCATGCTTGCCTTCTGTCCAAAGACATCCAGCAATTCCCATCACCATTTTTGCTTACTGCATTTCTAGCATCCATGTTTGTAGAAATGATGTGGCAAATATAAAGTAATATGTAAGTTCTGGCAATGTATATGTCTGAAACTCTCTAAATATTTATTTTTATGTTATTCACTGTAATTAAGTCCATTCAAAAGTAATTGGGTCAGACAAATGCTTTATGCTGTAGTTTACTGCTCAGCAGGTACAGTACAGCCTGTGGTGCTGTTTGCTTTCTTCTGTCAACTGGAAAATGTCTCAGCTCTGAAGGTACACCATTGAAGATATCTTCTGTCTGACACATCTGTCAAAATACAATTTGATTATTATTTTCCTTTTTACTCTTATTAAACCAATAATCAAAATATTAGGAAAACAAATTATGGCAACTTTGAAAGTAGGATTTCCCTCACAGGTAAAATCTGCCCCAGAGGAATTCCAAGCACTGAAACTGTGTAAGATTGCTGTATACATCAAAGGGGAGAATTAAGTGCTTTTAATAATAAAACTGTATTTCAGAAATAGTTATATAACTTATAAATAAGGAACACCATCATTATCACCAGCAGTGACAATACAGTAGATTCTCCTAAAAAGATAAGCATTTATCAAATCCATATAACTTGAACTTCAATCAAAAGTACTGTCCTTCAATCCCACATTGCTGCTGCCACAGGGATGGTCTGGAGCCGGGGCAGTAAGGCACAGACAGCAGCACACTGCAATTTGTGCACCAGTTTAGGGGATGCTAATCTGATGCTGACATCTCCTTGAATTTTGATGGCACTCTTTAAGTGACATGATCCTAGGAAGCTTTCTGCATGTGTAAGATACTGAAAAGACAGAGCATTCTACAATTTAATAATGACAATGATATTTTCTAATTATTATTGCTGAAAAGAATCAGAAATGGAATGAAAGATTTCAGTTCCAATATACTGTGCTACATCTTCATGACTGCCCCTTCTTAAAAAGAAAAATTTTGTATTTTCATCCATTTATTTGATTTTACTGAAGTACATCCCATATTTACGAGTTGAAAACAGCTAGGCTTTTATTCCTTCAACTGCTAGTAAAATCACACTTCTGGGATTACTGACCTCAGTACTTGATTTTCCATAAAGATACAGAGGTTTTTTATTTTTGCAGTGTTACTCAAAAGAGAAAATCTCTTCTCCAAGCCCTGTTAGCCCTATATGCATAAAATTCTTCTGCATGCATATAGACATGGACATTTTTAGGATGTGTTTCTTACTTTTCATTAATATGATTTATTGAAAAAATGTATATTTTACACAAAGAGAATCCTCAGATAAAAATATTTTTATGTAGTTATTCCCATCAAAGCAACATGCCCACTGTTATGAAATACATTGTCTTTGCAGAATACGTGCATAGGGCTGACATGCAGTACACAGTTTCTATAGGAGATCTGTATCTTTATGAAAAATGAGTTTTAGGACATCTGAGATGAGCTGAGAAACTGTGTTTAGATGACTGAATCAGATCCCTAGGTGGTTTGTTAAGTGACTTCAATGTTACTGATAATATTTGGATTTCCAGGTCACAAGTTATTTTCTAAACACCACCAAGCAATTAACAGCTGACAGAAATTTTTTCAAGTGTCCAGTAACAGTCAAACCTCCAAAAATATTCACAAGATTGAGGACACTGCATGGGCCTTATGGGAGGTCTGGGCAAGGGAGAGGACAAAGATAACAGAACCAGTCTTTTCTTTCTACCAGTTGCCAATTTGATAAATATCTCTTGGAGCTGGTGTTAGGTGTCAGGCAAAGCATCTGAAGTGGGTGGAAAGTCATACATCATATAAATAAAAATGAAACTCTCAGCGTCTGACAAAAAATGCCTGCAGTGCAATACTTTCAGTCATAACTGATTCTCTTAGTAGAGAAAGGAAACATACTGAAAGACTTTTAGCCCTTCACCTTGCCACAGAAAATAAAAATGGCTTCATTCATGATAGAAAAACACTGGCATATGAAATATAAATTTTCTCTCAAAAAAGTATAATTTTTGATGCAAAAGAAAGGCAGAAAGCAGCTGTAGGATTGTTTAGTATTCCAAACTGACTTGCCCACTTCAGAATGTCTGTTCTAAGTGAATATTTAGTAGTGCAGCTGGCATTGTTACTGATTGAAGAACTCCACTTATCACATTGAGCATCTTACTATCCTGGAAAAATCTCTCACAGCTTCCTACTCAATTTATCCATCATCTGAGCTCAAATTTCTTATTTGTTTACTTTTTTTTCCCCTCTTTTGGTTTTTTTATCTTTTCTTTTCCTTCCCACCCTTGATATCCTCCAATCCTGTTGCCTTCCCCCCTCTAATTTTCTTCTCCCTCTACTTTAACTTCTCCCTCCTTGACCTTCTCATCCTTCCCTTTTCTCTTCCTTCCCTTTAATTTTTAACAGGTCTGAATATTTACCTTTCAAATAACAAAATAAGAAGAAAAAAACCAGCTATGGAAAACAGACTTAATTAAATTATAACCATTAATTTGTAAAAAATGTTCTAATAAGAGAAGCCACGTGCAATGGTTTAGGGGCTAAGATGTAATTATTGTGTGCAAAAAAACCTCAACAATAAATCAAACTCTGAGGTAGTAGCTACTGCAACATGGACTTCAACAAAATGTGGTAATTTTTATGCATTTGAAAATAAGGTATTTTGTCTAGCACTAAGGTGCTGATGGTGATGGAAGCAGGAGAACAGGATATATAAATCTAGAAGAGGTAGCAAAGTCTGAATTTTCAGAATATTAAATAACTTGCTCCAAAAGGTTACATTCCAAAGGGCATAAGAGAAAAATATTTGTTATATCTGTATCAGAATGTTTTTTGTCATGCTCAGTTAGTTGTGCATCATACTCTACTTGTTCTGCTGTGTTTACATGCCCAAGAGTTGCAGAATGCTGTTCTCTTTTTAGCCCAAATCATGCTGGAAATATAATTTTTATTTACATTCATAAAAATAAGCAACTAAATGAAACTATCAGGAGCAGCCCTATCAGCTGATACATGTCCTGTAAAGGTAAAATATGTGTACAGTACAGCATCCTGCACTTTAACCCTTTAATTTCAGATAGAGATGATCTCAATTTAAATAGTTTTTGTACGTCAATATTCCTGTCTCTTCACCAGATTCATTAATAAGTCTTATATTATTAGAAATGGCATGTATTGACTCCTTCATGAAGCAGAGACTCACATTTAACAACTATCTCCATAGTAAACACACATGACACATTCTAGGAATAGAAAAAAAAAAGTAAAATTGTCATGCTGATTCCCTTTTCCTTAATTTTTGTCCTTTTCTTTTTGTTAAACAGGGTATGCTTATTTAGCTGTATGCTCACCTCTCTTGCTTTATTTTGGAAGTCTCCATATCATGCTATGCCTTAAGCCATTTTTCTTTTCACTTAATTGTGGAAATAATCAAAGGGCCAAAAATGCAGCATGTTGCTAAGCTCTTATTGCTGCTGCAGATAATCAAGAGACAACCCAAAGACAAGTATTTGGCAACTCAGCAAAAATACCTCCTTTTTTGCATGTTAATATATTATTTCTGTACAGTACATTTTACTTCAATATTATTATTTCATAAGTTGTAATAATACATTAAACGGGTAAATATGGAAAGAAAAATGCAGCTTTAATGCATCCAAACCCCATTTGTAAACATTAGCTAGGATATTGTATTTGAATGTCAAACAAGCAAACATTACTTTTAAAAATGAGGGGTAGCAAAAGCTTTATCTTCCCCAGAGAAATCAGGAAAAATGCTTCTGTGTCATCACCTGTACTTCAGATGCAATTGCTAAAAACCCAGATTCTTTACAAGGGACTTGAGGTACTTTCTGTGTCCAGCTTCTTGGACAGTATTACATTTTGTTCTGTATAATACTGCAGTAACAGGCACAATAAAGCTTTGATTTTAGGAGTGTTTCTGGCAGCTACCTTTCAAATGCTCTTAATTATTATTAAACCTTCTCAATCTTGATGTAGAAAAGACACACTTATCAACAGTCTACTCATCTTTTCAAATAATAGTCTTCTTTTGTGAAGTGGAATCATGGAACATAAAAATCAAGATCAATTGCTGTTTTGGTATGAATTATTTTAAGTAGATCTTACTTTTCCTAACTCTGTGGGCTGTACTTCCATTTCTACAGGAACAATTTCATTTTAGTGGTAGCTGTCTAATCAATGCAAATTCCAAATTTAAAGGATGGTTAGAATCTACTAAATAATCAGAATGGAAATACAAAGAAAAATAAATGTGTAGCCTTCATGGATAGCTTTTCTCTTTGTTTACTTTTTCTGTTGCTTAATTTTGAAGGTGAGGGGGTGTGTCTTTTCTGGATGCTTCACTCTATGAATAATCTTCATTAGAGAATTAAATTTTGTACTGTGGTGTGAAAAATGGGACTTCCTTTCAGACAAAAGTAGAATATTGGTTACATCTTGTCTTTAAATTGCACAGCTATGTGCTTTTGAAAACAGAATTCTAATCTAAAATCAATTCATTATGTGAGCAGATCTGTGCTTTAATTGCTATAACAATACCAAATGCTGCACTTGCTTAGAGGCAGAATATTACGTGGATGAAAGTGTATTTTGCTTCAGGGTGAGACTGGAATATAAACAATTTAAACCCCTTATTTTCTTACATTTCTGTTTTCTATGCTTATGTTTTGGTTTCCATTTCACCAGGTTTCTCTGTGTACCTTCCGCAGTCATCTTGAAAAATCAACAGTATAACAAAAGAGATAATTTTTTTGTCCACACTTAGGAGAAATATCCATTTCATTTTGGGAAGTTATTTCATGTAATAGTTTGAATCTAGAGAGTAGAATAATAAAACACAAATGATTGTGCTTTACTATTTACAAAGTTTTCTTTTCAATAGCTAATGAACTCAATAAATCAGAACCCTTCCCCATAATCTCAGAACCCAGACAGTATTGCTGCCACCGACAACACACTTGGGGAGAAAATATTTCCAGTTGTTCTCCTGAGTACTCGGCACCCACAGGCCGTGAGCTCCCTGGAGAATGATAGTAGCCTCATACTCCAGTATGACCCTGGCTCAGGATGCTCAGCAAAGGTGATTCTGAGGATGCTCAGTGAACAGAAATGGCCCAGAACAGGTAGGTGCTGGGTTGGCAGGATGACTCCAGAGGACAAAGTGGCACTGGAGAAGATAACTCTGCCCACAAAAACCACTACCCTGTGCGTGTGCTCCGGCAGGGCAGTGACAGCGAGGTGCTGAGAGCTTCTGGAGCATGCTTTGATCTACATGGTAGAAGGCAAAGCTTCCCTGGGGACAGAAATCCAGAGTAGCCTGAGCACGCTGCAGCACAACTGTCCAACAGCAGCAGTCTGCACTGGGGGCAGGACAGAATACAGCTTTCAACCCACAAGTACACACCAGGGACTCTGAAATACATGCTGCTCCAGCAACTGGAAATCTTGACCATTTAACCCATTGTGGGGGTGAGAAGTGAACTCAGCAGCATTTTCTTCTCTCAGAATATTTCTTTCCCTCCAGAGCAAAAAAAGCAGGAGTAAGACATCCAGAAGGGGCTGTGGATGTGGAAGGAGTAGTATAAATTCAGCCCACATTCTTCCAGCGACCAGGCCATAATTCTGACTGGCTCATATATCTTCTTTTGTTTGTTGGTTTTTAGTCCCCAGCAGCTCTGTGGTGACAGTTCAATTCCACCAGGAAGATCAAGGGACACTCAGTGTCACTGCACAGCAACATGACTCACAGGAGCCTGACCATATTTTGGCTTGCTGCCTGTCCTCACCTGGTGCCTCAGTCTACATCTCTCAGTCGTATCTCACTGGCACAGCCTTCTCCTGCTGCATGCCATCATTCCCAGCTCTGAACATGGAGAGAACCCAAGGAGGACAGCTGGAACACAAGAGCCTGTACCAGGCATGGGCCTGGAGGTAACACGGGTGTGAATGATCCTCCTGTGTGTTGTCACGGGTGGGCAGGGCCCTGTGAGAGCAGGCTGAGGGCAGGGAAGTAGGGAGAGGTACGGGCAGGATGAGAAGCATTAGAATAGGGTGCAGGTTTGCTGATAGGGCTGCTTCAGTGTGGGGTTTGGAGCAAAGAGAGGAAAAAAAGGCCAAACAAGGGATATGACACCCTGGAAGATGCCCAGAGATGCTGCCAATACTCTATCCCTGGCAGTGTTCAGGTGAGGCTGGATGGAGCTTTGAGCTTCCTGGTCTGATGGAAGGGGTCCCTGCCCATGAAAGAGAGGTTGAAACTAGTGATCTTTTAGGTCCCTTCCAACCCAAACCATGATTCTGTGATTCTAAATAGGAATAAAGTAGCCTATACTGAAATTCTGTCTGCTGTGGACAGATTGCTGTAGGTATTTATGGTAACTGACATACATCTGCAAAAGTGTATATTTGAAGTCATGTACTGATGAAATGTAGCAGTACGGAACCTGGTTGACTTCAGATCCTTTTACTGGTGGTTGCCCATACTGAATAGAATGTGCTAAAATTGTAAACTAAAGCTGTCTGAGACATAGAAAAATTAACTTTTACTCTGTAACTTATTTTTCCAGAATAGTTTCTTTCATAATAGTATTTATCTTTAGAAAAAAAAAAATCCATGGGCAAATAGCAGTTTTCCGATTAACTGACAGGTTAAAAATAACTTGTCGTCTGTTACATTAATACAGTGAAAACTGAAGAAAACTGTAGAACTGGAGATTTTATAATTTTAGAATATGAGTGAGTGTTTTAAAGATACAACTGCTTTATAGGAAAAAAATAAGTCACAGTTTTTTCTCACTTAAAAGACTTGTAAAAATTTTTATAAATGAAGAAAACAAAAGGTCTGTTGAAAATTCGTCTCTCCTAATTGCTAGGGGGAAAAAATCAGTTTCTCATAATTTCTAGAATCTAACAGTACTCTTTTAGGCCTAGTTCTGTAACAGGCTTCTGTCAGAAACAGACAGCTGAGATAAGTGGACTGTAATTGGGGAAGATAGATAGGCACCTCCAAAGGCAATTACAACATCCTAAAACTGACCTCTAAATTTGATCTAAATTTGATGAGTCATTCTTAAAGTGCTTCCTTTGACCATAAATAAAAGCATGGGCAAATAACTTGGGTTTGGGAACCTGAGACATTTCAAATGAGAAAAATTAATAATGTCCTTAAACTGATATCATATGTGAAGCTTAGATTCTCAAAAAGAGAAAAAATGAGTATAATCTTAAGTGAGACATTTAGCTAGTAAAATGCTTTTGTTTATGTAGCAGTTGAGTAAGTTAACTTTGACCTAAGAAATTTTTATCTGTTTGCTTTCTACTCAAAAATTGAAAGTGTATCATCTAATTCTCCTAGGGAAAAAAAAAATTCTTACTTTGAGCAGAAAAAATTTATAGACTTCACACATACACAGACATTCAGATGTATATCTTAATTTCCAATGTTGGTTCCTCAATAGCCAGGGGAGGAAAGGATTTTGTTTGCACAAAAGTCAAGTCTTTGAATCTGCTGTGCTTGCTTTGTACAGATTATCACTGTAAACAGCCAGTAGAGAATATTCCCTATGCAAAATCCTGAGCTGGCTTACAGATACCATGATTCCTGCATTTCTTTCTGAATACACTTAAACCTCAAAGATAGTGGATTGAAATAGGAGGAAAACTTATTTTAAATCCCCGTATTTTCAGATGCTACAGATCAATAACTTCAGCTGCCCTAGCAGAGCAGGATCAACAATATTGTTTCGTTTTAATTTAGATTAGGAATCTGCAACATCTGGAATCCTGATCTGATACCTAGATTTGGAAACTAGAGTAAGTATCTCTCATTCATCTTTCTGTCCCAGGTTTACTGTCCTGAAATTGTGAACTAAATAGAATTAAACAGATTAGGAAAGAAAATTTGTACTGGGCCAATATTATTATGCTGTGTTCTGTTCTGTTTGTTGAAATACTGGCACCTTCTTTATAATATTCTTCTGATATCTATTCTTCTGAAAGTACTTACCATTAAAACAACCAAAACAACTAAATTATAATGTTTGATTTCAAAGTGTTTTATGTAAATCTTCTCATTGTCCAAATGTTCATCTATTTTAACCTCATTTGCTTTAATTCAATTCCAAATCAAGATTATCCATTCCATTTAAACATTTACCAAAAGGTATGTGCTGATTCACTAGTATTCTGTTTGCTTCAGTACTTCTTGCTGGGGGAGGGGTATGTTGTTTTGGTTTGGTTTTATTTGCTGCTATTTCATTATTTTTATCTCAATGATCTTCATTCAGGTGAAAAATAGCAAAAAAAACCCCAAAGAATTCAAGAATAAATTTTTTATCAATAATGCCAGTAGCCTCTTGCAAAAACGCTCCAAAAAGCAATTATTGAGGCAATTTTGATTTCATTGTATTTTGACTTTTTTTTTTTCTAAAATTGTTATTCTATTGCTAAGTCTATTGGCACAAAAGTTTCTTTTTGGTTACTGTTTTAAACTTTTTTTTTTAAGAAAATTGTGCACTTGAAGTTATTATTAACCTTTCTACTATTAAGGTTCAATAGGGTTCCTAACCTACAGCCAAGTTCTGATATGAAAATATTTAACTGGATATGCTAATTACAGGAATGTATCCCTGTCCTGATTTCATTTGAGATAGAGTTACTTTTCTTATGAGTAGCTGGGGCAGTGCTGTGTTCTGGATTTAGGATGACAATGTTGATAGCACACTGATATTATAGTTGTTGATAACAGTGGTCAAGAACTCATCAGCTTCTGAGTGTCCTGCCAGCAAGGAGTCTGGAAGGCACAGGAAACTGAGAGGAGACACAGCCACTACAGCTGACCCAAACTGGCCAAAGGGATATTCCATAACATATGGCATCATGCTCAACTGTGGAGAAAGCTGGCTGGGTATTGGCCATTGGGTGCTGAGGTGATGCAATATATATTGCTTGTTCTGTATTTTCAAATTCTGCTATTACTGTTATTGTTGTTATTATTATTAATAATAATAATAACATGGTTTTTACTGTTCCTGGTTTTGTTATTATTATTTTCCTTTCTTTTTCTGTCTGATTAAACTGTCTTTATGTCAAGACTTGGACTTTAGGGGTTTTGTCCCTGATACTTTTTCCCCATTCCTCTGTGAGTGGGGAGTGAGGGAGCAGCTGTGTGTTTAGCTGCCTGCTGGATTACTAGCTAGGGAAGGGTTAAGCAGTGGGGAAAAGTAGGCAGGAAATTAGTTGAAGTCTCACAGCTTTTTGGTCATATTTCAGGTGGTCTCTCAGGTGCTTGACAGAATGGAATATGTGCTTTTGTACTTCTTCTGTATACTGTATATGAAGGAAGACTTGCAGGAGCATGAGGAAAAATTCTCAAAAAGAAGCAAAATTAATATATGGAGTTTCAGATGGACAGACCTCATTTCAGAGATTATCTCTTTTCTCCTGAAAAATTTATTAGACAGCATTAATGCCCTGATGCCCAGTGTTTGTTGTTGCTGGTTCTTTCTGCAACATTATGCTACTAGAAGTACTTATTGCATTCCATAAGCAGCTGCAGAGCCAAAAGGAAAAAAAAAAATAACCAAAAAAAAACCCCAAACCAAACTAAAAAAAAACCTACCCCACAACAAAACAAAACAAAACAAAAAAACAAAACCAAGAAACAAAATCTCTCTATCTTGTATCTATCAGAAGAGCTAGCTAGTATCAAAATTCCTGCAGATAATCCCATTAGATCTATGCATACAGAAAGAGTTAAATGACTTACTGTATGTTTTAATCTGATTTTTAGCCCTGCAGGCCTCACCCGCTGACCCTTTTCTTTTGAAACTGAAGGTACCATCGCTTCTCTAGCTGTAATTCATCTTCTCAGTGGGTAATCAGTTTTGCACTCACAAATGCATTGGGATTACATTGAGGGGATACACTGAGTGTCAAGTCCTGCTTGAAAACCTGAATTTCCTTTATGACAAAGTCACTCACTTAGCTGATCAAGGGAAGCCAGTTGATCTAATTTATTTTGGATTTCAGTAAAGCTTTTGATAATGTCTCTCATAGTCTTTCTTATGGACAAAATGTCCAGCACACAGCTGAATAAGCACACCATATGATGGGTGAGCAACAGTCTCACGGGTCAGGCACAAAGGACTGCAGTAAATTGTTACATCAGGCTGGTGACCAGCCACTACCAGGGGTCCTGTAGGACTCCATTTTAGGGCTAGTTCTCTTCAATGTCCTCATAAATGGCTCAGATGCAGTACTTGAAGGCATGCAAATTAAGCTTGCTAATGACCCTAAATTGGGAGGAGCTGTAGACTCCTTTGAAAACGATGAGGCCCTGCAGAGAGATCTTGAAAAATCAAATGGCTGGGCAGCCATGAACAATATGAAGTTTAACAAGAGCGAAGTCTGGTTTCTGGTTCTATGATCATGGTTACGAGCACTGTCCTCATCCATGCCAATGTGCCTGTATTGATACAGGAGAGAACTTGTTATTCTAGAGATAAATACCTTTTAAGCTATGTATATGTTCATATGCTGAGTCTCAGTTGGTCCACAAGTCCTAGAAATACTTTAGTAGAGTTCTTTTAAATGTTTGGTGCAGATGCCGGCAGAAAAAAAAATTCTAGTTTCCTTATTAATAAATATCTCTCCTGTAAAATAAAATCAGAAAATAATATACTATCCAAAATCTGTCAGCTGTTTATCTACATAGTTTTCTAGTGCATTTTGAGTCATAAACTAAGAAAGTACCTATCCAGAATTTCTATGTGGGAAAACAGGGACAATATATGATATTTTTATATTAGGTCTATACCAGAAAGAATCTTTTTGCAGCCAAGAGCATCAGAATGCATAAATATTCTAATTAGAGATCTAAGTTTAGGATAGCTATCTTGACAGTACAGATGTGTGACTGAGTCATTTTAAGCTCTAAGTGTTCATTGCTGTTAAATCTATATACTCATTCCTACTTTCATAACTAATCAAGTTGACATTTAACGTTTGAGACATGCAGATTTGAAGTCTGTCTGCTGACTCCCTTAAAAGTGTAATAGTTGTGTGATTAAACATTTCAGGGGGATAAAAAATGTTCATGCTCCATGCCATGTTATCAGAAATTAAATGAGTGACGCAGTACGAATGCGGAGTCAAAATGTGGGGGTTTTTTAACATCTGCATACAGAATTGAAATAAATAATAAAAATTAAAATCTTAAAATAAAGTTTCTTAAATAAGAAAATAATTCAGATATAATAAAACACCAGAATAGTTTTGTTTCATTCCCAATGAACTAGCATATAATATAATAACAAAATAGAATTACACCTAGTTAAAGAGTTTGAGACCTTTTGTGTCAGATATAGTTTTGAATCTTGAAAATATTTCAATAATCTATTCATCCGGGGCATCATTATTTTTGCTTTTTTACATTTTAATTAAGAAAACAGAGGAGATTCTGACTACTGTAAGAGTTGTTCCATCTAAAAATTGCAGTACTAGATATTTTTCAAGTCAAAAGTGATCCTGTTAAAAATTCTATGTGTTGGATATGAGCAGAAAAATTTTAACATGACTGAGTTACCTAAAAAATCTGATGAGAAATTTTCTTGATTCATAGATAAGAAACAGCACATTGATGCTTTTCATTCTGGGTTTTATTCTGAAATGGAATTAAAGGAATTAGTCCCTTAACTTGGTAATGGCTCACTGAGATTACTGGTCACCAAAGTACAGGTATAGTATCCAAATGCTGGTTCTGTTGCTATTAAAATCTACCTCCAAATGAGTGATTCTGATTTTAAGGTTATAAATTGTATGTCTTTTCACAGGAGAATATGCAGGTACAGTAGGCATAAATTAATATAAATACTCCTCTTATTTTAAGAACTGTAAACACGTTTGAATTTTCAACAAATAATAAAAGTGTTACTATATAAAAGCTAAATTATTTTATATTAGAAAACTGACAAGGCCCCTCAGAAACCCCTGATTTGAATTTTGATAAATTGCAACTTTTGATTATGTTATGTTGTATCTATACGATATTAAATTTAGGTAAGGCCTTCCTTCTGCTTTCCTCCATTCACCTATTGTTCAAATCAGAGAGATGATGTGACTGGTGTATTTTTTTCAAATATCCTGTATATGCATCAAATGGAACACTTCAAATAACATACTAGGAATCTCCTTGCATTCAACCTGATTTATATCTAGGTGCCCCATGTACAAAACTGTGTTTGGCAATAGATGAAACAGAAGATGGTGACATGGTAAAATATGTCTGAACAGCTGTATGAGCAGCCTGTAGCAATGTAATGCTGTCATGCCAGCTTCATTCAGACCTACAGATGTGTCAGCTGAACCTTTTGTCTCCTCTAAGGCTGCCGTATGTCCCTGTACAAATATCTGAACATAACCATAAAGTTTTCTGTTGCAGTTAGTGCTAACATGCACTTGAAATATAATGGAAACATCACTATCCTCATTTTTGTATTTATTAATAATAGCCTGTTAGAAAACATCAAAATATCCCCAAGTAAGCTCTTCAGCAAGGAAGACAAAATCATCAATATCACATTACTCCTGGAATAGGAACCCTGTCATTAAAATTACCCTGCTGATTGAGAACTGGCAATACTGGCAGCTGGGTGTGACTCCTCCCAAAACTAAAACACTCAGACTCAAAAAGGAAACCACACAAAGGTGAGCATAACAGCAAAAGAAGGGGAATTTACCAGGAAGTATGTATGAAACAGCTTTAATTGCTTATTATTCACATTTTCCATAATGGTATTACTTTATTTCTTTTGTTTTCTTTCTGTAAAAATAAAATCTGAATTTAAAATAATTTCTTGATTTGACAGATATGATTTTCATAGTTTGTAAAGTGCCAACTTGTCTGGAGTTTTTTTGGGTTTTGGGTTTTTTTTGGGTTTTTGGGTTTTTATAGAAATTGTTAGTGTTGCAAATACACATCATATATTACATGGTCTGGGACATGTTCTATCTGCTTGGTTCATCATCATACCCTGTGCTGTATAGGTAAATTAAGTCAACCAAGCTACATAGTCACTGATCTCATATAGGAATATGCACATAATGAATACAATATTATATTCCATGGATTCTGCACCTATATTGGGACAAAAATCTCATTCCACAATATCCCCAGCTTTTGGAAGGAAGCAGTTCTGCAAACACAGTCCTTCCAGGTGATTCATATCACGTACTGTCAGTTTTTAAATATATTTCTCTTACATACAAAGGACAGTTCCTCATTCCTCCCACAACATTCTCTTTTGTGCTCCATTCAATCCTTAGACTTATATGGTCTAAAACTGAACACCAAGTTATCAAAATAGTTAAGGAAATTAATTCTTATGATAGATTTAGTCTTCCTTGTATCATATAGAGCACTCATCTTTGTCTCATCTTTCCCTTTTACTAATGTCACCTAAGAACACCTTCATGTCATCCATTTCCACAAACAGATGTTGTAGCCTGTGAAATAGCCTGACAGAAAATACGCCAGGTGGCAATCATAGAAATAGCAGAACTGCCAAACAATGTAAAAAAATGAATAATTTTGAACTCTTCTTCTCTGGAGAGCTCTGTTAAATATGGGAATTAAATAGCAAGAGGGTAACATAAAGTGGTAATATCAGTCTGGGTAAGAGTTGACTCTAGGACAAATTATGAACAGTATATGTGTTAAACTGTACACCTCCACTTGTACACACATACACCCACATCCCCACGCACTGACACTTATGAAAGTTACTGACATGTATTCCTAGATCATCTAAGATGTACTGTTTTTTTGTATATGCTAATGTGGGTAATGCATAAAGGTACACTTTTAAAAATGTTGAAGTCTTTTAAATCATCATATTTTAAAGAATCTGTGGTTATTTTTTTCCTTTTTAAGTCTCTGCATCATGAATATGCCGTGGTTTTGGATGTCACTCTCTTGGCTTTTATTAATGACTTTTCATTTGAATTCTAATGGATTTTCAAAAAGGAACATACTAGTTTAATCTCAGATGTGGCTATTATTTTCCTTCTGACTTCTAGAGCATGGTGTCTGGACTTTGACAGAGAGACTCGATACTGATTTTATCAAGCTATATAGTGATAAACAAGGACCTCATAGACCTATTCCTGATGATATTGATGTTAACTCATAGTATCAATTCATTTCAAAACTAACAAATTGCTAGGCCGTAGTCATAATTTTTCTCTGCTAAGGAAGGTTTTGATTCATTTAGCTCTACCATGTGATTTTCATTACTGTTAAATACAGCTAGCCCTTGTGGATAAATGAAGATGGAAAATGCAGAATACAAACCAGATTTGTCATAGTTTGAAGATGTGAAAGCAATAATCCTATTTAATTTAAAAAGATGTTAGTCTGGACTCAAATTTTCTCTGTAAATTTGGCAGTCCTTGAGCTTGTGGACACTTCTCTGTTTTTGTTAAATACCTTTATATATAATATGTTTTAAATGGTTGTATGCTACTCCTCTTTCAGGAGTAAGCTAAACGATGGAACAAAGAGAACGTCCTAGGGCCAGCCTTACCCATGGAAAAACCCTAGCACCTGACAGGTAGGTAGATTGGAATGGATGAAGTAAATGTATGATGTTTATAACCTACAAAGAGATGGAAGATCGACTTCTAATAGCCTCCCCATTACAGTGACTCTGTTGCTGGGCATGGCTTAGGTTTTGCTGCTCTTCAATGATTTATATCAAGGAAAAATCTTTAGCACAGGAAATCTTTACACACGATTTTTATTTTTAAGAAAAGAAGAGAATTCAGGTGAAGATAAAGCTGATATAGGTGAATCAGTCAAAGCTGATATAGGTGAATCACTGAGCTCAACAAAAACAAAAAAAAAAAAAAAAAAAAAAAAAAGAAAAAAGTTAAGAAACAAGTACAAAATATTCATTCTCTACTATTTTGGAAAGGCTCTTCAAAATAAATATAGGAAATTCTTGAACAGGTTGTCTTCCTCTGGAAAATTTGAAAAGGTGTAATGAAAAGGAGACAGAGACAGAAACTAAAAAGCTGCATGAAGTTTAGAGGTCACTATGGTATTTTCTTAGTTGTTCAAGATATTCTAATAGCCTCCCTAAAACCTGATTAAATCAGAATTAAATAATAGAGTATTATCATGCTTTGATATAAATAAACCACATGCTCTCAAACATATTTCATCTTTACAGATATTATTATTTATGATATAAATAATATAAGCATATAATCATTATTTTGCAAACACAGTTTAAGCAGCACTATTTCATCCCTACTAAATATACTTGTACTCTGAAGAGGTTTAAAAAATATCAGTGACTGCTATTTTTTGAGTTCATATCTGGTCCTTCTAACTATCTCCATGTGTTTTCTCTAATTATACTTCAATTAGATTCAACTGCAGAAAGAACTCTGTACTCAATTTGATGAAGACCCTACTTACTGTCTAGAAATAAAAATATTTTCAGTTATCTCCAAGATGGAGTAAGAAACTTTCAATTACAAAACAGCAATCAATGTTTATAAATAAATAAAATATCTGAATAAATAATCTGAACATTTACTTTGTTTATCACTGATGTTCTCCAGTGATACTTAAATGCCACTGAAGTATGTGGTTAAGAAACAACTTTCTATGAGCATAATCATCCATAAATAGCTAAATAGATGACTCTGCATTGGTATATAAATAAAACTCCCTTTTCTTGTCCAACTAATCATGTTTGCATACCGAAAGACCATTAACACAAAATGTTATCCAAATTATTATAAATTTACCAATCTCTCATTTAGAGTTTCACTCAACTTTAGGACTTTCCAAACTGGAGCTCAGAAGATTTGTGGCACATCTATACTGACATGGAAAACAGAGCAAGGAACTGATCTCATACTATTGCTAGTTAAGTATCATTGTGTTGCCTTCCTCTGTTTTGGACAAACACAGATAGGTTTGTCGAAGTCGGGATGTAGGAACAGTTACAGAGATTGGTCACTCTACAGACTTCTTCCAAACAAAATGGCCGAGATTGCTCCAGTTTCAACAGTTTTTATCTCACCTATTACTTCAACAGAATCCAGAATGCTTCAACCAGACAAGTTGGACTCTCACCCTTAATTACCCCATATATCCACATCTCTCTCTCCTTGCATCTTGCAAAATGGAGTCTGAAGTTCATAATTTATAGATACCAAACTGCTTGTGTTGCAAGAGAAAACAAAACAGAAAAAACAGCAGCAAGACAGTCTCATCTCAGCTTTGCAAAGACTTGTGTCTCTCCCTGTCTTTGGTTTACAGCATAGGCACAGTCGCCATTGTCTTCTTCCGTCTTTTAATTTTGGATGTATTCACATCTGAAATGAAAATTCAGCTGAACTTCAGCAAAAGTTTTCATTTAAAAGTAAAGGGGGGAAAAAAGAACACCTTCCCATCCCAAAACCCACAAACCAACACCAATCCCAAAGAAGATTTTAGGACTACTAAATCAATATCCTTTAATTAGAAGGTTTTTTCCTCATTGCTCTAGAACATATATTTAAAGTTAATGTCTTTGTATTGAAGGGAAAGATAATTCAGTCCAATATAGTGCGTAAGTCACGACCAACAAAGTAAGATCAATCGTCATTCAGCCAAAGTAGGAATAACTCCAAGGGTGGAGATTGCACCGTCTGAGTTTTGATGTGCTCCTCCAAGAAAACTTTGACTGTTTTCTTGTAATCACACAACAGGTAGCTGAAGAACACTATTAAACCCCCCTTGGCTTTCTCTTCCCTAGTCTCAACAAATCGAGATGAAGTTCAGTAATGTCTATGGGATTTGTTCCTTGTAGGAACTGCCTCCAATTGAAATAAAACAAGCAGAGGTCTTTGGATAAATGTGCAAGAATATTTGGTTGAAATATGCAAGAAAAATAGTGAAAAGCATTCACATAAGCCCCAAGACCTCTTTTGCTCTATTGATAGTTCTCTATGCAATTTAAATGTAACTGGAATATTTTACACTGTCAGTATGCTGGAAATAAGTCCTATTGTAAATTGTAATATTTCATATTTTCATCTTTACCTACCTCAAGTGATTAAAGAAGCTAGTAGGCATTCCGAAATGAGATCACATCACATTGTTGGAAGGCCATGCAGAGTTATGAAAACCTACATCTTCTTAGTGAACCTTTTTATTTGTTATGATGGCACTGTTCTATCAAAAAAGTAGTAACTCCAGTTAGTCCAACATGGAGTGAATAAAACCACAATAAAAATTTGGAGTGAATAAAATGACAAAAAATATGCTTGGTGGATTTGTGCATAATTTTGTGGTGTTTTTGTATCTCCAATATGTCATTTTTATTGACTTTTAAACCATTTTTTTCTGCTAGAGAAAACCTACAGGTACAGACACTTAGAATGCTTGTACTAGCAATGACAATGTTAGAAGAAAGAGGTTGGGTGGTTTTTGTTTTTCAATAATTAAGCATTTGACTATAAAATTCCACTGTGGAAGACTATAATTTTAAACACTGAATTTCTTAAAACTTAAAAGTAGATGTTTGCTTGCCTTTTGCGTGTGAGAGACAAGTAAATTTTCATACTGAGTTTAAGATATTTTGCTACATATCACTTCTATTTATAATGCTTAAATGAGCATGGCAGTGAAAAAAGACCAGGAACCTACATGCACAATTGTATTTTAAGAGTTTCCCCTTCTGTCAGTAGCTTTGATTACTTGTTAGAGTCTTCGCAGTGGCCACCACATATTTTCTGTGAATATAACTGATGAGAACTGATTGACACTGACTGCTACCAAATTGGCATTTCCATGGCAGCCAACATCAATTACTATCAATGACGGGATGCTCATCTAGGAGAATCTGAACAGCATTGCAATATAAACCAAATCATTTAGGCTACAACAAATGCAAAAGAAACATTAACAAATAGAGAGGGAAAATAAATGAAAAATAACCCAATGTCACTGTCACTACAAGCTGCATACTTGTTGCTACAAACAAGAATGAGTATCATTAGGAAAGAACAAAAAGTGAAACTTTTGTTCTTTATATTTTACCTATATCTATTGTAAATGTAAATATTTATGTTGTAAAAAATATATTCCAGAAATATTTACACAAGGAGTGGGGTTTTTCCAAAGGCAATGTGTTCAGGTTCTTTTCTTTTAATCAGTCTTTTAAATTTTGAATTTCTGATAGGTCTATGAGATTCAGAAAACTTGGTATCTTAACTTTCAATATCTTAATTTTCATGAAATATATGTATCTGATGAGACTCTTGTTAAGATGTTTAGGGCTCTTTTTCTCCTTCTCTAATTCATTGCTATTCTAAGGTGTTATTATTCTGTTAACTTTCAGTTAAAATTTGGATACATCATCTGAAATTAGGCAAAGACCTGAACTACCATTTTCCTTTGAAAACAAAGGACTCCAGGGCTTGAGGGTGAAAAAATGCTGCAGGAAACTCTACCAGATTTCCATTCAGATTTTGAAATTAGGCAAAGACCTGAACTACCATTTTCCTTTGAAAACAAAGGACTCCCAGGCTTGAGGGTAAAAAAATGCTGCAGGAAACTACCAGATTTCCATTCAGATTCGACTCTAGGATGTCAAAAGGTGAACATACCTAATTTTTGAGACAAACGAAATAGGGAAGCTCAAACTCATAACCAGTGTAAGGTAAAATGGTTTAATGTTCACATGAAAAGGTTGAAGAAGGAGAAAGTAGGCAAAAATATTTATTTTCTTTTTAGTTATATTTTCAAAATATATTTCCTTCGCTTTTTTGCAAACTTGCTCTTGAAACATAGCTGAATGTACAGTACCTGTTTAAAAGAAACTTGTCTACAATATTTAAAATCAATAAGAAAAGATTGCTAGCTACCTAGGTATAACTAGCTATAATTGCTAGATAGTTAGGTATAACTAGGTAAGAGTGGAAGTTTGGACTTGACTACAGAGAAATTTAACAGAAAGGCAGAATTTTCCTAGACTCAAGAAATCTCATGTGTCTGCAACATCACTGACTCCAAAACATTCATATTTTTATTTGAACTCCAGCCAAGACAATGATTTTGTGATCTAGTTATGACTTAATGTGTCACGGTAATATTAGATAATATAGTTATTAGGATTGCATGTTTTTCAGTTGGCCAGAAAAATACCCAGTTTATCACTTTATTTCCTTAGATGTTGAGTTACCTGAATTATTTTTGATTTGTCAGGCAGACTATAAAAGTAAGACCTTGTTCAGTTAATATTGAAATAGTAGACCTTATTTATTCTATTTTCCATCCTTAGAGGAAACCCATAAACTAGGTGCTCTCTCCCCTTTCAGTAGCTGTAACCTGAAAGACTGGTATGCAAGCTATAAATATCTATAAAACTGTGCATAAGTTTCCTTAACTGTGATTACAATTTGAAATACGCCAAAATATAACTGATGTTGATAGTTTATATCCTATAGGTAGGTTAGTGTCATGTAGTTTAGTGAAGCTACATCATTATTTTGTTTTGAATCTCAGCATATGTGGGATCTGAAGGGAATACGTTCCTCTCAACAGTCTATAAACCCAAGCAGGTTCATAAGCATGCACACGTGCATATTTATTTAGTTGCTGGGGGAATCAGAAGGGAAGATATTCTCCTTGAAAGTATCTACAATACTAAATAAAAAAGTGCTAGAAGCCTGTGCCTATCCTCAAGGCAGTCCACCAGTTTATACTCTCAGAGTTTAGACATAGTCTCATTATAGTGGAAACTGATATTGCTGAATATTGTTATCTTGGAAAAATCCACTTGGAAAAGTATACAAATAAGAACTAGGGAATTAAATCAATTTTTAAGCTCTGTGTAACTCATATAAGTAGCACTTTTTCCAGGTTTATTTCTTATGTGAATCCTGTTACAATTACTGTAAAATACATTAAGAGTTTTCATCTTCCTTGAACAACAGAACAAATATCCTGATAAATTGATAGTGACAATATTTCCAGTTTGCCTAAACATGGGGGTGGTTCTTAATGCATTTGTAGTTCAAAATCTATAGATTGCCAAGAATCAAAGCTCTTTATTGTGGTCTCATTTCATATTGTCTCCCATGTTGTAACTTTATTGAAATAATAGTATGATAAGGAAGGAGAAGGGAATTAAGTGTGGGAAAGGTGATGTGTCCCTACACACTTCTCACTCAAAGTATTTGAGATCTTACTGTTAAAAGATTGGCTTCCTATAAATTAATATTGCTTCAGAATTGATTGCGGCATTACATAGATTACATCTGACACCTCTGGAAGGCTTGTTTGTGCCCCAGGCATCTCTATATGTGTCTGCAATATTGACAGTATGAGTTATATGGGTAAATATTTACATACCTTCTGCAAAATGTGCTGAGGGGCAAATAAAAAAAGCAGAGTTTTCTCTGCTGGAAGTGAAGGGGAATTTGCTACAGAGAATTGCACTGATCAGGCACAGCATGCTTAGTTTAGTATTGAAGGAATTTCTCTCTCTATCCGTCTTGTGTACATTTTCTTGCAGGGACTCTGACCCTTTTTTAACACCTTACTGTCTCTGCATTTTTGCTGTGTGTAAAATATTATGTATATGTTGACAGCAATTCTTTCTTCCTTATTTTTTAATACTATAAGTCAAGACCAAATTCCTGCAGGTCCTCTGGTTTTAGCCATGAAGTTTCAATTTCTTTCTACATGCTTGTCCTTTCAGGAATACCTATTATATTACAGTATATTCCTCCTTACTTTCAAGTGTTTGGAGGGGCAGGGGGGTGGTGGATGTTGAAGTTTCATGGGGGGGNGGGGGGGGGGGGGGTTTGTTTGTTTGAGGGGTTTTGTTGATTTTTGGGCCTTTTTTGTTGGATTTTTTTGATTTCTTCAAGATTTTTTTCAGATGTTACAATGTGTCTTTCAGAACTCAAGAAACCCTTAATATTTGTTTTTCAATTTTCCTTTTCCATCTCCCGCTTATATCTGGTAGAAAAATAATGCAGTTAAAATTGATATGTCTCCATGAATGTATTTGGTCTATGAGATGTTTCTTCCAATTTTCCTTTTCTTTGTATTACAAAATATTTTTTCTTTATGTATTAATATAGTCATATTTCAGTTAAATAATACAATACGAGAATCCTTAATTTGGACATATAAACAATTATGCTATAAAAAAATAAGTGCTAATTTACTCAAGTATGTTTATATTATTAAATATTAATTTAATGTTTTAAGGATTTTTTTATGTTTATAGTTTTATTTTCTATAGGATTACATCTGTTGGTTGATGGAAGCAACAATGAAAACAAGTTCTGGATATATCTGATATCTGGATATCAACAGATATTCAGATAGATAGATACCAAGATATCTGGATATCAACAGATCAGAAGATTCACAATTATATAGTATTAAAAATGTAAATTAGGTGGAATTCACAGTATGTGTTTCAGATGAGACAAAAAACTAGCTTTCTGGCAAATACCCACTAACCTTGTAATAATGAGATGTCCTGCTCCCTTGTAGTCTCTGAGAAATCATGTACTGGGCTTACTTATGCCTGGTTTCATTTTGGAAAATGTTTGCCTAGAAAATTAAAAGTGATTTGGAGTTTGTAGAATTATTAAAAATAAGCAAAATAACAAATTAATAAAAAATGACTAGTATTTCAGAACAAACCAAATAATTTTGATTTTTCTGATTTAGACCAGTAAAATATAAGTGACTTATTAGAGAATCAGGAATTTTTGCTATCCCTGAAAGATAACACTCTGACAAACATTTCTTTGTCTTGATTATACATAATGGGATGAAAGTCACATCTGTCCTTGAAGCTTTATCACCGCTTTAAAGAAGGAAATTCCTCATAATCAGCATGTTCTCAAAGGTCTGTGCTAACACAGTCTTGTGGTGGCTTCTAAACCAAAGTTTTGGTCTTATGCCCAGGGAAAAGGAATCTGGTCTGTCTATACAAGAAAATATACCTAATATAATTGTGCTTAGTACCAAATATCTGCATAAAATATAAAGTGTATTGTATTCATAAAGTCAAATTGAATAAGTTGATATTCTCTGTTGACCTTGATGTCCATGACAGTATCACTGATAAAAAAGTGTATAAGGAATGAATAAATAACCTGTTTCAAGCATCAAGGACAGTTAAGACAGACTACCTTACATTTCTATTACTAAAACTAGTCCTGTGTAAAACAAGTTTTCTCTGAACATAACCATTTGGATGTTCCAAAATGGAGTCAAGAGACAAACCCGCTGTTTAAGACAGTGGGCAACTGGAGTCCACTGTTTAGATGTGCTTTTTGGATATAGGGGAAAATCTGGGAATTGATAACATGTTGCTGTATTGGATAGACAAAGTTGGTTGGATGTTAACACAAATGAGGTTAGCTAGGCGAAGTGTAATAATTTACTTAAACAACAATCCATTGCCTATAGATGTTAACTCTAGAGAGCGGATTTAGTTGTTTAAAGTCTGATTGGAAAAGCTGCACAGGAATATAGTGGGATAATATAACCCATTAACATAGCTGTCCAGATGGCTGAACTTTTGTTTTAGTACTATGAACTGTGAAACTCAAGTTCAGTAGCAGACATGGATGCCAGTACATTAGAACTCACAAGAGAGCATAAGTCTTGAGGCAAGAGCCTTCAGTTTTCATCTCCTATGTACGTTTCCAGCTTGACATATGGCATGCAATTTGGACATAACATTTTTGGCATGTCAGCCAGTGAAGGGCTAAGAGAGAATTGGGCAATAATTTTACAAAAAGGTCTTGACTCAAATTCCTACTAACAGCAAATCAGAGAAATGGGGGGGTTGTGACGGAAAGAAATAATAACCTTCTTCCATGTGAGCATTTTCCAACTCACAGTAAGCAATCATTGAAGCCTACTGTGTTCACTATTATGAAAACCATTTATGCATAGTTAGAACTCCTATGTAAAACTGACCAAATAATGAAATGAAAGCTGTTCTGAGTAACTCTTTGCTTTACTCTAAAAAAAGCAGTTAATTGCTTCCGGATATATTAGAGTTTATTGGTATTGTACAGATGTGTATAATCACTGCTTTTCCCTGTTTGAATAGCAGCCATCTGTTTGTCTTTGAATGATTGCGGCATTTAATAAATACACTTCTGTCTGTATCTGAGAAGTATTCACTCTTTCTCTGCCAGTGGAAGCAGGATGGCAAGACACAAAATGATCTTCATCTATTAATGCCAACTAATGTACATAAGTATTGTAACTGGCTGTCCTGATTTTGATGAGGTAGGTTTAATTTTCTTTGTAGTAGCTTATACAGGACTATGCTTTAGATTTGTGCTGAAAACAGTGTTGATGATACTCTGATGTTTTAACTGTTGCTAAGCAGTGCTTGTAGATCATCAAGGCTTTTTCTGCTTCTTTTCATGCCTTCTCACTTTCAAGCAGGATAAGGCTGCATAAGAAGTTAGGCAGGGGACAGAACTGGGACTGCTGACCCCAACTGACCAAAGTGATATTCCATACATGACATTGTACTCAACAGTAAAAGCCAGGAGAGAAAGGAGGAAGGGGTTAACATCAGCAGTTATGGCCTTTATCTTCCCAGGTAGCTGATATAGAGGATGAAACCCTGCTTTCCTTGAGATAACTGAACACCTACCTGCTGAGAGCAGCAGTGAATGAATTCTTCTTTTTGCTTTGCTAGTATGAGCAACTTTGTCTTTCTCTATTAAACCATCTTTATCTCAACCCACATTTTTGCACTTTTACCTTTGTAATTATTTTCCCCTTTCTTCTGTAAGGGTGTGAGTGAATAGCTGTGTGTTGTTTACCTGCCTGTGAGGTTAAACTATAATAACACTGACTTAGACCAATACAATATTTTTTTGAAAGAGCTCCTATGATTCAGTAAACTCAGCTGTGCTAAGTAGAGGTCAATCACTTATAACATTTATAGAAATTGCAGTTGAGATTCTTTCTCTTTTCATCAATATGTGATAATTTCCTAAGAATCACTTAGAGAATTGTTGCATTATCCGTGTTCTTATTATTTAGCTAAAGAAGAATAAAAAAGAGAGAGGAAAAAGAAGAAAACTCAGTAATTTTACTCTTAAATGTACAGGAGCCTCAGAATCCAGAATGATACAGCAAGTACGTTATTGTTGTTACTGGGAATTTTTCTTTTAATGTTGAGTACCACTTCAGAAATAAGTGAACTATAGCCATATAGTTCATTCATAGGAGAATATGCATGACTTTAAATTAATTCAACAGCACTTAGTTAATCTTTAGATTTTTTTTTACCCTGAAAGCTGAGTATATAAGAATGAACTCTTTATGCTTCCTCTAAATTTCCAAATACAGGCATTGACCAGTATGAATCATATAAGTTACCAAACAACTACTTTTAAAATTTTGACAGTCAGTAGGGGAACAACGGAAGATTTAATTTAGATTAATTTTGAAATGTGCAACACTCTGCAATAAATATGTCTAATTTTTGCACTTCATTAACAGCTACAGCCAAATACAGAAATTCCATATATCACTTTTGAAGTAATATGCGTAAAAGGGAGAGTATCAGGATATACCTTATAATGTATGATGGAGAGTTAATAACTTAATGGTTGGTGCTTTGAAAGAGTCGTATTTAATTTTGGATTTATTCAGTGTTATTAAGAACTACTGAATCAGACTCTTCTAAGCATCCTGTTGTGCTTTATGATGTGAAAATCATGAAAATGGTAATTTCCCTTGCTATGAAGAAGTGAAAGTTTTGAGGCCAGTCCTTCTTAAAATGAATTTACCTGTCAAGGAGACCATATGAAAAAGAAAGTAACAACTAATGTTAAATAAGACAGAGCTGCACAGATGGTTATACCTGCAAAGCTTATCAGTGAAAACCTTCTGAGAATATTTCAGTCCCAGCCTTCCCCAGAGGTTTTGGGGCTCAAGAACAAAGTAGGGCCAGCGCAGCCAGGGTTGGACTCTGTGCAGCCAGTGGTGGTGGAAAAAGACTCCCAGGCAGAGCAGCAGGATTGTCACAGCTGAGGTCCACCCCTAGCCCTTGAACTCTGCTTTCAGCTGAGTGCAGCCCTGCCCTGCCTGGCCCTACTGAACCAGACCCCATAAGTGGGCTGACCTCCTGGGCTGGCCTGCACAGCCCTCTCCCTGTGGCACTCCATGCATGTCCCAGGGCTATGTCTGACCCTGTTCATCTCACTGAGCTTGATGCTGATGCCACAGCTGCCAGCACCTCTGCTATTCCTGAAAATCACCAAATTGAGAATTTATACTCATCTGTCTTCCACATGTGCAAAACTACATTCACAAATATTTGCAGTTTTTCAAAGACTATACTTCAAACATGTCTAAACCTTTCAGATGAGATAATTGGTCCTGGTTTTAACATTTTTCCCATATTTGATCACAAAATTCGTGAATCTCTACAAATGTGATAAAAATGACATATCGTTTGGCCTTGTTCCACGAACCCTAGTACTACATACGTCTTGCCTAACTTGAGGCACTTCATTAACAGATATTTATATGAGTTTTCAGTGAAGGAATATAAGTTTTTTCAGGGAAAGATTTAGCTGTTCTGGAGATGTTAAATTCCTTTCCTGAGGTGGCTATTTTGCTATATGAACTGTTTGTTCTGAATAAGACAATGTCTTAAATTAGTCATCTAAGTGCCTAGAGATATCTCTTGGTCTTTCCTTTGAGGACAAGATAAGTGTTATGAGAATTTGCAAGTGATTGTGAGTTAAAAGAATTCAAAATGTAAATCCTTTTTTAAATATAGCTGCATTATCTATCTCCCTCTTTCTTCAAAATAAGAAATTAATCTTTTATTTGAAAGAACACATACCTCAAATTTTGTGCATATATTAAGATCTTATACCCACGCTACATATAAACAACCATGACTTTTTTTTTAATTGAGGGTATTAATTAACAACATACCTAATAATTATATTATAAAAACAAATAACAAAACAAACAAACAAACAAACAAAAAAAACCCCAAAAAATCTGCTCACAGCTGTACAAGATGATCCAGACTAAATCTGAATGCATGAATACCATATTTAAGAAGGAAAAATCTTCAAAATTGGAAAGGATTGAGTAATCAATGCTTAAAAAATTCTGGGTTCATTGTGACCTAAGTATATGAGCACATCACTAAATATAATTTCTGATATAATGTAAAACAGATTTTTATTCAAGCACTTATTCCTTGCAACCTTAAAATAAAGGGTTATTGAAATATTTGCGAGAGCATCTTCATTCTTTAACAAATTTATCCTTTTTAAAAGTATGCATCTAACTGAAAGTTCAGAGTCTTATTTTGTTGGCTATGCAATAACTGCAACTATTCTTTTCTGGGTTTCTTTTTATTCTTTAAATTACTGATATTTTTCTCAATTCAATTCTGTCTCAACAAACTTTAGGTTTGGGAATAATTTCATGTAATAGCTAGTCTTTCTGAGGAGTAGAAATTCTCCTCAAGTTTCCTAAATGTAAGAGAAGCCTCATGAAAAATCTATTTATTGATAAAATACACAAGCCACCACATAATTGGACGGTTGTGCATATTGCCTGCTCTACTATATCCTGCTGGCTGTTAGTCTTGTTTCTAAGGAAAGAATTTACTGAGGGTGTTATTTTTCATTTTGTATTTTGTTCTTTGGATATTTTTTGTGGTAGGCATATTGGGGGGGGGTGCGTATTTTTTTGCAAACAGATCAAACACCAAAGGCTGGTCATGACCTTTATCTGCTTGTTTTTAATTTAGACTTATAAAATAGAACAGTTAAGTGAATTGAAGGACAGAAAAAATTTCACATTAGAGCTGGCTGGATATTGGCTGTGAATGTGAGGGTTACCTTAATTGGGTGGTGAGGGAGTAGTTTTTGATAATTACTCTGGTTGGTATTGATTTATTCTGCATAAGTATACAAAGTTTTGCCCCTTTGTCTAATAAGTCAGGAGCCTAAAAGGAATGGAGAATCATGTATTTTATTATCAGTTATGAGATACACGTTTAATGTGTGCTATGGGGGAATATACACAGCCCCTTCAGGTAGTGACATGAGTAGCAATAGTTGTAGATATAAATGGGAGCGCAAAGACTAACAGACACACAGACACACAGGGAAAAAATAAAATAAAGAAAAAGAGAAAGCTTTCTCATGCTAATAGGATGTTTGTGTTCTGGTTCCTCTTAGAAGCCTTACCTTTTCTAAGGCTCTCAGCAGTGACTTCCAGCAGGGTTCTCATTAATATAAATTCCTGTGTGCTTGCAGGGCTTTAAATTACACTTGTTAATGCACACGTTGCTCTGCATGTGAATTTTGTGGGATCAAACCCAAGGAGCAATTACGATGATAGATGTAAATACTAGAATGTGTGGAGGCCATTAATTAACTGTGCGGATGTTTTACTATAAATGCTTCTTACCACATGGACTTTTAAGTTTTTCTCTCATATCTTCTGAACTAGCAGTCTGCTATTTATGAAATTTGAAAGGCAGAAATCTAAAAGAAATTAACTCTTTGTATATTTTGTGAAAATATGAATCCAGACAGAGAAGGTAAATGTCAGTAACAGTCTCACTGAAAGTATTTTAGATTCCACCTTGCAGGGCAACATACACATACAAGAACACAACTAAATAAAAATATTTCATTTAAGCTTTCTCTATGATAAAATCCACAGTAATTAATTCAGAATAATGGGAGGAAAAAGCCTCCCTTAATTTGATTATTTCAGGATAAATATTAACACCAGTGTGTATGATGTAGGTGTAGAATCTGAAGGCATATATGTAAAGTTGACAGAAAAATAAAAATAATCATACATATCATGATCTGTCATGTTGGTCTTTGAAAGGAATTGCTCTTTTTTATGTTTGATTTGAATGCTGGTTATCCCTCTGACCCAGAATTATGTTCAGCAGCAAAACTTCATTTTCTTTCAACATAAACATACAGAGCTGCCATGCATTACATTTATGGGTCCAATATGTCAAGGTACCTTAAGCACATATGGTGTTTAAGCATATCAACTGTCCTTTATACGGCTGCACTTTTGGACCATGGAGCATCTCAGGAGATGGAATCCACTAAATGCATAAGGAAAACACTTATTCTAGATTTAAACAGAAAATAACATAGCATAGCAAGCCTATATAACTTCAATATATAGCAATTTTACTTGAGGGCAAAGCAAAATTTGTTTTTTAATTTCTCCAACACAGGATGGTCCTGCTAGGATGTTGGGGTTTTTTTTCATATTGAAATATTATATTTTTTGATGGCTGCAATCACTCAATCTATGAGCCATGTTTTCTCTTACACTTTGCCAACACACTCTGAGAAAGAGTGGATGTATCATTAAAAAGACATAGCTTATATATGTTTCATGAGGTATACTCCTTAAGCCCTACAGGGGGAAAAAATGGAACAAAACAACCCAGTATTCAAATTGTACTTGTTATAATTATAATTAGTTGGTTTCACTGTTTTGATTACCTTTTCATAGTATTTAATCAGATTCTAGTTCATGGTTGATGTGTTCTCAGGCCATCTGAGATAGGTCAGCCAAAGATGTCATGTACCTACCTTAACTACGCATAGCATTCTGCTTTGTATAACTTAAGTGTCTCACAGAATCACATTCGATAAAGCACATACTATAGACATTTTCAAAAAAATTACTGTGACAAGATTGCAGTACTTGTTGACATGTCAAAAGTGAGACACAGATATTGTCAAAATAAATAACAAGTAACCCCATCCACACACTTCAGTTTCCTTCACTTTTCTGCAGAATGTTTTCAGAATCCTCACACTTTATTTTTTTTTTTCCTTGTACCTTTTTAAATCAACTCGTATACTCTTTCCTTACTTATTGATTCTGACTGGGCTTTTTTTTCAAGATGCACTGCAGTTGTCTAAGTCTTCTGTTTCAGAAATTTTGTGCCCCAAATATCTTTACTAGTTAAACAGACTTAAGTGATAGAAAGTATTCTAATAATGGAGTTGCAGTGTATCTAGTTCATTTACATCTGAGCCTTTATCAGCAGTGAAGATTTAGCTGTTAGATACGGAAGGATGAATTAATTATGACATAAGAGATTATTTAAAATGGTTCAGTTCAAAGATTTCTCAAATTTCCATATGTATTTCCTGGCTCTAAGGATGACTGAGCATCAATAGCTCAGACATAGTTTGAAGATGCCAAGAATTAGATTAAGTGATGCTCATTTCCAGTATTCGTTTAATGGATGTATAGGAATTCACACATTGCTTAATTTTCAGCATTAATTAATTAACAAAATTATTTAATTCTTTAATTATTTACACTGTTCACACAAACTGTCAAATGCCTGCCCAGGCAAATGAGCATAGTGTTAACAGAAAGATATTTGCCTTATGAATTTAAGTTTTATGATTAAAGCATTTATTTTGGATGTTGGAAGACTTGGCTTCTGGTATAAAAATTTCAGGAAATATAACTCCCAGCCTAGAGAGAATAAACTGTCATGGCTCACATTTTGGGAAAGTGCTGTCTTGAGTAGGTTATAAGGCATTCAGATAAAAAGAAAAGCAATTCACTGCAGCCAAGTACCCAGGTCCAGCTTTTGTCTTAATGCTAGTTTAGTGCATTCCCTTTAAAACATTAAATATTCTGTAAAATCTGTCTACATTATGTATCTTCATGCCCAAAGTGCAGAGTGTATCCATACTAACACCAAATCCAACCTCCCTACCCACTCCAATGTGGAGTATACACTGCAACATGTGCACATCGTTTCTGCTCTGTAGCCCTTGAGGACGGGTGTCCTCACCATCCAAGAGACATTTCAAAATCACTGTGTTCCTCCTCCCGAGGCTGTGTTGTAGTCAGCCATGAGTGAAAGAAGCAGAAAACAGAACAGCAGTTTAAGCAGTCAGGTGAGAAAGAGTGACATCTGTGATTAGACATAAAAATCCCATTCATGCAATTATTTTTGTCTCATTCTATTCCTTTATTCATTCTCATACAATATTGCTGCAAAATTTTATGGTAAGAACCATGTCTGGACTTCTTCTAAGTTCCATTTCAGTAGATGCTCTTGTCAGGACTTAAAGAATGCAATAAATTGTCTCAAACACTGACAAAGGAGGAAGTTTCCACAAGACAAGCTAACTTAAGACAGGCACAGATGGTGAAAAGGAAGGTGTTAATTTCAGGCCTACACGAGGTGAAAGGTTTGGAATTAGCACACCAAACAAGACTCTACTGTGCAGACAGTGGGAAAAGCACAGATGCAACAACACGAAGATGCCAGGCCTGGTGAGGCAGATCTGGGTAACCTATTCAGACAAAAATGTCCACCATGGCAAATTGTGGGAAAGGAAGCAACTGCTTACTCACATGTCATCCCAACTTGTGGGAATAACACATATGGCTCTGGATATCTGGGACTTGGACTGTACAGAATTGTATCCTCCAGAAAAATGCTCTGGGGACCCACATCACAGAGAAGGCCACAAGAAGAAAAGTAACGATGGGGTGGTGACTATAATTCTCTTTCTTTCTCTGTCCCCATCTCTCTCTCTCACATTTACTGTTCAGTAAAATCCGTACTATTGACTTTGGCATACGGTCTTATTTGCACCTTAATTCAGGCAAAGGCATTTTTAATAACTGGACTGCAATATTATTTCAGAAGTGGGAACATAAGACCTGCTTTTAAAATATTTCTTAGAAAAAGAGGCAACTTTATTGGGCAGTAATCTTCAGATAATTGCTAAAGATAAACAGAATCTAACTTTCTAGAAGTGCTTATCTTTTAAGATAAGCAACCTATTACATGGTCAGTGGAGAGGCAGTGCCCAAAATCAGGGTGCTTAATTTTCCTTTCGAGGTGCTTACGACTCTACATGAATATCAAGGTTCACAGAACTGGAGTTCTTCTGTTCTCTACTGGTTTCATGTTGACAACTTCACTTGACTTTGATGAAAAAAATATTTCATTTTATCCTAGACAACTAAAAATTACTTACTTACAAATGTAAAGTAGGCAGTAACTCAAGTGCACAATACTCTGGGTTTTGTTTTGGTTTGGGGTTTTTTTTGTGTAAATATGCGGGTTTTGGTGGTTGTTTGGTTTTTAGTGTTTTTTTTTGTTTGTTTGTTTGATTTTTAATTAGACTTGTTGACAGAATAGGAAAACATATATGGAATTTTCATCGAGATATTCTATTTTCTGTTCTGGTTCCAAATGCTGATGAACTTCAGCAATGTCCTTAAGCAGTGACAATCACTGCATCATATTACAGTTGAATTTGGAAGGGAATTCTTGAGGTTATCTGCTCCTGCTACCCTGCTCAAGCTGACTGCTTAGATTTGTGTCCAAACAACTTTAGAGTATCTTCAAGGAGGGAGATTCTGCAACGTCTGGACAACTTGTGGCAGGACCCAGTCATCTTTTTCAGTAAAAAACTGTTTCCTGTTGTTCAAAGGGAACTTCGTGCATTCAGTTTGTGCTTGTTGCCTCATGCCACTGAAGAACGTCTGGCTCTATCCTCTTTCATAGTATCATGGAATAGCTTGTATCGGAAGAGATTTTTAAAGTCATCTAGTTCATCTCCAGAGGTTTGCATGGGTCCACTTCTTGAGCTCATCTAGGTCTCTCTTGATGGCATAGTGCCCCTCAGATGTGACAACCACATCAGCCAGTTCAGCAGAGCTCATCCTCGGCAAACTTGCTAAGAATTCACTCAATCCCACTGTCTTTATCCTTGGTGAAGGTATTAAAGAGTATTAGACCCACTATGGACCTCTGAGGAACACCACCTGCTACTGATTCCCTTGTGAGCATTGAGCCATTGACCATTTCTGCCTGGATATGACATCCATTATTCCTTCCTTGTCCACTGATGTAGTCAGACAATCATAGAAGGCCACAAGGCCAATCAGGCAGGACTTGTCCTTGGTGAAGCCATGCTGGCTGTCTCAAATCACCTCCCTGTCCACCACCTGCCATAGCTTCACCTCTAGGAGAATATGCTCCACAGTCTTTCCAGATTCAGAGGCAAAGCTCACAGGCTGGTCATTCTCAGGGTCCTCCTTTCTACCCTTTTTAAAACTGGGTGAAATATTTCCCTGTTGAAGTCTCTGGTGACTTCATCTGACTGTCATGACTTTTGAAATATCATGGAGAGCATCTTGGCAATTACTAAAAGCCTCAGAACTCTGGGATGCCTTCCATCAGGTCCCATAGACTTATGTTCATGTTCACCAGGTCATCACGAATCTGATCTTTCCTTACAGTGAGAGAGACTTTGCTCCTCAGAGGCAAAGCTCACAGGCTGGTCATTCTCAGGGTCCTCCTTTCTACCCTTTTTAAAAATGGGTGAAATATTTCCCTCTCTCAGTTCCACTCTCCCAGTTCCTCTCTTAGAGTCCACTTGCTGAAGCAGTGTGGGAAGCAAGGCTGCCAGCAAAGAGTGAGGCACAAAATGTTTTTGAGTACCTCAGTATTCTCCTTGTCTCTCTATATCAATTTGCCTGTATGGCTCACTGAGGAGGGTTTCTTTGAACTTTCTTTTCTGGCTGCCATTCCTATAGAAGCCCTTCCTGTTAGTCTTTGCATCTCTTAGTAAGTTCAGCTCCAGGTGTTCCTTAGCCTTCTTAATGCCATTCTTGCACAACCAGACAGAATCCCTATACTCTTCCCAGGACACCTGTCCCTGCTTACAGTGCCTATGCAATTCCTTCTTTCCTCTTAGTTTGACAAGGAGGTATTTGCTTATCCATGCCAGACTCTTGCCTTCCTTTCATGATTTCATACACCTGAGAACTGAGAGCTCCTCTCCTGTATGAAAAATATCCTTAAAGATCTGCCAGCTCCAGGTGTTCCTTAGCCTTCTTAATGTCATTCTTACACAACCAGACAGAATCCCTATACTCTTCCCAGGACACCCGTCCTTACAGTGCCCTGCTTACAGTGCCTATGCAATTCCTTCTTTCCTCTTAGTTTGACAAGGAGATATTTGCTTATCCATGCCAGTCCATGCCAGACTCTTGCCTTCCTTTCATGATTTCATACACCTGAGAACTGAGAGCTCCTCTTCTGTATGAAAAATTTCTTTAAAGATCTGCCAGCCAGATCTGTTCTGCTCCCTTGTCTTTGAGGGCAGTTTCACAGGGGGTCCTACTGACTAACTCCTTGAACAATTGCAATTTTACTTTCCTAACATCCAGGGCCCTGACTTTAGTCTGTACATCATGCATAATCCTTCAGACTGCAAACTCCACCACTGCATGACCACTACAGATCAGGCTGCCTGGAGTCTTGATGTCACTGATTAGGTCACTTGCACTGTAGCTGCAGCAAGAAGGTTTTTTCAATCAGTTCCCCTTGACTGGGTGGCCTGTAGTAGACACCAGCCACAAGGTTCCCTTTGTTGCCTCAGCCTCCGGTTCTCACTCAGAATCATTCACTCATGTGAAATAGTGATCCTGCTCATCACTATTCTTCAGAGACTTCATCTCATACTCCATCCAATTCTTGAGGTCTTTTAACATTTGCTTACTATTTAAATGAGGATTTATTCTGAGGTTTAAAGTGAGTATTTAAGCTAAAAAAGCTTATAAAAAACCCCCAGAGTTCTAAATATACACTGCAGCATAGAGTTGTACTTCCTCAAGGAGAGATATTAAGAGGAATAGGGAATTTTCGTATGAAAATTAAAAATAATTTTCTCTAGAAGCTTTTAAAAAGAAAACACTTATTTTAAAATAACATACTTTTCTTTCAATATGCTTTTGTTTCTCCTTCATAAGTATGTTTATCACAAAATTACATTTGCTAACACTTTTATTATATTTGCATATATATTTGTATGTTGTGGAGCAGAATGAGTTAAATGATATGAGGAGCAAGGCTGATTTGTTAAAGCTTGTGCAGCAACAACCTTGAAGCTGATCAGGAAGCATGACCTGTGACCAAGAAGATGAAACATCTCATCCTGTTCATGTATGCAGTGTAACCACAGAACACTCAGTTCACCAGGCGAGCATGGTAACATGCAACTAGTAAGCATAAAGTGAAGCATCTTATCCCAGCTTTGGAAAGTATAAAAAGAAGCACTTGAAACAAATAAAGGTCTTTGCATTAACACTGCAGAGCCCATGCCTTATTCCACCATTTATAGTACTCTTTTCAATCACTACATATGCTACTCAGTCTTCAAAACTGGATTTCATTTAATATAGACAGTCAGCCTTCATGTAACTTAAATCTATAAAGTTTCTCTCATTTAAGTGTTTTACACAGTGAAACGTAATTTTTCACTACAAATAGCAGTGCACATATTAATTGCTATGCATTTTAATAAATTGAGCTAATTCAGTTTTCATGATGTTTTAGTTGAATATTTTCTTGCAAATAGTTTCTAAATCGTGCATACATATTTTAAAAAATGTCTGTTGTGATAGAGAGATAATTATTCATCATGCAGTGTTTATGTAGCTTTTTCTCAAGTTTAGTAAGTCAACATGATTTCCTAAGAAATCAGCTTCTATCTGCCAACACCTTCATAAGGAAAAAACAATATTGCAAGGGTTAGACAAAAAATATTTTCCAAAAGCAAAATGTAAGTTCTAGAATTTTAAATGTGAATTAAATATTCAGGAATTGAAACTATCATATTATAATTTAAGCATCAGTGTCATTATCACTAAAAATTGCCTACATTTACAAGATAATACCTAACTGTACAAAAACAATGTCTCATAGACAACAAATATCTTGAGTTTCTTTTAATCAAAGTGATTGCTATGTCACCAAATGTCATCTATTTTTGTTGCTGTTGAAAAAAACGGTAAGTCTAATTCTGAAAGATGAGAAAGATGGATCCAGACAGTGTTATAACCCTGCAGTGAAAGTACAACATCTCTAATTCTGTTTTATGCTGTAGACCTTTAGAGTAATTAGCTGGATAAAGTCCTAATTCTCGCTTTTCTTTCATCTTAGATGAAGTGATTTGTTCCAAATTCACAGATAGTATTTTCTGTTTAAATGGTGTCCTGGTTTTAACTAAGATAGAAGTATTTTTCTTTCTAGTAGCTGGTGCAGTGTTGTGGTTTGGATTTAGTCTGAGAATCATGTTGACAGCACACTGATACTTGAGTTGTTGCTGAGTAATTCTTACTTGTAAGTGAAGGACCTTCCTGTTTCAAATGTTCAGCCAGTGAGCAGGTGCACAAAAAGCCAAGAGGGAACACAGCCAGGAACACTCCAACTTCACTTCCCCATCCCGCCTGGGTCGAGGAGAATGAGCAAGAGGCTGCATGGTACTTAGTTGCTGTCTGTGACTAACCAGGACAAGTGGTTCCATAGTGCTGAGATTTACACAGTTTGGCTGCACAAACTTTCTTTTCATCCTTTCAATATTCCTAATATGTTTGAATTTAGTCTTCCTAATAATCAGTTGAGCAAATATTAGTATTTCTTGTTCTGTGGTAGTTAATTAACTACAGATAAATAAACACAGATGTTTTTGTTTAAGACGTAAATAATAATAAAAATAAAAATAATTGTATGTTTGATTGCTCTCCCAAGTGCAGAATATGTGGCAAGACCTTACACAGATGTGCTCAAGCAAGACAGTATATGAACCATAAAGTAAAAACCATATCTACTGTTAGTCAAATAATCTACTAAAGTAGATGATTTGTTAATGCAGCCATCTCACTTATATTTTCTGTTTTTACAGTAATTTCTAGTTGAAAAACTTTGAGAAGCACTGCAAAAATTGTTTTAGCATATGCTCTATTTACATAGTGTCTAGAGCATATGCTCTATTTACATATCTGATAATAAATAAGGCAAATGGAAGCCACTGGTCTCTATGATAATTCAGGAAAAATAATTTGATTCTACCTATTTTAAAACTGCATAAAAACTTATGTGTCACCTTATGTCACTATCATGCTCATGACACATGTATGGATCTGAGGCTAACAAACAAACAAACAAACAGAAATCTTAAAGGGAGACACTTGGATCATTATCCTTTATCTGCAAGCAGACTGAAAATACTGGGCCTCATTCATCCTGTGGGATTGACGACACCAAAAATATCATATTATGTAAAGAAAGGACACATTTGAAAACTTATTTCTTTGCATACACCAACACTGACCATATAAAATTAGTATGTAGAAATAAACTTTGAACTTATCTTTTGCATTTTATCAGTAATAAAATTATTCAGTTTAAAGAAGTGAAAAATATGGGTAGAACTGAGTAATAATGACAGACTGTAGCATTCTTGAAGCTATGCCTGATGGAGCCTTAGGCTCATTTTTTTCTAGTAGTATTCCTTAGAATTAACTTGCCTTGGAACCATGCCTCGTACCGTCTTGGAATAAAATATCTGAGTTTGTCCAAATAGTCAAGAAATTAGTTCATGGCTAAACAAGTGTCAAATTTAAAGGATCAAAGCTTACTCATAGTCTTTCTTTGGCAGTGTAAATGCATCCAGAAGTTTCAATTATTGTATTCTGTTTATTTTATCTACTTCAAGTTTACATGTATACATACATATATAGAGAGAGAGACAGAGTAGGTAAAACCCCCAATTTTTTTTTAATGGAAAGCATAACTTTTTGTTATCGAGATTCAATCAAGAACAGTCATCTGACAAGAGATTAAATAAGACATGTCCCTTTAAGTAAAGATTGGTCTTCATTTTTTGAACAAAGAAAATATATTAACAATATTCCCTTACAGGCTGGATCTTCCCTCTGCCCACATAGTAGAATAGAGGCAATAACTTTGAGGAAATATGGAAATAATAAGTACCAGGACTCAATTGATTTATGACAGCCCTCTGTTGCAATTGCTGGTTCACATGGCTATCTCAGCCTGAGATGTTTCAAACAACACATGTAAAATATATTTAAAAATCTAAACCCTGCATTAACTATCTTCTAGGGCAGGATTCAAGTCTTACATCTTGAGCCTCGTGCTTAGATTTTAGGAAAAATTTATATAAATGTTAAGGAAACTTCCCTGTCTGACCATCCAGGAAGTCACTCTCGCAGTGATACTTGTACCACCTGAGCTGGGGCCAAAGCCTCTCCACAGCTACACACCCCCCACTCACACAATCACATGAGGTTTCCCAGGTTTCTTGATCTTTAAATTGTCTTGGTGCAATAACTAAATAACAAAAAAACCCACAAAAACACCTTGAGCTGCTACCTCTGAGGAGGGGTCCCAAATTTAGGAAAGCCTGGGCTTCCACACCCTCACAGTCTCAGTGAGAAAGGTGGGGTCATCGGCTCCTGCTGTGTGTCTCAGTTCTCAATCACCTGGTTGGGCCACAGTCTATGCCCTCTGTTCTGCAAAGGGTCAGCAGTTCACAGCCTCTTGGCTGGGGGTCCAAAACCCAGAGTTCAACCCACAGCTCAAACTGCAGCTGCATCACTAAGCTAAATGTATCAGCACTGAAGGTATTCCTCAACATAAATGTGTAATAAATCAATAAAATCCAGATATGAATTTGATTTCACA
Source organism: Passer montanus (assembly GCF_014805655.1). NCBI lineage: Eukaryota > Metazoa > Chordata > Aves > Passeriformes > Passeridae > Passer > Passer montanus. The sequence goes on along the minus strand of NW_024367708.1, from coordinate 9,317,143 downwards.
AAGCCAAATAATCCTCAGATGCCCTAAATCATCTAATACATCTGTCGAAGATGAGAGAATATGACATATGATTTACAAGAGATCTGTGTCATTCACAGATCTGGAGGCGAGAAGAATATCTTACACAGGCTCTAAAATGTCACTAGATGCCTATATTTGGGCAAGTGGATGATTTTAGTCAGGGCTTATATCTATTGACAGTTGCGGTACTTCAGGCACCCAGCACATATGCAAGAAACTAAATTTAGGTAAATTCATTTGGAACTTGTTTTCCATCTCTAGGGAAACGGTAACCAATATCTGCTGTGATGATACACACAGGATTTTGATGCTTGCTTTATCCATGCTTGCTTTATCCTTGTAAAGTCATGCTAGCTAGCACACTGAAGAAATTGGAGACAACTCTTTTACTTAATATGCAGAAGAGGAAGAGGAGATACATAAACCAATTAAATCTTCTCTCCCATTTTGTCTCCTTACTTTTCAGCAGTGGAAAGGGTTTCTTTCAATCCACCAGTTGTCTAAATCAGGGGTAGAATCATTAAGTCTGGAAAAGGCTCTCAAATCATCAAGTCCATCCTTTGAGAGATTATCACCCTATCAACTAAACCATAGCATAGTGTGGCATATCCAACTGTTTCTGGAAAACTTTCAAGGATGGTGACTCCAGCATCTCCCTGTGCAACCCATTCCAATGCTTAAATACCTTTTCAATGAAAAAATTCTTCTTCTGAGTTGGAACCTCCCCAGCTGCAAAATGAGGCTATGCCCTCTTGTCCTTTTTCAGGCTGCCCAGGAGAAGAGGCCAATCACCATCTCGCTACAACCTCCTTTTGGGAATTGTAAAGAGTGATAAAGTCTCCCCTGATCCCCCTTTTCTCCATACTTAACAAACTCATTTCCTTCACCTATTCCCAAGGTGACCTCATGACCCTCTTGAAGCTCTGTTGCCCTTCTCTGGACTCTCTCCAGCACCTCAATGACTTTCTTCTTGTGAGGGGGCCAGAACGGGATACAGAAATTAATGTGTGGCCTCACCAGTGCTGAGTACAGGCTGAAAATTGATGTCCTGGTCCTGCTAGCCACACTATTTCTGATATTTCTGGTTGGTCTTCTTGGCCACCTGGACACATTGTTGGCTCAAGATCAGCTGCTGTCAACCAGCCCCCCCAGGTCCTTTACTGCTGTGCAATTTTCCAGCCACTATTGCCAATCCTGTAATTTTGCCTGAGATTTTTGTGACTGAAAGGCAGTACCTGGTACTGACTGCTCTGAACTTCATACCACTGGATTTGTCCTATTGATGGAGCCTGTCCATATCCCTCTGCAGAGCCTTCCTACCCAACAGCAGATCAACACTCCCACCCCACTTAGTGCTGTCTGCAAACTTAGTGAGGGTGCACTCGATGTCCTCATGAAGAAAATTGATAAAGATATTAAACTGAACCATCCCCAGTACTGAGCCTTGAAGAACCTCACTAGTGACTGGCTGTCCACTGGATGTGACAACATATGCCACCACTCTCTGGGCCTGGCCACTCAGCCAGTTCTTAACCCAGTGAGGAGTTGGACATAGCCCCTGTCCAAGCCATGCGCTATCAGCTTCACGAGGAGTGTGCTGTTTCATACAACTTCCTCTTCTTTAAATATGCGTGAAACTTTTCTAGGTCCTCATTGTAGGTTGGTTACACTCTGTAAATTATACACTAATGTGCTCCCAATTAAGTATGCAAAAAAAGACAGTTATAGTAGCTATTGTGGTCCTTCCCTATCCAGCCACCAGATTTACTTTTTTTCAGAGAACCCTGGGTAGGAGCCCAGACTTTTTCCCAAGGTAACATCAGCACACAGTTGAGCACCTAGGGAAGAGGAGGTCACATTCTTTACACTGCAGGATAGACATAACCAACATGAAACAGATTTGGCATTTAAATAGATAACACATACCTTTTTGGTGTTTCTGACATGCTTTCACCTAAATTATCAAAAAAGACAGCAAAACTGTGGAGGATTTGCTGTTTAAAAAATATAACATGTTAGCTTTTTGATTTAGAAATTTTTCACCTGGTAATTCTGTAGCTGTGATGGGTGAAAGCAGAGCAAGCAAAAAAGACAGTGAAATACAGAGATTAAAAAGAGATGATTAAGACATTTTTTAACTTCAAGCTTGATTCAATAGCCCTGGGGAATCTCATGCTTCTTTAATGAGTGCTGCTCTTAGCCTAATGAGAAAAATAGGTCCAGAGAGATCAGTTCAAAGTTAAGTGCTTCAAAGACAGGTTGAGTTTAAAACCATTTTCCCCTCAGCTTCCCTAGTCTGTCTCCGTGGCTTTTTTTTTTTCTTCTGTTACTTAGTATTCTTGAGCATGAACCATAGGAAGGCCTTGAAATTAACAATTTCATTATGCAAGGAGCTATTTTTTTGCCATCATTTTCAAACAAATAGGGTTTCCTGTAGTTAATGTCTCTGCCCATATTTAATGTCACTCTTCCATTAGTTTTTGGTTGCTGCTCTACTACATGTTTGTTTCCTGGCAGTGATAGCTGGCGACTTTTATTTCTGGTAGCCAAGAAACACCAGGATCTATGTGGTATAGATATTCCAAACCCATACAATGATTCCCTGCCCCCTTCCAGCTCTATTTCACATATAGCCTAACTGTGCTTCTGTGTAATCTGTTGTCAGAACATACCCCAAATAATCTGTATGGACACGTGATTAATCATTCATTTGCAACCTTCATCTCAGCTCCCTAATTGATATCAGAGCTGCATACCTATCTACAAGTCCACAGATATAAGCACAAAAGTATATAAATATATGAAAAGTTGCAACTTGCAACTCTGGAAATATTTTAAAAATAAATAAGAAAAGCTTACCTTTGCAATCATCGTCATATTCTTGTAAATAAAAAAAAAAATCAAGTAGGAAATCTAAGGAAATACCTGACTAGAAGGGATCTATGAGCTCTTCCCTCACAGTAATTTGGATAGCTAATTTGACAACTACAGGTCTCAACACATACAGTTTTGTATTTTTCTTTCAAGTGAACTACATTTTTTAATTTTATTTTTCTAGGGCATAAGAGGAATTTTGTTGCCTACTAAATTCTGGTTCATAAAAAGACATTCATTAACCTTAGGGTATTGAGGCATATACTGGCCCACAGGTATATTGGTAATTTCATTAGCTTGGAGTTTGTCTACAGGAAAGAGAAAAGCTGTATGTTTCTTTAACAATTCCTGTAAGTGATGCTTTCAGTAGTTCTGGCAATGTCTTCTTCTTTGCTGAAAATGCTGCTCTTCCTGCTTCTATAAAGTCATTCTCAAAAGTGCTGCCTTACAAAACCTTAGCTTCTGGGAATGGTTACTTAACTGCAAGACTTGAAGGGATAGCATAAACAGAATTTGAACCATAGAAAAGGTTAGATCTTGGGAAGTTTTGAACTGACTAAAATGTCACCTGCCTAGTCTAAACATGTATTACATCATCAGTAATCAAAATATGAGTATGTCTATATTTATTTGAAATACTTTATATTTGTGCCACCAGTTAAAGTACTGTGAAATTTTTAAACCAATCATTGACAATGTAATCTTAAAACATTTTTACTATTTTTGTTTTTTTTCTATTAAGATAATTGCATGCATTGTGAAAAATGCTTGCAGTGACAGCATACCACTGTGACAGTCACGTTTAATAATGTTTCTAAAATATGTCAGACTCTTCAGAATATCACCACCTGTTTGCCATCCACACTAATGCAGCTGAAAGCCAATCAATCTTTCACAAAAAGAGATTTTGGATGCAGGTATATCTTCTGTGGTAAAAGGGGGCTTGGCCACAGGAAGCAAAGGTCCTCACTGCTATGAAGACATAATAATGTGCAACAAATCTTAAGCCTGTGACGAAAGTTCATACTGTGGGAAAGGTTAATAAAATCCAGCTAAATCCACAAGCATGTAATACTCAACTTGTTGCTCTGCTACACTCTTGTAGTCATACTGTGTTCTGTTGTATTCATGTTAGAGCTAGCTGACTTGAGTCACTGCTATGAAGACATAATAATGTGCAACAAATCTTAAGCCTGTGACGAAAGTTCGTACTGTGGGAAACTAGAAAGGTTAATAAAATCCAGCTAAATCCACAAGCATGTAATACTCAACTTGTTGCTCTGCTACACTCTTGTAGTCATACTGTCTTCTGTTGTATTCATGTTAGAGGTAGCTGGCTTGAACCTCCTACATTTCATATGAAAGACAAATACCAGGAAAATATTTCTGTTCCATGTTTTTCTTCTATTCTGAGTGGACCTTCCTACTTAATTCACTCCCCTTCTTTTCCTTTTAATTTTTTTTCTACCCTTTTTCCACACCCCTGAATGCAGAAATATGAACCTGAGGATTGTATCAGGATGGTGTGGCAAGGTTTGGTAGTGGCGAGGGCTTTAGGAGTGGCTGTTCTGAAAAGTTGGTAAAACATACCCTGTTCTGATAGACCCATTGTCAGCTGGCTGAAGGATGGATCTACCTCTGGCCAGGGCTGTCAACCAGTGATGCTGGTAACAACTCTGTGATAAAATATTTAACAAGAAGTAAATAAAATGTTGTGGCACAGAAGCACTCGCAGCAAGAGAAGAGAGGAATAAGACTATGTGAGGGGAACAGCCCTGCAGACACCAACAGCAGTGGAGAAGGAAGGGAGAAGGTGTTCCAGACACTGGAGCAGAGATTACCCTTCAACCCATGGTGCAGCCCATGGTGAAGCAGCTGTGCCCCTGCAGCCCATGGAGGTCCATGGTGGAAAAAAGATCCACCTGCAGCCCATGGAGGACCCCATACCAAAGCAGGGGGATGCCTGAGAGGAGGCTGTGACCTTGTGGGAGTATCACACTGCAGCAAGCTCCTGGCGAGACCTGCAGACCCATGGAGAAAGGAGCCCACTCCAGAGTAGGTTTGCTGGCAAGAGTTGTGATTCTATGAGGATCCACACTGGAGCAGCTTCTTCCTGAAGGACTGCACCCCATGGACAGAGACCCGTGTTGGAGCAGTTCATCAAGAACTATAGCCTGTGGGAAGGACTTGTGCTGGAAAAGTTAAGGGAGAGCTGTCTCCCATGGGAGGGAGCCCACACTGAATGAAGCAGGGGAAGAACTCCTCTCTCTGAGAGGGAAACAACAATAGAAACAACATGTGATTGACTGATCTTTATTCCCCATCTCCCTACACCATTCCAGGGAGAAGGATTCTGATTGTCCTGTACAGAATCAGGAATAAAGTTAAGCCTGGAAAAGAAGCAGGAGTGGGGAGATGATGGTTTTAAGATTTTTCTTCTAATTATCCTACTCTGATTTTGACTGGTAATAAATTCAAGTAATCTCCCCAAGAGGAGTCTGTTTTGCCTGTGACAGTGACGGGTGAGTGATCTCTTCCTTTCTCTTATCTGAACCCATGAGCCTTTAGTTTGGTTTTTTCCTGCCCTGTCCAGATGAGAAGGGGAGTCACAGTGGCTTTGGTGGGCACCTGGCATTCACCCAACCTCAAACCATCATATCAAGGTAGTGAATGAAATTTCTCTAAAATTTGAGGGAGCTTCAGTATCACAGATCCTCATTTATATGGGAGATTTAAATACCATACACAGAAAAGGAAAATGTTGTGAAATGCAAACTCCCGATATCTCTGGACAGCTTCTGACATAACTTTTTGATTCAGATGCTGGGTTTGACAGCAGAAGTGAAACAGAGCTGGATCTGCTCTTCACTAACACTGATTTGTGACATAATAATCAACAGATGGCTCAGATGCGGTGTTGTGTGAAATAGTGGAGGGACTGTGCCTGTTTATCCCAAGACAGAAGGGGGACCCAACAACAGCCAGCAGTGCCTGTGGGAAGGTCATAGAAGGGATTGAGTCAGCCCCTTAACAGTAGTGCACTGTGGGAGGAGGAGAGACAAGACACATAAATGAACACAAGACAGCCTAGGACTGCATATAAAGAAAAATCATTCCCCATGTGGACAAAATGTCAGTGGAACAGGTTGCCCAGAAAGCCTTCATCACCTCCACTGTGGAGATGTCTCAAGACCCAAATGGGTGCATTCTGAGCAACCTGGCTTGAATTCACCATTTTAACTCTAAGCAGGAGGTCAGTGTAGAATGTACTATTGTTCCCTCTAACCTGAATTATCATATGATTTTGTGTTTCAAGGCCCTAGCTCTCAGAAGGCATACTAGACTGATAGTAAGTAAATGCTTAAAAGTTCTAATTTTATTTTTATCAAACAGCTTTTCGCTGCCATGGATGCTAAACTGAAATTAAAGTGATGGTTGTGTTTGTTTCAAAAGCATAACAGGAACTTTTTTTCTGAAGAGGAAAAAAATTTACAAAATTAGTGACCCTAAGACCAAGTTCTTTCAGAACTGTAAACATGCAATTCTGGGAGTCTGTAAAGGATTTGATCTTTTTCCATTAAATTCAGTGAGAATTTTCATTGAATTTCCTTTTGCTGTTTTTTCTTTTTAATTTTGACTTCAATGACAGCAGCACCTTGCACAAAATCTTCAGATGCTTTCTGAATATTTTAGTCCTGAAAACATTAGTTCCTCATTTCCTTTACCAAAAGACAAGTGTTACAGATAGCTATTGAACACTTTCATTCGCACCAGAGGTTCTTTGCAGATGCATTGTCTGACAAGCACAGTGTGAGATGAAGGGGAACACAGCACAGAAGAGATAGTGCCAGGAACCCAGCATTTACAGGAGTTGGGAAGAAAAAGAGGCTATGAAAAGTTGCCTACTGAGTGGGAATTTATGCAGGAACTAGAGAGGCTCATTGCCAGCTCCCTATTTAACTAACAGCCAGCTACATCTGTGACAAAAAGCCCTACAACTAAGACTGGTATGCAGGTATAAGGCACCTACCATTTCCCTTGGCCTACAGGCGCAAACAGCATATTCTGCTCAGTGCTGCAAATGTTGATGGGGCAGTAGTGGTAACTGTAGAGTAAAGCCTGCTGTGAGCACCCCAACCTGTCAAAGGCCTTAATCTAGGAGATCATAAGGAAGGACACAGATGTCCAGTCACAGACTGTAGGTACTGCCTTGTGTTCCAGAAGCCAGCAGGGTTTGGGGTGTTGACTGCATTCCCTTCAGGAGCAGCACTCTGGTTGAGTGAGATAAGTGCCTGCTGGTAGAGCTGAGTAATGAAGTAAGAGTACTGCACAAATGAACAAAATGCTCAGATGAAGGATAAATCAGTAGGACATTTGTGGAGACCCTGCAGAGGCAAGAGCCAAATATCACCTTGGCCTCCTTGCTGCTCATTTGCACAGACTCTGATGACACTGCCAGGGAACACCTAGAAAGAATAATCAGTATATGGGTCTTTAATCTACAGTATGGCGGATGAGTATGGAGATGCTACCCTTAGCACCACCATTTAATGGGAGACGCCAAATTAGGAGACAGGATGCATTTAGACACTTACCTCTGCTCTGACACCTGGTGTCCTTTGCAGACTTCTGTGACTGTACAAACCTCTTTGAGGAGACACTGCCAAGGAGATTGGTGCCTCCTTGCTGCTCATTTGCACAGACTCTGATGACACTGCCAGGGAACACCTAGAAAGAATAATCAGTATATGGGTCTTTAATCTACAGTATGGCGGATGAGTATGGAGATGCTACCCTTAGCACCACCATTTAATGGGAGACGCCAAATTAGGAGACAGGATGCATTTAGACACTTACCTCTGCTCTGACACCTGGTGTCCTTTGCAGACTTCTGTGACTGTACAAACCTCTTTGAGGAGACACTGCCAAGGAGATTGGTGTAGAGTATTTTTCCCAACTGGCTTGCTAACCTTGTGAGGAGTTATTTAAGACAGGGTCTTCAAGCATTGGAGATCAATGCCTGCAGATAAATGAGGGAGTGCCAAGCTGCTGTCCGAGGTTTTTTCTCTACTCCCCCGGGCTGGGGAGGACTCTGCACCGGCTGAGCTGAAGGCACAGCAACTGACAGCCGGGGGGGCACTGCCCAGATACGCCAGGGGTGTCCAGGGAGCGCCTCAGCAGGAGGCAGTAGTGATCAGCAGGAAGGCGAAGTAAGAAAAGAGGGACTCATCTCGGGGGCAAGGTCCAGCGTTTAATGTCTCCAGGGCAGCGAACCAAGTCAAGACCACGAGGTGGGATTACAGCCGATTATAAAGGGATGGAACATACAACACATCAACCAATGAGGGAGACCTTGGGAGGGAACAAACTCATGACAAACATGCTGGCTAGCCAATAGGGAATGTGACAGGGAGGGACTCTTGTTCCCGATCCAATCACCCACCAAAGAGGGGAGAACTTTCTGGAAAGAGGGAAGGGGACAGTGGGTGATGGACAGGAGCTCAGGGAGGGATTGACAGAGGGTAACCAGGGGAACAGGGGTGGAGACAAAAAACTGACACTCTCAAAAGGAGGGGTTGCCAGGGGAGGAGGTAAACCCCAGGACTGAACCATTATAGCTTTAGAGGGAAACAGAACAGACCAAATGAACCACAACAAGGGAGGGGGAGATTGTAGGAAGCACACTAGAGACAAAAATAATGGCAAAAACCTCAACGTCTCTTTGGCAAAAACTATGTCTAGAAGCCTATATAAGTTGTGGCAACATAGGAAACAAAGAGAAGGAACTGAAAACCTATGAATAGTTGCACAGTTATGACCTCATCACAGAGGACCACAGGGACAGAGTGGAGTGGTTTCCAGGAATGTTCACAGGTCCTTTAGGAAAATTGGGAGGAGCAAGCATATAGTAAAAGCAGGGCAACCCCTAGTCTGGGAGAAATGATGAAAAGGACTCCATTGATATCAAAAGGCTAATTAATTACTTTATTATACTATAATAATAATATTATACTATATTATTCTATACTATATTATACTACATCTAAACTGAATATTCACAAACACTCAACTTTGCTGAACAGAATCTTGTGACTGTTTGATGACCGACAGTCTGAACACATGCTTGGCCCCTGATAGGCCAAGGAAACAAAACGCCATCACTTTGGGTAAACAATCTCCACATTGCATTCGACATTTGCACAAACACAGGCACAGCAAATGAGATAAGAATTGTTTCTTCTTTCTCTGAGGTTCCTTGATGTGATTGCCAGAAAATATCCTTAAGAAGTTGTGTCTTGCTTTTCTCTGTGAAGAGAAATGCAGCCACAGAAGCAAGGTGGGAGGATCATGTTCTATGCAAAGGATCATTTCACATGTGTGACACAGGATCAGAGAAGATGCCAACAAGGAGAAGGAGGTCATAGTGATCACCTGCTACAAATCACCTGAATGAGATGATGAAGTGAGTCAGACCTTCTGCAAACAACTCAATGTAGTCTTCCACTTGTATGTATTATGTGTCTGCTCAGCAGACATCAAAAAATGTATGTCAGAGACTTAAATTCTGGAACAGATATTCATGTGAAATGTGAGGGAAAAAAACAACAAACAAAAAAGCAAACCAAAGCAACAGCCAGACTCCACCTCCCTTACCTGCCAGCCAACAAAGTTCATATGCCAGAGTTTGGTATTCAATTCTGGTATAAAAACAGCTATTTAATAAGTTTATTATACAAGGATATGCACCTTGCATATTCTGGAGAATAGAAAAAAAGTGTTTAAGGAGAATATATGCTCAAATTTACATCTATGCTTATTATTTTGTCCACAAAAAGATTCATTTGCATTCTAAAATAATGAATTAAATCAACAACAGTTTCATCACAGATTATGTATTAGGTAAAATTCCATCCTTGATTTCTAAATGTTTAAAAAAAATAAAGTCACCACCAATATATTTTCAAATTTAGTTAAGAGAATTCCAGAATCTTAAGCGGAAACCAATTCTGCTTTTACCATCTAGAAATTGGATATATAGCCAATGAATCACCTTTAAAAGGTTCTGTCAGTCAATAAATGAATTCTGAGTAACATTGTTTAAATGATTAAAATTAGTTAAGATTGATCCCCCACAAATGAGTGAGGATAAAGGCATTCTTCACAAACACATTTTTGCTGCAGAAAATTGTTTGTTACTCAATGTCTTATTATGAAATTATTTTGTTCCATTTTGTCTCTAACCTCCTTTTTAATATTATGTAACATATAAAAGCATTTCTTTTCTTCAAAATATGAAATTTTACTTCTAGAAAGTTAATTTATTGAGGTCTATTTCAAAACATTATTCTAACCTACATTATTAAAAAATTTAAATTTAAATAAATGAGATCTTTGTAAGTTTACTCAATTTCCATAGGTTTTGTGGTGGGATTCACTTCACCATGCTTAGATGTTGACATTAGGTAGCTACTGAGAAGATTATTGCATGATTTCCATTGTTCACCACAATTTCAGAGGAGCTATAGGCATCTAAAGTAAAGTAACATTAAACCCACTTCTACTGTTTTGTAAGTGAGCAGTCTGCCTGCAACCATAGTCTTAAACCAGCATTCATTATGTTTTCTTGTTGAACTTATAGCTATCTCAAACACTCTTATAATATTCATATGTATAAATTAATAATTGTTATATATGATAAGCAGCCTATACTAAAATGCATATTAATATTTAATGTGTCCCTATTTATAAAGTATATTAAATTCATGTGTTAATCTCATACATTATTTCTTAATGGAAATCTAACAAAAAATAGGATATAAACCAGCAGTATCTCTATACTGATGGGATCTGACAGAATATTCAATCAATCAGGATAATTTAGTCATTTTTGCTACTTTTCCTGTCAGAATTGTCACATCGATTCAAGCCTAGTATGCTTTCTAATTGAAGTATAATATGTCATTTACATTAAGTTGCAGCAAGTTGAATATACAAATTTCTACCTTTGATACCCTTTAACAGTCAGTTTTTAGGTAAACACTAGTTCTTATTTTATATATATATACATATATTTACGTAGTTTATATTTATATATATATACTTGTATATTGTATGTATAAATATAATCAGAAAATCAAAAGGGAAAAATGCTGATGTCTATCCCCTTATGGCTTTTGTGTACAATCAGTTGGTCCCTTGTATGTACACCTAGATCCAGGAATGTTAAAGTAGTTGTATGTAAGTGGCTATAGATGCAGTTTAAATCACCTATCTTATCTCATTATTTTTTAGTTCGACATCTTTTATTATTGAACCTAGAGAAAGCCTCTGACACTAACTTAAGCTAATAGACTACTTCATTTTAAAGAGATAAATGTTTACATGAGTTGCTTAATTCAAATTTTCAGATATAACGGAATTAATTAATTTGGATGTTAATTAGCTTACCAAATGAGCTAATTTGAAAACTACCATTCAGATAGCTATGCCCAACTATAGTTAGTCTGGAGGTCCATTATTTCCAGGAAGCTTTTTAGCATGGTATCAAAAGGTTATGCAAAATATCTATTCAAAGTATTCTCTGAAGACAAATGATAACAGTTTCGTGCTTAACTGTGCAAAGCTTACCATTGTTCCAAGGAGTGCTCAAGCATATTAATATCCAAACCTCAAAAAGCTGCAATCTCACACTCTTCTGTATGGCAAATTGTGTTTCGGCAGTCGTTTTCATTGTATGTGCCAAACCAAAAAATTAATAGCTACAGATTTTATGTGCATGAAAATGGGAAAACATGGTGCACAAGCATAGCAACTAGTAGTTTCACACCATTTATTTTGTTCACTCCATTATGTACTGTTGCAACTCAGAGGGCTGAAGGAGTTTGAGCTGATCTGCAGGACCACCTGCTCTGCAGCATTTACAGTGTGCAGCCAGAAGGATACATGAGATCATTATGAGTAGACTGCTGTCATAAATACATTGGTACATGCCTAATGATATTTTTTGTAATTAGATTACAGGAAGACTAAATACACAACGTTTTTCACATTTAGCCAGTGACTAGTGCTTTACAAATCTTATATTTGAATATTTCAACCTATTCCAGATTAAAACCAGGGGACATTCTGAAGTTCCTATTTGTTTCCAAAAAAAAGAACAATAAAAAGGGAAAAATACCTCTTCCTTTTTTCCCCAGAAAATTAAGGGATAGTTGCCAATGTTGGTATATATCCTTACAGACATATAAGCTTGAATGACAGCTTGCAGCTCCACGTGCCTGGCTATTTTTAAATGCATATAAAGATTTTTGCAGACAGTTGCAGCCCATCCCTTCTGTGACTACAATGCAAAAAGGTGTGCTTCAAGATTCACCGAGGTTGAGTCAGTAAAACTAGGATGAACAACATTATTATGTGCTGAAATTTACATATCTATTTAACTACCTGAGACCATGTCTTGTCCTTACATTGCATTTAGGAATATTCAGCATTTCACTAAATTGGTATTCTGTATCTGTCAGTATAAAGTATCTGTCATGCTGACTGGGAAACTGATTCCAGTTATATATGGAGGAAGCAGCATGATTTGGAATATCCTAAATCCCCTTCTTTTATGGAAGTTAGGAATCTTATGTTGACGGATGTCTTGTTTATCTTGAGTAACAAATAATCCTTGCTACATGTTTAAACAGCTTTAAGACTTTCCTTTCTAAGCAAGTATATTAAATAATGGGCTGTAAAATTATTCTCATCTCACAGATGTTCTCCACATCTTTATTTATCACCTAATTCAACTTTCATTCTTTTTTTGAAAATGGAAAATTTTCTTTGAGTATTTATGAGCTACTTTGTATCATGCTGAAGTATTCATAGGAAATATTCTACAACTGATGTGGGTAACCAAATTTATGTTGTTTGGACGCTACATAACTGTAATGCTCATAAAAAATTTTGTATAAAAGAAAGAAGGACTCTCCAGTCACTTTTTTAAAGAAAGTGGCTATTGTCACTTCATACTGAGTACAGCTGAAGTGGTTATTCATGTACAAGTTAGGCCCTGTAGGTTGAAATTGCTGAGCTTCTTGGTGGATGAATGCCCAGTTTCTGGACATACACTCTATTTAGTCAATATAAAAGTAGCAAATTCTTCTGCCTGTTTCAAGATTAAAGACTTTATGAGCATGTATGAATAGAGAAAATTTTATGCCTGAGACATTTCGTGGTGAAAACCTGAGTCTTCCATGGAGCTCCGTCTCACACATCAACAGCTGAAAATCTTTCAGGATCACAGACTTGATCTCAGATATTTAAATTAGATAATCTTGTGTATCTGCTAAGATCTTAATGTAGGAATCTAAGCTTCCTGGTATCCCACTGATGTTTTCACTTTTCTACTTCTCCAACACCCTGATGATATTATTCTGTGCAAATGCTCCTGGTCCAGGACAATATGGACTTTTTGGAGGGTTGCATTGTGTTTGTGAGTTTTGTTTGTTTGTTTGTTTTGTTGGGTTCTTTTACTAAATTCTTATACTACTAATTCTGGCTTTAGATATTTAAACCATATCCAGAAATGTGGTAGAAATATATCAGCACTGATAAGAAGCTGAAGTCTTATTAAAACTAATTGGACTTTTAATATCCCTGCTGTTATAATCCTGTGCTGCTAAGCAGTCTGGAGGGATGAAAGACATGGTAACATGGTCAGCTTTAAATTGTTATGAGGTTTATACCAATCTAAAAGAGATAATAGTTAAGCCTTAGCAAACACACTTATTTGATAAGATAATTACCTCAGCTTGTATTATACTGAAGATTTAATAAATTTTTGTTTTCAGAAAAGATCTCAGTATGTGTAGGACGTTGCAACTTCTGCTTCCAGTTCTGTGGTGAGTTAACCTTGGCTGGATTCCAGGAGCCCACAAAAACTGCTCTATCACTCCCCAAAGATGAGAGAAAATATAATCAAAAGTTCATGTATTAAGATAAAGACAGGGAGAAATCACTCACTAATTACTGACACAGGCAAAGCAGATTCAACTTGAGGAAATTTGCTAAATTTATTAACAACCAGATCAGAGTGGGCTAAGGGAAAATAAACACAAATCTTAAAACACCTTCTCTCTCTCTTCTTCCCTTCATCATGAGCTTAATTTTGCTCTCTAATTCTTAGTCTCCTCCCCACCAGAAACACCGAGGGATGGGGAATGGACACTGGTCAGCTCATTACACATTGTGTAGGATGCTCCTTCCTCCTCAGAGGAGGACTCCTCACACTCTTCATCTGGTCCAGTGGGGAATCCCTCTCTCAGGACACAATCTTCCACTATCTTATCCAATGTGATTCCTTTCCACAAGCTATGATTCTTCATTAACTGCTCCAGCAGTCCTCCATGGGGTCACAAGTCCTGATAGCAATCCCAACCCAGCATGCGTTCATGTCTTTTAACAGCACCCCGCGCCCTGGGATTCCCACGGGATTGCAGCTTCCTTCTGATGCATCTGCAGGTCATTCACGGGCTGCAGATGGATCTCTGCTCCATCACAGACCTCCATGGGCTGTAGAGACTCAGCTGCTTCACCACAGTCTGCAGAGAAATCTCTGCTCCCATGCCTGGAGCACCTTATCCCCCTCCTTTTTCTGTGACCTTGGTGTCTGCAGGGCTGTTTCTTATACACTCTCATTCTTCTGTCACGGCTGCAATTGTTGTTCTGCAGTAACTTTTCCCCTTGAAACTGTTATCCTAGAGGTTCTACTGTTGTCATTCATGTGCTTTGCCTTGGCCAGGGATGGGTCCTCCTTGGATTGGCTCTGTTGGAAATAGGGGTGGCCTCTGGAAGTTTCTGAGACAAGCCACCCCTCCCGTGTCCCTGCTGCCAAAACCCTGCTATGCACATCCAATAGAACCTCACACTACCCCCTTAGCTTTTTAAGCAAAGAGACAGTTTCAAATCTTTCAATTTCTTATTCACAAGACACTAGGTAATAATATCTCTAAATTCTCAATAATTACTTGGACCTTTGAATCTGTGGTATTTTTATAAAACACTATCTCTGGTCAGAGTATCTTGGCATGAAATGGTCTTATGAATCATCCTGTTTTCCTTGTGTAACCTTAAAATCAAATTATTGCAGGAGAAAATTTCAAGTGTGGTGCATAACAATCAAAACTGCAGCTTCTGAGCTCACTTTTCCATTGCCTTTTTTTTATAGTGTAGATATTCTCAGTGAATCTAACCAAGTCTCAGTCGTTAGGAGACTGTCAGTCTCACATTTTTCTAAATGTGTGAGCTTCACATTAAAAGCAGCTTGAGACAATTTTCCTGCTCTTCCAGCAAACTTTACTATTACCTATTTTTGGTTACTACAACAATTTTGTTTGGAATCTACCTCTACTTTGGAATGCAAATTTATTCTTGGCATTACGTACTTTCCCAATCTCATGCCAGGAGTATCTGCTTACAGTGATCTTTCTTCTCTGATGCAATTTCTGCAGCTATATTTCTAGATAGAAGCCATATTTTCCCTCCACTTTTTTTTTTCCAGTTTAATAATAGAAGTATTTTTGGGATTATGACTATTTTTTACAGTGAATAGTGGTGTAGAAATTATTGAAACTTAACTGAATTTCTCCAGAACAAAAAGATCATAGAATCACAAGAATTGTTGAGGTTGGAAGCGACAGCTGAAGGTCACCTCCTCCATTCCCCAGGCTCAAGCAGAGTCATCTAGAGCAGCCTTACCAGGATGATCTCAAGTTGGATTTTTAACATCTCTGAAATGGGAGACTTTGCAAACACTCTGGGCAACCTGTGCCAGACATTCTCACAGAAAAAAACAAAAAGGGTTTTCTGATGTTCAGACAGAACACAGTGTGTTTCTGTTAGTGGCCGTTGCTTTTGGTCTTCTCACTGGGCGCTACTGAAGAGATACTGCCACAAGTTCTTCACAGAAAAGGTGATTGGATGTTCAAGTGAGCTTCCCAGAGAGGTGATGCAATAAACATCCCTGGAGGTGTTGAAGAAAAGAATAGATGTGGCACTCAGTGCCATGGTCTAATTGACGTGTTGGTGTTAGGTCATAGGTTGGACTTGAAGATCTCAAAGTTCTTTTCCAGCCTAGTTGATTCTGACATTCCGTGAAAGACATATCTTTGTTTGATAATACTAATGTCCTCATAAAAATAATCTCCTATCCACAAGCACAGTCCCAGTCTGAGAAAGCAAACCTCTTTTCAAAGTTAAGACAATGTCTTCAGGAAGGCTCTTTTGCATAAGTTAGACATTTCTTTGCCACAGTCTTCTATTTGGTATAGACATTCTTTTAGTCTTTTGTCGTATCTCAGGGTCTTTTTTCTCCCTATCATCATAATAGATCTCTCTAATGTATTCATAAATTTCAAAATATAATAGTACATATCTGTTTGAAATGTCTCCTGAAATAGCATGTTATTACATCCGATTTTTGCATTACTTATTATTATTGTTTCAGTATCTTCATTGTTTACCCAGTAGAAAAAACATAGTCATGAGCTTGCCCATGAAATATTGAAATCCTGATGAGTTCCTCTTAGCCGTCTCACTGACAAGGAACAAATTACGGAATTCTGTTATATCAGAATTTTGTAACCCCATATAAGTTACCACACATACAGTGTAATTTTCAGTGTGTGCATCAAATCTCCTTTGTATTATAGACCATTTTTGGGGTTTTAGCAAAAATTGGGATGTAAATCAAATGCTGCTGTCCAAAGTTAAGGGCATCAAAACTCTATATGAAGGAACTGATACTGTGGATTTAAAACTTTTGAAATTATGCTTATTCACTTAGATACGCTCCTAAAGCCTTTTTTACTTTTACCCGCTCTTTGGTGGGGGGGACACTGCTCATTCCATTTCAGTTTGGCTTACTGGCTTTTGCTATTTTTATTTTATTTTACTTTTTCTTATTTTAAATACAGGATGAAGTATGAACTTTACAACTCAGATTTCTGTAGAAATAGCCAGAGAAAAATACAGATCTGCTTTGACATCAGCAAATAAGAACGTCCTCTTAATTTTGTTCACTTCATTTGTTTGTTTGGTTGGTTTGTTCCCATTTGGATTTTAGGAATTGTAGGGACTTTGAAGGGAGTTTAAGCAATATAAGAGATCAAGTTCCTGCATATCCCTTGAGTTTCTTCTGTAGCAAATTTGGAAGACATATATTGTGGAAATGTTATATGGAAGACCTTTTTAAAATAATTTATTATCTTAGGCCTGGCATAATACTTCAGACTTTAGGAGATTCCGTAGAAATTTACTGATATTTAACCTCTGTACATTGAAGTCCCAGTTTCCCTCTAATTTGGGTACATACCATTGTTTCTTGACTTGCCCTTGAGTGTTGTTTTATTCCATGTTTTACATATTCCTTCAGTGTACTGAACTTTGAAAAAAAACAATAGTATGATATAGGAAAAGCTAGTGCAAAAAACTAAAGAAATATTCAGTGGAGAGTGGATCAAGACTGTTGAACAGTAAAGGGTTAAGCAAATGTAGAATATCAATATTAGTGTCACTCAGAGGCATATCTCCCATTCTCATCTTCAGTTTTTCATGGTGTAATTATTTCTTTAGTCCAGAAACCCAGTAAATCTAACATTGCCATTACTAATTGTCAGCCACAGGTTTAGTATCAGGTTTGAAAGGCCTCAGATCTGAAATTTATCAGGTTTTGTCTGAGCTTTTCTAAACCTATCTGTAGTTTTGCTTTTACCTGATTTAGCTGAACTAACTTTTTTCTAACAATCAGATCTATCAAATTAACTTGTATAAACATAATTTTTATATAGGTATTAGTAGCAGAAAGTGATTCCATGTAAAATGGAGTATTTATAATTGTCTACATTTATTGATGTAGCACAGAGAAATGAATACTTGGAATGATAACAAGGGCCTTGAAAGTGATCATAGTGTGCATGGGATGATGAGAAGGGAGGCACAGCTTGTTACTGGTGATTGCAAGGCTATGAATAATTCACCAATCGTCAGTGAAAGAAATAGGAGTTGGACAGGAACAGTTATAGGGATAACAAGAGAAAAGAATAACAAGCATTTGACATATGTAAAATCCATCTGGTACACTAAATTTGGATGCAACATGAAGATGCAGATCAGAATCCCTGAAAGAAATATCAAGGTGTAAAAGTATGTTGGACAAATAGTAGAATTTGAATCCTAGAGGGAGAAAAAGAAACCTTGTCATGCACCTCTCACTTCTTCCTGTAAAAGACACTTACAACTTGCTGGAATTTCCCTGTTCTTGTGTGATGACGATGAGTACTCTACACTCTTGGTACCCAGAAAATGTCCACCATAATTGTGAGCATAAATCAGAGGAACAGTAACAGTAACAATGAAGTGTGTAGCATTTTTAATTGAATTATATTGTTGTTGTTATTATTATTGGTGTTATTGTAGTTTTTATTATTATTGAGATGCTTTGTACAATAGTATACTTTATCTTCTTTTATTTTCCTGTTTTTTCTCATTTTGTTTCAAATATATTTGAATAATAATTTTTAACTAAACCACAAAGATTTTCATTACAATAAGAATAAATTATTGTCTTACTTTCTCTTTTTTTTCTTGCCTGTGACAAATTTTTTAGTGTGATATTTCCTACACACCTGCACAAAGTGCTGCTTGAGACATCCTGCAGTGTTCAACCTTGCTGCCAGCTGCTTCTCTGTAGGAGTAAAAGGCTACCATGTGCACCAAATTTATCAGCTCTGCTTGATTGCTTCTGATCTCTTGGGGTAAAATAGCAATAAATGCCTCTGTACAGACAATCGAATTAAGACTTCTCTCTTTGTACTGTATTTTGGGAAAATGCATCTGGGGTTTTTTTTGCATGTTTGTTTGTTTGTTTGTGGCTTTTTGGGTACTGCCTAAGTTAAAAAAAAATAAAATCTACATACTTTATTGTGGAATTTGAACACTTTTTAACCTGCAAATTTCTGAGAGTGTCAGAGTTGTCCCTTTTTCACTAGGGCTCAACTAATTCCAAAAGGATTAATTTTCATTATCTAGTCCACACTTGCCTCTAGAAGATAAGAGGAGAATTAAGACGAACATGTTGGTGACTCCACCTAATGTCCAGTTACTTCCATACAGCAATTTAACCACTCCTGAAACAGGGTGCAATCACCCTCCAGAGTTGTATTCCTTCCATGCTGAGTCACTTTATTTCAATATCTTTTGCTGTGTGAAATTAATATGCAAGAATGTTATGCATGACTTAAAAAGTAAAAAAATTATTATTAGCTTCTGCACAGAGGGCAACAAGATTATTAAGGCTAATATGGAAATCATGCTTATAATCTAATTAAAGGATTTTTGATGGACAGGTAGGCATCACCCCTGAAGTGAAAGGTCTCTACTGCTCCCTGGAATGGATCATACGAGCTTATTTATTTGTTTTTCTGTTTTTAATTTGCAGGTATTTTGCAGGTCATATAATAAATGCCTTATATAAAATTGGGAAAATCAGCTGAGATTCATTCAACTGCTTCTTCAGGGTGTCCTTTGGAAGTTAGATTATAGATGATGAAGATGATAGACTTTTAAAGAAAGATCCATCTGAAACATTAACAGAGGACATTAACAGAGGACCATTAACATTACTGGTCCCAGACTACATACAGTGCATGTAAAAGGGGCTTAATGGATCATTGTTTTCACAAGGTACAGGTCTGAAGAACATTAATTGTGGTTTTAGTAGGTTCGAATCTGCCTTTCTACTTTTCTAGCTGTGATTCCAAACATCAGGTCCAAAATAATCCGGATATAAATGCTTGAGGACTCATCTTTCTGTTATATAGCAGCTCACTGTCAAAGGTGAAATTTTGGAGGCATTTCAGGTCTATGAAGCAAGAAGCTGTTTCACAAAGGCTAGGACGCAGAGAAGAAATTGTGTGTTTGGCCTCTTCTTCACTGGCTATTTCTGTTTTATGCCAAAATTTTTTAAAGTAAAACAGAGAGGCATCTCTGGGAGACATGATAACCCTTCTACATCTGGTATAAGGGGACTGCAAGTAATTAGCTGCTCCAGAAACTCACACATCTCTTTGGGAAGCCTCATACTAATTTTCAGGCTGAATGTGCTCCTACAGATACTTGTCTGTCTGCTGGAAAAGATTGTCTTATTTCCTGATTTTACATTCTGATATGTAAAGAAAACGTGTCTGCCTAAACCTCATTCATCTAAGCTAAACAAGTTGAGCTGTCATAGAACGCTCTTACACGAGGAGCAGACCTTCACCAGGTGAGTCAAAGAGCCCTTCGCTTGCTCTGCTGTAAATTCATTTTGAACTAAAGTGAGCAGCATGGGTTTTTTTGTTTTGTTTTCATCTCTTTTAACTCTTGCCCTAACTCTAACTCTTTGTATCTTCAGTACATAAATCCAGGAATGCTGAGTATGTATTTAAGTAGTACTTACTTCAGGCCCCTCAAGCAAATCTAATCAATTCAGACTGTCATAAATAAAAAGCTTCTGATGCAATTTATATAGAATCAGTCATGTCATTGCTCCTCCACAGTTCTCTTGCTCCTTTCTATTCTAATTTTCTGAATTCTTAGAAAATAATTTTCTATTTTATTCTTTTATTCACAGAATTGTTGGTGTTAGAAGGTATGTTTGAAGCTACATAATTTAACATATCACTAATGCAGGTTTACCTAGAACAGGTTGCACTGCTACAGGTGGGTTTTGGATATCTAAAAAAAAAAAAAAAAAAAAAAAAAATCATGATCTACCACCTATGGGCATCCTGTTTGTTCTGTTCCAGTGTTCTGTCCTCCTCAACCTCCTCAAAGTAAGGGAGTTTTTCCTCATATTCAGATGAAGCTTCCTGTTTTTGAATTGTGCTCATTGCCCCCTTTTACTGTCATAATTTATATCTTTTATTTTACGCTTTTTGTTCAATAATTTTTTTTCTGTTTTTATGAAGAAGCCTAAAATATTTCCATTTGAAGAAAAAATTATTGTTGCTATTATTTCCACATTAAATAGGTCTTTTTGTTAAAATTATATTTGCTTTTTGACTCAATCTTATGATGGACTGAAAAATTGTAGTTTTTAATACAACATTCTTCTGCTAATAGAGCAAAGATGAAGTTCAAGTGCTCAACACACATGATCTTTATTATTTTTATTATTGTTTTATTTTAAAAAGAGAAAGATTTGTTTCATTCTTTTTACTGGAAATTAAGAAGGTTTTTTATAGGGATTGACTGTTTTCACTACAGATAATTTAATGTAAATAATACTTAAATTATGCCAATATTTCTAGAGCATTTACATGTCAGTTACACAGTAGTTGATGATCAGAAAAGGTTTTCATTGTTGATATAATGTCTACTAAATTGCACAGACTTCAAAATGTCTAGCTACAGTGATAGCAAAAATAACACTGCAGCAGAAATGCCCAAAACTTATCTATTTAGTGCTTTTGTGGTAAAATCATTCTTACCAGAATTTTAAAAAGAAGGAAAAAACACCAACAAAAAGCAAAGCAAAACAAAACAAAAAATACTATCTTGCTAAAGTAACCTTTCAAAAGTTGAGACAGCAAGCATTTTTACTTACCAGCCAATCTTTTTTTTTCTCTTTGTGTACTTAACAGATTGTATTTAAATTATTAAATACTATTTCCACAGTTTCGCAGAGCAAGTGGGAAGAAGAAATAAATTTAAAATTGTTAGAGGAAGACAACAGTGATTAATCTTTGTAAAATATTGGAAAGATGTAGTAGCTGAGAAAATCAGGGAATTTTTCTAATGTAACTTGGGCAGGTAAATTTCAGACTAGGAAGACACCTTGATAGCCAAGAGAAAACAAATACCTCCAAAAGTGATTCTTCTCATGTGGAACAGATTCAATGAACATTCTTTTGGAGTTGTCTCTCTGTCTCTATTGATTTGAAATAAAGCTCCAATGATCTGCTTTAACTCGACTATCTTGTTTAGTTTAGATAGATCTCATCCTAAGAGAACCTACAATAAGAAAGGAGTAATATTTCAGATTAAACTAATGTGATGTGACTGATTTATTCAGACTACTGTAAATCTCTTAACAATTAAGGCTATGCAGATGAGGTCAGAATTGTTCAAATGACCAAAGGGATAGCCCATACCATATGACATCATGATCAGCGATAGAAGATGGGGGAAGAAGGTGGAAAATCAGACATTAGGAATGATGGTGCCTGTATTACCAGATAACTGTTACATGTGACAGGGCCCTGCTTTCCTGGACCTGGCTGAACACTTGCATGCCCATAGTAAGTGGTGAATTAATTATTTGTTTTGCTTTCTGTGTGCACAGTTTTTTCTCTACCTATTGAACTGCTTTTATTTCAACACACAAGTTTTCCCACTTTTACCCAATCAATTCTCCCTCCCATCCCATTGGAGGCATCCACTATTGTCCCTGTGGGGTTTAGCTATCTAGTAGGTTTAAATCACTTTGGTTAAATCAGATAAAAGCAAAGACTAGTAGTTGAGATGTATTCTGTCTCACAGTGCAATACTTTCTTCAGAAAGGGACAAATAAATGTGGTCTGGTTTTTTGTTTTTGTTTTGTTTTTTTTTTTAAATATTTGAAGAGACACAACCTACCTGGAAGACTAAAGAATAATTAGAAGTGAGAGTTCTGTGTCTAGAAGAGGATGGAGGAGAAAAACTTTTTACTAGAAGATCAAAACAAGACTTTAAACTAGATTTGAGTGATTAGTAGAAATTTAAACTAAACTAAATTCATATCCATATCAAACTATACAATAAAAAATGTGAGATATTTTTCACCATGGAGAAGAAGTCTGTAGGCATTTTTTTGGCAGCTATTTAAGCTAATAGGTTGACTGGGAAGAAAAAGACATTTCATCTATGGTGGCTTCTGTGCCTGGGAAAAGTGAAACCAGCAGCAGCTTGTAGTGCTATGCTAAGATCCTCTTAGGGTTCCTTCAGTGACCTCTGTGAGATTAACTGCAGAGTTTTTTCTTCATTTAGGAAATAGGGCAGTGGGAAGAAGGGGAATACTAACTTCTTCAGTAATCACTTAATCTAGGTGTAAGTGTATTCAAAACACTGTGGATTAAAAAGTTCTTTGTAGTTGAAATAGCCTGAAACAATCCCTTAAGAATCAAGCATAAGTATCCTAGGTTTAGGAAAGAGAACATTTAAGGTCTGGCTTCTAAGGCAAGGGGTAGTTTGTAACACTTTTTCAAAAATGAATGGTTTTGGTAAAAGAGCCATTTCTTATGTTAATCAGCATATTGCTCATTCTGTGCAAGTCTGACTCTATTCCTCCGAGACAGAAGAGCTAAACGCAAAATAAATTTTTAGCTCTTCACCACTTTTGTCACTCTCTTATGAATTCCTGCTAGAATCCCTTGAAATGGCCTCTTGACAGTTCTTTTAAGTGAATCTTGATCTTGGGATCACTGAGTAACATTTAATGAGATTAGAGCAAAACTTCATAAAAAGACATGCCTCCATAATGAATGTGTGGATTTGGGGTTTTTTTGTTTGTTTTGTTTTTTTTAATATGTTGTTTCATTTTCCATCTTCTGCAGAAATATTTAGTGTCAGTGTTTTGCTTGGTTTTCTGCTTGGCTTTTTTTCTTCACAAAGATTTATAATGAATGTGTGGATTTGTTTTTTTTTTTGTTTGTTTTGTTTTTTTAATATGTTGTTTCCTTTTCCATCTTCTCCAGAGATATTTAGTGTCAGTATTTTGTTTGGTTTTCTGTTTGGCTTTTTTTCTTCACAAAGACTTGTGATTGGCCTGAAGCTCTAAAACCAAGCCTCTAATCCAGGAGAATGTGAGGGACTAGCAATTCTTTCAGAATATTTCATTAAGTCAATGAATAAACAGTTGATTTTTAAAACTAGATTGTTGTTATAAACATTACTGATTAATCCCTTACCTATTTGGTCCAAGCAGTGTCATCAAAGGCCATGCGTTGTGAAATTGAGCTTTCTACCTGATTTGGGTAACCCAAGACAGAGCAAAAAATCAATGAAAAATTGTATGTCTTAAATTTTGTCCTCTTTATTTTGACAGGTCACCATGCCAAAGAGAAGCTGTAATCACATCAACCATATTGATATTCAAATGTGATTCCATTTTTATGTCCATGTTGTTGCAACTCTGTGCTTCCCTCAGACTACCAGTACCAAAAACTTTCGTGGTCTGTGAGGTGGTCCTCTCATTTCACTTGACACTATGCTGGGATCTGAACGACAATTCAGAGTTAAATACTTCAGATAGTGAGAAACTGAGTTCCTCATCAATGTATGTAAAGAATACAACAACTTCATTGCTAGAGGCTTTTGTCCTTCTCTCAGTAATTTACTCACAAGGCTAGGAAGACCCACCAAGGATGTTAATAAACCTTACTGCTGAGATTGCCCTTCAAAGCTCCTCCATTTTGTCCAGTGAGTCAGAATTTTCTTCCCTTTTATTTCCAGGATCTGATTCTGGTTCTTAAGCTAAACTTTGCATCTGAATAAAGTCATATCCTACCACCTAACTTGCTGCCCAGATGTAACTGAAAAGAAAAAGAAAGCAAGTACACCAGTCCTTCCTAGTGAATTCTACTCCTGCTACATACTCACATTCCAAGGAGAAATACTGCAACCTTGTACTTGCATCCATATTTTAGGACTACCTCCTCAGAATTATTATCCCAACACCACTGATTCAAGAAGATATTGGAAAATATAGCAGACAGGAATTTTGGAGCACTTAAAAAAAACCCCAATTCACAAAACATAACAAAAATTGATTCTTTTCTAGAGAAGTTAAGAGATACTATTTCCATACTCATACATTATCTGATCACAAAATGGGACTGATCCTGTTTCAGGAATCCTTAAATGTTGTTGATAGTGTGAGTCTATTATATTATAGCCTGCATTTTAGTCTTTCCTTATGCCATTTTGAAGTAGGCAACTCTGGAACAATAGGCTAAATGATTTACCATCAGGAATCAAGTAGCCTTTTCTTTTCCTATTGAAAAATAAGATGGACCCTCACATAAAGAAGGAAAAATAGAAAAGTTTACTTTTTTCTTCCTGTGAACCAAAATAATAAATAGCCACAGGAACAAATAATCCTGTGTATTTTCTTTAGTTGCTATTAGACCTGTACATAGAAAGTCACAGTTGTACCCTTTCCTGAAGTTTACACCATTCATTATTTTTGCAATAGGAAAAAGTTTCTTGTCCTGTCTGGAAGCTATTAGCTTAAAAATTCATGTCTTGGACTCCTGTAGGGATGGAGGTGATTAATCTTTTTGCCATCGCATGCTCAAATTAACATGTGATATATATGTGTTCATGTATTTTAAAGGTTTCACTACATGACATTAACTAATATTTCTTCTTTCTTTAACCAACAGCTATTTGCTTAAGAAGAAATGACACCTATTAAATAAAGAAATGAAAGTCAACATCCAAACACTTACTGAGGTGAAAATTGCTGGATAGGCCAAAAGCAGTTTCCTTCTATATTCAGCCTGAACAGAGAAAATGGGCATCTCAATCCTTGGAAAGCAAAAAATTGAAAGGAAAACCTCTATCTGTTTAAGACTGCAGAGAAGAAGAAAAAAAATTAATCTTCTTAAGCAAAGGAAGATTAGAAAGGAAATATGTCTGAAGAGAAATATTGATACATACAGGCTTATGTGTGACTATAAAAGGTAGAGTATGTGTAACTAAAAAAATGTGACATCAGATTATATGGGAGGCAAAGAAAGATATTGTAATCTTTCTAACAATCTACCCATAAAAGTTAAGCTTATCAAATAATAAGAGCAATTATACCTATTAGTATGCATGCAAGTATTTGCTGGAACAGAGCAGTTATGAATATTCAGATGATAATCAAATGCTTTAAAATTCTAAATATTTAACTTACTAACTTGTTCTAGTTTCATGTTTTCATTTTCCATAAGCTGTTTGCTGTTCATTACTTGGTTTTTGTTATAAAGCAGATATTTCACTGATCTATCATGAAGTTCAAATAATGCTCTATAAAGTCCAAGTAATCAATTTATAAACATTTTATGAGAAAGCCACAGAATAATTGCCCATCTCATGAAGTTTGAATGCCAATGAACAGAAAAACATCACAAGTTTTGGACAAGCTTGCACTTAACCGCGTTTAATTTAAAGGTGCTAGATGCACTAGTACCACTGATTTGAATTCCAAGGAATCTGGCTTTCTTTGTGCAGGAAAAGAATCTGTTTCACATATCTTTGGATCACAATGTTGATTAATGCTTGTCTTTTTTATTTGGAGAATTGTTTCATCTTCTTTTCCTCTGGAGAGTCCTGAATGGAAGAACAAGACTTCTTCTTCAGTAGGAATGCACCTCAGTGTCCAGAAAGATTCTGGTTTGGTCTGAATGGGGAACATGATGAATTTTATGACCTAAGTAAATGATTCATGATATGTATGTCACAGAATAGTGCCAATATATCTATTGTATACAGGCCAAGCAAAACACAACTTGCAATATAAATAATATTAAAGATATTTAAATGCTCATGGAGAAAGGTCATAGAATTTAAGTTAGCTTGTTCAGAAGATGAGTTACATTATTAAAAAATGCAAATATGCTATGGGGAAATGTGCATATGTGAGAAGTGCCCTTCCTCATCTGTCTCTACAGCGATAGCCTTGCTCAAAGAGCAGTGATACCTTTCTGCAGAGAGAGAAATCTCTCTACATCAGCCTGCTAGTGGTACCTGAGCAATAAACATTTCTGTCACTGCAGAAGGGAAGCTACAGGGGCTGTGTATAGATTGCCATACAGTAGCTGAGCATGCTTTCATTGCATGAAATTTTGGTGTGGCCCTTTTTTGGAAATGTCCGATTAATCCTTTCATAGACTCTGCATGCGCCTCAGAATAAGTTTTCAAGGAATACTGCCCAACAGAATACCTGAGATCTCACTGTGGAGTCTTTCTGCACAACTCTCTTATGCATCGATTTTAAGACAATTTTGTATCAGTGAGTGCTAAGGAGTGAAAGTAGAGACAACAACGTGTCTGTAAATAATTCAAAGAAACAGAACCATTTCTGGGAAGTCTTTCCACCTTCTGAAGATATTACAATCTTTGATGCAGACTAGTTTAAATATGCATTTTAAAATCGCATAATGTAGTTACATTCCAAAAATAGAGAAAGGTGTAAACAGAAGTGTCAACCAGCCCTTCTGGCTCTAGAAAAGACACCTTGAATTAAAGTGAGAGACTGAAAAAAGGACTGTCTGAGGAGGGAAATGTCAAAAAAACATGTCACATGAGAGTGCATCTTGCTGGTACTTGCAAGACTCATCCTTATCTCACAAGGAAAGAAAATTAAGAACAGAGTGAGTCCAATGGAGGTCATCACATGATGTACATTTTCCCTGGGAAGTGAGTGGCAATATCGGTGAACTCACAGCCCCACTCCTGAGTGTAGTATGGCCTTTAAGATGAGAGAAAATATGAACAGCTCTTAATATTACAAGCATTTGAGAGTGTTTCCAGCTTCAAAGTTCTGAAATGAGAGTGGAAAGAACACATCAACTGAGACATAGCAGTTCCCATTGCTGTCAGGTACCAGTAGACTAATACATCAAATAAGTAAGTGAATTACCAAGACAATGCACTCTTCAAAATTACATTTGTAGTTGTAAAAGACAATTTCTTTATTTACCAATAAACAAAATAACCAAAAATGGATTTATGGCTATTATGTAGGGTAAGAACATCTCAGGCAGAAGCAAAACATGTTTTAAGTGAATACATGTATAGCCCCTCTTGCACTTCAACACTACTGCAAATCATTGAGCCAGCTCTTCAGCTGGTAGAATTGACTTAGATACTCTGAATTTGCTTGGCCTACATTTATTTGCACAACACACGTCTGGCTTACTATGTAAGTAGATGTGGTCTGGGCTCAAAAGCAGATAGTAAGATTGTTGTCTGTTGATTTAACCATTGATTTCTCATGGATCAGATGATGGGTTTGTGGATCACTTTGGAAAAAAAAAAATCAAAACTTATTTTTATTAGCTTTTGTGCAAACACCATAAAATCTTACTGTTGTAATGTTTGTAAAGTGGACCTGAGCCAAACCTTATCAAGTTTCCCATTGATTTCAATGGGTCCTAAATCCAAGAGGGAAATAACATAATCCTGCGTGAAGGGAAAGAAATTTAGGTTTAGATTTTATGAACCTAAAAATGAATTTTTTTTTAATTTTTGCCATTTTTAATTGTAACTCACTAGTTTATTTTATAAGAGTTTATAAGAATTTAAAGTCACTTTAATTGATTGCTTTTACTTCCCTTTCCTCTTAGGGAAACATCATTACAAAATTAGTCTTTTATAGATGGTGTGAGAATAACAACACAGAAAAATTATTGGAAATACAAGGAATTATAATGGATTTTTATATGGATATTTGTTGTTGAATAGCTGTTATAAGCACTAAGAGATGTTAAGGGGGAAAAAGAGAAGAAATTGTACTATTGTTTTTCATCCAGCACATTCTGTATCATAATCAACAGAATTTTCTTTGTTCATTCTTTTTTTTTTGTTCAGTCTATTGTTCCAGTTCCAGCTGTGTAACACTGCTATAGCTCCAGAAACAATTTTAGTACAGTTTTCAGGGGCTATCAACTTTAATCTTAGAACCTATTATGTAATATTCAGTTGATATTTGCTTTCATTAAATACAGGTAGCATTGGTGGCTCATCCTGAGTAAATAAGTATTATGTGTATTTTAAGTTGTTATTTAATATATGCTGCATAAACATATCTATCATTAGAGACCAGACTAAGTACAGCTTTTCTACCTCTGTTAGTAAATATGAGTGACAGTTTTTTTCAATTTTCCTTTGGACTCTTTTACTCATTTTTTTACTCATACTCATACAGCAGCAAATCCTTGAAAATAGTTCACAGTAAGGAATGTTAAAACTCAGATATTACAATTAGACTACAAAAAAAGTCTGACCAGAGGCAAATAAATGTATGACTTTAACAGAAAACCGGAATACAGGGAAGCTTGCTGGAGCAGTGACACAGAGCAGGAATACAAGGGTGTGAAGAATGAGCATGGTATCATATATATAAGGTTAATGATAAAATTTTAAATATTAGATTTCTTTCATAAAGATAAATAGAAGCAGAAGTTAATGTAGACATTATGGGCTGATCATGTTTCCTGTATATGATTTCCCTCTCCACTAAAAAAATGAGAATAGGAAGAGAAGAGAAGAGAAGAGAAGAGAAGAGAAGAGAAGAGAAGAGAAGAGAAGAGAAGAGAAGAGAAGAGAAGAGGACTTTGTGTGTTTCAAATGTTACATTATCAATGTATGTAACCCAATAATGTACAATTCTTAACATCGAACTAAATTAATATTATAGATAAATTATTCCAATTTAAACCAAAGAGTAGGGAAAATACTGAGTTCTATCAAAGAATTAGGAAAGGTTCAACTCTGGAGCGGTTCATGAAGAACTGCAGCCCTTCCCAGGGGAGGATTTATGTTGGGGAAGTTTTTTAGTGGGTTATTTATCATGGTAAGGATCCCACACCAGAGCAGAGAAAGAATGTGAGGAGTCCTCCCTCTGCAGAGAAAGGAGAAGAAATATGTAATGGACATAATAAGAAGAAGGAGAAGAAATATGTAATGGACATTTTAATAAACTGATTAAACTCCCCATTTTTGCTCTCCTTTCACTTCTGGGCAGCGGATGAGGTAGAGAAAATTGTGAGCAAAGTTAAACCCAGGAAGAAAGCAGGAGCAAGGGAAAAATTTTAAGACTTAATTTTTCTTTTCTCTTTATCTACTCTGATTTTGATTTGTGATCAATTAAACTAACTTCCCTAAATTGAATCTGTTTTGCCTGTGAAAGCAACTGATTCTGTCTTGACTCCCAAGCCTTTTACTATGTTCTCTCCACAGTGCAGCTGAGATGGGGAGTGATAGAGTGGCTTTGGTGGGCATCTGTTGTCCAGTCAGGGTCACTCCAACACCATGGTATTTCAAGAATAGCCTCTTTTAGGGTATCTTTTTGGTTCTTTTCTCAATTTTTTTTTTTTAATTTTGAAAAGATATTAGCAGGGACGATTTAAGCTGCATTGTAAGGAATAAGAAAATATTTATATATATTTAATATAAATTTATTTAAGAATTATATTTATCATGACATTCAAGACAGAGCAGTACTTTATTAAAAATTATTTTCTTTATTTCTCTTTTTATTTTGATACAGCTGAAATGTCCATTTCCTACACATATTTACAGCCTGACACTGTTTTCTCAGCATAAGCAAAGAAATGGCAAAAGTTTCAGTCTTTAAAAATTTAATTAGATCTATTTTTGAATCTCAGTTTGACTGTATAATGCCCAGAGGGAGCCACAGACATATCTTTAAATGACCTAAAATAGTGTTTCTATTCATAAAAATGTCACAGCTTTACAGTCTAGTATCTCATGGCTCTGCAGGCTAAAAGTGAGTGCAAGTCTCAAGAGGACAATCTCTTCCCAGTGGAACAAAGTATTTCACTATGGCCTTACAGAACCAAAAGACATAAAACTCCCACCTTAAGGAAACAAATAGACTAGCAAAGAATGGGAACGTAATTATAAGAAAACAAATCGATATAATTTTTTCTTATCCTAAGCTTGAAACAGGCTCAGATATGGTGGAAAGACAAGAATTTAGTGATAATGTTTTGACACAGTATTAAAGTTCCTTTGGTAACGTGATCACTGTTTTACAAATAAGCTATTTGAAGTTAACCTGACTGTATGAAAAATCCTATCAAGCTAAGCTAGTGGGCAGTTGCAGCTGCCAAAAATATATACAAGGAATAATGTTTTACCATAATATATATTCCATCTGTATGTAGGTGGTATCTGCCAGTACAGTTTCTGGGGAAGACTGCAGGAGATGTACTATTGTATGGGGAAAACAAAAAAATAAGCAAGCACAAAATCCCCACAATAGATATTTATCTCATTCCTCTTACTCCTTCACTCCTCAGAGACAAATACAATAGAAATGACCCCTTGTCTTTCAGAAAATTACATCATAATGTTAATCTTTGAGGCAACCTGACTCTTGTTCTTGTTTTGCACAAATGTCTTAATCTTGAGCCAGCAACTGAGATGTACTAAGTAGGGTTTCTTTAATTCTGGCTCAATTTCCTTCTCTTGATATTTTTTAGGTATGAAATAGTATTGCTTCCTTTCATATTGCATTCAAATATGTTCTCACAGGTGTTTTAAGTCCTTTTCCACCTTAAGGCTTTATTTGAACTCTATGTACTAGTCCTTGCTACTAGCTGGGTCTCAGTCATTGAGTGAAGGAAGACCTGGCAGCCTTCAGAAGTCTTGCTGGTAAATGAATGAAATCAAGTACCAAAGCTAAAATGAACCTGAACCCACTGAAACAAACCAACAATCAAAACAACCAACCAACCAAAAAACACCACAAAGCAAACAATCAAATCCTTCAATATATAAACACAAGATTCAAGGAAATTTGAGGGAGAAGTTTAGCAACTCAACACATTTCAATTTTATAAATAAATCAAGAACAATGTGAAATATATGAAAAAGCACTTCACTAAGTAAGGAGTGGGTACCAATAGGCAGGAAGACAGCTAGAAGGTAACAATTTCTGACAAGCATACGTTCACTGGTAAATAGGTTCATGTTTTTCATAGTTCTGCTAATTCTGGAAGAAGAATTTAACTATAAATGCATAATATACGAGGAATGAGAAAAAAAAAAAAGAGAGGATTTAAATCTATGAAATGAAAAAGAATAAATTATAAAGTCTTAAGGCAAAAGGGGAAAAAAAGTGAAAATTGAAAAGGTCTTATATAAAATTGAGATAATTAATAGCCAGTTGGAAAACTAGTCCTTGAGAAAATCTTTGTACTTGAGGGTTAGTTTGAGTACCCTGAACATGTGCATTATCCATTTTCGGGCTTTAGTGAACAAAAGTATTAGGAGAGCAAGACACACTGGGTTCACAGAACAGCACATATGATGGCACATTTCAGTTGTGCCTGTGAATTAAAAAAGCCAGATCACACTCTAAGCACTGTCACCTAGCTGTTTATTTTATCCAATAAGCATGGACATTGGTACTATTATGGTCCGTGACAAACTAGCAGTGTCCCACCATGGTTTAATTTGTGCTTGACAGCTGAGATGCTGCTATGCACTGTGGATGTTCAGACATGAGCCACACCATCTTACTGATCTGAAGGGCTTTCAAATGCTCTCTGGCCCTTTTATCTCCTAGTTTAGGTAGAATATTTTTCGTACATAGCACAGCCTAAGACAATGACCTATTTCTAGTCTACAGATAGGGTATGAACAATGAAAGAGGAAATAAAAACTGTGAAAAGAAAGAAGCTCCACAGAAATTCCTGTCAGAATAATGATCACTGCATTAGAAGATAAATGGTTTATTATTCTGAATAAAATCAGGAGCCTTGTTTAATTATTTTTTCTATCATTGTACACAGGTGGACAAACTGGTTTTTGTCACAATATTTTTTTCAGTAGCATTGAAATAAAAATAGTAAATGATGGAGGATAAATAAGTAAAATACAGTTTATTCCAACCACAGGCCTATATAAACCATATTCAGAAAAAAATGCATAATTAAAAAAATCTTTGAAATCTGAATTCATGACAAAAGGAGCTGTTTTGCCTCCTTTACAAAGAATAGAAAACAGCCAGTGACGGGGGGTATTTTTTCTAATTTCTAAGAAAGCAAATTATCACTATTGTTAAATGCTACAGGAAAATAACCCAACTAAAGGGAAAAAACAAAGCAGAAAAAAAGTATTGATAGAAACGTTTTTAATAAGTAACATAGTGAAATTAGCGTCTAATAAAATAATCAAGGTCTTTAAAACTTTCAGATACTGGTGTGAACCAAAAATTTGCAGAAACTGAAGCAATCTCACCCTCACTAAGTGCTGTTGCACATTCTGATGAGGGTTTTGAAACTCCAGAGGCACCAGTTATCTTTTTTCTGTCTCCCACTGATATTTTCCAGATTGATGGTTGTTTACGTTAATGAGCCTTGATAATGCAGTAAGTCAGGAATCATGAAGAGTTCAGCTCTTCTAAGTCCAGAAGGCAGAACAAAGGGGATCTTTTTGCTGCAGTCAAATAATCTAGTATTTTGCACAGTATTTTGTTTTGACTTGAGAAATACACTATTTATTCTCAGAGGTCAACTATGTTCATTCTTTTCACCTTCTAGTCAAATTTGTCCAATAATCCTCTTTGGTTATCTGAACTCTGTTTTTTCTGAAACTTCCTTCTATCACAGAGAGAGAAGTTATGTCTGATGCCTTAGGCTACAGAAGGCCAAAATATGTTTTGTTCAGTCTATAGGAGTATAGCTGAGGAGTAATGTCTGTAGCTGTTACTCCTTTCCATCTGTCCTGTCTTCTTGATATGTTTGTGAATCTTGTTGAAGTCTCAAAAGTACTTGGTGTCTTCAGACATTTAAAGAAAGTGCTGTTTGGGATCCAGATGTTACATTTTTATTTCACTGGAGAAAACTCAGCTTGCTGATCCTGTTAGCATTGTTTCCTGTGAAGACAGAAGTAAAAGGGACAAATGAGAGAAAGGGGGTAAAAAAGGTAAAGAAAAGAAAACCAAAAACGACCTTCATATAATGCATTGGAACTAAACCAATTTTCACAATGACTTTTTACTTCACTTGCTTTGGAAAATCAGTTATTTTAATTAGAGTAGATGTCTAACTTTGCTGCTTTTTATTTTCTCTTTTTCATACATCAATATCTAAACCTACAAAGTCTCTATATTCTTAGACAAACCTGCTACTTCTCATAAATATTGGTTCAAATGCTAAAGAGTTTGTTCATCTAAGTTTGAAAATTATGTTTTTGTTTCTATAATACAATTGGAATTGAATACCTTTCTTCAATTAGACATGAATTTTATAAGGGTGTCAGCATAGATATTTTTCAATATACTCCTGTGCTTACATACAAGACATTAATTTAGCTGTGTAATTTAAATACATATACACATACGCACACAGAGTTTTTTCACTGTGATAGTTAAGCATTACAAATATGCATCAATAAATAAGCATATGATGGAAATCATTTTCAGAGTAATCTACATGAAATGCAACTAATTTTTCTGCCTTTCACTCTATTATGCATACTTATTAAGAAGCTTATAAAAGAGATATACTTCTAGTCTTCTCCAAATCCTTACTATAATATCTTAATATAATGACACATTATATTTTGTTACGGAAAGACAGTGATTTTCAGATTTTTTTTCTGGCACAATAGGGGATTTGAATAATATAAAACTCCTGGATTTTATGTATTTGTGGGGAATTACTTTGTTTCATCAACATTTATGCACACAGCTATGCAAGATGTTCAGGGTTTCAGTGTTTGCAATGGTAAGTACACTTACACAGGTTTAGAGCATGAGACATATCTTTCTTTTTATATTCTGTGTTAAACAAATAATTCAATGCTTTCTTCAGTAATGAAGACCAATTTAAGAAATGGTCTTTTCTACTTCAAGTGATTTCTACTTCAAGTGTTTTCTTTATTCAACCTCCATATGAGGTAGGTGCCCTCACTTTCCTTATCAAAAGAATGAAACAGTCACCTTCAGAGCACAAGTAATTTCTAACTAACATTTACAAGAGCTCTTGTAAGCCTCTTATTTTTCTTCTCTAGCTGAAAATACTAGATTTCTGTCTCAGACATGGACCCATCTATGCTCTGGCTATTTTAAGTTAGACAAAATTAATCCCACTTGAATTTTTACAAAAGTTACAGAAACTCCTTGGCTTCAATCATAGGGGGTTATTAGAACTATTAACTGCCAGTTTTAACTTCTTTATTTTGTTAAGATTAAAATTATGTGTAGGCTTTGTCACATGAGTGACCCATAAATAAGCCAGGGATGAAAATGATTGATTTCTATCATCCTGGTCTAATAATAAGATGCATATGCTCAGTTTCGTGTGTCTGAGATTAATAAAGTTAAGAAGAGATCAATTAGATAAAATAATGTGGTGCATACTGTGCTTGTACAGATCTTGGAACTTTTTCTTGTTGCCATATAAAATATCAAAGGAAATGTAGTTATGTAAGTGACAGTACACTGAATAATACTTGATCTCATTATATCCAGATGTATTTTTAGTTTATTTCAGTTTTCAGTTTGGTTTTCATTTTTTGGATTTTTTAACACTTCTGGTAGGTGTTTTCCAGAGTCATATGTAAGAATTGTATTACATGTGTCATTGTAAATTGGTTATTGCTTTTCCTTTCCTAATAAGCTTGAAAAATATATCCTTTGAAAAGTCAGTCACTGAGGCACTGGTATTCATAAACTGTATTAATCCCTGAATTATCTTTCCAAATGTTTCACCTAGAATACTTTTTAAATCTGAAGGTATTTACATTAACTTGTCCAGCACTGTCTCGTTTTTTATTTTTCTGTGGTTTTCTCCTTATAAGCTTTATTTTTCCATCTGAGAAAATACACCTTAAAATATGTTTGGCAATAAGATTATGACAGTATTAGGACCTCAGATTCCTTTTCCTTCTGATATATTTCACAGACTTAAAATCTATAAAAAGACTTAATGGGACAAATCACAGCATGAAGTCATTCTCCTTTTTTGTGTGCTGTAGTGCAATAGTTGACACACAAGAAACCAGTAGGGATAATAGCATCATAGAATGGCCTGGGTAGGAAGGAACTTTCAAGATCATACAGTTTGAATACCCCTGCCATGAGCAGGGACATCTTCCCTGACCAAGCTGCTTAGGGCCCCATCCAGTCTGGCCTTAAATACTTTCCACAGCTTCTCTGGGAAACATGTTCCAGGATCTCACCAGCCTCACGTTAAAAATATTTTTCCTTACATATAACTTGAATCTCTTTCAGTTTAACACTGTTTGCTTTTGTCCTCTCACTTCAGGCCCTATTAAAAGGTCTTTGTCATTCTTGTAAACCCCCTTTCAGTATTGAAAACCCACAATCAGGTCTTCCTGGAACCTTCTCCATGCTGAACAGCCCCAACTCTCTCAGTCTGTTTATCATATCAGATATGTTCCAGCCTTCTGATAATTTTACTGGCCGACCTGCTGCAACAGGTCTGTGGCTTTCTTATGGCAGTTCTCCAGATGAGGGTCTCATGACTGTAGAGTAGAGTAAAGGTAAAGAATCACTTCCCTCAACATGCGGGCACTGTTGTTTTTTTATTACAGCCCAGGATACAGTTGCTTTTCTCATCTATAAGTGCACACTGACCAATGAAGTTGAAATTTTCAACTACCCCTACACCCAAATCCTTTCTGTTCTGTTATCAACCCATTCATCCTGTATTGATACTGATAGTTGTCCTGACCCTGGTGCAGGACCTTGCAGTTTACCTTGCTGAACCTCATGAAGTTCATCTAGGCCCACTCCTCAAGCTTTTCAAAGTCCTTCTATACAACATCTCTTCCTTCAAACATATGAGCTGCATCACTCAGTTTGACGTCATCTGCAAACTTGATGAGGGTGAACTCAATCCCACTGTCATTAATTTATTAATGACTTTAATCATGTCATTAATAAAGGCATTGAAATGTACCAGTCCCAAAATAGACCCCTTAGAGACAATGGTCATTTGGAAGTAAAACAGATTCCTGCATTCTTATTCTGAGTTTCTCTCTGTTAGTTCTAAATATCTTAGAACAGGGATAATTTTATAACACTGTTCTAGAAATATCCACATAATCACCAATGAGGAAATGTGCCCAGATGGCATAATGCCATGACAGAGAAAATAGCTTTGTCTCGGGAGCCTTTTACAACAGGATTAATTAGCTCAGGTGGATTTGTGTTTGATATTTTTGGTTTTCTTCCAGTTCTACAATTAAAAAATCTAAACCTAACTTGTAAATTTTTGAAAAAAAGTGTTCCCTAGTATACTGCTGAGAACACCATAAAGTCCAGAAAATTTTGCAATTTTTATAAGAATTTTTCTCACATGGAAACTTGTATGATCATCTTGTCTGCTTTATGCCAGAAAATCTAATGCTCTTGTTTAGCATATAAGCTTTGCAATGAGTTAATATATAAGAAGCAGAAAAAGTCTAGGAGAAAGATTTTCCTTTTAAGGAGGAAGACTATTCTAAAATGTCTCTTTTTCCCCCCCTTCCCTTCTTCAAGGAGAACAGCAACTTAAATATAAGGGCCTCACTGAATGTAACAGCTCTGGCAAGTTGGTGTCTCTTATAATTTTTCATGATGACAGCTTATAATGACATACACTGTTATGTTGCCAACTCTCATTAGCGTAAGGTAGCAAAACGTTAGTGCTGTCATTTTCTTAAGCTGCCCTCCTTTTGCTATGGCATGGCATTACATCCTTGTTTTAAATCAAACATCTGTTCTTTGTGTCTACAACCAATCTGAAGAACACAGTTTGTATTGTACAGCAGGCAAAAACCAATATTTTGCTATTTATGCAGATCAAGAAGTCAGTGATGTAGAAATGACCTTTTTTCATTTTTAATGTCTGAACTAAATATTTTTCCAATATTTGAAAATACCTTTGACAATATTTCATTGTTTTAGTAAAAAACTAATTTATCAAGACTTATTGAAAGAAACCCTTAACTAGGGTGTATTCCAAACATTTTTTATTTTAATTTAAACATCTTTCTTTTTTATCGAAATTAATAAAATTCCTATAAAAACAAGGATCACAACCTGGTTCTTAGTAAAGTCAAACTGACTCCCTCATTGCTTTAAATTCTAGGAAATATTAGGTCTGAAATTGAAAATCTGAACATTTATCCTAATAATCTATAATCTTAAAATTAAGTTTCATTCTGTCACTAATTCTTAGGAAGAAGAAGAATAATTTTATTAAGAAATTACCAGTAAATTCTCTTCTTTCTAGAATATTGTCATTTTCCTGGAACTGCCAAGGAGATATTTCCTAAACATGTGTGGCTAAGAATACTACCTGAATATAAAAAAATAATGTCCAAACTTTTTAATATAGAAAATATTGTGATTTTAAAGATGTTTAGGAAGACTATTTTCTATCTTAATAGTTATTTTAAAAAAAAAGAAAAAAAGAAAAAATAAAACAGATAAAAAACAGATCTGTTTTGGAACAGCTAAATGTGAGACAAATTTGAAAAAAATTAAAAATATTTGATTTTTTGTTTTTTAAAGATGTGAACTCAGGTTTTATGATCAGGTTCACATTTCATATTTAATATGTCCTTGAAAATACCGCAAGAAACATTATGTCCATGATATGTACCTTCACAGAAAAAATAATGCTCTGATTTTTTTAATAGCTACACCATCAATAAAGTGAAAAAGGTAGAACAATGTTGAAATTTGAGGATATCAGCAGTAAAAGATCCTCATGGTGGAATTAATTTCAGTCCTTTGGGGAGTGTTTTTTTTTTAAAAAAAAGTACAATTTCAATTGATTTTTTGGTAAAATGGATTTTTGATAGACAGTCCTCTTAATAGACGAGGTGGTAAATTAATAGTCCTAAATTTAAGCCTTTGTTTTATATGTCAGACTTGTCCTATGGTTCCATATTCTACAGATTACTAGCAGAATCTTGGGAAGGAAGGCATCTGAAAGAAAGATTTCTGGAGAAAAAAAAGGAAGGAAGTGGGGAAGGAAAGAAGTGGGGAGGGAAGTGGCGGAAGTGGCGGAAGGAAGTGGCGGAAGTGGCGGAAGTGGCGGAAGTGGCGGAAGTGGCGGAAGTGGCGGAAGGAAGGAAGGAAGGAAGGAGAAAGAAAGAAAGAAAGAAAGAAAGAAAGAAAGAAAGAAAGAAAGAAAGAAAAGCTCCTATGTAATTGTTTGGCAAAAAGAACTTTTTTTACTTTCTACAGACCTGACTAAATACAGCTGTCATTGGAAAAATTACAATCTTCAAAAAGAAATGTTTCATACCCTGGTCACTAGACAACTCCTAATATTACAGCTCTTCTCCATGGTAAGTTTCTCCCCTTTGGGGGAAAAGAATAATAGAATATATCATCAGAAGGGACACATAGTCAAGTCCACCTCCCCACTTCTTTCAGAATTAACTAAAACTAAACTACACATGGCTAAGAGACACATCCAGATGATCCCTGAACTTTGAAAAGCTTGGTTCCATGACCACACCCCTGGATAGCTGTTCCAGTGATTACCCACCCTGTGGTGAAGAAAGTTTACCTAGTATCCTATCCAAACTTCCTCTGATGCAGCTTCATTACATTTCGTCTTGTCCTATCAGGGTTCATCAGAGAAAAAAAATCAGAACCTCCCCCTCCACTGTGAACTTTGAGGAGGTTGCAGTCTAGAATAAAGTCATGCCTCAGCCTTTTCTTCTTCAAACCAAACAAAACACATGACCTCACCTGCCTGCCCTCAAGGCAATGGCATTTTCCATTTGATGATTTTGTTTCTTTCTCAGTTCTTTTGTGAAACTGGACCAGCTGCTCATGTGCCTTTAGGAATGTAGAAAGAGGAAATACTTTCATCATCAAAGTATTTTTCTGAGAGTTAAAATGCAAAATTATTCTACAACAGTGTGATCCTTGTTGGATCATTTGTTAGGGTAAGTAATAGACTTCAATTTCTTCATTTGGTGAAGTTGATGTATCAATTTATGCAGACTTAATCTGAGGACAATGTTTGTGTAGCCTGTTTGCAACAGTATTGAATAAATGAAAGTGAAAATTTATTTCTCAGTCATGGATTGTGGCTGAGTTACTGTTCAGTGAGCCAAAGGCAAGAACAGGAGGCTGGCAGCATTCCATCCCCAAACCAAGATGGTGCTCAAGTGTGTTTGCTTCCCATTTGTGTCTTACACATTGACAGCAACAGTGATGCCAAGCTTGCAAAGTGCTGCAGAAGACTGGATAAAAGGGGTCTAAAATTTTTAATGACTACCTTTTAAAATTAAACAGATCTGAAAACATTTGAAATATTTATAAGGTAGCTTTGAAAGATATCAAAATATAAACAGAAAATTAGGTGTGACTACAAAATGATGCACAGAATAGGACATGCTAGCAAAGCTCTAAAATGGGAAAGGACACATGGATTAAATGAAAATGAGAATAACTGTATTTAGAATGCATTGAGAACAGACTCCACATATATTTCAGACCCATTTTGTTTTTAGTCTAGAAGCTTCAGCTCTCTTAAAAGCCGTTATCAAGCTCTTTCCTTTTATACCACTATCTCATGCACAAACATATATGTATTAAAAATTTAATAATTTTAAAAGGGAACACAAGACCTAGGAGGAATAAATTTCCACCATCAATATCATATTTTTTTGAGCAAGAACCTCAGGATACTGGTGAATTTTCATTACTCCCTGGACCAATTTTT
This sequence comes from Passer montanus, assembly GCF_014805655.1. NCBI lineage: Eukaryota > Metazoa > Chordata > Aves > Passeriformes > Passeridae > Passer > Passer montanus. The sequence continues at coordinate 9,276,740 of NW_024367708.1, read as the reverse complement.
CTTGAAGACCAAAACTGTATACCTTAGGACTCAAAGTGTAAACATAACACCAGAGGAAAAGTGCATATAGTATGTATGAATATGCATTATATTACTGAATGTGTTAGCTTCAGTGTAATTGTAATAATAATAACTCATTTTGATAAGACTCTAAGGCCTTAATTAGACTGACAAAAAATTATGGGTTCCCCATAGAAGGCTTTTACTCTTAGCAAAAGTGTTCCTTTTTATTTTTAGCAAGATTTGGAGTGTAGCAAGGAAGGAAGGAGAAATTTACTAATAGAGATGCAGGAGCTACTAGTTCCTTATTATCACATTTATCGCTTGTCCTGTCTGTAAAATAAGGATCTTGTATCACTCTAACCTTCACACTGATCCTCTCTATAATATAGTTTTTTGAATCACTTTGAAGAAAGCAACAGCTTACTGCCCTTATCAAACTGATGGAGATCAAAATATCTTGCAGGCAGAGCTTTCCTTTCTACGGTACTGAGCTCTGTGCTAAGACCAATATTAAAAGGCATTCTATGAGAGATTGAATGATTTACAAGGAAGATGCAGTGATTTATGAAATACAACTTTTCTACTTGTGCTAAGTACTTTGTACATATACAGCTATGTCTTTTTGAATTAAAATAGGAAAATGTTCTTTGAGAATGCAAAATTATATTCTATTGATACTGAGGTTTGCTTTCAATCAGATCTTTTTAAATTTCATACCTTTATTTCAATTCACAGATCATAAGGGTGACAATTAAGAATTCTCCTTTTCCTTACTGATCACTCATCAATTGAGTTACTTTGATATTTGTTGTTGTGTAACTTTAGCCTGAGGAATTATTGTTTCCCTGTGTAGCAGCTGCAGAAACAGATGCTGGATTTGGTTTCCTGGCACACATCCAAAAAAAGCTTAACTGCAAAACAAAAATGATTTCTGGCCTATTGCCAGGTGGTCCCACTTTTCCATCTGCTGGAAAGATTTTAATTTGCAATCACTTTTAAAAAATGTTTTGTGGACATTGCAATTGTATTTCTTTTTAAATGCATGCTGGACTGGCAGATAAATTTCATTTTGGCAGCTTTCTACGGTTAGATCACCTTCTCAGTATTGTTGGGACTCTCTTCAAGCAAGAATAAAAGGTATTTTGTGTGGGTGTCTAGTGAACCTGACTGACACATATGATGAACATGGCAGGAGGTCCAGGGCCACTTTGGACCAGAAAAGCAGAAACTTCCACCTTTTTTGAAAGGCTCACACTTGCAAGTTCAAAATAACATGGAGCTTTTCCAGACCCTGAGCACAAAAGTTATGCCTGGAAAAATATTAAGACACAACAAGGAAAAAATTATTTGTTTTTTAATTAAGATTATAAATTTAAAAAAAACCACAAAAAACGAATGAACTAATAAAATGAAACATTATGGTTGTTCAGTAGTTTATCATGCTAACATAGAAAGAGAGCAAAAACATATCCCCTGAAATTTTCCCATGACTGTATGTTCAGTGTCTTCAAAAGACCTTGTTGTACAAGCCCTTTGACAACATTCTTGATGGACATTAAAACTGACCACACCAATAAACAATATGATAAATAAATAAATGGATGAAATAAAATCGCCACTAAATTAAAACAAAGCAAAAGAAAACAAAATTGAAATTTCATTTGACACTTTTATTTGCATGAATTACAGGTTTTCTCTTATAAATTGTTGTCTGCAGTTATTCAATGTCTTTCCAGTGTCATAATTCCAGAAATGTCTATTTCTGTACATCTATGCTTAGGCATTCCAAGATCAACCTTATATATTAAAAAAAACAAAAAACATTGAGAGTTGAATTTATTGGCAAAGATTTGCCTAGATGTATTGAATAGAGAGTAAAAAAAACCACCATGCTTCAAAAATACCCATTATTGTCTGTAAAACTAGTTTGAAAGCTTCCAGGAATTTCCTTCAAATACTTTAAAAAATCTTTCTACTTAATTTGCAACTCCTTCTTCAGGTAGTCCTATGGCCATTGCTTCATGTCATCTAGGTAATTTTTTATGACCAATGTCCATATGCAGGGCTTAATAATAAACAATGACTATCAGATTAATTACCAAGGGCCTAGAGTTTTGACAAACTCTCTCACTTTCAATAGGACTGGATGCTTTCTAAAGTAAAGCCACTACTTGCTTTCTTGACAGCTAATGATATTCTCTGTCCTAGGTTTTAGAGAGGAGGCAGGGACAGAGGTATTATTTTAAATTAATTCGCATTGGTGCAGACCCATGTGAATGCACTGATAACAAAACTGCCTATTCCAATACAAAGCAGATTGATTTTTCTTGAGGGTTCATAGCCTGGAAGCAGCTCATCACTCTTTATTGGGGGTTGGGTTGAGACAGTGTGGTGACAATGATGTAGAGGTGGTGATCCTGAGCTAAAATCCAGAAAGTTTGTGCAAACTATGGTGACAGAATGTCCTCCTGCCTCATTACAACTTATTCACTGTAGGAGTCTTACCCGTACTTACACATCACAGAGAGAAAGGATATCTTTTTAGTACTGTGGTGAAAGTGGGACATACAATATGTTAATAGTTTGCTTTCAGGTTATAAGGTGTTTAAAAAACCTTAATTTCTGATTTCTGAAATTATATTATTAAAATTGGAGTTAACACTTGTGGTACTTAAAGAACTGCAGAGACATACAGGACTAAAATGCATTATATGACTGAATATACATAATGGACCCAGCAGATTCTGTTTGTGCTCCCCCACTGATGGGAAATTCAGCCCTGCTGCACATTTCAATGCCCTTCTTTTGTTCTAATCTGTCTTCCAAAGACAGATGGCTTTTGCAACTTGTAAATCTTTTTCTCCTAAAATTGATAAATCATCTGCACAGGAATGTTTCTCTGTTTCTGCTACATTCAGAAAGAAAAAACAATGTGAAAACATTCTTCCTACCTTGCCACAAGAGACCATTTCTCCTTCAAATTACCTCAAAGGAATAGTCATAAGGAAATGCAAGTGCTCAATAGGTCTTAAGTGGTACTATACATTGCTAAATACTTCCCTTGCCAATTGTATTCATTAGAGAAGCTCTCAATCTTACTGAAATAAGGAGCTCTTCACACTTAAGATTTTTGTCTCTTCTGTTTTTGCTTCCTCTGGGATTGGTGCTCTTCCAGTTTATGGCCAGCTAGGACATTCTTGACTGTCTGCCATTTCTACTGCCTTTGTAATGAGTTAAATGATCTCCCATCATTTTTTTTCTAAGAGTTAACCTCCATTTGCTATAAGGACATGAATGTTTAAATTTCTAGAATATGCACTGTCTTCTTTATCCTCCGTTTTTACTCCAGGCATAAAAACAACATCAGCAGTTTCACATCCAATAGATAAGCCTTCCATTAGCTCTTCTTCCTTGCAGCACCTGTAAAGGGGGAACAGGTGATGTCAGACTCACAGAATCACATTGTACTGCTTTTTTTTTTGGTTTGGAATACAGTTAATTTTCTTCATAGTAGCTAGTGCAGAACTATAGTTCTATAGTTTTGGATTTGTGACACAATAGCAGAGCTGATAACACAGCAATGTTTTAGCTATTGCTAAGCTGTCACAGCCTTTTCAGCTTCCCAGACCACCCCACCAGTGAGGAGACTGGGGTTGCACAAGAAGCTGGGAGGAGACATAGCTGGACAGATGACCCAAATTGATCCAGGGGACATTCCATACCATATGGGGTTGTGCTCAGTATGTAAAGCTGGGGGACGGAGGGGACATTCCAAGTTGACAAATTGTGTCATTTTTCATCCCAAATAGCCATCACATGTGATGGAGCCCTGCTCTCCTGGAAATGGCTGAACAACTGCCTGCCCATCAGAAGCAGTGAATTAATTTCTTATTCTGCTTTTCTTGAGCACACAGCTTTTGATTTATGTTTTGAATTGTCTTTGTCTCAACCCATGTGTTTTTCCTGTTTTGCCTTTCCTATTGCCTTCCTAGTCCTTTGTTGGAGAATCGACCAAGTCACTGTGTGGGACTTAGCTGACTACCAGAGTTATATCACAACACACATAAATCAACAGTGTCTTTGCAGGCACCCTGGGGAGACAAAAGCTTGAGTCTCAAGCTGCAAGGAATAAACTTCAGGTACAGACTACACTCAAGGAAACATCAGGGTCAATGACAAGGAAGGCAGGGGACGTGCCTTCTGGCAGCAGGAGGAGGACTCATTCTCCACCTGCATATTTGCAGCTTCAAAAAACATATATTACGCTAGGAAAAGTGTGAGTGAAGAGCACTTAGAATGGAAACACCTGTGCCTATGAGATTGAAGCAAGTGTCTGCAAGGAATAGGGTGGCAAAATGATAGTGACTGGAGACTATGTCCTTAAGAGATGTCTCCAGCCATTTGCCAGCCCACCTTGATGTCCTAGGAGTTTTGCGGTATGGTCAAAGCTCATGGATGGGTGATGATGAGAAATTGCTAAGGCAGTTCCAGTCCTCCAACTATCAGTTCTTACAACTCATGATGTGTCCTTGAAACAAAGGTCAGCAGCATCCTGGGATGTGTTAGCCAGTATTGCCAGCAGGTCAAGGAAAATTATTCTTTATCTCTGTCCAGTACTGGAGTAAAACATTCAGTGCTGTGTTTCCTACTACAAACAAGGCATGAGTACACTGGAGCAAGTCCAGCTGAGACCACCTATATGGTAAGAGGCCATATAAAGAGCTTCTAGGATGGGCCTGTTCAGAGAGGTCTGTATTGTAGCTCCTTCTTCCAGCAGGCTGGAGAAAAAAAAAGGTGATGGGAGATCTTATTGCCATCTACACCTACGTAATGTGAAGTTGTAAAAGTAATAAAGCAGGACTCCTCTCAAGGATTCAGTAACAGGACAGAAGTCAAAACACTTAAAAATCTGACTACATATAAGGAAATACATTTTTTGTCATGTGGGCAATCAAGCCTACAATCTGCCCAGAGAAGCTGTGGAAATAACACATTTGGAGATATTCAAAGCTTCAAGCTGGATGAGATCCTGAAGACCTTTGCCTTACTGGACCACATCTGAAGTGGTCCAGTCCAACATCAATTTGTGATTCTGTGATTCCATATTCTGCTTTCTAAATTATATAAAACTTATGGCTATTCCCCCCTAAATATAACTTACACTGGTGTATGTCTCTGGGAGAGTCTGGGTGGCAGGTCCCTTAACCATGTGTTGAATTACAATTAGGTTTTTTGGTCCTTAGTTCCCCCAACAAAATTTCTGCAGTCTTGTAGGAGGTATTATGTGGCTTCAATACTGAAGTGAAAATGTACTCTTTTGATGTGTTATTGGTAAGAATGGGTGAGCAGACAGAATAAATTTTGTGTTTAAATTAAAAAAAGCATAATTTAATTATTTATCAAGTGTAAGTACTTTTGTTTGCAGGTTTGGCTATATCTTAGTTGAAGGTAATAGTGACTTCCTCCTAAATCACTTAAATGGACCAGATACCTAAAGCATGTATGGAATTGATTCTTTCTAACCTTATTTGGAGCACTGTGCCCTAATATTGTGAGTTTTGTGTTTGCTAGTAAGGAACAACTCAAATTAAGCATCTTATAAAAAAGCAGATGTTACTCACAGGGCTACTCAAGAACTAAGATTAAGGTACATAAATGAATATTTAATTTGAATGTTCTCCTTTACATGCCTGGCTAAATTCTACTAATTATACTAAATGTTAGTATAATTCTACTAATTAAATTAAATTCTACTAATTAGCACATGAACTAAACTGTGCTACCCACATACAGCTACACATTAAAATATAATTTTTTTTTTAATTTCTCCTTTTTTTAGATATTAACCTTATTATGGTATAAAAATATTATATTGTAGAAGTATATGCATAAGTATAAAATACATATTATGGAAGCTTTTACCTACTTTTTGGTTTTTTTAACATAACACACTTGGTAACTTGCAGACCAATAAATATATAAGATTAGCTTCTTTGATACAAAATTTCTCAAGAAATAGCATAGGAAGCTGTTATGAAACAGTTTTCCTAAAGGTGAAATTGATTTAAGTGTTATTTATAGAATAGTGTATCTCTGTGTCATTTTTAATATCAACCAGAGATCATACAATCCAGATCCTAACCTGCTTTCCGCTAAGTAAATATGCCCCAGGATACTACTAACGCATAAATATAAAGTGAGCTTCACCATCATGATGGCCCTTTATCTTGGAAAAGTGCTTGTGTTTGTAATGATTGCAAATTGTTCCCTAAAAAGAGATATTTTCATGAAACCTGTTCTCAATTCTCTTTGGCCATAGAAAAAGTTGGACTTATAGCTGTTTCATCTGGTGTTATTTTGCATACTATCATTTGGCATGTTTCTCTTCTAACAAAGTCCAGGTTTGGAGATAGAAGGACTGCTGCAGTTTTGATCCAATATAAATAAGAATTAAAACCATAAAAACCTGAGAGTATGTTGTTTTCTTCTAGTTAGCTCAGTAAAAGTAACACATTCCCATAATGTCACTCACTGGATTCAGGTGTATTCACTCTTGAATTTGATATCACCTCTAGAAAGCAAACACTTTTTTAATGAAGTGAAATACTTGCAAGGCTTAACTTGGAAACTGTGGCAGAGGAGGAAAGGACATTAGATTAGTCACAGATTAGTCCTCATAGAAATGTGTTTGGTCATTCACTGAATCAAGGTCTCATCAGCATTCTTCTTCAGTTTTACCAGATGAGTCTGGCAGGGTCAATGAGAACCATTGCAAACTGTGATGTCTTCATTCATATGACTAAACATAAGTGTTCACAAGTGGGCCAGTTTTAATTTTTGAAGTTAAGTTTCTGAAGATCTTGTCTGCTCATCTGGTAGATTCTGGTGAGAAATCCAGCTCTTGGCCATACAGATGAGTTGGGCTCCACAATCTAAGCTGACCAAAAAATAATCACAATGATGTTAAACTGGATCTCAACACAATGATGTTTACGAAACAATCACAATGATGTTAAACACATTAAACTCACTTCTAGGCACAGGAGGCTCAATTTAGTAGGCAACAGATAGGCCACCAGAATAGCTGAAGGTGCCCTGGGATATCTCACCTGTTCTACAGATACTGTTGAAGAGTGAACAAGTCAATATAAGAAGAGAATAAAAAAAGTTTCTATAAATACGTGAGCAATAAAAAGGAGGACTAAGGAAAATCTTCATCCTTTATTGGGTACAGTCAAAGCATAGTGACCAAGGATGAGGAAAAGGCTGAGGTACCTAATGCCTTCTTTTCCTCAGTCTTTAATAGTATGGTTCCAGATGCTCAGTCATCTGAGCTGGAAGACGGACAGGGAACAGAACAGTCTCCATAACACAAGAGAAAATACTCAGCAACCTGCTACAGCACTTGGAAATACACAGGCCTAAGGAATTGGATGGGATCCACTCAAGGATATTCGAGGAGCTGGCAAAAATGCTCACCAAGCAAATCTCCATCATTTACCAGCAGTTCTGGCTAATCAGGTAGGCCCCAGCTGACTGGAATTTAACAAATATGATGTCCATTGCCAAGAAGAACCAGGAGTATCTAGGGAGCTAAAGACCTGTTCTCCTGACCTTGGTGCCAGGTCATGAGTGCCATCATGTGGCATGTACAGGACTCACAGGAAATCAGGCCCAGCTACCATGTGTTTATGAAAGGCAGGTCCTGATTGACCAACTTGATCCTGTTCTATGACAAGATGACCTGTTTAGTGAATGAAAGAAAGGCTGTGTGTTGTCTGCCTGGACTTTAATAAGCCCTTGGACACTTGTCTCCCAGGGAGTAACTGCAGGAACTGGTTGCTCATGGCTTGGATGGGTGCACTGGGCTGGATGACTGGGCCCAGAGAGTGTTGGTGAGGAAAAACCAGGGTACCAATCTCATAGGCACTCTGAACCAGCCCCTGCTGGACATGGGGAAAACCATCTTCTCCTTCCAGATATTGGCAAGGGCAGCCTGTGGTGTTTTACCTCAGTCAATACACAATTATTTGGCAGTGCTGCCCTCCAGGTTCTTCGGCAAGCTCCAACTGAAAAACAGTTCTCATAGAGCCCTTACTGAGATGATGTCTGGAATGGAGCAAGGTGACCCAGACACCTTCCTGAACACTGAGTAATCTGAGACCAGGGTTACCAGCAGCAGTTACCCTGGTTACAAATGCTAATTTGTGGATCTAACCTTGAACTCATACCCTGTGGAGGCACTTGTCTATTAGGAACACCGGCAATTTTAAGTCACCCATGAAGAAGTCTGAACTTGTGAAAGCAAAACCACAGATAAGTCTCAGCTGTGGCAGTGGACTGAAATCTACATCAATGTCCCTAACCTTATTCTAGAGAAACAGAGACTTCTTAGATACAAACTTGTGTTTTGGTTTGTTTGGTTTGGGTTTTTTTATGTACAGTTTTTTATTAATTTGATAGTTACTGGTGTATATATAACTAAAAAAAAAAAAAAGCCCAGCAGACAGGCTTAGCTGTTAATTTTGAGAAATTGCATTGTTTTTTTAACTTGTGGTTAATTCTAAAATGGAATTAATATTTCCTTTTAACTTATGAGGAAAGATTTTTATAGACAAGTAATGGTTGGTGTTTTGGGGGTTTTTTTTTAGATTAAATATAGCTGTGTAAAATTATGACAATCTTTTGGGCATGCAAGCCCATCATCAGGTTTAAAATAGAAACAGCAGCCTTAAGGCTAACTATGGGGTAAGAGAAACTGTTCTGGGTTTAACTTCATTATGTTAATCATTGGACAAATTGAAGAAAAGACATCTAGCACTGGTGGAGCTGAGGGAGATCCCAGCCCCTAACAGAAAGAGAAAGGCAGTTAATTATTACTTTTGGTATAGCAAAGAGTAGGATGAAGGCTGGGCAAAATGAGTATGCTATCAAACTGCTATCTCTATGAGCCTGCAATTCTTATCTATAATTCAGTTCACAGGATTGTCTTTTGAGATTATTGTGTACATCACATTTGAATCAGAATTTGATGGGCAGAGGGTGAAGCCTCCTAGCTGCAATTTTTTGAAATTCCTCTTTACTCTTTGATTTTCTCAACTTCAGCAATAGAGATTCCATGAAGACATGTGACATATGGAATTATATGAGAAATAAAGCTTTGTATGTATGGAATCTGTGGATTTTGTTCTGTTTCTGCTGTGGGTGAGTTGAAGGAGTAGGCAAGGGAAAAGGGTGGGAGAGAACTCTTTCTGAGAATGAATCAGAAATAAAAAACTCCAGAAGATGGATAAGATTTCCTTAGGTGATACTGGGTCATGCAGGTCAGCCAGATTACTTCAAGAAGCTGTATTTCTTGTGGCTACTTTTAGGATTTCAGAATATAGTTTAAATGAGTATTCTAAACTGTGGCTGAATTGTTATACAGTCTGAACATAGAATAAACCTTGAGTAAAATCCAGACTATAATGAAATAATAGAATTCTCAATAGTTGGTGAAGTCAGGAGGAGCACCAGTAAGACTCTTGCGTTGGACTTCTGGAGGGCAGACTTTGGCCTGTTTAGGAGACTTATTCAGAGCATCCCTTGGGAGGCAGCCCTTAAAAACAATGGAGTTCAGGAAGGGTGGGCATGCCTCAAAACAGAGATCTTGAGGGCACATGAACAGACTGTCCCTGTGTGCCGAAAGATAAGTCAACGGGGTAAACATCCAGCCTGGCTGGGCAAGGAGGTTTTGGAGGAATTTAGGAATAAAAAGAGGATGTATCAGCTTTGGAAGGAGGGTCAGGTCTCTAAGGAAGTATTCAAGAGGGCTGCTAGAGCATGCAGGAAAAAAATTAGGGAGGCCAAAGTTCAGTTTGAACTTAGAATGGCGACTTCTGTAAAGGATAATAAAAAAATGTTTTTACAAATACATTAATGCTAGAAGGAAGGGTAAGATCAGCCTTTGTTCTTTATTTGACAAGGGAGGGAACTTAGTATCTGCAGTTGAGGAGAAGGCAGAAGTGCTCGCCTGTGGTTTGGACAGGAGCATTCTGTGCTGGGTTAGGAACTGGATGCATGGCCAGGCCCAGAGAGTGGTCATGAATGGTGTTGCATCCAGCTGGCAGCCAGTCACCAGTGGTATCCCTCAGGGGTTTGTGCTGGGGCCAGTTCTGTTTAATTTACATGATCTAGTTGAGGTGCTAGAACATGGGTTGGACTTGATGATCTTAAAGGTCTCTTCCAACCTAGAAATTCTGTGATTCTGTGATTTTTATCTCTCTATCCACTCTCTTTATCTCTGTACCCACTCTCTTTCTTGTTATCACACACTTCAACTTGAAGTTTTAAATATATTTAGGAACTGGTTTTGTTGTTTTGTTTTGTTTTGTTTTTTTAATTTCATACATTCACTCCTGGTCACATATACTTAAATAGATTTTTATTCTCATGGTTAAACATAGTGGGAAAAAACTGGAATGATGCTATTACTGGAAGTTGCTGACACATACATCTTAAGTGAGCTTCTGATTTCTTTAAGATTTTTGCCGCTGCAAGTATCACTGAGGACTTCGCAAGAAAGTTAGCAATACATGTCATGGTAAATCTGAAAAATATGAGAAACAATATTAAAACTGTCATATCACTGCTCCTGCAGATTTAAACTTTCTATAGTCTATGGTTACTTGTGTCTAATGAGCAAATGCATGACAGTCCTAAAAGATCCTTAACCATATAGCAAACAGTTAGTTTGACTTTCTAGTGGAGATAAAATGAAGAGAAAGAGAAAATCATGAACCTTTAGGAAAATAAAAGTGCTTCTTTTGTAGCACCTTCTCTCCAAAAGATAGAATATCAAAGCAAACACAGAGTAAATACCTGAGTGCTTCATACTTCAGCTTGTGATTTTTTTCTTAATTTATATTAATTAATTCTAATGTTTGATGTGTAATTATGTGACTAAAGATTTCACATGTCATTCATCAGTATGTTATTTAAAACATTGCTAGATTATCTTATTGACTTGAAGTCTAGGATTGGATGCTTACCCTTGCAACTTGTTTGATATATAACAGATTAAAGCTGACTTTTCAAAATGAATTGGTGAATTTTGAGAGGCAGTGGGGTAGAAATTTTAGTCTTTTAAAATGCCAAATATCATTTACTGCCTACTTGAAATCACCATGGCATATAAGGGCTAGTGAATCATGATGAACCAATGAATACTGGATAATTATTTAATATTAGCTGTGGAATTATGCTGAGGGTGTAAATAATACCTTCATTAACTTCCTCTGAAAAAAAGCCAAGAAAAAACCAACTCTCTTTGTCAGTGTCTCAGACATAGATGTTCATTAGTAGCATAGGAAAATGCACAAAATGTTTCCAGTTTTCTTTAATTCCCAACTACTCTACAAAAAGCAAAATATATTTTTTCTTTACCGGAATAGTGACAATTAATCTTATGACACAAAACTATTTTATACTGTTGATTCTGTATTGTACAGATTAAAATTGCAGAAAAATTACATTCACCTGTTTCAAAAGTGCCAGACCCCACCAGGAACATTTGATGTAGCTTTTTGTTCTCTGCTGTAATTTTTGAAAGGGTAAAATTTATCTCGGAAACATGCTAAACAGTTCTAAGTAATTCAGGTACCTGCAAATTGAAAAGTATGCCTAATGACAAGCAAACTTTACAGTATTTTTACCCCTATCACTTCAATAGGTAAATTCCATGAGAAAGTGGCAAGTACCTGATTATGCTTTCCTGTAACAGAAATTAGCATCACGATACCAGTAACTGATTCCATTATTGCATCCAGTCATGTAGGTATCCACCTGTAGCCACAAAAATCACCCAATTGATCCCTCTTTTGCTCCTGGAAGTAGGTTTGACAATTGGAGTATGCTAAGAATAAGAGATTTACTTTATCATTTACTTAGACTGCAGCTGGCAATGATCAAGCCCAGGGCTGCCCAGCGCAGAGTCCCAAGAAGCTCCAGTCACATAACTTGCAAATGTCATCCTCTAGTCCTTTTTCTTAACCATTCTATTTATCTCCATTGTACATCCCTTCCTCCTTTCAAGTCTTCTCCAAATACACAACCTGTCCTTAATTATGTTTTCTCCATTTTACTGCGTTTGCAGCCAGCCTTGCTAGTCTGATACCACAACCTGGATCATCTGTGAATTTTATCATGTCACAACTGGATGTAGGAGGGCATCTTACTCCCCCCAGAAGAACTTATCTGTTAGTTACTCAAACAGGACAAGCTGTCTTAAAACAATTTATTTTTGCAGCATGGGGTTAACATTAATTTGGCATCACTCAACTTTCAATAAACATCTTACTATTGAAGTAAGAGCTGGAAAGGTGAGCTGGCTTTCTGACTAACACTCATTCACTTTACAACTCTAAAAGCCACAGTGAACTTTCAAAAAGTAGAAAACTTTTATATGCTTTCCTGGAATTGTGAGGAGTTTCTCCTGTGAATAGGGACACCTATTTCCCTGTTACTTCTCAGAGGCTAAGTGAAGGAATCTGTGTATATTATCATCATTTGGTGATTAATTACATTCAATTCCTAATTGAGACTATTTCTTTGCTAGCCTTAACATAAATACCTTGATATAATGCACTGTTTTATATTATGCTGTAATCTACTAGTAGCTCTTTTACTTTTATACTGTATAGTGAGCAATTCTGATTAAGATCTTTTGTCTGGTTAATATATAATTTTTTTAATATATCTGATTTGCCATCATTAAAACATTAGGGCCAAAATAATTCCTTAAATTTAAACTGCCAAAATCTGAGGAAACAACAGGATTTATCCATATCTAAACCCCTTTCAGTGAAAGAGTTTAAATACATAAAGGGGTCCATTGTGATCTTCAAACACAGCAGCAGAACTTCTTTAATAAACTTCGTTTAAAGCTTCCACTCTCCCTGAGACAATGAAACTACCAAGGCAATGCTGGCCTTGCAGGACTCTGCTCTCCAAATGGTCCCAATGTTTTCTTTTCTTTCTGCTGCCTGTGTTGTTTGGATATTTCTTATTTCTTCTCCCTTAGCCACCTGTGCAGTGTCGCAGCTCCTTATGCTCTCATTTGTCATGTCCATGAAATTCCCATGTCATGACTTTTTTTTCCTGCAGTTCTAATAAATTCATGATATGTGGCAGGAGATTCATAGTGTTTATGGTGAAGGGAGAAAAAGTGATTAGTTAGAAAAATTAGATAAGAAAAACTCATTCACCTCATTCACTCATAACAGTGAAATTTGATTGTCCTTATGTGAGCTTTAAAATTGTTTCCATATTTTGAGATGACTAAAATGAAAATAAAACCAAATTCATAATGTGTTGCAGTCACATTTGTCATGCTAAAAGGGGCTATTTACTTGACCCTTAATGTGGGGACATTTACTCAACCCTTATTAAATAATTTTTCTGTCAGCACCCCAGGAAAGTCAAGACCATTATACCTGACAGTCTGTCAGCACCACATTAAGGGGACCTTCACTGAACAGTCCTGCTGGATTGGAGGGCAGTTTGACTGACTTAGCCAGGGAAATACACCCTGATAGAGACCCGGTAGTGTGTCTTCCACTGTATTGGAGTATATTACTCACTGCCAGTGACTGCCACTGCCGTGAAGGACTCACTCTAAAAGCTGACAGAATAACACTCTTTATTAATGTAAAATTGTAACAGGTTAAGTTTTAAGTTTTGTTGGTGGTAGTATCTGATTGCAAAAACATTCAAAGCAATACACAGACAAGGTCCAATTCCCAAAAAAGTATTCAGCATGCATAGAGTGTTGTTCTTACCCAGTAGGTGTCACCATGGGGGAGAAGACAGGTTCAATCCATTGAGTGATCCCAGCAGTTAAGATGGAGTATCCCCTAACTTTTTCTCCATTCTTGACTCACTTTTATATTATTTCTTTATATTTAGATGAAGCTGGAGTGACACAAGTCATGCATATCTTTGTAAGTGATTGATGTAAAATTCTCTCACTTAATTTTTAAAAATACAGTTTAAAAAAAACAGAGAGCACATATCCAGTGAGGGGTGATCATACTTTGGAGACAGGAATCTTTGGGATGCAGGTGTGCATTAATATTACAATTAGGTTACAGTGAAACAAGTTCACCTGAGGAGAGTGATTTTGCCACAGCTGCTGGCTCTGCAGCAGGACATCTCCCATCTCCCTTGGCTGATTGGTGGTATGCGGTTTCTCAGCTCCAAAATACAATTGAGATACCCTCCCTGCAAGGATTTCAGCAGAGCCTGGCTGAGATGTCTCCACTCCATCTTCTGTTCCACCTACCATAGCAGGAGCTGTGGCTGCAGATTGTGGGTGTGGGCAGTCATGGCATAGTGAGTTTTCAGCATACCACCCAGAGAGCAGCAAACGTATTTTACCTTATAATTTTTGTATTGGTAAAACTTCTGTTGGAATGTGAATATAACTTTTCAGTCTCCTCTAATTTTAGACCCCAGCCACCTTTACACACATTGTTGTGATGCTTCATGTTATTTACAGTATTGAACTCCTTTCATCCTCTCTCATCCCTGTTGCTCTCTTCATTCCACAAAAGCATTGAGCTATTTTTTTGAAGTGTAACCAAACTCATTATAAGTATGATGCATCTGTGCTAAATTTTGTGAACATAAAGAAACTATCAGCTGTTGCAGCAGATTAATGACAGAATAGTAATTTTTTTCTTCTCTTATTATTTAATATTTCATTGTGATGTGGCCTTTTTTCTATAATACTGCAGAGAGATGAGTTACTATGCTTTTATTATTATTTATATGTCCTTATTGCAAACTGTGTGATACTACAGGTTGATCATGAGAAACATCATTATCATCTATAGAAAAAATAAATACAAAATATACTTAGGATAAAATAAATTACTCTGAAATTAATTATTGGAGATAATAAGTCACTTAACTAACACATTTTTCAATACGTAAGTGACTAGTGGTGAGAAAGGTTCTTAGAAAGGTTTTTATAGCTGTGTTTCATTATTCTGCTAAGGTTTTCTAGCAAGTTTTAGTCCAAAGAAAAATACACATTCATAAAATGTTTAAGAGTGTTGTTAAGAGGAGATGCTTTACTGTTAATATGGAAGTGAGATACTGAATATTAAGTATGATATAAATTATTTGCAAAGTTTTCTCAAGAAAGCAATTAATCCGAATGAATAAAATTAAAATAATTTGACACTAAGTAAAAAAATTCCTGGATTTCTAGAATACTAATATTCAAAATCTATAATAGAGAAAATCCACTGCCAAAATATGATGGAGCAAAAGGTAAGTTCATATCTTACATAGTGTTCTGAAGGTTTACTCTTAGTTTGGCTTGTCTTTGGTTTGCTCCTGTCCACCTAAGAGGCATTGAAGCCACTAGAGAAATATCCACTTCTAAAACTATTACATGTAGAGTAGTTTCTATTTTGTAGTAACATTTTAAAAACAGACAAGTTGACAATTACTTGCTGATCACCAAAACTATTGTTTTCTCTTTGTTATTTTTGAAAACAATAAATACTGATTAAAGAAATAATAGTGCTAAGCATACTTGCAAGCAGCAATTGCTGGAGTGGAATGAGAAGCAGTTGATAAAGAAACAGAAGCAGGAAAACAAATAGCAGTTGATGTGAATTTTTCTGTTTTAAGTAGGATGTGAATTTGAGTATAAATTCAGAATGGCAGCTGGCTGATGTCAAGATTTATCCACAGGTTATGCCATTCAGTGGCATTTTGGTCATCGAATGAAGGTGAAGGTTGCCCTTGTCTCAAGGTTTGGGTTTATGTGTGACACTCACACAAGGAGCTGCTGAAAGCATTTACACTACTTCACATCATCTGTGAGATAATGGCCACATCAGGTTAGAATATGCCATCTGGGTGATGTAGGTTAGCATCAGCAGAATAGAGACAAAATCTTTCCATCAAAACATTTAGAAAAGGAAAAAGGAGACCAAACACATTATGACTTGAAAGTTAGTATCTAGAAGATGGAAACATATGTCCAAAAAGACTGAATATTTTTCTGCTGCCATCCTCAAAAATTAATGACTGGGAACTAGCAAACACAGTAACCTCAACAGATGGTCCTGTTACACAAATTAAATTTGTATTTGCTGTAGAAGCTAAACAACCTGTAGACATAACAAGTAACAGAGTATCATAAAGAATGA
Source organism: Passer montanus (assembly GCF_014805655.1). Classification (NCBI taxonomy): domain Eukaryota; kingdom Metazoa; phylum Chordata; class Aves; order Passeriformes; family Passeridae; genus Passer; species Passer montanus. The sequence continues at coordinate 9,260,532 of NW_024367708.1, read as the reverse complement.
AAGAAATTCCTATGCCTAACCTGAGTCACAGCTTTCAATCTGTTTTTTGAGACTTGTTTTCTTGGCAGTTATTTGCTTTATAGGGGGTGAAGGGGGCTGAGACATATCTGTTAATTTTATTTTTAAACATTGTCATGTTTGATAGATCAACCTCAAGAAGCTTCTTGCCCTCATGTATAAATTAATATAGAACTTAAGAAAGGTGCAGCAAGGAATTCATATAAAGCATTCTTAGTCTCACCTGCTTTGAAGTACAAGTTTGATAAAATAATTAAGTGGTTTAAGTAATAAGGAAGATTACTATCAAAGTCACTTAAAGCACTTTAAATTGTTATCAGCTATTCTTGATTTTAGATTTAAACTATTTTCTGTCTGTTTTTCTGCTGCTATTGTAGAAGAAGAAGACATATCCTATTTTATTTGTCTTTTTGCTGCTTTAACAAAGGGTTCCTTTTTTAGCATTACAGCAGATTTCAGTTGGTGAAATAAACCAGACTTTTCTTGCACTGTCATTAAAGCTCTTTCTGTATATGAAATGGAGTGTCTTCAAGGCTGACTAGGAAACTATTCTTCAGATTCCCCAAGAAATTTTTCACCTATTCTCTGATACATTCCAAATATACAGAATTTGGAACAAAAAACCCCTGTAGTGCTATGTTTCTGGTGTCTTGCCATAATTTCAATTCTATACATCTAGCTGTCCAAACCAAACAGCTTCCTGATGTACCTTAACAAAAAACAAAGTGAATCGCATCAAGATATGACTTAATATTGTATTAACATTTTCTGCTTCTAATTTCGTTTGCTACAAAGGAAACGGAAAGAAACAGTACTAACATGAATTAGGACAGAGTTGAACAGTAGGAGCTAAAAATCGATATAGCAATGTATAGAGAAGTTTGCTTCTAGAAAGCATTGTTTAGGATTTACAGTTCATGTTTTTGATTATGGGGAAGAGAATATGTTCAAGCTCTTTGAAAACCAGTCCAATTCTCATAGGAATCTGAATGCAAATCTGAAGTACAGTCTTCATTCCGCAAACTGTTAACATCTAGAGCCATGGAAGACCTTGAGTTCTGGTTACAGAGACTTCACTTCACCCCAGAACTATGTTTTTGTATTAGAGCCATAACAGTCCAAAAATAACCCTAAGAAAGATTTACAGACAGAAAATAGTCTGAAGAAAGAAATCAAGTTAAAAATAAAAGAAGAAATCAAGAAAAAAAATAAAAACAAATCTGTGGAGCCTGTGTAATTATGAAGTTTTGTTGGAGTTATTTCTCAATCTCATGAATCCCATTCAATATTTTTTAGGGGATCATTGACGAATTCATAACATTTTAATGGTATCTGATCTCAAAAAAAAAAGGAAAAAAAAAAGAAAAATCCATTTTGGAGAATTTTCAATGAGTATTCTAAATATAATCAAACTATCAGAAATCCTAGTCACTTGCACAACATATCACAAAGGTACTTGGAAACTCTGCAATGGGTATTTCAGGTTTCACATTGACATTATTGGCATAACCAATACAGTAAATACTCTTCAGATGCAGAAGTATCTCAGAAAAACTACACTACTACTCAAGATTAGTTTTTGATGTCTTAGTGGGGAAAAGACAGGAATATTAGCTCTCATTGTGTTACATGATCCATAGAAAGAAATTCCTTAAAATAATTTGCTTTGCAGTGAGTTATTGCTTTCTCACAGTCTGAAAACATATGAATAAAACAGATGTATTACTGTGTCAGATGAAATTAATTCTTTGCATACCTGCAACAGAAAAACTGAACAGTAAATAAGCTAGTGTCCTCAGGCAGAGAAACAGTTTAAGGCAGCTTCCTTTGCCTTAAAAATATTTGACTGTGCTGGTTCTGTGCTAGTTTGTAGACTGGGAAGCACAGGCAGTTTTTCATGTGCATAATACTTGGTAAATTAATATAGATATATTTGCAGATAAAAACTATTCAACTCAAGCTGTTTGATAAAGATGAAAACAGTTTATGGATTTATTAATGTGTAATTAACTGAAAATCAGTGACCTATATCATCAAGTTCAATATCAAAATGCAAGAGGTAAACCATGACATTAAACATTTAAAAACAAGAAGTTAAGATGGTAGCATCAGGGAATTAGTGCCACTGTGAAACTAAAGTTGAGCTACACCAAAACATATGACAGAGGTCTTGAATGTGTAATTGATATTGAAAGAGAGACAATAAGGAATAAATCTTAGATCTAAGTTTCTTCCAGTGAGAGGGGTTATAAGCCCAGCTTGCCCAAAAATTTAATATATATACAAATGTCTATGTTGGCTAAATCTAAAATTATGTGAGACAATTGCTGCTGTACATAATTAAGCACCAAGTGGTCCATATCTGTAGGTATGGTCAGCACATGCAAATCAAAAGCAGTACTGAGATTAGCTTTGACATTGTTAGGTTTATTTGAAAACACACACACAGGTATCTTTACTTAGAAGTACTTCAAAGTTTGGATTCTTTCCAAACAAAAAGGATATATGCAGGGGGTGGGAATTAGAATATTTTACCACCAACCTATCAACCTAAAGAAAACCGTCAGGAAGGAATATTTTCTGCTGCCTTTCTTGAAATAACAGCTAAGGCTAGTCATCTGTTGCTATAGATACAACTTAGTCACATAAAAACAGGAAACCTGGAGATATCTGACCTCTTAAAGATGCTTTGTTGAGGCTGTGTTGGGTTACTAGAGCCCTCATGCTAGTCGGAATTTCAGATATGTGCCACATTTAGTTTCAATGTTTCCTATTTTTTCTTTTCCTTATTCTCTTAGAAGACTTGTCTAATCTGTTATTGTGACTTATACTCTTAAAAAGCAACAATTCTTGTATTTACTATAAATCAGTTGTAAATACTTTTTGTGTACCCTGCTCTTCTTTACCTTCAGATCTAAAAGGTGATTTTACCCAACCCAGGTGCTTTGGTATACAGATACTGATATTTAAATATCAATACTGATATTTAATGATATTTACATATCTACCTATTTCACTGTTCTGCAAGTTAATTAGCATTTCGGATGTTCCTCTCTGGTTAAGTTATTTTCAACCCACATTTCTGCAAATATTTAGTAGAAAAGATACCTACTATGAGAACTCATATATGTAGGTTTAACTACTTCTTTTCTTTACACGTGGCACTGAAGTTCTATTTATAATGTAATGTGACTAAGGCAGAAGATTGTCAGCCAGGATTTCAACAACTGGCTTGTTCATCCTGAGGCAGAGAGTTGCTACAGCTTGCCATTACAATGGTAGCTGCAATGTTACAGTGGTTATGCTAGAACTCTACAATCAGAAAATAATCAGGGGAAAGCACTTCCTTGGCTAGCTGGAAATTTCTTATCTCTTGCCAACCTGATTTTGGTCCGCAATCGGCGAGTTCTTTTTCTATTCCAAGAACCAATTTCAACCTATTACAACCTATTTCCAAGTTAATAATGTAATCCCAGATCCATTGGGATGGAAATGAGCTCATATATCAAGGCACTTAAATGGAAATTTCTAAATGCATATGACAGCATCCAACTAGATATTTGACTGAATTTGCTAGACATAGATATCTAGTGCAGTCTGAAATGTCTTAAGAGATCCAAGAAATCCCCAGAAGGCTGGCAAATATGACCATGATCCAAGCGGTAGTCTTGTTCATTTCTGGAATGCAAGTGGAAGCTTGGCAGATATTCTGGATAGCTCAAATGAAGCTGTAAATCCATATTAGATAAAAATCACATGCAAATTTTTACCTTAGAATAAGGTGAATAACATTCTCTGTTCTAACAGCCATGCTCAGTGCTCATCAGCTCATCTGAACCCGAGACATATTTGCTGTATTATACAAGTTTAAACACATATTTGTGCAAAGACATTATATTTAAACACGTATATTAGATGTGATTTTTAACACATCTGTCTTGATAGACATGCAGGTTTTTTTGGCACATTTTGAAACTTCCTGTATTCGTCCACAGACAGGAAAGATATTTCAAATGTAGCTTACTATTTAACATATCATAATGACCCAATCTAACTACCTACATTTTTCTTTTATTTCTTATTTGAAAATAAAATTAAAAGAGAAGAAAATGAAATATCTTTTTTATGTTCATATGGACACATAAAATTTTATTTGCCATAAAATTTCAGTTGTGCTGAATATAAGTGGTGCTTATTTTTCTTATATTTGCTTTGTTTAGTGCAGTAAAATTAAATAATATCCTCTCAACAGCAAGTAGTAATAGCTATGTAATCTTCCATATAATTCAGACCCCACATTGTCTAAAATATAATGCATTGCTTGCTTACTTGCAAATTTCTTACTAGAAAATGTTCTAGATTGTACTTTCAGTTACATAATTTTATAAACTAATATAAATACAAGGCATTGCATTGGAAACATTTTTAATAAACTACTTGTTTTTATCTTTATCTTAGCAAGAAGTCAAGGATGTGGAAACTGATATTAAAATTTTATTTTACAAAAAAACCCCAGATCATGTAATCTAGCACTCGTTTTATGAAACATTGTCCTTATCTTTTCTTTTTTTTTAATTTGAAACAATAAGACATGATGCAAATTAACTTGCTACTAGTGGAAAAAAAATCTGCAGCATGTAATATATTTTAAGGAGTTCTCAACAAGTTAATTCTTTGTAAAGGGCAGCATATTCATACTTTGAATCAGAAGTGTTCTGTAGTTCTATCTGAAAGTTATCTCAAAGAAATTGAAATTTCCCCATACAGGCACATTTTGTTTATTTTCCTATCATTTAATTTTATTTATTTTTTCTCTTTCCTCAGCACTGGTAGAAGATAAGATACAGGCAATTGCTAGTCAGAGGCATAAATAAAAGTCAGGAGAGGCCAAAGATAACTTCCATAAGACTAACTTGATTTATTCCATACAGACATTTTTCCATATGTTTTATTCTATGTTTGCTCTTTTCTTGTACTTGCTTTCCATATGGCAATCCCTCCTCCCAAAACCTGTTCCCCTCTTTCAGTAGCATCTGAGGTTTTTGAAGAATGAATGAAAATGTGCATCTACTGTTAAGATATTTGTGATTACAAATTTGTGAGGACTGGAAGTGACGATGAAACTGCCTATTTCACTGCATAAATAATAGTAAAAGAGATATTTGAAGCTTACTCTCATTCAGGTTATACAGCAAAGTACAGTCTTCATTCAAGACATTCAAGTACATGGACAAGAGCAACACATAGACTGGAAAAAGAAAATTCATTTATGGTAGCAAATGAACCGCCAATTCATAGGGACAGATATAAAACATCTAGAAATGCATACTTGTATTAATCATTAAAGAATGGATGTCTTCTATCAGGTTGTAAAATGGTAATCATGCTTTTTGAAGATTAAGCTCTTACTGCTTCACTTTCTGAAATTCCTGTTAGATTACAACTTCCTTGAATTGCATTCTCTGATTTTGATTCAGCCTATGATTCTGTCTCAAAGAATGCAAATCTTTAGTGTGGCATCCTTATATGTCTTACCAATAATCTCAGATGTTTTACATCATCCCACATGCAGCTATTATGTTTTTTTCTTATTTTGTGATCATAATGTTAATCTCATTATTCCATCTTCTGCTTCTAGGCCTTTTTTTCCTAACATATTAATGTATTTTTGGTTTGAATTTTGGTTGTTATTACTATTTATTTATTCCACCACATTTTTAGAGTGTTGTAGGTCAAAGTTGCGTCATCAGACTTCTACTATACCTTACAAGATTACCATTTATTTCTTATGAGAGAAAATAAAAGTTTATATTGAATAACACATTATGGCAGTTCTTTTTCCCTGTCCATTCTAACCTTGAACACTGCTAGGAATGAGGCATCCTCTCACCACTCTCACCATATACAATTTCTTTCTGATATCTGATCTAAACCTACCCTCTTTCAATTTAAAGCCATCGCCCCTTGTCCTGTTGCTACATGTCTTTGTGAAAAGCTCCTCTTCAGCTCTCTTTTAGACCCTTTTTACATACTGGAAAGTGTTATAAGGACTCCCTGAAGGCCTCTCTTCTCCAGGCTGAACATCCCCATCTCTCTCAGCCTATCTGCATAGCAGCAACCCGATCCAGTGGACGATGCAGCAGGACCATCAATAAAGGTCATTTCCAATCCAAAGCATTCTACAGTTCTCTGAATATTGGCCTTGGCAATAAGTATTCTGTTTCTGCTTTCCCTCTTGGTCTGGAAATGTGTTCAGGTGTCATAGGTATTGTTTCTACTCAAGTGCTAATTCTGTCTCTCAAGTCTTTTTTACTGATTTCCTGTCTTTTTATACATGTCAAGTACCTCTTTCTTTAACCAATAGTTCACTATTTCTCAGAGTGGCAGTCACAGTTAAACTACTTCACTTCTAACGAAATAGAAACACAGGTTTTAGAAAACATTTTTAAGATATTAAAACCCCCCATAAGCTAAAACAAACAAACAAACAAACCAAAACAAAACAAAAAAAACCCCAATTTTTAAGTCATTTAAGATGCCACTTTTTTTTTGGCCTGCTTGGTTTGTCTTTTGAATATGAAAAGACAACTGATCAAATATCCCAATTGCCTTTTTTTTTTCTTTTCTCTATGAAAAGACTATCTTTGAAAATAAACCACTCTGTGAGCAACAAAAGTTGACAACTGATAGTGATTCCAACAAGTTATTTCCACACTGGCAACAACTCTGACAGTAAAGACTTCCTTATATTACCAGTCACTGTGTGGCCAAAACAATTTAAAGCTCTAAAAGGCCTGGCAAAAAAAATCAAGTATAAAAGACTGAGAAATTATTAGAAAGCAGCTAATTAGAAGCTAGTTGTGGTACAAATGGGCTAACTTGGGACTGGAAAAATAATCTGGGTGTTTTTGAAGCTTAAAGGCAAGGACATTCTTTCCACACACAGTGTTTTTATATACCTATTATTTGATTGAAATAAAAATCACTGGGAGATGAAAATCCGTCCCACATATTTCAGATGGAATGAGTTGCCTTGAAAGAACAAATCATGCTTATCTTTTCCATTTAGTACAAGGTAACTTAGACAAATGGCTTAGATTATGTCCTTACCTCTCAATGACTAAAGTTTAGGTAAGATGAATTCTGTATGATTTCCATGATGTGAGCAACTTTCTGGAGAACACTGAAGTATCCCAGGAAATTGCTTGTGCCATGAATATAAACAATTTTAAATCAAGAGCAGCAGGCACAAAGGGATGTTTAATTTGTTTTAAAATCTAATGATTCTCTTTCTCTGTCTGGCTTGAACAATATTTTTCTATAAAATCTCTAATTTTTAACAAATAATGTATTTTTTAATTTGTTATTTCATTAATTGCATTTTTTTTTCCTTTTTTTTAATGGTGTAATGATTGGCCGCACAGGAACACCATTAAAATACTGCATTGGATTCCAAGACATATGGCACTAGAAATAATTTGTTAAACCCTGTTTCCAGAATTTTTTGTGGTGATATGTGACTTCCAAGATCTTAACACAAAAAAAAAACAAGCCTAATCAAAATGAATTGTGATAACAGAATAAACAAACACACACACACGTGCAGAAAGAAAAATATTTTTCTTCTGGTTTGTGAGTCTGTGGTGAACTGAAGGTACTTCGGGAATGCAGCTGGAAACTACAATATTATTCCTTAAAGTAGCAACACTCAAACCTGAAAATTATCTCTAAAAGCATACAAATGCAGCAGCTGTGACAAGGGAAGAGGCATTAAAAGTAACAGGTTTAAAATTTCTTGAGGTTTAATATTATATGAATGGCCACAGCAATCACTTTCTTCTAGCAAGAAATAAACTAAAGTAATGAAGTAGCTGCACAAACTATAGCTATTGTTTCTAGTATCAGAAAATATACCTTTTCTTTATCTTGGGATAAAATAGAGATCTTTTTTATACCAGCTGTATTTATTCCTCTGATTAGAACAAAGTCTGGTTCTGGCTTTTAATAAATCATATCATGTATGTTTAGAAGAATTATTATCTGAATGACTCATTAATTAATTAAACTCATTTTTTCCAGGTATAAAACATTCTATTTCATATAGAATAAATCACATTCTTCTTGTTCAATAATTGCAATATAGTCTTCCTGTTACAAAATGAATAATATTACTCAATTTCTGGCCCTCTTTAATTATTCAGATATTAATAATAAATTATGTTATGCATTAATCTTGAGGAAATATGATGGAATAATTGACTGACACTGATATATTAGAATACCATCAATATTTTAATTTTAAATAGAATTGTGTTTCGAATGGTGTTCATCACTTGAAACACAAGAATAATTCTGAAACTAGTTTAAATAAAATTGGATCATGCTAATTTTTACGTATAAAGTACACTTCCAAGGAATCAGCTTTGTTTTTATTCGCTATCTCCTTGTCTACATCTGAGATATTAAGAAGTGCACATGTGGTGAAATTTGCGTTTACGCAAAGCTTAGTCTATTGGGTCACTCCAACTGGTTCAGGTTCCCCAGCGGTACAAAGACAAGTGTACCTCAAGCTACTCCTCTCTGTGTAGAGAGGCCCTCATTCACCATTCACTGTGTCTTCCTGGTCAGGCAGCCTGCAGCAGAACCCCACAATAGCATCACTTGCCCTGCGCTCCCTTTTACCCTGACCCATGAACTCTCATTTGGCTCCTCATCTATCCCCAGACAAAGCTCCATGCTGGTCATTGACATCGCTCCTTGTCTCCCCTGCCTTGTCCTTCCTCAAGAGCCAATATCCTTTCATTGCAACACTGCAGTCATAGGAGTCATCCTACCATGTTTCTGTGATGCCAATAAGGTCATAGCCCTACAGGCACATGCACATCTCCAACGTCTCTTATTTATTCCTGTGCTATGTGTGTGGGGATAGACGCATTTAATTTGGGCCCAGATGAAGCTGATTTTCTGACCAAGAAGATGGAATTCCTTTATGCTGCTGTTCAGGTGTTCTGCTGATCTGCAATCCTTCCCCTTGCTCTGGTCTTGTGGTAGCACTGGGACATTGACACACACATGCATTTTTGTGAGGGGTTTTAGATGAACAAAGGCAAGAAAGGAACAATTCTAGCTTCATAAGATGAGAAGCTGACATGCTACAGCTTTGAACACCAAGAAACTGAAAGAAGCGAAATGGGGAAATTTTACTCAGCAGCAGAACATTCTGATGAAGCCACTATTTTAATTAATAACAGTCAAATAATTTCTATGTAAAGGTATCTTTGATGAGGAAATCAGGATATCTGTATTTAGTCTAGAATTATGTCTCTTTTCTTCTGTAAACCATATTATCAGACCTTGCTTCAGGGTCCATCAGCACATTCTTTAGGGAATTGAATTTGCTTGGCTATGTGTAAGGCAGAAAAAAGATCTATGAAAGAAAGCCAAAAACAGAGAATAAAGAACACAGGAAAAAAGAGTTTCCTTTTATACTGAATTCACTTGTCAGGATCTTCTTTATTAGAAGTTGAAGAATGACATGTAAGCATAAACACTACCTGTCTCGTCTTCTTTATTAGTTGTGTTTTGGGAGACTTTCTCTGTTGCAGGGGATTGTTGTAGGATTTTAGTCAATTAATTGAAATATAATTTGTTTTCTGTGATTGATGTTATTTTTTTCTAAAGCATTCTAAATACAAGAAAGACAGTTTTAGGTGCCAGAGCTAAAATGTGTTTTGTCACATTTTAGCTAAAAAGAAAAAAAAAAGGTTTATGACAGTCTTTAGTCTAAAGATAATAAAATTTTTCCCTGAAAATGTAATCTCCATGACAAGTGAGTTGCATTAACTAGTTAAATAAATGGTTTAAATGGTTCAGGATAGATACTTGCATGCAATTTAAAGGCCTTTTCTGTGTTTAAAAGGCTAGAGAATAATAGGTTTTATTTTATTGTCAGAGGAGCACAATATGTGTTAAGAAATAGGACTTTAATCTAAATAACTTTGTGCCTTCTTAAATAAGGCAGCAGTTGTATTTCAATTATACTGCTGGGTAAAGATCCTTCAGGATCTTATTTTGTCAAAAGACATCTTTTACTACCATAAATAGATTATAGACTCTTAACTTATAAAAATTGAACTTTTCTGCCACATAAGTGACTGGAGAAATTTAGCAAAACCTTGCTGTACGGAAGTGAAACAAAATAAACATTTTCTTCTTTGGATAAAAGGTTTTCTTTCTGTGTGAGACTGGAGATGAAATTAAAATTTGCAAAATCCATCAGCTTCTGAGACATTTTCTCCTTGGTAGAGGTCAAGTAGGAATCTCTATTTACCTACATGCTAATTCATAACTCTTATAATTTGTATTAAATTATCTTATTTCTACTGATCTAAACCTTTCGCCTGTAGTAGCGATGAAAAACCTGGAACAAAGTTGCAACTACCCTCTAAATGAATAGAGGTACATTGTGGGGAAAATTGCCATGTGCTATTAAGCGTAACTTTGTTAAGGTTGGGGTCTCCACACAATATTTCTGCCTTTGGGTTTGGTCTTAGTTTTGCCTTTGTTCCTTTTAGCTGACTGAGATATTGCCCCTACATCAGCTGGCCAATCTGTTTCTCTGACCAAACCTCAACTGGACTGGGGAACTAAACCAGCCAAACAAACAAACAAACAAAAATTACTAAACCCTCCCTGCAAAAAAATACCAAACCAAACCAACCAACCCAATAAAAAATAAAACAGCCAAACCAAAAACAAACAAACAAACAAAAATTACTAAACCCTCCCTGCAAAAAAATACCAAACCAAACCAACCAACCGAATAAAAAATAAAACAACCAAACCACAAACAAACAAACAAAACCCTCCCCTCCCCAAATGCACAAAACCCCCCCGCGAAAACCCAAAAATATAAACAAAAAAAAAAACCAAACCCAAACCATCAAAAACAACCACAGTTTCCTGATCTAGTTTGGTATGTGCCTGTATAAACAATTTCTGCTGAAATAGTGGAAGATGCTTTAGAAGAGCAAGAACAAGCAGCCAGAGAAAACCAAAAGCTGTGGTGCCCAAAAGCGGTGTTACCATCAATGGCTTCCAAATGGAGTTGTGCCGTCAATACAGACATTGCTGTATTCCCTTTTACCTTTTCCTTCTAATCTCTTGTTATTCCACTTTATAATTGTGCCACAAACCCCAAGAATAATTAACAACTTACTACTACTCTCTTTGTTGATGTATTTTTTCTTCTAAACCTAATACACTTCTTGTTGAAATGATTGCATTTACGGCATAACTTAAACTTGAAACACTTCTAATCTGTAATCAACTTGAATTGCTGTTTCTTTTGTGTTGCCAGCTGGTCTATCTCTTCCACCTATATACATTTAATAAAATTAGAATTTATTTCTATTTATGAAAGAAAATGTCTCTTTCCATAATTTCTGTGCTAAGAGGCAGCTGAGGAATTTCTAAAGTATTTCTTGTTTTGCAAATTGATCAATTCAAGAGAAAGAAAAAAATCTAGATAACTTTTTAATCTTAATAACAGTTAAGTATCAAGGAAACAAAAAGTATGAAAGTTGTCATATCCTGTGCAGCTACAACTGAAACAAAGTTGATCATAAAGTTGAGACTAATTTCAGTAAGCTAATTAAACTTCAAATATGTTTTTTATGTGTACTTATATATATACATTCAAAAATATGTGTATATATAATAGTGATTTTAACTGTATTAGTTTATACACACAGTCTTTACAACAATAATTTTTGTTCTTTAAAGTAAAAAAAAAATCCCTGTCATGTATGGTAAGTCCATCCTGCAAGGCTTCTGCAGTTAAAAAAAATATTTTTAGCATGGTGACTGAAAAATTATATTAAAATGGCTAATATTTTTAGACATTGTAACCTATCTGGTACTAAGTATACTGCTTGATGAAATTTATCTTTTCAACTTGATATCAGGTCTTGAGCTTGCCACATTAATGATTTTTGCACTTCTAGATTGTGTGTGTGTGTGTGCATGTGTGTGTGTGTGTGTGTGGCCACAACAGTTCCCTAAAGATTAGAACTGCTTTCCATTTTATGATTTATTTGGAATCATAAAACTGTTAGATTTGAAAGGGACCTTAAAATCATCAAGATGCAATTCCCTTGGCTTGAACAGGAATACATTTTTTTAAATCACATTGCTCAGAGCTCCATCCACCATCCAGCCTGGCCTTGAACACTTCCAGGGATGAGACATCCACAATTTCTCTGGGCAGACTGTTCCAGTACCTCACCATTCTCACAGTAAAGAATTTATTCCTAATATCTAATTTAAACCTACTCTCAGTTTGACTCTATTCCCCTTGTTCTGTCACTACTTGTCTTTGTAAATACTATTTCTTCATCTTTCTTGCAGGCTCCCTTCAGGTACTGGAAAGAAGGCCAGAGTTAGGTCACCCCTAAGATGTCTCTTTTCCATGCTGAACAATCCAAATTCTCTCAGCCTTTCCTCATAGGAGAGGTGTTCTGTCACTGACTCCTACAACAGAGGGGCTCAAGGTTTGCTTTAAAGTTACAAACAAATCTTCTATTTTCTTCTATATTGTCATTCATTAACAGTGAGGAGCAATGAAACACAGAGGAAAGTCTTAAAAAGATCTTCAGGGAGTCTATGGAAAATTGGTTTTATGCTGTGAATCACTGTTCTCCACAGCTATGACAAGCCTATTCCAAATAAAATAGGTTGATGTTAATAACCTTAAATTTGTCTTTAGTTCTATTTTAATTCTGTATTTTCTGGATTAATGTTTACTGTTTTCCGTTTTCTCTTTCATGGTATTGGAACATTTGAATGGGAGGAAAGGAAAGCATATCTGAAATACTGACTAGAAAAGTTACTGTCATTCTAGCAAAGTGATTTTAAAAAGTCCTACATAAAACTGCCTCAGGAACTTTGTTTATTAAATAGAATCTGGCAGATAAACACACAGTAGAGTTCTCAGACTCATTCAAGTTTTAACTCTATTTGATAGACCAGATATGGACTAGAAACAATAAAGACACATATTCTAATATATTTAAAGAAATATGATTATAAATATAAATACTCCATCCAGTTTCTGGATTTTCTACCCATCACAAAACATTCTCAATCAGACTGGTGTATTCTCAACAAAGAACATAATTTATCAGAGTAATACAAGACAGTTAACAAGAAGTCCTAAGAGTAACATATTATTGTTATATTTTCTATTCAAAAATACCTTCAAAATTAAACTGAACACTGAGAATTGGTCTAATTAAGTAAAATTCACCCAAAATTAGATAATTATTTCCATGTCTTGTTGCCCTAAATTTTTGGGTTTGTCCAGTTTATAGCTCACATTATGTGACCACTTTTCAGAAAGTTATAGAGAATGCCACACATTTTACATGTTAACATAGAACATTTCCTTGAGTTAAATGTTTTCCTTACAGTCTTGAAAGATTTTTTTTCCCCCAAGGATTCCTAATTATTTGTATAAATATTTGGGCATATTTGTTTATCTTTAGATCATGTGGATAGTATAGTGTCAGTGACTATATTACAGTTTGGACTCCGAAAAAATTTTACTTAAGTTACATATAGACTCTGTCATGCTTAATTAATGATAAGGATAGATGAAACACACTGGGAACACTGTTTCATAATCAATAGTGTGTTAACTTACTGAAAAGTCATTTTCTAAATCAAGACTTAAAAAAATCTTCTTTACAAGTTTGTATCCATCAAAATATAAAATATTTACATTTTCCTCATATATACACTGGGCTTATCAAATAATGTTGAAAATAAAGTGTCTATCATCCGTAAAATAATTAAAAGAAAAACATTTAACAACTCTGGAAAGGAATGTAACATTGTCAATTTTAAATCAGGGAATTCAGACATTTAATGCTGTACTCTCAGTCATTGTAGAAAGGTCATCCCAGATGGTGCAGATGACACACATGGTAAACAGGAAGGGAGGCAGAAATCAGGTCTGAAGAGAACAGAAATAGCACCTCATCAGTAAGTCTGAGTGGTGCAAAAAATACCTTAAAAATTATTATGCTATTAATTTATACAAAAGATAACAATCCCGTGGTAGACGGCTTTCTTCTTTGAGCTACAGGAGATGTGTTAATTCAAATGTGGCTTTACACAAGGGATGGAAAGAAGAGAAATGCAGGGGCATTAATACAAATTGGCAATGAGTAGATATATTGGCTGGATAGGACATCACAAGGTAATGGCCAGGGAGAAAATATAACAGCTGTGTTTTGCTTTGAATGGAGGGGGACTGAAATGTAAATATATAAATATTACTACTTTTCTGTTAAAGTCTGATGTGAGTTATACAGGTGCCCTACAGCCTTGGAACCATCTGGGTACTATGCGAGCTTGACAGGCTATGGGCAGAAACAATAGTCCTGCCAAGAAAAATAACTGAAAGCAATCTGTGTTTTACCAGCCCAAAAAAATAGCATGGCTTATTTTCCAAGTGCAGTCCTCAGTTATTACAACATTCTGTTGCTTAACAATATTATCTGACTCCATGTAAAGCAACCAATTAAACAGGCTAGTTAGGAGCCCTGTGTACATCAGCTGCAGGCTGTAATTTGTCCTAGAAATCAGATAGAAATTGATGTAAACTGATATGAACACAACTGCATTTCTTCCTCTGGTTATTCTTTTTAGAACCCCCCTCCCTGGTCTCAAGAGATCAGGTGTGGCACTGTCAACATTTTTATGCATTTATTCGAAATAATTTTTATTTTCAGGAATGGAGTACGTGCCTTGAGGCTGTCAGCTTAATTCTTGCCTGGCACAAACTGCCATAGTTACACCAATGTAGAGTTTGCTTTTTATAGATAATTATATTTCTGTTATGACTCTTCTGTCATTTCATTCTGCTATGAAGATCAAGGACCTCTTTCTGAAGGACATGTCTTTCTCCATGAGCAAGGAGCTCAAGATTTTTGGACAATATAATTAGTTTATATTATTATTAATCACATTTAAACAATCCTAGCTGCATCCTGATCCTTATCACTATTCCAGAAAATTAGTTTCTTGACTAAAAATATTTTAAAAATATAAATCTTACAGATATTTCAGAAAAACACATCTATTGTTACAGTGTGAAGAGATGCAGCCCATTGAAAAGACAATGAGCAGACATCTTTTAGAATTATAGGTAATTTTACAATTTATAGTGGAATTTATTTTTTTCTGAAAACTATTTAAATAAGAAATCTGAAACCTGGAAATTTAGTAGCAATTATGTATATTTTCGGGGTCACCTATGACTA
The DNA here is from genome assembly GCF_014805655.1 of Passer montanus. Classification (NCBI taxonomy): domain Eukaryota; kingdom Metazoa; phylum Chordata; class Aves; order Passeriformes; family Passeridae; genus Passer; species Passer montanus. Next base: position 9,245,188 of record NW_024367708.1, on the reverse strand, counting down.
TTTCTAACATTTCCCTGCAAGCTTTTGTCATGCTTCAATAGAAGTAAAGATGACAAAGTATCTCTGCATTATGTAATAAAGTTCCTACAGTCCTGCTAAATTAAGTCAATATGAATTGTTCCAGTTCATTCTTTAGATCAAGCCCAAGGCTCTGTTTACTCATGTTTCTAAAAATTAGATGCCATTTATAACAATGTCATTCTTTTTATCTTGTCAATGTTCTTTTTATTACATCCACTACAATGTACTGTATATTTTGCTTCCAAATGTTAGCGCTCCATTACTTTTCCCTTTTGCACACAGTTCACTTGGAAAGAAATGCAGAACCACCAGAGAGAATGAAACAAACTTCTTCTGAGAGCTGGAGGAGCTCAGATGTACAGAAGGGAGAAATGGAAGTTTTAGAGTCCAGGTAATAATGGCAGTTAACATGTAAGGGATACCATGAGCACAGAGTGTGGCACTGCTTTAAACCTTCCTTTTCAGAGGTGTTTAACGTAGTTAAGTTTTCATATCTGAAAGAGCAAAGAGGTAACTGTGCAGGTTTCACTGCTGGGTGGATGCAGTACATTTCACAATTCTCTCTTTTGCAGTTTATGTCCCAGTCATGGTTAAAGGGAGCCTATTCATCTTTCCAGTAGGCATTTTTCTGTATCACCATTGTATCTCTATTTTGACATCACTTTTCAAGACTAGCAACTGCATTATCTTTCCTCCATCCTACTGACAGTTTGTCATGTTGTGTTCCTGTAGAAATCTTTTATTTGTTTTCTTAAGTTTTATTTGTTTCCCATTTTTCTTATTACAATGGGCCTTTTTTTTATTTCATGTACATTGTTTATATTATATTTAATTTTCATTATCATGTTTCATTATTTCCTGTTTTATGACATCGTGCAGTCAGCAAGACTCCAGTTGCATTTTGGGGGTTTCTACGCATAAGCCAATACTGGATGATGTACATTATACTAGGAGACAGTATTTTTCTCAGATTTCTGCTCATTATCATCTTCTAACCTCAGTATTTGCACATTTAAAAATTTTTTGATGCAAGTCACATTTGTTGAGTTTCTTTAACTTCTGTTTTATAAGAACCAAACCTGTTCTTGCACATATTAGAATTTTCAAAACACTGTAGACTCATAAAGTCTATAAATAAGTGACTTGAATGTTTCTTCTTCTTAACAGCAAAGAACACTCAGATTTGCTGCAAGTACTCCATGTCTGAAACAGCACAGCTGATGCAAATTGTTTGATTTGCAGTTGAAACTAATTTGCTGAAAACACAATTAAATTACAGTAGGCAGTTGATCCAAGTCATAACTGGAGATCTGAAGTCACAATCAACTCTGAGCTATGTGTAATTGAAATACAGAATAAATTAATGTAAATAAAGAGAATATTATTAAGTAGAAACAGCACTCTAAAAACCAAGAGTTTTAATCACGTGTAGAAAAAGTGGTGTATCATCATTTTTTGTACTATCTGTCTGCTGGTCTCCTTACCTTGGTTAAAAAAAATTAAATCTGCTTTAAAAATTTATGTTTGAAAGAAATGAGAGCTTTCCAGGAGTTTACTGCTCATATCTCTACTGACAATATCTCTCCTGGTGTTGCAGTACTATTTAGAGGTTCCATCAAAAATCACATCTGAACTAGACATTACGTCAATATACAGGGTGACACTTTCTCTTAAAGCTTTCAGAGATCCTTTATAAAAAGCTACTAACTTTCTCAAGCTTAGCAGCCTGAGAATCTTATCTTATATTCATCAGAGAAAATATCCTATATTATCTGTTCAGTATCATCTGGTGGAACAGCCTGTTTTTCTTCATCAGCTCTAAAGGAATGTTAAACTTCCAAGTGGGAGTCTGAACTTGGATTATATTAACTATCTCGTTTGGAGACGTGTTTCTGTTGTGAGCAGGACTGAAATGTGATCAAGAATCTTGTATAGCCATGAGAGTGTTTATGTTATAGATCATACAAATTTCTTAAAAGGTATCTGTGCACATTACCCCACGGAAATTTTACAGAAAATCAAACTCTGAGCTATAATAAATCACTCTTTCAGTCACTCAGCTTCATAGAGTATCTTCCATGACAATGCAATAATTTCATACTAAATCTAAATAAAACACAATCATTCATATTTAGATACAGCGATATTTGGAATAATAATCTGTAGTGGGAAAACAATACATTTTATTAGATCAATTTACAAGGGAAATATTGACAGATTTTCAGATATGCTAGATACTTTTATTCTAAGTTTTGGCATTACTTCATGGTCTGAAAACAATCAGACTTTAATCAAACCAATTTCCAGAGCTGATTATGCCTCAAAAAGACTGGGCTGTGTAAAGGCTACCCTTCATTTAATCTACTGAGCCATTAGCTGAAGTGTCATAGATCATTTGATTGCTGTGAGAAAGAAGCAGCATGTGGCAGGAGAAAAGAAAAACTAAAACAAAACAAAACCATCTCAGAAAACCTTTATTCATCAATCCAACAATTACTCAGATCGAACTGTCAAGGAGTGACAGAAAATGACTACTCAAGTAATTATAGATCAATGTTATGCTAGTTGTTTAAACAAATGCAGGAAATCATTCAATGCTTTTAATGACTTAAACTTTTACCTGAAATTAGACAGTAGGTGGTGGGAAAGGCAAATGACAGAAGTAGTGCATTTCCTATGGGAAACTATTGAATGCAGGAACTGATAGACTTCTCAATGTAGGAGTTGACTTTTTGCTTATTAAGGTCGTGCGCCTCAATGCTTTTAATGAAATTTCTCTCTGAAAAGAATTTGATGCTTTGCTTCTGTGTGTGTGTGCAAAGGTGGGCAGATGGTGCTTTTCAGTGGAATAAAATAAAATAAACTTTAAGATCAGGGAAACTGCTAGCTAAAAATTTATTTCTTATAACTTCATCTACCTTTTTAATTTCTTTTCTCTCTTTTATACATAATATAATTTTTATAAATATGGTGTAGTGCTCTTCCATGTCTAGGGATATTATTTTATTGAAATTAACTTTGAGGTTTTTTTTGTACTGCAGAAACAGATCTTCATGTTTCCCAGGGACAGGTTTCCTATTGCCTATAGATTTGGAAGGGAAAATATTATCTAATAATGAAAAATCTACTTCTAGACCGGTGTTTCTCAGCTCTTGTATCCAAAAGACAACAGCAATGGATCAGGAAAGTTAATTTGGTTTCAAAAATACTTAACTAGCTAATACAGAATCAAGCAAAGAAAACAACAACCTTTACATTTTCATTGCATTTTGTTCTTCTCATTCAACTAGTCTTTACTAGCTTCTGAAATATAAGAAAAAATAACTAAACTTATTCACTATAAGCCCTTGCTTTCCTAGTACATGCAATTCTGTTGTTGTTTTCTTCAACTACTAGATTATCACCTTGGAAAAGTTGAGAATCATTCACCAAGAAAGCCATCGGTGACTTTACTCAGTTAATTTGTGACAGCCTTTTACATTAAATAACTGCACAACAACTGTGGAATTCTGTAACAAATTACTCAATTTTAGCAGGTAAGCAAAGAAATTGCTTGAATGCCTTTTAATAAAGAAGTTAGTTCAAGTTTGGCTGTGGAGGTTTAGATGATAAACAATATTAATATTTCTCTTATCTCTTTTATAACTTTAAGAAAAACTGCTCTCTGAGAAATGATGTCAGGTTTCATAATGTAAACTTATTTTAAAATTTTTTTAATCATCTTATCATGGTTTGATATGGCTTTTTTGTAACTTTGCTTGCTTAGAATGCTCCAGGTCTCGTTGGGAGCAAACCTCTAGGAAAGAGAGAGTGAGAGATCCCTTCCTCTATCAAGCACCAGTAAAATTGCGATTTTCTTTTACATTCTGAAATGGAGTATTTAAAATCGGTCTGATCCTGTTTAAAAATATATAAAGTATGAACAAGATTTACTTCTAGCAAGGAACATTTCTCATTTCCCTTTCTTAGCTTCCCTTCCTTTCCTTTTTCCTCAGATTCTTTGTTATAGTCCGAAGAGAATAAAAAAAAAAAGTGCTGAAGTTATTCTTCTGTAGTTCTTCAAGGATAAAAAGGTCTACTTGAGCTTGAACTATAGGCTGTAGCTCTGACTTCTGTTGTTCTGGAATCCCAAGTTCAAAGTGGTTCGCTGTCCTTCTTGGAGATTTTTTGTCCTTCTAAAATTTATTTTTGACTTATAAATAAGCTTAAGAAAAAGCAAAACAAAACAATGTTTCTTTTATGAATGAAGCTCAAGTATGCATTGGGGGAAAAAAAATGCTATTTTTCTGATTGACTTCTACAGTAATGATACACACTCAGAAGCTAAAAATAAGGGAAGAAACCTACAAAACAAAATAGCTGAGTTTGATCAGTATTACAACTTTATGCTTATATATGTGTACAATGCTTTCATGATTACAAAAACTTGGTGATTTTATTGATAATGCTAGTAATTTTTTTTAATTACAGAGATGATTTTCTATAATTGATAACAATTTCTAATACATTCTAACTTATGCATTTTCTCAGGAATGTTTTTGTAGAGTTCCTGTTTTAAAATCCATTTATGGAAAGATTAAATTTAGTAAGTAATTTCTATAAGTATATGTTAGTTTGAAGAAATGCAAAGTATACTCAATAAGGTGATATTTTTATGTAGTAATTTTCTTCTTTGGGCAAGATACAATTTTGAACAACGCTGATGTCTAAGTAGTCAGTTCTCTATTAAAGGACAACTTAAGAGTGAGGAACCAGATTGAGATGTTGGGTAGGAGTAGGTATTTAGGATATTGACTAGTTGAATTTCTAAAATACAGTCTTAGCTTCCAACTTTCTGTTTTTCCCATTGATTATTTGTGCAGCAATACCCTCCAAAAGACCCTAGAGGGAAATCTTTCCTAGCTTGGAAAGCAACAGTGAGTGCAAGATCTTGTGACTGCAAGAAAATGGCCTAGTTGATATGGATTAAGTCAGCAATAGCCATTTTCATATTCAGCTCAGATTTTTAAATTTCTCCAAGGCAGTGGAAAAAAAAAGCCAACAAAAAACCTGCACTGTCCAACTAAAATTTCTTCTTCCATAACAGAGAAAAATTAGATTTCCCTTCAAAGCAGACATTATCATCACAGTGATTTATGAATTATAAAATGTATGATCATCGATAGAAGTCAAGCTCGAAAATGAGCATTCACCAACACACAGAAGTCACTTTGTTTTATGACTAGTGTTTTATAGAAAGTAAACTTTTAAAGTTATTATAACTGGGGAGAATTTTAATGTTAAAAAGAAAAGCACTAATTATGTTCCTTGTTTCCTGAAAACTCCCTATTTCTTTAAAAATTTTAAAAATATTTTAAATCGCTTACTAAAGAGAATTATACTTACCAGACATGTATTTTTATGTACAATAGTTAAAACAAGTTTAAATGTGGGAGTTTGTTTCTTTGTTTGTTTTAGGGGCAAAAAATGTTATTTCTATTTGAGAGTTGTTGCATTTCCCCCCTCCCCTATTATTTTTATGACAGCCTGATTTGTGGTACAATTAGTAAGAAGATTGTATTCTTCACTGCCATGATTTTTGTTGTATAATGAAAGGCAAAAAAATCAGCAAACACAAATGATAACACAGCCTTCCCCTTTTACAGTTACTACCTCTTGGAGAAACAAATACTGCAATTTGTCTTTCTTCAGCTTCATTGCTGTGAATGACTTCCTTTAGAGATAATATTTTTCCCAACAGCTGTTTCAAAGAATTAATTTTTTTTCATTCTGAATACTGTGCTATTGATAGTTTGTGGAGTCTGATGGGTGAAATGGAGATTAAAAATAAATTTAGTTGAACAGGTAACAAGATCATTAATGTCCTATAAGAACATCCAATTCCAGAAAAATTGAGGTATGCTGTTCAATCAGGGTTTTCTTCTTTTTGCTTTTGATCTAAAAAAAAGTGAACAAAAGAAAAAAATTAATTACTAAAAATGCCTGGGCTCAGATCTCACAAATTAAACAGTCCTGGTTAAGTATTAAAGAAAAAAAAAATCACTTCTTCAGAATATTAAGTTGTCATGCTTTTGTAAAACATTTTACTAAACAGTACATTAGAAGTTTCTTAAAATTATTGGGGGGAAAGTAATAAAAATAACTCAAGTAATAATATTTGTTTGACAAAATATATTTGTTATTCCCATCTATCTAACAGAGGCAAGCATGGTCTGGAATTTGAAAATCTTAATGTTGCCACTATTATTCCAGTGCTGGCAGGTTCATTTCTTGTGCTACACAAGTAACATATATTCCAGACCAGTGATTTCTCCTCCCACTCTTTCCCTCTAAAATCTATTCTGCATACTAGGAAACAGATAAATAAAATATAAGATGCCATTTTTGACATTTTTTTAGTATAAAATGAGGACTTATTTCTTTAAAATTAACATATTAGAAACCACATATATTTCAACTGAGTTGAATTTAAGGAAAAGCCAAAATGCAATAATTCAGTGATTCAGAAAACACTGCCTTTGTTTTAAAAAAGCAAGAACTTGATGTGCTTAATGTAGTATGACTCTTTTTCTTAAGGGTTCAAGTATTTTTTGTATTAACATCTTATCTCTGTAATGCATTTTTTGAGTATCCCAGTTCTTATCACAGTGAATTAGATGGGCAGCATCTTGGCTACTGAGGGAGGTGTTTTTTTTTAATTCTATACCCTTCTATGCCTCTGGAACAATAAGATACTGCCTGAGAAAAATAAGATACTGCCTGAGAAAAATTCTTTTCACCAAAAAAAGTGGTGAAAAACAAATGTAACAGAAATACTTTCCAGGCAGTTTCCTCTAATTTAGTTCTTTTATTTCTACATGTGTTTTCTTCACCATCTTTCAAGGAAATTAATTGATTTCCACAGGTGTCACTTTCTGCTCCTATTTTTTATCATAAGCAAATTTCTTACAAAATGCCTGGGAATTTCAATATAGCCAATATTACCTAAGAGTGCTATCAGTACATTTTTGTAGCCTAACTTGAGATACCTTGAAGATAAGTGATTCAGGTCTTAGTTTCTTATGAATATAGATATTGTCCTCACAACATTGCTCTAAGTATTTGACTACAAGGCAAAATAATAAAATTTGGGCATATAATTACTTAACTCCAAAGTATAATCAATTATTTTTTCATAGGGATGTTTTTCTTGTGATTTTAATTTTTTTTAATACAGTATTTATAAAAATGCACTGCCAGTTTATATGCAAATAAGGACAGTAAGACTGTTGAAATAAAGCATAGATTAAAAGAGCTTTTAAGCTTTGGTAATATAAACCGGTGTCCTGGTTCTGGCCAGGATGAGGTTGATTTTTTTGCAGTAGCTGGGCAGGGACATGGCTAGGAAACAGAGGTTATTCTGTGTCACCCCAAGTCATTGCCTGACGTCAGAAGAAGGGAGTCTCTACTGGGGACAAGGGGTTTCTTCTGGTGCAGTAAAGCTAGAGGGGAGCTGTGCAGTGTTTGTTGTCAGGGGGTTTCCTGTGTGAATCATTCATCTCTTGTGCCCTCCGTTCCCAGTAAATTGTTCTTTTCTCAACTTGTGATCTTTGCCTTTTGTCCCTCCAGTTCTCCTCCCTCCTCTGCAGCAAGGAGAAGGGAGAGAGGGAACTGGGAGAACGCCCAAGCAATGCATGGTTGGGAGATGCAGTGAGAGCACTAAACTGGGAAGTACCCCACCACATCTGGATACAGGTATATAGACAACATGGAACAGAGAGAAAGACACACATACAAAATTATGTTATGGGCTTAAGTATGTTAGAAGTTACTGTTCGGTAATTAGAATGAAACAAAGTTGCAAAAGTCACAAAGCAGAAAATTAAGGTTTACTTTTTGATAATTACTGATTTTACTCCCAGTGAATCTCTGAACAGACTTCTAGAGCAAGATTCATCTCACCTAAGCTAAGGTGCCTGCAGGGAAAATGGCAACATCTGAGCTTATCACCTTAAAAATATTTTGTAATCAGTATGGATTAAAAAAAAAAAAAAAACAAACTCAAATCAGAATAACTTTTTAGATTTGGTTCATCTGACCTGTAGGAGATACTTGCTTTAGAATGAGGTCAGCTATAGTCTAATGAATATTTTTTCCTCCACTATAAAGGAAAATTAAGATGATGAGCTTGCATTAGTTGTACGTAGCACAAATACCTACTTTTGATCATATGAATCATGTTATATCATGTTACAATCACTGTAAGGTGATTTTCTCACAGGGTTGTCTGCATCTCTAATGTATTAAAAGGATTTTAAAGAATCTGTTCATTCTTAATTTTATTGTTTTCCTTTTGAATTGATTACACTTATAAGAATGTTAGTAGATATATTTAGTAGAATAAAAGTTCAAAAGACAATCCCATGCTTAGGACATAATCATACCACTAATTTTGTGAAGGCAAGGGCACATATCCCATGTGGATATAGCAGTGCATAATTATCTATCATGTGGAATTTATATTTTTCTGCCAGGCATTTGTTGATAGTTGCAGCGAAGTGCCGAGTCCAAATAAAGAGGACACTTGGGCATGATCCAGGTCACTCCATTTAATATCTCACTATTGTCACTTTTGCTACCTGCTGCACATTTAAACTTTCTGGCCCTAATTTCTTTTCTTGTTTTTGATTTTTTTTTAGGTTTTTTTGGCAGTTCTTCACAGTTCACAGGAGAAAAGAGCTCTGCTTTAGAGTTGGGTTGTTATACACCACAAAAATGATAACTGTATGTAATATGCTGTATTAAAAACTTTCTGATGAAATATCTAGTTTATGGGACTGCCCTCTAAGATGAGTCTTCTAGCAGTTGCAGTATTAGAAACATAATGCGTTTTCTAGGTGCAGAAAATGTGTTGAGCCAGTGGTCTAATCAAAAGGAACTATAGATCTATTAAAGGGAAGATCTGTTAATGACAAGTCCCTGCTGTAAATGAGGTCACTTCACAGCCTTTCACAGTATAATGTAGAAATCAATTTCATTTTAGGAATAATAAAATATAAAGGAACCTTGTTTGGTCATTAGAATGGACTCTGAGATTACATTTTCTTTTAAGGTGAACTCTTGCAGCAGATGTGTATAAAAATGAAGTTCTGAAGATATTTGTAGTATTTATAATGTTTTAAAGTTTTTGCCATTTACTTACAATTCATTGTTAAGAGCATACGTAAAACGAAGGTATTTCTGAACTGGTGCAGTTTAGAACAGGGAGTTTAGTTCAATTTCTCCTTTCCTCTTTGTATTCATGACTTTAAATATTGCAGAGCTGTTCTTGCTGGTTCTCATTCTGCTGAATCAGCTCTTACAAAAGCATCATTGTTCTTGGAGACTGACATAGGTTAGAGACTGCTTAAGAAATGTGAATTAGGTGCACTGGTGCATAGGAATGAGCAGAAGAACTTGAAAGCTTTTTTTTTATTATTTTGTCCAATCAACTCTGCCTGTCTCTGTATTGCCTATATCCAGATTAACCCTGAGCTTCAAAAGCTTTGAAGCTTTTAACAAAGCTTCAAAGCAGGTGATTTATGCATCATTATTACCTTATTTAGAAAGTAAAAACCTCTTACTTCAGGGTGCAAACATTCTTTAAAGGGGGATTGAAATGTAATAAATAAAATTACAAGAAATTGAATTTAATGGTGAAAAACCTGATACTTCTATCCTAGTAATTTTTTTCCTTTATGGCTTTGATACAATGTGCTTTGCATTTCTCTTCAGGTTCAGTTTGTCATATCACATAAAGTACAGTGAGATGTATATCCTACATAGGCCTTAGATCAGTTCAAGAGGTCACTATACAGTTTCAATTGTTCATTTCCATGCAGAAAAAATGAAAGCAATTAAAATGAAAGAAGGTGACATAAAATAGTTGTACCTCTGCAGGACGAGTATTCTGCTATGTAGATTAGAGTGGGCCACTGCATAAAATGTCTGTGAGATTAAAAATTACTGCAGAAAAGACAGACTCGTGGGTTGTCCAATGCCCCCCTCCTTATGGTTACGTATCAGTGAAAATCAGCATTCATCCTGCATTCCCAGGACCCCTTTTTAAATGTCCATGTTTCTTCTGATAAAGAAGCAAATCATACTAATATCCATGCTCCATCTGCATTTCAACAGACTGAGACATGATTAACATGTGATGTTAGACACTTTTATCCTTATGGTGCTGTTCAGTGGAATTCAGCATTCAGGTGGCAAAGTGCATTTTTCCGTAATGATTAACGTCTGTGTGGTTCCAAATACACCAGTATTTCCAAATCACAATGCATCTGTTGCAGATGGACTCTTAGTCGAGTAACTTGGCATCTGTACCAGTACAACATAACTGCCTGAATGAGGATGTACCAACTGAGACTTTTTATCAAGTGACCAGACTGGTACAATACTGATATAACCCTTTATTATCTACTGATGATAGAGAATGTGAGTATTAGAGGTATCTTAATGTTCTGACCAGAGAGAGCTGCAATTTTCTGAATGTGTGTTTATTTATTTAAATGTGATTTCCCAACATTCTGAGCACATATTTGAAATAGAAATGCAAACATTCAAAAATTGACCATGCCTACATTTTGAGAAAATACTAGTATTTCAATTGACTGTATGGAAATTGAATTACATCAAATCAGCTTAAGGCCCTTTAAATGGTAAATGAGAATACCCATGGAGAAGTTTCATGCAGTTAAATTAGTCAATTTTAAATTTATTTCTCTCAAAAATTCAGATTAATTTAACTGATGGTCCTCCATGTATCAAATATGTTTTTGCATGAAAGATAAAATTATAGAATTATATAAGGATCTAGATTGGAAATGATCTCCATATACCCTCTATGGAAAGCAGGTCCTTAGTCTAGGCTAACTGTAACCTTGTCAAGCTGTCTTCAGTGTTTCCAACAAGGAAAAGGTCTGAGCACCCTGTCTGATGTTTAACTGTCCTCAAGATTGTTTTTTTCCTTACATCTAAATGGAATTTCCTCTGAATTGACTTGTGCCTATTATCTGTCTCTGTTCACTTTGCAGCCTTTTGAACCCTCCTTCTCCTCTATAACTACCATTCAGGTGATGGAAAACTCTGATTAGATCCCTCCTGAAACTTTTCTTTCTACACAGGTCCTTTAATTTTTCTTCATACATCAAATTCTCCCATGCTCCTATCATCTTGGGCCTCCTCCTCTAATCCCTCTCTGTTTGATCTGTATTTTGCTTGGGGGTACCAAAACTGGACACAATATGCTTCATTTGGCCTAACAAGTGTTGTGTGGAGTGAAACAATCCCTTGTGATGCAGTTGTTGGTGCAATCACTGAAAATGTTTGTCATTGCTGCAAAGGCACACTGCTAAGTCACATTCAGCTCACTGTCTATCTGCAGCCCCAAATCTTTTCTATCAGAGCTGTTCCCAACCAGTCAGCGTCAGTCAGTACTACTGACTGAATTATTCCATCTTGGCTGGAGGATTTCACTTTTTACTTTGTTAAACCTTATGCAATTCCTTTTAGCCTGACTTTCTTGATTGTTGAGGACTCTGCATTATAACTCTTCCATCCAGTGTTATCTATCTCCTGTCCCAATGTGGTGTCAGATGAAAAGTTGATAATAGTGTAGTCAGTGCCACCACCCAGGTTGTTTTTAAAGACCCAGAGAAATCCTACTCCTGACCAACTGACAGTTTGGCTCTGAGATATAGGTGACTTTTTGAGTTCATCACTCGAGATACTTTTCCATCCATCTTCAGCCTGATTTGTCCAGGCTGTCTAATCAGCTTCAACAAATATGTGAGAGATCAAGTCAGACCTCCTGCAGAGGTCAAGGTAAATGGATATCCACTGCTCGCCTCCATTCAGCAAGGAAGCCATTTCATCATAGATGGCAGTAAGACTGGCTCTGCACACTTTAATATATGTAAATCTGTGTTGGCTCATTCTAATCTTCTTGTCTTCCATTTGTGTGGACAAATTTTCCTCATGGATTAGTTCTATTATATTCCCAGGAATGGCTATCTGGTCAGTATTTTTCCCTAGATTTTTTCCCCAGCTGTTGATGGACATATTTGACTATTTTTTTCACCTGTGTTCTTCTTCAATTTCCATGACCTTCTCAAAATGGCAGAGGAGGTTTTCACTAGTATCTTCTGATGCCTTCAGATTCATTCCATCACGTCCTAAAACCTTCTTCCTGTACAATTGCTACAGATGGTCCCTAGCTCAATCCTCCCTTGCTGTCAGTGACTCACCATTTGCTTTTCCATTTCATCTTGGAATGGAAACTTGAGAGCTGACATCAACCTTAATGATCGAGGTGAAAACACAACTGAGTACTTCTTTTCTGTGTCATTTCTAACTAAGTTGCCACTTCCATTCAGCAGCAGTCTGTGTCTTCCTTGTGCTTCCACTCAGTACTAACCAACCTATAGAAGTCTCTCTTTCTAGTTTGAGCTCCAGCTGAACTTTTCTCTTCCTAACTTCCCATCTGCAAGCTCAAATAGCACATTTTGTATTCCTCTTTGGACATGTGCCCACTTTCCCATCTATCATGTCTCTTTTATTGTATTTGAGCTCTTTGCATGCTGTTCAACAAGAAGTCTGGTTTATTTCTTTCTAGACCTGCTCCTTTTTTATTTACCTTTTGTTCTCTTCACTCCAAATTAGGGGGATGGACAGATTTTAGCAGGCTGTCTCTGAAAATTTCTCAGCACCTTTACTCACCATGGAAGACTCCCACAGGAGTCCTAACAGTTTCCTGAGCAAAAACTCTCCTAGGAGCTGAAATCTGTACTTCTGAAAACTAAAGTGTTTATTTCGTTACTATAATTTTGAGTGAAAATTTTAAAGTGAGGAGTAGGAGGAAGATTCTATGTTGGTATTCATGTGTGTTTGTGTCTATTTGTGAGATTTAAAGTAATTTTGATATCTGTGGTATTAATTGCACACATACTATGCATACTAGTCATAAGTATTTACCATTATTTCTGAACTGAAATGCCTCAAGAGTTTATAATAAACTCTCTTCTCATTCTAACTGACATGTCTCTTTGCTTCTGCTCAATCTGTATTATTTTGGCTGGTTTTGTGTTTAGGACATGAAAGGTCAAAATGTTTCCCTTTTAGTAACAATATCTAATTAAAGAAACAATAAAGAACATTTTTATGGTAAAAGCAACAAAGAAATAAAGTTTCCACATGGAATTTTCAAAATAGCTTTTTTAACTAACAGTAAAAGCTTGAGTAGTATGATGTAAATTGAAACAATTCATGGAGAAATTCAGCTCACAATGGGACAAGTGACTGTGAATGACATCCATTTCTCTCAACTCATTTACAAGTCGGGTATGTAGTCCAAGTCAGATGTTTATACTCTCCAAGAAATCAATGGAAAGAGAGAAGGACTGAGTCATCCAAAGAGTGAATAATTCATTTTTAAACAGGTATCTATTAGAAACATGATAAATATATCTCTGGAGGTGCTGCTCTCTTTAATATCTGTGGAAGAAATTTAGATGAATAGCAAACATGTCTCATTTGAAGATGTTTAAATGAGGTGAAAAGAATTTCATTACCTGTGTGAGCTCTTCATGCATAGATATGTTGCTTGAGAACCTTATAAACTGTTTACTAATACCCTGAACAGTATCAGTTGGCACACTGAAAGAATCCATGCAAACAGCAATATGATGTGGATTCCTGGCAGATTTTTTTTGTTTTGTTCCAGAGAAAGACTGATTATTTTGTTTAGTTGAATTAAATTGAACTGATAAATATTTTAAATATATATTGTTAGAATTAGTAATTAAGATATTCTATGCATGCACACTCTCACAACTATTTCCAAATTCATTGCAGATTAGAAATCCTTTTTTTTTTAATATCTAAATTATGTTATTCAGACTACTTTATGTCTTCACTCTTGATTGCTGTAAATCACTCACTTGACCTTGGAATTTTCACTATGAACAATGAGACAAAAAAAAAATGCCGCTATTGCAGCCATTACCTGTAATTCCTAGCCTCTTTACATTATCTATCTTCTCATTCACTATACCAGTTCTCATCCATTTTTTTGTACAAATACTTTTAGTCTTACAGTCCAGCCTCTTTAGAATTTGATCTGTTTTGCTGCTATCTTATTAAATACCCCTCCTCATCATTCACTAATTATCACATACTCCATACTCTTATGTCCCACTTTTCCAAGTTGCAATTTAATGAAGGGGTTAATTGCTCTGGTAAAAGGAACAGATAATTTCTTTACTTCTAAAACCACTTGATGTTAGAACTCTATCTCTTCTCTAAAACTATTTATGTATTATTGTGTATGTAATTAAAATATGTAAATAAAGTCCCAAGTAGAGCACTCTGTTACTTGTCAGTGTCCAACGAAGCAGCAGACAGTTGTCAGAGAAAGTAGATATCTACAAAAACAAGTTTGAACACTTTCATCTGAAACAACCAATTTACATTACCAAAATCAAAAGGAATTTTGGCTAACACACTCCTTCCTAGCAAGGCTTAATTGTGTTTTTTGCAAAATATGTGATTTGGGACTGCTCAAAGAGAGAAATGAAAATAAACAAACAAAAAATTCTTAAAAGTTTAAACAAGGAAAGGAGCAACATACCTAGCATTCATGATATATATTCAAAAAACAAGTATCTGCTCTTGTGTTTGTTATCAAATATTGAAGACAGAACACAAGTATTCTGCCTTTAATATTTAAGTATATTTGGAACTGGACAGTCAACACAATGACCTGAAATAATCTTTAAAAGAATTTTTTTCAAAAAAATGGTAGGAAAAGGATTTTGAAAAGTATCCTCGAACCTCAAAAATACACAATGTCAGAAAAGGTATGAATCCATCAGTAAAGGGAAAAAAAATTGCTAATGATCAGATTTCAAGGCTTTTCTTCTAAGAATCAGCTTAAGAAATATAATGAAAAAATCAGATTATTATTAATTAATATGGACTATTTCAGACAAACCACACTTCCTAACACAAAATGCAAATCACTGTGAACTTAAATTTTTCTTCTTTAAAAAAGTCAATAGAGACAGACTCTGTAAGAATCTATTTTCATACATTAATGACATGTCCTCATTGCCTATGAGTAATTGTTTCAGATAGCAGAAATTTATAGTTGGATTTAAGGAATTCCATTTAATGCATTACATTTTTAACAGAAACACAGTTATTGTGCATGAAATACATTCATATTGTTCAAAGAAAATTGTTAAGTCAAATAAAATACAATAACAATGAGAAAATAAAAAAACCTTATTTCTCTTGCAAATCAAGCAAGAGAGAGGTTTTCATGTAACATTTGCTGGATTACTAAAATTTATTCTATACTGATTCTATACAGATCTGCTACTATGAAAAAAGACAATAGTTTTGTAAGGGTGTTAACTTTTGTTAACTTTCTTTACACTAGTTTATGGAAGTACTCTTTAGTACTTCCCACTTGAGCAACCCATGAATATAACACAATCAGATACAACCTTGGGAAATCAGGTAACATGGTGCAAAATTTCATGTTTCATTCTGGTATAAGGTGCTTCTGTTCTGTCTACATTTTGACAAGAATAAAAAGATTCTGCTTTTTTTCTTTTTTTTTTTTTTTACTGCCTGACCTTTTCTATAAAGTTTCGGCTGGAATCTTAACTGTTCCAAATGTACATTCTCCAAATGATCTTACTTTGAGCTGGTTCAGCTGGTGTTTTAATCACTAGTGTATCCATTGATTTCCATTTACCGTGTTAGATGTGAATTGTTCTGTTGAGCACTTTAATTTCCTTTTTCATGTGGCTGTAGTTCTGGATGCTGTGTCACACAAAGCACCAGCAGATAATGGGCCATATAGCAAGGCCACTATAGCCAAACGAACTAGCTTGCTATTCTGAAGCTGTTGCATTTCTAAGTACGAAATCCAGAAAGCATTTTGCAGTCAATATTTGTGCTCTATACAACTCTATTTTTACACCCAACAATAATTTGAAATAAAAAGGGATGTTGAAGTATTGTTCAGACAACAAATCCTGATGGTTTCTGCTTTAGAAAAATCAGTTTTTGATTTCTATTTCAGTTTTGCCTGTATTGGTTCGTTTCCAAGGCAATATTACTCTATTTTCAAACTCTGTTCACATAAATGTTCAGACAACAATAGAATTTTGACACGTGGGTGATGTTGAAAAGTATTTCATCTCACATGTCAGCATCATTGCTCTCATAAATCTCTTGTTTCCCTGTGCCTTATAACTGCATAGCTGTCTTAAAATTAGTACATGTCACAGCTTACAGCAAAAGTTACTGCTTTTGCATGCTATTTCTTTCATCAGGTTTTTCTTAATATGCTCATTTATAACAGCAGATAGCATCCATTCCATTCCCTCTGCTGGTTTTTAGCTCCCATTAGGGCAGTAGCTGTGGTCATTATTGTACATAACTGAAGAGCAACGCCAAGCAAGAGCACATGCTTTCAAACACTATGACTGGGAGTATCACAATATTCAAAGACTCCTAAGGTATTAATCTTTGGACCACTGGTTACACATTTTTCCTACTTGTTTGTTAAAATATTCATTTAGCTATCAATTTCATACCATTTTGAGAGAAAAATATTACATCATTTATAACTGAGAACTTGATCTATTTTCTTCATCAACTTTATTTTTATTTACCCTTCATTATTAGCAGTTTGCCAATCAATTAATTTTCATTTAAACATGTTGGATAGTCATTCAAAGTTCTTTCGAAGATGAATATTATCACACAAAGTGAATCAATATTCTCTTGCTTGTACAGAACTGATTATTGAATTATTTATTAAAAGTCACAAATGCATTCAGTTTTTGCTTACCAGAATAAACATCTAATGTACAATAACATCCTGTTTTACTAGGAAAGACATAATTTCACGTTATACAGAGTAATACAACTGCAGTTTTTGTACTTTAATACAAAGAAGAGAATTATATTTTCTTTGTACTGTAAAATAGCTCAAATGCCTACATCCAAGGCAGCATCAAATGGAAAATAATGTTTATATTTTTTTTTGAGATTTTATTTTAAAAAGTGTTACTTATAGAAAATAAAACAAAATAAAATAAAACCAAAACAAAACCTTATCTAAGTGAAGCTCTAATTATAACAAAATCTGTCATAACATCTGTGGATAAATTCATTCACAGGGATAAAAATATTTTATCCACACTCTCTATTTCAAATTAGTCTCTTTGTGTGAGATACAAAAACATAGTTTATCTAGAGAAGTCATGAACAGCTTTTGTAGCCTAAATCAACTGCTCATGAATATTTTACCTTACTGTTAATTTTAAGTGGTATTGCTAGTGTTACATTTGCATTAGCTTAATGAAAATGGTAATTTCACAATGGCAACAAAGTGAAAGAAGAGAAATAGAAGGATGTCAAGCAATCTGTGTTAAGAATATTCTAAGGAGCTGATACCTTATTGAATAAGTAACATTGAATTACTTTCTGCTACTTTCTAATCTTTGAACAGTTTCAGTGTTTGACCTTGTCTCTTCTTGATAGATGGTCTCTATATACCTGCCTCTAGTACTCTAGTATTCAGAATCTAGACATGTTTTCTTAATGCCGATTGATTTCTTCCTTTCTTTCTTCCTTTCTTTCTTCCTTTCTTTCTTCCTTTCTTTCTTCCTTTCTTTCTTCCTTTCTTTCTTCCTTTCTTTCCTTTCTCTTTTTACCCCAATTCCAGCCAGCAGTTGCCTGCTTTTAATTGATTTCTTTAGACTTAGTATTGGATCGTCTTTGAATAGTCATTCTGTAATGGCTCTTTAGGGTTTAATGAATGCGCCAGTAAGCAATATAGACCATCAGGAGCAAATACACCGTTTAAAGAAATACCCTGTATAATACAGTACTTATAAAATGCAACAGACTCTCTGTTACCCTGCAGCGTTCATGTATCTGAACAGCATGAGGGACAGCCTTCAAAGTCTGTGGCAGACAGCTCTGCAACTCAAACCCTTGCAGTGATAGTTCACTTTCTAGATTGTGTAGCTCAACAGCAAGACAGTCACAATATGGATAGAGCTGTGAGTGTGCTGGGAGAACAAGGACACTTGCTAATTTCCCCACAGCTCCAGTTTCTGGCAGTGTGGTTAAATAAATATCATGGATAAAGAATGCCTTGGAGTCATCCAGCTACCTGAAATCACATCATAGCAGATTAGGGTAAAACTAAAAGGTAAATTGAAGTGTTTATTGATAACATCCAAAATGGTAATATGTCTAAAAACAGTTCTATAAGAAATAGACAAAGAAATAAAAGCTTTGTCATTCTGTTTACATGGTGACTATCAGAAAATTCTGCCATTCTCTCATGTTTTGGGTTTCTTATCCTGACAAGAAAAGTTTTCATGTTTTGGCTATACCTTCTCCCAGTGCTTGGGAGAATACTAGCCTTTACAGACAGCTCCTCTTCTGAGATATTTGAGACTAACAAGGATAGTTTCAAAACAGCTGTTGGTGAACAGTATCCATATGAATAGAAAAATAGCCCTTTTGAGTTTCTTTTTAAAAAAGATTAAGAACTGTACAGAGACACATGAGCATTTAGGAGGAACATAGGGATGGTCAAAAGGAGTGAAAGGCAAATCACCAAAATATCTTTTACTAGTAAAGAATGAGATTAGCATTTCTGGTACACTTCATGGTTTTTAACATTTTATTAACTTTTTGAAGAGGTGTTGCACACAATTTTTTCCTTTTTTTTACAGTAAATAGAAATAAAAGTAATAATTGATCCCAACAAGTCTGTTCTTTGGAAAGATATTAAAGTTCACAAATTGGAAAGAAAGAAAGAACAAAGTCAGAGGCCTGAGCAAGTAAAAATGAGCTCAGTTACACAATATGTGAGCATTCTGTGAGCTGTTGGAGTTTCTTATCTCTCACTGAACATACAGATTCATATGAGGATTGAACAAAAAGACACAAAACAAAAATAAGGAAGAAGAACATTTTATTCAAAATAAAGTAGAAATTCAATTTTCAACTGTTCCCCTATAATTTTTTGGTTTTATCTTCCACAGCAGAAGGAGGTATGCACAAACCCTATTAAACTTTTCACATCTACATCTTTAAATTCAAAATTAATGAATCATAATTGTGCTACAGTAATCTACTTTAGGACATGATTGACACTTAAAAGCTGTGTTCTGATTAGTTATTTTGGTGCTTTGGATTATATTATAACTATTCACCAACCTTCAGCAATGTGTCTGTAACATAATCACTAATAACTTCATGATAATCCTAAAGCTATGATGAATATAGTAAATGGGTGCAGTAAGTAATAACTGCTTCATCTGTTTGTGTCCTTCCCATCTCACAATGTATCTTTTGGATAAATCTTTAAAACTTCAGTTTCATTTTTCACTTCTCAGAATTCATGGCTGGTAAAAATTAAGTTTTGTATGAATTAACAGAGTCTGACTATGTAAAAATTGTGGTTTTTTCCTCACATAGGCTAAATTAAAAAAAATAAATCACAAAATAACTGAATGTTTGAGGCTGGAAAGAACCTCTGCAGTTCATCTTGTCCAAACCCCCTACTCAAGTAAGGCCACCTAGAGCCAGTAGCCTCAGACTACACCCAGGCAGCTTTTGAAAATCTCCAAGGATGGAGACTGCACAACATCACTGAGAAATCTCTGCGTGTGCTGAAATTCACACCAAGTCGTGTGAAACTCTGATACACTGCTCAAGGATGCTACAGGGACAAAGTGCCTCCCAACAGCATAGTTGTTTTCAGAAGGCTTACATGTTTAACTGTACTACAGATATGAAAAATACCATGGAACCCATTTCCTATAGATGATGTGGGATGTATTAGACTAGGTTCCTGCCCTTTGAGAAGGTCATAGGATTTGTGAGCTGTGCTCCTTGTAGGAACATGAGAGATAAAAGTTCTTTTTTCAATTGAAGAAACAGTGATTTTTAATGCCAAATTATTATACATGATATAAATTCTGTATATTTACAGATAGAAAAATAAAATTTCTTTAGACTTATAGGGTACTTTAACTACAAAAATAACCAGTCCTGATTAAACCAGGGGTTAACCAGATGAGTAACTGTAAATTAAGGGAACATTATTGCAGGAAAAAAAATGATTCAATTATAAAATGCAGATGCCTCCCTTGCTGACAATTTAGGTAGCTAAGGAAATTTGCCCATGCATTTCCCAGTGGAAAAGAGGGGGACACTCTCTTTAAATATGCAAAATGTCACACCAAAAATAAGTATTTTTAAATTTTTTTTTGTTCGGTTTGGTTTGGGTATTTTTTGTTTTGTTGCTGTTTTTGTTTGTTTGTTTGTTTAATAAAGAGTATATGTGTGAGTAGAGAGAGGTGGAAGGCATTCAGAGCCAAATAAGTGGTTTTGAACCCCAAGTCTCCAAACCTAACACTGGCAGTACAGCTCAGGGAAATTATGTACAGCAAAGAGCTGTGTTTGGAAGTGACATTTTAAGTTGAATGCTTATTTGGATATGCTTTATGTGCAATTTTTGTTTCCTAAATTTGTAACTCAGTGGGGTTAATTTACTCCTCCCCTAGATGTTTATCATGCAGTTTATATATAAGTTAATATTTCTGACATCAATTTATAATCAATAAAGTGAAAAAAAATGCAGAAAAATTTAACTCATTGTACTGTAACAGTCTAAATTAGGTCAGAGGAATTGTTCATTAGAAATGTCTGTTTCTCTGAAGAATAGCAACCAGGGTAATTTTCGACATCTACACTGCTGCCACAGTTTAGCCCCAGCCAGCATCTCATCCCCATACAGCTGCTTGCTTACTCTCCCAGCAGCGGGATGGGGAAGAGAAAAAGAAGTGTAAAAGTGACAAAATTAATGGGTTGAGATAAAGGCAGTCCAATAGGTAAAGCAAAAGTTGCATGTTCAAGTAAAGAAAACCCAATAATTTATTCACAGCTTCCCACAGGCAGGCGGGTGTTCAGCCATCTCTAGGAGAGCAGGGCTCCATCACACACAATGGGTACTTGGGAAGACAAATGCCATCATTTCAAATGAACTTCTTTGCTTTCTCCTTCCCCCAGCTTTATCTGAGCATGGCATCACACTGTATGGAATATCCATTTGGTCAGCTGGGGTCGGCTGTCCGGGCTGTGTTCCTTCCCAAGTTCTTTTTTACACCCAGTGTTGGGTGGGGCATGAAGCAGAACACCCCTTGCGTCTGGATAAGAACTTGTCTTAGCTATAACAAAAATATCTCTCTATTAGCAACAAGTTTTCACTGGAAAACAAAAGTAAACCAATAGCTCCACAGTAGCTACTATAAAGAAAATTGACTCTCAACTAAATCCAGGACAACTGCTGATATAAACATTTATGGGAGATGGATGCCACACCACATAAAGCTTCTTTTCTGTTTAACTATTACATGTGTGTAGTGCCAGTAGTCAATAAAAAGAAGGATGTCCTAAGAGACCTGGTCTCATTTACATAATTCAAAGAGCTGGAGTAAACTTCCTGCCTGCCTGTAGTGTGCAGTCATGTGTTAAATCTTTCAAGATCACACTCCATCTAAACCACGGCTTTTTTGCAAAGCTTTGAATACAGCAGAGATACCACAGACACGCGTTTGACAAATGCATCTATAATATTTCATTTTTAATATGGTTAGATTTCCTAACTGGTGATGTTAAATGACAGGATCACTTTTAGTCGAGTCGTATAGTGTTAGGAGTAACAATATAAGGAAAGATAGACTTTAATCACAGACTTTTTATTATGTATAGATTTAAGGAAATAAATCTGACAGAAGCCGATTGGTTTTTAGGGTTAAAGCTTTCAAGATCATTGTCACAATGTGATGTAGCAATGACTGAAGCAGAAGCTGCCTCAGCAATTTCTCATAGAAGCAGAAAGCTTAGTAGACGAAACTTCCCAAAAGTTCTCAATTATTTAATTCTTCTCTTCCTTTAATGATGCTAAATAGCCAGCTGTTCCTAAATGAAGAATAGAGAAAATTTCTTAAAACATAGGTTTTCCTTTTCAAGTAATGCTTTAGACATTCTTTAAATTGCTTACTAGTCTGATAGCAAGAAAGAGCTGATCTTCTTTAATTAACTTCTGTTTTGTCTAGTCAATGTAGAGTTATAATATCCTGGTTAATATTTTACAGCATATATTGAAAAATTACATTTGTCTGTGATTCTTATGTCTAATTCTTGAAACTGTCTTGCTTTTTTGTTAATTATTCCAATGCATTCACCCCTGAAGGCATACATCATTGACAAACATTTTTTAAAAAAACTTTGTTGTTGTTGTTGCTGTTAAATTACAAGCAAGCAAATATTAATCTGAAACCCAGCTCAAGCAAGCATCTAATGCTTCAGACCACAGCAGCTGCAAGAAGACAGCAGAAGCCAGAATCAACAAATTATACAACATTCTGCTTGCACTTCTCTTTCTCATGGCTGTAAGTGACAATTCTGCATCATTCAGCTGGGTGGGAGGGAGAGCAGATTTGTGATGAATAAAAGAGCTTTGTTCAGATCAGGAAATCTGTTATGGTAACTACGGTAAAATCATCACAGCAAAAAGAGTCATCAGAAATCAGATTTGTTTTGTACAAAGGCCCTGTGAAGCATATGTGATGGCTTGGGTTTTGCTGTGGTTTTTCGCTGAGTTTGGTTGGGGATTTTTTGGTATTAGATGTCATTTTCAGAGGAAAGAAAAATAAAATAATGCATCTTGCCTCTTTTGAATGTATGAAATATAGTCTCTAGCATATTGTTAGCCAAAGTGTGTGGTTGTACTCCACAACTTTAGTAATATTTCACATAAAGACAGAGAAAAATTCTTGTTAATGCTTTGAGAAATCAGCAGTTCTTTGTGGTTTTGGCTTGAATTGACTTAAAGGAATTTCTCAAAAAGTTAATAATCAATGGATTCCAAATATTCATATTTTTTTAAGTGCTACCAATTTCGTCTCTGTAAAGGATTTTTCTTCTTTGGAGATTTTGATCATTTTGTCTATATGCCTCATGCAACAGATTCATTTATATGGATTAATTATTTTTTTTAGATGAGTGTTGTGATATAACTGTTTGTTAGCCAAAGTGTGTGGTTGTACTCCACAACTTTAGTAATATTTCACATAAAGACAGAGAAAAATTCTTGTTAATGCTTTGAGAAATCAGCAGTTCTTTGTGGTTTTGGCTTGAATTGACTTAAAGGAATTTCTCAAAAAGTTAATAATCAATGGATTCCAAATATTCATATTTTTTTAAGTGCTACCAATTTCGTCTCTGTAAAGGATTTTTCTTCTTTGGAGATTTTGATCATTTTGTCTATATGCCTCATTCAACAGATTCATTTGTATGGATTAATTTTTTTTTTTTAGATGAGTGTCGTGATATAACTGCAGGCAGCAGCCATATGCATTTTCACATTTTTTATAGAAATATTATGAACTGTTCTTTCATTTACCATGTCCCCATTTTCGGGGAATGGTTCCTACTCTTCTCCAGTGACATACTAAATTGTTTCACTCAGGGGCAAGAAAAACAAAAGAAAACAAATTTTTGCCTACCCAAACATCATGGCACAATATTAATAATATAAATGAAATCATTAAACAAAAAAAGCACTGAGAAAAGAAATTATTTTCTATACTTGAAGCCTATTAGGAAATTCTGTAGTCTTGAAGCTTCTTGCTGTCATATTCAGCATGAAATTTAGGAATACAATCAAGACAAAGTGAGAGTTCTTGCACTGTATCAGGCATATGGAACATTGTTATGCTAGTTAATTGTTAGATGTACATCTTTATTTTAATGTACTTATATATATTTGGTTTTGACAAATAGCCGTGTGGGAGTAAAATAGGAGCCAATTGTTGGATGTTTTGACATAAGGAAATATGAAAAATATTCCTCCAAAATGTACATTATTTTACACATTAGCATAATCTTCTTTATCAGTCTTCCAAAATTACTGTTCTATTTTGTGCAAAGGTGAATGTTTCACATCAAACAGATTAAATATGTGGGGGGCTCATTCTAAAAAGAATAATTTGTGGAAATAAAATCAGTTCAATAATTTTCCAGTCAAATCATCAATCAACACTCAGTTATTCACATATTTCTATCTGGTTGTTCATGTCTAGCTGCTCAACTGCTGGAAGCAGGAATGCTTATCTGCATTTGTTACTAAAACTGCTAGCCTTATTTTACTTTAAAACTGTGTTACCAGCCTGATTTTCAAGCTCTGGGAGGGGTGAACAGATATTTCCTTTCCAGCTTTAATTTTGTACTACTGCCCATCAAAGAAGGAAGCATAAAATAGAATAAGAATGAATGTATTTTCTTATTGTTGGTTCCATCTTCAAGGGTTAAGAGACCAAACTGTTGTTTATGTACGCACTTTATCCTGCTCTTGAGAATTAATGATTCTTCTGTAAGACTATTCAAGTAAAGAAATAGTGAAGAAATACGGTGGATCACTTCTGGCATATGAAAACATGAAGTAGTTTTGTTCAGCAAAAGGAATAAAGGTCTCAGAATTATTAATTGTGCCACAGATGCTACTCCTTCAGAAAGAGAATAACAAAATATTGCATTAACGAGAAGCGTAAGAGACTTTTATTTGAGATATATTTCTGAATGCAAAAGGTTGTGTATGAGAAAAAGCTCAGAAAATGCTTGAAGAAAAATGTATTTGGAGGCCATTTGAGTGACAGTATGGTTTTGGGGGGGAGGGGCAGGTAATACAAGTTTAAGACAAAAATTCAAGTGAAAAAAACAAGGTATTAGGAGAAGGAAAAGTTATTAATAGACTAAATAAATGAACTTTTGTGCAAGGAAAGGGGTAGCAAGAAACACTTGTCCGAAACATCATTACCTCATCTCAGTTAAGGGATGATAAAAACATTGGAAATTGTTACCCAGGAAGGCTGTGAGGAATTTCCACCCTGGTGATGTTCAAAACCAAGCCAGTGAAGACTGAACAAACCACTCTAACTTTGAAGCCAGCCTGCTTTGAGAATGAGGTTGGACCAGATGACCTCCAGGAGCTGTTTCTAACGTAAATTATTCTATTATACTGTGATTCAGCTTGTCACAGACTGTTCTGAAAAACTTGGCAGGATTAGAGTTTTAAGAAATTAACATAGTGTTCCTTGAAATAATTTTTTAAGTGTTTAAGTGCATAGTGAACACATGACACTTGAATAAGGATTTCAGTTCTGTAAGAAATTTTATATTTTCTGTGCTCCTCCAACCACACACAGAAAGAAAAAGCCAAATGAACACTTCTTTTAGTATCCCAAAAAGCAAAATTCTGAAAATAACAGCAACAAGATTGTTCATAGAGATAAAAAAGTCTCACTTTGCAGAACGTTTTTTTCACAATTCTGTAATGTTTTATTAAAATGTAATCCTTAATTCCTTCTTTCAACAAAATCTCTAAATACAATAATGTCATTGTATCAGAGAATTCCTTTAAATTACATTCCATGCTTAAGTGAGTGCTTAGAGAAGTTTGCATCCTAATATGACTGTCTCACTGTTTAATTTGGCAAGATGAGGTCAAACACTAAAATATCTGTGCTAGAAAATCTGAAATTATATGGTAACCCTCTATGAATAGACAGCAAGGCATTTAGTATGAGTTCCAAAATCATTATAAGTTGTTGTTATACCTACTTAAAAGTTTAAATATATGAGTGTGTGTATGCATAATGAAACAGAATGCATCACAGTAGAAGACTGCTTGAAGAGCTGCCTGAGGCCTAGGGAAACTTCAAAGCCTTAGGGTCCTTGCATTTTTGGAAATAAGAGCTGAAAATTGTAATTCACATTTCCTCTCACAGACATACCTAGAAATCCATAATTTAAGGTACTACAAGGCTTTTGTTTAACTTAAATGATAACTTGGAAATCATATTCATTATAGTAGATTTTATGTTTTTCACCATAGTAGATTTTAGTTAATTGTTATTTATTTCTCTTCCATTAGTTTTGGACATGTGCAACTAATATACTTATAAATTTTTGAAACTAAGTTAAAATTATGTGCCTGGAAAACACTTCGGTGGACACATGATTTTACAAAACTATACATTTATGGCTGCATGCAACTACTATTAGATAATCACAACAACAACAGCTTAACAATTCCACTTCTTGGCAATGTTACTTAACATTAAATGATATGGTCTTCAGTCAAAAAGTTGGTAAATTTATAAAGAGTACTAGCAGATCCACATCTATGTAATGAATGGTTAAACCAAGCATGAAAAATGTAACTCAATATAGGACTAATATGCTGAGTGTTGTTGCCCTGCATTACTTCTGATAATTACAATCTTCTGATTGATAATACAATAGTTTTTTCTCTGTGGTTGTAGCCTAAAAATAGCAAAAAGGGAATTGCAAGAAAACAGATATTCTCTCCCTAATTATTGACTGCTTTGTGATACAATATTTCTTAATATAAGCCATCACAGGGTAATGGGGTGTCCCTTTTTTGCTGCTTGAAAACTTTCTTAAAAGTGAAAAATAATTGTAAGAAATTGTTGTGATGAATAAATTGTGCATTATATGTTCCAATCAGGGTGGAAAATATATTATTAGGAAAAAACCTCATTGGTAGTCACAATGTGTTCTGAGTTATATATTGTGTAGAAATTGCTCTGTCTCTAGCTTGTTATTAAAAGAAAAAAAAAGAGAGGAAGTAAGTAAAAAACATTTTTCAAGTGCTGGCAGCTGCAAAAAGCCTGTATTATCTCAATGAATTTTAGGCTGAAGCAAAATTTCAGCCTTTCAGGGTGTTGCATTGTCAGTCTGCTTTATGTAATGATAATCTGAAATTATTAAAACCTGAAAGGGATGCATGTTAACTTTTAGATATAAGACCTTTATTAACTTACCTTGAATCTTTCCAGATGAAAATAAAGAGCAGAATAGCATAGAAGAGATATTTACCCTTAGATAGTATACTTACTGTTACTGAAATCTCAGTGACTGAAATCTAAGGTTATTTTTTTGTATTTGGATAATTTTTGATTACAATATGTGAGGAGCAGATATTACCATATTTTATGTGTACTATCCCTGTCTATGGCTGCTTCATCTAGTGCTCAGTTGTGATTCCAGATACAAGCTGTGATGCTGGTCTAAGCCAGAGCACCTTTTTTTTCAGGAATAAATACAAATGTCCAGGTTCAAATTTGCTGTCCCCAGTTTAGACTTCAGGAGGTAATTCCCCTGTTATTCCATTCAGCTTCTAGTTTTTTTGCAGGGCAAGATACCTTAGACTTACTGTTCAATAACAGTAGTCCTCAGCCAGATAGAATGTGAACTTAAAAGACATAATTTTATCTTCTGTCAAGTTTCCTGTTCATGTACTCGTGTCACTAACAAGAAGTTCATCATCTCTTGACACTGATAGCTCCATTTGAATCCTTCCAGAGTATTAAAATTTTAAATTAAGCCTTAGGTTCCATTGGTCCCTAAACTCTTACTCTAGTAAAAATTACTCATGTTTCTGGACCTCATTATGTAGAAATCTGCTTATATACCTTGTGGTCTTTCTTCCTCAGTGGTTCATTGTGCGCAAAATCATTAAACAGTTTTGTAGAATGAGGAGCAGTGTAGACAGATAATTTTTGCTTTTCTTTCCACATGGGTATGAAGGCAATGTGAGTCTGGTAGGGCTGGGACATTCATAACAACCACAGCTCCCAGTTGTCCGTTTCTGCAGGAAGGATGAGGCATTGGAACTGTGGAAGAGTAGATAAGACATCCTATTTATCTCAGGAGACAAAAATTGTTCTTTAATTTTTTTTTCCCAAAGTGAAGCTGTCTGTTTTAAAAAAATGTGAGTGAAGATGGTTGGTGAAGCATGTCACCATTAAATTCTAACAAGAGAGTGCAAAAGCAGTTATCCACAAAACAAACCGAACTACTGTTCAAAGCAGAGAACTGAGATGAGTGATAGTGATGACTTCAAAACTAGAAGGGAGGAGCTGAGGCAAATTTGCATCAGGCAGTGTAGCAATTATTTTGAATGTGGCAAAGATAAATTAGAAACATATTGCTGAGAAAGAAGCACATTGCTAAGGGAAAAGGCTGTAGTTGAGATCATCTCAGTAGTGTTTCAGGCAGACTGATATTTAAAGTCTGGGGAGGTACTTCAAGCCAAGTACTTCAAATACTGTGCAGTCAGTTTATTTTACCAGCAAAGGCAGATGCGCTTTGATAGAAAGTTTCGAGCTTGGCAAATTTGCTTGAATGTGTCCTGCAGCTGTTGGAGGTTTTAAAGGGATGAACAGGCTGTAGTCATCTAAAAGGCAGCTAATTTTGACCCAAAGGTGCAATGGCAGCTTAATGTGCCAGCCATTTCAATGTAGGTTTTATAGTAAAATAAATTATTTGCTTTGAATTTTAAAATTTTAATGGATTCCAGATGAAGATAAACTCTGGTGCCTGTCTTTTTGGTTCTAAATGCCACCAAAAAAAAAAAACCACAACAACAAAAAAAAAAAGTGGACACCTTTATCTAATTAATATTTCAAATACATCTCAAAAATAACTGAACTTTTATTCAGGGAGCTCATAATTCCTCATAGCTGATGTTTACTAAAAAGGTCAGACCACTTTTCTGAGTAAAAAGAGCCTGCAGCATCAGCAGGTAATGCAGAAAGCTCTGAGCCAAGACTCTGCTAAGGCAGCAAATGGTACAGGAGAACATGCCAAGGAATATGAACTTTCTAACAAAGTGGAGCCATCTTTTAAGTGATTCTAAATGTGTTAGAGTTGGCAATTCACATACGTACTACTACCCAAACTTTCTTTTACCCTCGTTCCTTTTGTTCAGATCAAATGTCCTGTTCTGAATGCAGTGAAAGTCTGCTGCATAAGCAATGACAGTCATTGTGACAAACACAAGAAGAATTTGTACAGAACTGTTTCCAAAAGAATCTATTAAAAGGACAAGGTGGTATTAAATAATGGTGTAAAGAAAGAGCAAGCAAAGGAAATGAAAGAATTAATGAAACTCAAAATAAGGACCAAGAAGGAATTCTACCAAATTTGGAGGAAGTTAATAATACATGAAAGATGCTCAAATGAGAATCAATACAAGCTACATGGAAAAAGAAACCAAAAATTGAGAATGACTAGAAGT
Source organism: Passer montanus (assembly GCF_014805655.1). Taxonomy (NCBI): domain Eukaryota; kingdom Metazoa; phylum Chordata; class Aves; order Passeriformes; family Passeridae; genus Passer; species Passer montanus. The sequence continues at coordinate 9,215,931 of NW_024367708.1, read as the reverse complement.
AGAATTTCAGACAGCTTTCACTGGGAAAATCTGGTAGCTACAAAAATAAAAAGAAAAAAAAATCAGCTACTTTTTAGGATCTTACACATGATCTGTATGCATGGGGAACATAAGGGAAGAAGCAGAGATGAAAAAAATCAGTGTTTCTATCTTGCTGTTAAACTGACTTATGACCAAGCTTCATCTGGTGATATGCATTAGACGTTGTTGCATGGCACTCATACTGCCCATTTGGCATTTAAGAACTCAACTTTTCTGTTTCTCACAGTCACTTACCAGTTATCCTATCTTCCTGTTGGCTAGAGAATAGAGAAGCAATTAAAATGTGTGGCTTGAAACCTTATTCTGATATGTATCTATATTGTAAAGAATCTAACCCTGATTTTGGCCATGTCCATGTCTACACATGTTTTCTTTTTTCTTTTATTTTAATATTTCTATACATAGATGAGTTCATATTCTGTTGTTATTTTTTTATTAACTTTTTCAATAATTAATCCAACAATTCTCTTCTAAGTAATTGAAGTATTTATACCATTGGTATTTTAAGGAGGTGATGTCCAGGACAAGTCTTATTACAGAAAAGAAAAAAATGAGGAAAAAAAAAAGGAATTTTCACTTTACCAGTGGGAATTTGAGACACAAAAAGATGAAGAAAACATTCAGGGAGCTAATAAATAAATTTATACAAAAATAATATTTTTAGAAAATTCTCCATGGAGGTCTTTGATTAGATGGGAACAGTATGTCAAACTGGTGAGCTTTTTTTTTCCTTTAGCTCAGTCTACTCTATATCTTTTATTTCCGTTTTTCTTTTAGACAGAGAAAAGTCTGCCATTTAGTACCCAATAGAGCATTATGACGATATTCTGAAATATACTAAAATATTTAAAATTAATGAAGATTTTAAACTTAGAATGAGATATTTTATGATAATAATTATAAATTAGCAGAAATGAGAAGAAAGAAGATTTCTTTAGAGTTAATTATATCAGTATAAAAATATTTCTTGGATTATTCCCTTGATCATAAATTTCTCCTCTCTTTTTTTTAATAAACTCATTTCATCTTGATTCTGATCACATCACAATTTGGTATTGATGTAGATAGACCTGAGTTTTCAAAATTGGTTTCTGAAAAATAAAAATTCCATTTCATCAAGTTCTAACTCTCTACTTTTAGAAATTTTCAGTTAAAAATAATTGTTATTCATTATTTTCTTTTTAACAACTCACAAATTGCTTCCTTGAGGCATGTTGATCATGTTTTCAATGATCAGATTCTTGAAGTTCTTGTACTGACCTTTCACAAGTGAATTAATCTTATTTTCAGGTACATCGCTCTTTTTAAGATCAGAGATCCTCCCAAGTTTTTAGAATGCTCCTTTGAATCATATATGTATTTTTAACTGTTCATTTCTTGGTAATATTTGTGGATCATTTTATTCTTTGACAAAAAATTCAAGCATTTTGTTAAGATTTCAGTGAACCTTTCAAGGAAGAAATTGGAAAGAAGAATAAAACACACTAAAAAACCTCCCAAGCAAGACAAATTAGCAAAAGGGACAAAGAAAGCACAAAAAAAAGGTAAAAAATACAAAAAAAAAAAAAAAGAGTTGGAGTATCTTAAAATCATATTTAGGTCCTCAGGAAGCATGAAATATTATTGCATCATTTTCTTTTTTGCAACATAGCCTTCTAAATAATGTAAAGGCTCAGAGTAGCCTTAACTGTGAATTGCAAATGAGAGCTGAATTTCAACACACATTACAAATACGACAAAATACAGTCTAGGCTTGATTTGTTACCCATGCTGAAAAACAAATTTTCATTTTGAAACACATTACTGGGCTGTCACAGCTTTAGGATGCAAGACTGGTTAAAGGATGAGGAACTTGGGGAGCTCTGGAAGCTGTCTGTCTATAATGAAAAACCTGGTGAAATCATTGGAAAAAGGATTTCTGCCAGAAAGGTCAAAGAACAATAATAGAGGGGCTAAAGCAGTTGTTTGGGAATACTTTTCAGAAACTTTTTCACCTTGCAGAGCAAAGGATGAAATTCTGTATGTCTTTTTCTGAAAGATATTGTTTAAATATAATGTATTTTGGCAGTGATGCAAAAGTTAAACTTCCTGCGGACTCCTTTAGTAGTTCTCTAAAATGATAGAGCTCTCTTCTCCAGCTTGCTATGGAGTGAAGTGACAGCACAGTTATAGTGCAAAGAGAGAATTCTCTACCAGCAGGAAAGGATCTGAAGGACATGGTAATAAGTCTATTTTACCAAATAATGTATTGGCATAACTGTACACTTGCATAATAATATGAAGGAGAAAGGAAATCACAAAAGAAAAGCTCTGTTTAAAGAAAGAAGTGTAAGAAGAGAACAGTCCAAGACACTAATCAAATTATATCTGTGCATTAAATGATTTAAATCATAGTTGACATGAACATCTACTAGGACTTCATCACACTACATCACAGGGGGTTTTTTTAAAATTTGTTTTGGTTTGTTGGGTTTTTAGTTTTTAGTGGAGGTTGATGAAACCTGCCAGTAGATGTGTTTTTGTTTCTCAGCAGCAGAGTTTTGAGACTTTTTATCTATGAATTACTCTACCTTGAAATAAAACATCTGGTCTCATAGGAATTTCAACATGGTTTAGTTTTTCAATCAGTACAAAACACATTCACCACTGTAGCACTGCTGGGCTTTTGTGTGTTAGCCTCTTAGAAGATTTGACTGTGTCTCCATAAGGCCTAAAATGTAGAGAACTCATCTGGGAGGCAAATATGGTTCTACTTCACCTTTATCTCCCACAGCTGTGAAAGCTGTCAGCTTCTAAAGCTGACGAATTGGGAATTCAGAATATTCTCAGAATAGTTCAACTGTCTCACACCAGTGTTTCTTTCACTTGTTCCTGCCTTTCTCCTGGATTTTCTTTTTCAGAAATAATAGCAAGATCAGCCTTCTCCCTATGTATATTAATTGGATATATCCCTGTGTTTACTACAGTGATTGTTGAAGGGCTATAAAGCATTATCTTAAAATACTCCGTTTAACTGAGTAACTGACTTCTGAAATATCTTAAGAAATGTTCTAGTAGCCAGTAATCATATCATAAAAAAACCCTTAAAGACTGGAATAGTTTCAAACGCCATTTGCTCTGCTGCCAAAAATCACATTTTTAAATGTCTACACTTAGCCTTTATTTCACACACAGCTATCACTGGATCTGTGCAAGATGTTACTTTTTATTTAGCTGAAAACTGGTATTTCAAAATTTGTTCTTGTTCCAAATCAAATAACTATTTTTCAGATTATTTTCCATAAAAGAGGGGTTCTTTTAGATATCAACAAATTTGGAGTTTTTTGTTCTAGAAAGACTAAATATTTTCTTCTATTGCTTGCACAATTTAACAACTTCATGACATAATATTTCATAGCATAATAGGTTCTTATTATGAAATATTAATGTTTTCTATCTACATACCCCATACAATTCATTGAATCATAGAATATCCTGAGTTGGCAGGGACCCACAGGGATCATTGAGTCAACTTCTGACTCCACACAGGGCAACCTAAGGGCTAAACCACGTATCTAAGATTGTTGTCCAAGTACTTCTTGGACATCAGAAGCCTGCAGCCATGACCAGCTCCTTGAGGAGCTTTTTCCAATGCTTGAATACCAGATCAGCAAAGCATTTTTTCCCAGATATCCAATCTGAACTTTTTCTCACATAGCTCTAAGACATTACTTTGCATCTTCTCCTGGACACCAGAAAGTGGAGATAAGCACTTCCACCTCCACTTGTGTGTGGAGATCTCCATTCCTCCTTATGACAAAGTTGAAGACAACAATCTTTCTCATCAGTCTCCTCTTCTCTAACGCAGCATTCTCAGCCACTCCTCATGCATCATTCCCTCTAGCCCCTCACCATGTTTGCTGCTCTCCAGCCAGTCAAGTAACTGTATTCCCTTCTTATATTGTGGATCTCAAAACTGCACACAGGTGCAGGACACACCAATGTTGAGAACAGTGGGACAATCACCAGTCAGTCAATCACAGCATAGCTACGCTTAATGCACCTCAGGATATAGTAATCCTCATGCTTCAATTCTAGCATTTCATATTTTTAATTTTCACTAAAACTATACATCATTCACACAATGATGCACAAAAGATAGGGTTAATCTCAGCTACATTTAGTAGCCTAAAAATTGGGAAATTATTCTAAGTCAACTAGATTTTATAGTCCGTAGACAGAAACAGGCATCTCTAAGCTCTTTTTAAATAGCTGTCACCATGGTATTTTGTACCAATGTTAACTCTCACTGCTAACAGAACAAGGCTACAGTTTACATGTTTTACTGTTCTTGCTAAGACACTGTTGCTCCTCCTGCAATTATGTAAATATTGATGTACTCTCACAGTTCACCAATTTAAAACTTACAAGAAGTAAATATAATGGTATTTCTCTCATAAATAGATGAAAAAGATAGTTCTACTTGTTTAGTAGTAAAGGAAACATAAGAAAGGTAATGTTTGCACATATTTTGTGTATGTCTTCATTGATTTATAAACTATAAAAATTGTACCAAATAGATCTGGAAAAGTGCATGTGAATAGTTTTAATTTTTTTCCGCAGATGCTGCAATATGAAAAAGATTTACATAATTACCAATATACAAATGGTATTGGCATGTTAAATTTTTCCATTCATACTTGTTTAAAGCACAGTTCAGATCCAGATTTTTATAGTTCACAAGAAATTATCTTATAATTCACAAATGTGGCATAAAAGTGCGAAAACCAAACAGAAATGAATTTGCATTTTGACTTAGAAACTCAGGGAATTTAAAAATCTGGTAGGAAATGCTGCTTTTAAAAAGAGCATTTTAGATTGTATCAATTGCAAAGAACGAAACCTTCCAAAAACTGTGACCCTGACACTTTAAATGCTTTACAATAACACATGGCTTGTCATGTAAGTTCCAAAACTTTAATTAGCCTTTAACATATTGTTTTATTTTAAAATGTCCCTCTTAATTATTCATTTCAGTGAAGCAGACTAATTATGCTCCTTGGATAAAAGCACATAGGCTCATTAATCTTCCTTTTTCAGTAACATATAAACAGCAGCTATGATGAACAAGATAGCATTTTTTTAATTACAATTTTCTGCCTATAGAAGACAGAAAAAGTTTGGCATCCTGAGGGAATGCCAATGTTATTTAAAGATTATAGTAATGATTTTAACATTCTTATGAAATATTCAGAAAAATTGAAACTAGACACCATATGCAATCACTTATTATTTCTGAATTTTATTGTCAATTAATTTCTGCCATTAGTATTTTTCATGTTGTTGGCTATTACCATAAGCCATATTTGGTTTAGGTTTCCTCAAAGCATTGATAATAGATGCAACTATCCAATAGTAATTAAGAAACCTTTAGGTCATAAGAAAAGAATACATTTTACTGTTCCTTCATTTTAAAAAATAATGAGAAAAAAAGAATTAGTCATTCACAAAACCGTATGTTCAAAAGCTTACTCCTTCGCTCTTATTTATGCTTAAAACTAGAACAGTCTTACTACCACTGCATTCTGTCTTATGGTTCCTATTTCTGTAAAACTTTGCTGTGACACGTTATTACACTGGTCATCAAATCTGGTTCATTGCTCTATTTTTTATTATGAGGTTAGAGAGCCACAGCCTGTTACAGACACTCTCCATCCTCTTAGGATTTCCAGCAAAACCCCTAAATTTCCAGTAAACTCAAAATAGTCTAAAAGGACTAATAGTAGCACGATTAGATTTTTTTTTGACAATTTGTGTTGGATTGAAAGCCCTTTCAAAACTCATTACACTTAAGTCATCCATACAAATACCAACATGAATACAGTTGCATGCCAAACCTTATCATTCTCTTCCTTTCTCCAGGTTAGAGATAAAAAAGTAGTTCAGCTCCCCACTCATGGAAATTAATGACCAGTTCATTCTCTTCCTTTCTCTAGGTTGGAGATAAAAAAGTAGTTCAGCTCCCCATTAATGGAAATTAATGACTAGAAGACAAATTACAGGGAAGGGGACATCTTCATGGAGTAATCTAATGCCATGTAGAACTTATGGTCTCCTCTAGTCTCAGCAGCAAGCAAATAATTTCATGCCAAAAAGGCAATGGTGTTGTGGCTGTTTGACCTCTTGGGCTCAGTTATCTCCCATGCTAATGTGTGTACAGGCACACCTGTGAGATGTGGTAATGGTAACCCAAGTTACTATTACCTTGAAATCTGCTCTCTAACCATTTGACAATATTGTGACTGCATGGGAGTATGGGATTATTCCATTGCAAGAACATAACTTTGCAAATTTTGTCAAACTTCAACAGATTTGGCTGCAAATATATTATGGCTGGCTGTGAGAATATTGCTAAAATCAAAGTAATTTACATACATGGCTCTCCCCCCACCCACACAGCCAGACATAGCACCAGTGAAGACCATCAGGCTGCTAAAGAAGCTTTGGTAAATACATGCTGCCTGTTCCCAATCTCCTTCTTCATGTAGGTGTAAATGACTTACAGCAGGATTTGATTAAAAATCTTCCAGAGTAATGAGGTAAAGCTGATTATAATTTCATTTCCCAGATATTTCTTCCTTTTTTTATTGAAAATAGATGTGAAATTTCCATTTTTCCATTTTGAAAGCAGCTTCAAAATGTTGTCAGCTGCTGAAGATTAGCCCTAGTAGGCAGCTAAGCCCCACACAGCTGTTTATTCATTCCCCCACAGCAGGATGGGGGAGAGAATCAAAAAGATGAAAATGCTAAAGCCCAGAGTTAAGATCAAGACAGATCAATAGGTAAAACAAAACAAGGGATTAATTCACTGCTTCCCATGGGCAGGCAGGTGTTCAATGATGTCTAGGAAAGCGGGGCTTCATCACATGTACATTGCTTGGGAAAAAAAACACAATGACATCAAATGTCGTCCCCTTCCTTCTTCTTCCCCTAGTATTTATTGATGAGCATGATGCCATATGGTATGGAATATCCTTCTGGTCAGCTGGTTTCAGCTGTCCTGGCTCTGTCCCCTCACAACTTCTTGTGCAACCCCAGCCTGCTCTCCTTGCTGGCCTCCCCTAAGATCCTGGCCCATAAATTCTCTAACAATCATCCACTCAATAGCAAAACTCTGGATTTGTGCTGCTCTTTTGCATACAGTACCATCTTCCCACCCGATTTTTTTTTCCAGTTTTATCCAGAACTTCCATCATGTTTCTCAGGTTATATTCATTCATGCACTGTCACTTGAGATGGTTACAGCTGTGACAATTGCTGCAGGGAAGTGTGAGAGCCTCCCTTAACACATTCTCCTTAGATGTTTCAGCTCTGCATCCCTATCCTCTACTTTTCTACAGTTTGGTCTTCATCTGCCAACTAGCCTACTATAAATTATTCTTTTAAATACTTTTTTAAAATTAAATGAGATGCATTTAATATGTACTTTTCCATAGAAATATTTTGGGGTTTTTTAATTTTTAATTAGTTTAAACTGGCACTGCTGTCTACAGTACTGTGACAATTCATACTATCCACATGCTAGTACCTGTATTTATTAATCTTTTAAACATAATTGGAATCTAGACAATAAAATATGTATCTCCTTGGATTTAACAAATGTTGGATGTTTAAGGCTCGTAAAGATAAGTTTTTAATCGATTCAGGAGCATTACTTTGTGTAAAATTTTAAAAAAATGGTTACAAATAACTCTTCATCCTTGTCATTTACATATAAATACATTCAAAAATCTTTCCCTGTTAATGTGTTAACTTCAACTAAATCAGTTAAACTATGTTATAAACTATTGGTCATACAGAGATCTGATTTTGTGAATAGCACTTTGAATGTCATCACTGGCTGCCAAATGAAACCTATGAATGATTCTTTCACCACTCATGCATTTAGTAATCCTTGTTTCAAAAGAGCTTTTGAACCATGCTAGAAAAACCTTCAGTTTTTTTAAAATGTTACTGAGTAGATCAAATAGTCTTGTTTTTCAGAATCGTCAGCTTGTTTATCTTCTTTCCTTTTACATAACTTTCTTCACCATACAAATCTGTCTGTACAGTGACATCAAAATTGTGAGCTCAAACTATTAAATTTTAAACATTTCTTGTATTATGACAGATTGATTATATTAAAAATCAGAACAATGAGAATGTTCTTCTCATCCAGCTTTATAATCTTTTGTTGTACAAATAATTATGATTGAGCTATTCTTTTGGATACACTTTGTCATTAACCAAGACAAAAAGAATATTCTTGAACAGTTCCTGTGACCTATATAAGGTCACACAAACTTTTAGGAAGCAGCAAACAATTTGTTGAAGATAATATATACTGTAAAGGGAATTGAAAGATGAAAAAATCTTGACTAGATGCAGATATTTATAGTGCAGATGACTAGTCTGACCAAGTCACTTTAGGCTTTCTTTCTGATTAATGAAGATAAAGAGGCAGTGGTATGCTAGAAGTTTAAAGACAGGAAAAAAACATCCCTCTGGGTCAAACAGACATAGAGGACACTATTATAAATTCCACAGCCAGTGCAGATACAATGTCTAAAAGAATCAGCTTGGTTCTTGGCCTCTGGGGAACTTACTGTGAAATAAAGCCATATCAGGTACTTGAGTCATGTAGGTTCATGTATATTATGATTAGAACTGACCTTCCACTAGAATTCTTGCAAAGAAACATAGAGATCTTTGCCAATGCTTGCCTATGTTTAAGTTTCTCTTGCCTTAACTGCCATGGGCTGAGAAACCTCCTTGGGATATCTCACACAGCTCTACTTCTTTATGTTCAGGCAACTGGATTAAGTTGTGGGAATGAGATTCAATTCAAGAGAAAATATTTGATGTTAGATGAGTACACATGGTCTAGATGATTAAATTTTCTTTTCTCTTTTTTTTTTTTAATTAAGAGTGATCTAAAGAACAAAGTCAATGAAACTTCTAAAGGCGCAATGCAGTAACCTTAAAGTAGATGTCAGGAGCCATTTAATACAACAAAACCATCCATCCTGACTTCCAGATTCTTCTCAGAGAGGATATAGATTTACTGTGCATCTTCACCATAACTTCTAAGCTCATGTATATTTCTTATATACCAGAAGACCATCAAAATCCATATTTGGTGATCCAAGGTCCTCATCTCTACTGACAATATTGCAAATTTAGATACTTAGCTTGGAGTTTTTGTTCTCTGTTAAGTGCGTTTTAATTGTAGACTGAAACTAGAACTAAACTGCTATGAAATCTGCACACCTCTAGGCAATGTCAGTGCTCTGTACTTCTGTATTGACACAGTCATCATGTCACAGGAGAAGCACTTCCATTCTGTTTCCAGGGCTCCATAGAATGTATTATATACTTACAGTAGGACTGTCTTTGACTGGGTCTATACTACTAGAGTCTACATGGTTATGGCACAGGAAGTATTCACTGAGGTCATCGAGCTCTTGCATTTCAGAAAGCAAATATTTCCTTTTATTCACAGGTAATTTATCTTGAGAAACAGAATTCAGAAGAAAAAAAGGTCTAGGTCAAGTCATGTGCCTTTCTTTCGAGGCTCTTGATAACCTGTTTCTTGAGTGTGTCTCTATGTGATTTGCAGCTTTATCTGGAAGTCTATTATCTGGAAGACTATTTTTGTTGTTCTAACATTCATCTAGTAAGAGAAGTCTGGGTAACAGTGTCCTAAGCTTAGTTGATCAAGTCTAGTAAGCTTAGTAAGGCAAATAGTGACAGACTGATGGTTAGTGTATGCAGTATATATATATATGCACTGTAACGATCAGTACATACAGTAAACTAGAATATTTTTATTTAACATATATTTATTTTATGCTAACCTGAATTCTAGTAGTAGTGTTCCAACATATTGAGTTATTGATGCTTCTTCACTTCTTGTAACATTTAGTTTTTTATGCAGAAACATAGAGCCATGTCCCTCCAGGATCTCCTAAGTAAGCCTGTAAAGAGTTTTTCCATACACTTATTATACCTAAACTCAAACAAGCAAACAAAATTTCCCTGAATTCTCAAATTGAAAAAAACCCACCAAACTCATTATTATCAATAGAAATTTCACTCACATTTCAAGTAAAGGCCAAGGAAGAAAAAAAAAACAAAAAACCAACATTAAAGAGTCATTACAGTCCTAAACCCAGAAACCAAGAGTGCCTGAAACAAAATCTGAAATGGATCAACACTTAAATGGATCAGCTAATTATGTAGAGACTTATTTCATGTAAATAAAACATTAGATTCCTTCTAGTCAAAGACTGATAAGAACTTCCAGAGAATGAGTTTATTTTTCTTAAAATGGTGATGGAAAGTAAAGCTAGACACCTAGGAAACGTCTTTAATTCAGGAAAGACAAAGATCAGAAAATCTGAAATTATGTTTTTTCCAATAAAGTCTTATTTTAGTTAGAGGTAAACAGCATTTTGGATGAATCTCTCCCTCTGTTAGTTATTCAGAGAACCTAATACTAGAGCCTTAGGACTTGATGTTTTGCTTTTAAGTTGTTAGATAGCTGTTGTGCTGTCTTGGAAAAGGTAGCACTTATCCTAGACATAGTATGCTGTTGAAAAACATTAATAGGAAAAAATGTATTTGTAAGCAAATTCTTTGTGTGCAGAAACCTCAATTTCTCTTTATTTCTAATCACCTGTTTTGAAAGACCTTGCTCTGTAGATTTGTAATACACTCTCTAAGAAAGAAAACACAAAATGGAGATACATCTACGCTTGTTTGAACAAAGCACTAGTAAAAATTTCAACTGTTTTGTGGTACTCAGTTTGAGCGTTCTGGCTATCTTGTTCTTGGTGTTGCCCAACAATCAGGGTCATCAGTTTCTGATTCAGAGAAATAATTTTATCAATTAGATTTTACTTTCTGTTTTACATCAAATATACTAAGTTCTTCCAGGATAATCTAAGACAAAATTTATTCATGTCAATTAATTAATTCCTGTCAACAGAATGAAATGAAAAAAAATCCAAATAAATATAACTAAAAAAAACCCCACAGAGATAGTGAAAAATTCTAACAGTGTTAAACAATGGTATTATTGAATGAATACATTAATATATTATTTTAAAAATGGGGTTATATTTTTTTAAGAAAAAAACTCAATTGACGAAAATCTCAACTGTATTTTTGCAATTAAAAATTATCCTTTGAGATTTCTTTGCAGGGGAGCAATGGTTCACCATGTTTCATAACTGGGAAACAGTTTGCCAGGTGAGTTGTTTGTACAGCTGCTTCAAGAACCACCATCTTCTCATAAAGAACCTCCTTTTTGATAGAAGAAATGTATTTTTATAGGCAAATATAAATACTTAACATTTTGAGCTGTAAATTATGAATTTAAAATCTAGCAACATCTTTTGAAAGTAAGACAATATTATAGACTATTGTTCTATAATTTCTGTGGAAAAAAAGAATTTTTTATTATCTCTCAGCTCTGTCTTGATTATCTTATTCCTTATTAACATTTGAACTCTCATTTGTGGATTGACATCATCTTGACATCAGTACCTATGCGGTGTAGTTTGTCTATATATTTACACTAGAATACCTGCAGAGCCTATGGAATTTCACGGAAGTGGATAGCTCTCCTCAGGAGCTATAGCTGAAACCCTGAATATTTAGTAATCGCTTTTAAATTCCTTTCGTTTTGTATTAAGTCCAAAACCAATCCAGGATATAAAGTTCTGATCCCGGTTTTCACCTCTGCAGTGCTATGGACAATAAGGAAATCTGAAAATTAATATGTTCAATTAAATCTGCACAAAAATTTAAACCACTTAGTGCAAAAGTCTTTAATACAGCCTGTTTTTAAAGATGCTTGAGTTTTGTATATTTTTGTACTACAAAATGAAGCACTGTCTAGAGATATCTTGAGAGCTAGAAGCAGTTGGTAGGTTTGCATGAGTTACCATAGAACTGTTTAAGGATACTAACTCATGGCATATAAACAGTATAGTCAGGTCAGCAGGGCTGTGTTTAGCCCAGAGCTGGTACATTTCTGAATTCATAACTAGCTCCTTTGTAACTAGCTGAGACATTTCTGCACAAAACACAGGACGAGGCTGGACATACCTGTAGGCTGTTGAACCCATGGTAAATCACACTTACTGAGTAAGTGGCCTGATTTTCAAAGTGACTGAACCTCTTCAAACAACACTGGAGATTTCAAATAAAATTGTAGAAGTTTCAAGAATAAATGTAGTTAATTAACAATACAAATTTCCCTATATTATTAATCAAATAACTCTGGAATCAGTTCTGGTGGGTGTGAGGATGTTGCTTGTTTTCTTTTGATTACAAATATAGTATTGCTTTTACAGTGTAAACCAGCTAACACTATTTAGAAATTAAATATCAATATGTGGCAACATAAGAAATGCTAAAGTATGGATAAAATTAACTAGACAATTACCTTGTGCCTAAACTTCAGATGCTTAGATGGACTTTTTGCTTCTGGTTGTGTCATTGTTTTGTTTTTGTGGTGTTTTTTGGTTTTAGTTTTTTTGTTTGTTTGTTTGTTTTTTAATTCAAGTGCTGTTTTAATCATACGAAAATTAATTAATGTGGTTGTCTTTTTTGTCCTCCAGAGACACATCTGTGAAACTAAGTTTAAGTACTTAAGTTAGACAGACTGGCTCTCTTCCATCCTTTCTGGGAAGAAGTAACAGACTATTCCTGTGATTTATATTCTAGCCATATGAGTAATGTGCTTTTGTTATACAGAAATATATTTTTTAGCCATTTAGTTTCTTTTCATTTAGTCGTTGTAACAATTGGGACTTAAAGAAGTACTTAATCTGTCACTTTTATGCTTTGGCAAATAGTTTATATAATCAGAATTGGAAACAACATATAGATGCAAAAAGAACATTTTCAAAGACTTCAATCCAAGGAGATGCAAGACATCTTTGAACAGAACCAGCCCTTATTTAATCATTCTTCAGACAATGCTTTTTCTCTCTCATCAAGATTTAATACAACAGAGCTTTACCCTGAGAAAGGAAATGGAAGAAAGAACAAATCAATTAATTGAAGTTATTTTCATTCCTTACTAAAACCACCCCTACTAAAAACTATTAATCACAGAAAACTCTTAAAGCATCATCCTTAGCTCTTCCAGGGTTTACCAAGATGTTGCTCCATTGCAGATGAGTTTACACATGGACTGATATTTATAGGTTCTTCTAATTTCAAAATTTTAGATTACAGATTTTTCTCTTTTTTTTTTTAAATAAACCTTCCTAATTATATCTACCTTAATATAAAGCCCATTTTGAATTTTCATTATGCTATCTTTGAAACAGAATGCACAGACATCTATTTACAACTGATTTTCAAAGTTGTATCAGTTTAAATATCTCACTGAGAATCTTTATCCACTTTACTCAGGACCATGAATTTACCAAACAACTGAGAATAACAAGACAGATATTAGAAAATGATGGTATATACAAATATATACACACACATACACATACACAAATAAAACACATACACATACACAAATCTATAAGTAGCAGAAACTATTTTCATTCCAATCATTTAGGTTTATTTCTCTTTTTTTGGTTTTGGTTTTTTTAATACATATCACTCCTTCCTCAATCTCACACAATATGCAAAGGATGAATTTATAGCATTTAAGCAAGATATTTAAAAGTAAGGTATAGCTTTTAAAATCCATGTAAGATATGTGGCTTCTTTTTTTAACATGTATTTAGGAGTATCTGAAAAGTTTTTAAAAAGGTTCTGGGTTTTTTTTCTTCAATAACTGGATTTATTCACCTGTTAAATTAGTGATATTTTAGACTAATATAATTGAAAAAGAGAGAAATAGAGGAACGGTATATCCTCAAATTCTCTGCTTTTTGACTTTTATAACCTAGCTCTTTGGCAGTCTGGTGAAATTAATTTTCATTTCCCACTTAGTATTACTCCATCTATAACTGGCTCAAACATTTGGGCCCACTGCCTGCTGCTGAGACCAATCCTGCTTGCCATCCTCTCACCTCAGTCTATTTTCATGTGACCACAAATGAATTTCCTAGTTTATTTTATCAATATGAAAGTTAATTCCATTTTTTTGCAAGATTTTCTTTTACTTGAATGAGAAAGGTAATTTGACACCTTGCAGAAGCACAGGAGCAGATACTGAAAAAAAAGGGTTCAGTCAGGATTTAGAAGAGAGGAGAGAAGTGTTTTCAGCCTGGTGCAATCACAGATCAGCCTGGAGTCAAATGAGGAGCTACATGTCATATCTAACAGAGACACCATAGTAAATATTCACTATAAACCTAGGTTGTTGATTTACTGTCCTGTCATGGTTGTTAGGGTGTCCATTTTATTTAAGTACAAATAATAACATGTTGACACTATTAGATGGCAGTATTTTTCAGTCTGTACTTTAGATAGTTTCATTAATACCTTTAAATTAAATTAATAATCAATACATACAACAAGATGCTTTTCCAAATCATTGTGTAAAATGTTGCATATCTGTTAGGTGTTACTAAGAGAAGGAAATCTGGATGTTCTATAGGCAGAAAATACAAGCATAATGAAAATAGTAAATATGAGCCTTTCAGCTTGAGATTTCATACATTATTTTCTAGTTTTGCTTTGCACATAAATAGAAGGGTAAGTTCTTATTCTCAATGCACAAAGATCTATTTTTCCCATGAGACCATTATGTACTCATGTAATGGGTTGGCATGGTAAGGTTTTGAAGAAGATAAGTGTGGGGGCAAAGTGTTTTTAAGATTTGATTTTGTATCTCATTATCCTATGCTGATTGATGGGTAACAAATTAAACTAATTTCCCCAAGTCTGTTTTACTCATGGTGGCAAATGATAGAGTGATCTCTCCCTGTCTTCATCTTGACCCACAAGCTCATCATTATATTTTTTTCCTTTATCCCACTAAAGAGAGAGAGTGACAGTGCAGGTTTGGTGGGCACTTGACATTCAATCAGGTGCAACCTACCACAACTCTATTTCCTAATCAAACGTAAAAAATATTCATTTCCTAAGTTTATTTAATTTCTTCATTTAATTTCTCTTTTGTTCATTAATCGTAATTTTCAGTATAGTGTCCATGTGTATAAGTACTTTATCAAGACTGAAAGGAATATTCAACATAAATCCACATCGATTCAGTTGCATGTTTGAGAGACAGCAAGGGAAACACTAAAACAAGGATCTGAACTTTTTTCACTGCATATGAACATTTCTTCTTGCCATTTCCAGCATGGTTGCTTCAACGCCATACGGCAGTTCCTCCCACTCAGCAGATGTCGCTCCCCATACTACCATCTCACAGTTTCCTCTTTATTCCTGCAGACAGTTGCTGAGGAATAAGCACCATCCTGCAGTGACATGCTCAAGTTGAAACCCATACAACTGGAAAAGCCTTATTAGTTTAGACTTAATGTGCAATTATCTTTCTGCTTTGTAGAGCCAGACTGCAGACACACACACCCCCACATACCGTACTGATAGTATTTAAGTCAGGCACTACTTACAGGTGTTAGCTGACATAAATATACTCTCCAAATTATTTCTGCGGTGAGATCCCAAATCCCATGTTTTCGCAGTCAAGAAGTCTTTTAATTGGATGAACTTGTGAATATAGACCTGGTATTGAGCTAGGAAACCAATTCATTTTTGCTTTTTCTGATCAGTTTCTGCACATCAAAATATATTGCTGTATATCAAATAATGATTCTAATTCAATATAAGAACATGTGAATCTTGTACATTTTGTTATTGACATTTTTGCTGTTACTGTTATATATTGTTACTGTTTTACATCATTACTGTTTCCAGTAATATTTTCTTATCTCAACCAATGATTTACCTTTTATGCCTCCAGTTGTCCTCTCCAGCCCAGTCAGGGGAGGGGGAAGGAGAATCGTTTTAGTGGGAGCTCTAAATTGGAGACTACCCTTCCTAAACAACAGTGCGGAAAGAAAGCATTCAGCTATACAGATATCTATCATTTGTTGGAAGTTATAGATCATGGATAGCTTTTGATGGCTCAGAAAGAAAATTAGATAGTCCACAGAATAATTTGAACTGGGATCAAAAGAAACAAACAACCAAAAAAAAACTGTTTGAAGAATTGCTAGATTCTGGTAATATCTGAAACCTGAATATTGAACTACTTATTTCTGAAGCTGTTTTTTATAAACTCTATGTTTAGAAACATGCACTCATGTGCAGTAGAAAGTGTGATTTTCTCCCCACAGTTCACAAAAGTTGTTGTTCAAACAATGCTTAAGATTTGTACAAATGACAAGTTGAAAACAAAGGGAAAACACAACATTACTCAAACTGTTGTCTTGAGATGCCTTCCTCAAAGATATCGATATTTCATGGTTTCTGAATGCAATCAACTTCAACTGCAAAAGTGATAGAACAACTTCTTCAGTTTTTGATACATACTAGGCAGGAAAGAAACAATCAAAATCATGAGTCCATACAGTAAGTGTGAATGGGAGACTTACATTTTATGGATATCTTAAGGTCAATTTAAAATAAAAAAACCTATACTTTCTAATATAAGAGATCTTCTAGTGTGTATTGAAGTCTATTTTAACATCAAAAGATGTAAAGCACAGTCACTCATTTAGTTTAAATCTAGCTATTTTGTATTAGCCAGTTTCTCACATTCATCTTTAAGATCAAGTCAATTTGTTGCATAATTTAAAAAAATCATATATCCTAGCACTTAACCAGTGTTTTTGATGGATTCCTTTGATTAACATATATGTATGCCATATATGCTAATCAAAGGAATTAACACGTGGCATGTACTTAAGACATAAAATTTTCTAAGTCATGAATATAATCTCTTGAGAACAAGTAAGAATATACCGTAATCAAACTTATTTCTTTTTATAGAAAATCCTTTATTCTTACAAGAAGTTCTTTAATATTTCTGATACATTTCTATTGTGTAAATGTTTATTCTATCAGTAAATAATGCTTATCTTCAAGCACAGAAATAAATGCAGTTTATGTTGTCTGTGAATCTGGTTTACAAGTCTATTTAGTTATTCTCCTTGTTTTGAACACCAGAGAGGACTGCATGGTCCTTCGGACAGATTGTGTTTTCAGTCTTATGTTAATATATGTATATAGGAATCACTAAACCCTCTTAAGTGTGTTTTCTGTTTCTAACCAAAAAATCTATAGATTTTCTCCTGAACAAGTATTTAAATTAAGTTATTAGAGACTGTAGACTAGGTACACAAACTAAATATAAACAGGAACTAAAATGAAACCGTTTAAAATAATATAAATGGTCACTTTACATTGTTTGGTATTTGTGTAGGTTTATTTTGATTTCTAAAACAAAGATATGTAAGAAATATTGCTTAGCGCCAAAACTCTTTAAAGTTTGATTAAAAGCTCAAGCAGGCCCAAGCAGATATGTTTTGCTTACTCACAGAAGACCATTTCTCAATTTTTGAAATGGACTCTTTCAGTTTCTGATATGCTGGTGAATAGTACAGGGGGAAAAGGACTGCAAACCTGTATGATTCAGAGTTACTGTCACAGGATGAGGTTAAGGTCACCAGACTAATCTACAAAGTGTTTAAAAGGTTCAAGGCCATAAAACAATACCTACATGGCAGTGTGCTAAACTATAGGTTGGACCTGATGTTCTCAAAAGGTCTTTCCCAAACTAGTTGATTCTGTGAGTCTGTGATTTATCATTCTCACAGTGCTTGTGATCAGATAGGTCAGCCAACTCTCTGAAGTAGTATGTCAGTGTAGACATACTAGAGTTTTCCTTAGTTCTCTGGAAAGGTCACATTTCTCTGGTGATTCACATAAAGCCTAGGGACCTTCTAGTGGTTCCTATGTTCAAAAGCATTAAGGTGTGGGAGAACAAAAACTGTTCAGACAAACTTAATTTTTCTGATCTCCAAAGAAAAAGCAAATCAGATTGCAAGTGTATGTTCTAGACAGTTTTCAAGCTGGTTTCTGAGGGTGTAGTTGTCAAAAACTGTTTAAGCACTTCTGAAGAATAGCTGGTCTATTGACTTACACTTGTTTATTTGTTTGGTTTTTTGTTCTGTTTTCTTGTAATTTTCTTGTAAATTTGGGAAATTTTATAAGACCAAAAGACACACATTCTCCTAGGATTCACTTTTTCAATTGATGGCAAAAGCAGTTAAAAAATGCAGGGCATTGCTACAAAATAAGTGAACACTGTAGGAAATGGGGAGAAAGGGTAAGCATTACAAATAATATTAGGAAATAAAGTCCCAAAGAGTCTTAGATTGAACAGGAGTGTGCAGTTGTGTCTGGTTTGAGATAAAGTATTCTGATTTCATAAAGCAGTGACATTGTAGACATCATCAAGCAGACTTGATATTTAAACATATCATGAATTTAAATGAAAACCTATAAAATTGTTATTTTACTGTATCCTTTTAGAGTATTTTGAAAGTTTGAAGGCTCACTATCTTGGATTAAAAAGAGTAATAGGTACAGCTCATGGTTAATATTGTAATTTTTTATTATGAATCTATGACTGCTTATTTTTTAAAGTATCGAGAAGTGGGCCTTCTTTAAGCATGATTTAGTTCTTTCATAAAGTCAAAAAAACTGATTACACTATTCTAATGCATTTGTGCTGTTAAAAACTCTTTGGATTTGTTTAGTTTGTTTTGATTTAATTGGATTTTCAGTCAATTTAAAAAAACACAAAAGATTTGTGTAAAAGCTCATTTATATCTGAACAATTAACTACCTGTCAGCTGGATTGCTGTGTTTTCTACACAGTAAAAATTTCAAATAGATGGAGCAAAGATTTCAGTGGACAGAAAGTCAAAACATGAGATAAATGGCTAGTCATGGAGTCCTACGTTTTGTGTATTTTAGAGAACAGACATGAAAAAACATAGTCATTTTTTCAGTGATGATGTGAAAACAATTATCTCAGTCTTCCTATTTGTAATTTTAAAAAAAATTCTGTGTCTTTCTAAGGTTAAGTACAAATTTTTGATCCTAAATTATTTGATCCTTCATACTCCAGAGTATTTACAAAATTTACATAAAATGGTTTAATTCTTTTAGAAATTGCTATGTCCAACTCATTTTTAGTCTTGTCAGCTTTTCAAGAATTGTGGCTTCAGAGAAGCAGACCTTATATGTAGGTGATTCCATACCATGGAAGTAATACTGTGATTATTACTTCATTCAAGTCTAACTAAATTTTGACTGTGTTACTTACAAAAAAGGTAATGCATCCTCTTAACAGTTGGAACATTAACATATTGAATGGGAATTATGTTTTTCTGGATATCTTCAAATGTAGCAAATATTATAGTTAATTTAAATTAGAATCATCACAAATTATGTAACTGTGCAAAATATATTTTGCTGTGTTTTTTTTCTTT
This sequence comes from Passer montanus, assembly GCF_014805655.1. NCBI lineage: Eukaryota > Metazoa > Chordata > Aves > Passeriformes > Passeridae > Passer > Passer montanus. Next base: position 9,196,420 of record NW_024367708.1, on the reverse strand, counting down.
TGTTTTGTTTTTTGTTTGCTTGTCTGTTTGTTTTTTCTTTCATGAGTGAATGGTTTAAACAATGGAACATTTTAAACAATTGAAAATAACATGTTGAAGCTCTTTGAAATACTTAAGTCACATTCAGCAAATACATCTGTAGCTCAGACAGAAATGGTAACTATTTATTTTTTTTATATTCATAGTCTGATGTAGTCTAAAAGAATATTTAGAACAATTCTAAAGCAGTGCTACTCATTTTTGACATGGTTGAATTTTTGTTGTAATTTTTCTTAATTTCTGGGTATCCTTCAGTTCTACATTTTTAAATTTGTGAGTGAGTGAAAGCAGATTTCCAAAGTCCTCATTTTGGAGTATATGTCTCTTCAGTCTTCTGAGTCTTTATATATATATATATATATATATATATATATTTTAGCATTAACTATCAGACGATGTTTCCATCTGTCATAGTTCCCACAGAACTATGGCTTAATGCCGAGGTATTTGGTTCTCCAGATTAATCCCTTCTCACAGTTCAGGTTTAGGTTGTTAACAAGACATCAAGACAGGTAGACTTCAATTAAGATACTGGAAAAATTCATTCTGACTTATCCATATCTTGGTCTTATCTTTCTTATTCCCATTTTTTTCAGCAATTCCCTGTTTAAATAGCTCCCTGCTACTCTTCCTAAACTCTCTTCAATGTTTCCATGCCAGCAGGCCTGATAACTCAAAAGATGATGAAAAAATAGAATATAGAGTATCCTGATTTGAAGTATATTCACAAGGATCATCAAAGTCCAATTTCTAGCCCTGCACAGGTGTCATGGTTTAGGAATGGTATTCCCCAGTCTAACTTTTCTATTGAAATTCAAGTGCTACTCACTGGCTTCTGCCTATTCCCCCCGAAGGAAAACTTGAGACACAAAAGGCAAGATCACAGGCTGAGAAACCACAAAGTGATAAGAAAATTAATAGTAATTGTAGCACTATAAGTAGAAAAGTGTATGAGATTCACATGTGATTTCTTAGAACCAGTGCTCCCTCTACCACATTTACTCAGCCCAAAGGACCAATTCTCTCCCTCCTCGCTGTCTCTGGCATTGACAAGAGGTGTATAGAATAACCTGCATGTCCTAGCCATACCTTCTTCTGGCTACCAGAAAAAAAATAACCCTGTCCTGGCCAGAACCAGGACAACAAGACAGCCCCAAGAATCACACCATGTGCCTGACAGGATATTGCAAATGTTTCTTTACCTCTGTCAGACTCAGTGCCATGACTTCCCTGCAGAGCCTATTCCATTGCGCAGCTACCCTCTGGATGATGAACTCTTTCTGAATATCAAGCCTCAACCTCCTCTGGCACAGCTTCATGCCTTTACCTTGCGTCCTGTCACTGGTCATAAGAAAGAGACCAGTACCTCCCCCTCATGCAGAAACTGTAGACAATGAGGGGGTGTCCCCTCTTCTCCAGGCTGAACAGACCAAGTGACCTAAACCACTCCTCACATGGCTTCCCCTCTAGGCCCTTCATCATCCTTGTGGCCCTCCTTTGGACACTCTCTAATAGTTGCATATCTCACTTATAATGTGGCACCTAAAACTGCACACAAGGACTTGCAGAGAGGCTACACTAGCTACTATAGAGTGAATCAGGAAAATCACCTCCCTTGACCAGCCAGTGATGCACCCCAGGACACAGCTGACCCTTCTGGCGGTCATGTCACACTGTTGACTCAATAGAATGGCACTTAATGTTAGAAGAACCAAGGTTTGAATAGTGGAAACTAGTAAGTTTATAAGAGTAGTGGTATATGGAGGTTGAAATACTACTAAACCAAGTAGAACCCAGCTCATGACAAATGAAGTTTTTGAGACCTTTTTTTCCTCTTTTTATTCTTGCAGAACTGTCTTCTGCCACTTCACACAGAACAGAAAGCCTCTAAACATGCTTCTAGAAAGCCAAATTATTTCATTACTTTAACATGATGGTTTTTATGTAAAATAAAGTAACAGATGGTAAGGTGTAGGTCTGGAAACAAAGGACTTTTCCAATTATTTATGAAGAGGTAAAAAATTAGCAAATCTGCATAATTTTTTTATATAATAAAAAGGTAGAAAGCAATTTCCAGACTGATTGGAATAGGATGTCATTAAAATTACTTCTTAAGGGAATATTTTAAGTGCCTGTTTTTCAGAATGAAGTGCCTGTAATTCATGGACATAGATAACAGCTGTACTGCCCTCTGTGTGTAAATGCAGTCATATTTTCACGTATTTCAAAATTTTCATAAGTTATATGATTTATGTAAGAATTTATGGTTACTCAAAGGCATCAGAAATGCAATTTAAGTGCTACTTCTCATAAGACTTGCCAAAGGATTAGCATCAGCAGATTTATTTTCAAAATTTTATTGTCATTGTATATCATACTTCTTCTATTATATCTCTGTACTACAATTGTAAAGTAACTGAGAGAATAAAATCCAACTGAAGAAATTATTACGAAAAAGACATAATAAAGAAATGTATTTGTAAAAATGTTTCTATAATTAGAATTTTATTAATAGAGAAAACATAGAGTTTATTTATAAGAACAATTCACCTCTTTGTACACATCCTGGCAAAAAAAGCATCAGGTATTCTGTTATGAATTAATCTGAACCTATTTAGATGCTGTATGATTTTCCTATTATATGTGTATGTGGTGTACATAGTTTAACAAACTATTTGTAAATATTTTTTGTTTGGTTGGTTTCTTATAAAATGAAGTCTAGAAAAACATTTTTGACTATCACTGGTGCTCAGTTCATTGTAATTGAAACTAGCTTATCTTTGAAATATTTCAAGCAACAGTCAAATTTAACATGCACATGGATTTATGAATGATTGCCAAAAATATTCAAAGTGGTGAGGCAAAGTTTTTCCTGCAAATGTAATTTTCTGAAACTCTGAAATGTTTAATAGGCTGTTGCTCTAACATGTATTTAATTTTGCATCTTCTATATTGCAAACATAAGTCTTTTCAGAGTGAACATTCCTTTAATAGTCTGTGGACCTTACAGCACAGATCACTGCTGTCAATGAATAAGTTAAAAGTGTTGAGTGCAAAATATTAAGTAATCTGATGTGGCTTTAGCATTTATAACGATATAGAAAAGCATACTTATAAATGTCCTGATAAACTTTTGCAAATTGAGTGATATGGTTTACTAGTAAGAGAGATGCAGTAGTATATTTTAATAAAGTAGTGAGTTAATTAAGAAAAATCAATCATAAATGCGGCAGCGGTTTAACAAGATTGGATGGGAAGGTATATTTGGCCATTTACTGCATAGAGGACAGGGTCACATAAAGATCTCAGAGCAAACCTGCTGTTGAATCATGAGGTTCAGAAAGAGCCCACCTTTCCCTTCTCAGAGAGGAGTCAAGGTACACACCTAGTCAACAGTTTATGTCTAAAGGATTCTATAGGCACAACAAATCCTATATATCACTTAGCTAAGATTTCAAATTTTAGCATGTTATTAATCACTTACCAAGGATCTGTTATAGCAAGGAATTTCTCAGCCTCTAGGAGTAACCTTGAGAGGCACCCCTACTCAAGGTGAAGGTCTAGTGTGAGGGTCCTGCTATGTAGGAGAGCTCAACAGGCCCTGACTGTGTCACTATTTGCAAAGTAACATGACTGACTTACTGGTGTGCTACCAAGACATCTGAGTCAATGCTCTAGACACCCCCTTGTGTACCATGTCACCATCTTCTCCCCAAAGTCCACAGCAAACTGGATACGTCTATCAAAACACCACCTGTGATTATGGATTAAGCAAGAGGCAAGCAAGAGGGAGAGAGGTACACTGTCACCCTCCATGCCATGACTACAGTCAATCTATCTTACTTCCAGAGGCTGGTGGTATAGCCAGTCTATGCATGTGAGTATGCATAAGTTATGTGTGTTTTGAACAGACACAATCATAAATTGAAGCACAGATATTTCACCTAACAGAAAGAGTCTGACATACTGGATGCACAGCTTTTACCTATTCATTAATTTTAGTCTGAGAATCTCTCTTAGTTCTCATAAAAATCTTTCAACCTTTACCTGTCAATCTACTTCTAGGAGAACCAGCCAGGTTCCTTCACTCAAAGCTTGTCAACACTTTTCAAAATGTCTCTTTTAATCTCAGTCTCAGAACAAAGAGACATTTTCTAAAAATATTTTCCTTTGTCTATTCAACAGCTGCCTAATTTAAAGCAATTCAACTGTAGATATACAACTATCTTACAACTATGTCCTAATAAAGAACTATGAAAAAGTTACCACAGTACCCTTTCTTTGAACAAATAGTCTGGAAACACCCAAATGTTTCTAGGCTTTAAAAGAATACAGTGAGTTTTTATACATCTTTATTTTTAATTGTTTCAATGTGTTTTTAATGTGTCCTGGAACTTTATATGCAGTACCTTAATGAAAAGTGATAGGTAAGCTTTCAGGAATTTCAAAGCTGGAGAGAAAAGTATCCGGTATATTCAGAATCTGCCTCTTCTGTGAAACTTCTATATTGTCCTTTACTTAGAGCTAATTGTGAAATTGGAAACCATAATGATTATTTACTTTTTCTGAGCACCCAAAATTACTTGGGAATGTTAATACCCTAGCTGTCTTTCAATGTCTGTCTACAGCTGTCCTGGAAAAATTAATAAAGTTTGAGATCTATTTGAAATAAGTTAAAGGATAACAACTTAATTAATGGCAATCATCATTATTTTCTCCATAGCATGTCTTCTAAAAGAGATTGTTTTGGGAAAGAAATGTAAAGGGAACATTTATGTACTTAGAAAATTTCAAAGCGGTAATTTTAAGGCATCCTAATTCAAACAAAAAAAAATATTAGCTCCTGCTATGGGAGTGATAAATATTTAATGTACTATTTATAGTGAAGAAAAAATTATCTGTACTACAGCAGGCATATGGATCTCATCATCCCAATATACAAAGTGTAGGACAAATTAGAATATTAGAATAGAAAAACTGAAAAATATGAAAAGGATTTCAGAGAAAATTTAGGGGGTTTATGATTACTTGATGACATATATTTATATATATGAATATCACATGTATTTCGTATAGGGTGTATGTGCTTGAATGCATCAGAGGAATAAAATGCAAAGCATGCATCTGCCTGGACTTCAAAAAAGCACTTGATATAGCACCATGTTGAAAACTACAGGTCAAATGGGGAAAAATTACTAGAACTGCAAAATTATCAAGGTTCTAGTTAAAGGGGAGAAGACCGCAGATATTATTGATATTAAATATAAAAGTCAAATGAAATAATGTTTCTCGAGGGTTAGATTGGTAATACTCTTAAGTGAATTTAAAGATATAATGTATGAATCAGAAATACCTCAAGGACTTCTACCAATGTTGAAAATGTAAAAATCATTGTAATCCTAGAGAAAATGAAGGCTCATTCCACACAAGTACTGCTTAAATAAGTAAAAGCAATCAGAATAGAGTCATTGAAGAAAATACAAACAAAGCAGGAAACTATTTCTTCTAACAGTGTTTGCTCTTCTATTCCATAAAATAAAATATGTTACTTTGACTTTCAATGCCAATTTTGGCTAAGATATTTTTCTTTGTGTTGCAGAAGTCCCTTGCACAGAGGTGTACATTTCAGTAAGTGGTGAGTAACTGATGAATCAGTTCTAGCTGACAGACTTCACAACTTTAATGATTTTTTAAAAATTGTCTGTTCATACTCACAGGAGAAAAAATGGGTGAATTTTGGTACTGAAGAGGTAGACATACAACTTTTGACAGTGCAAAATTTTGTGGTTTGTAGCTGGAAACTAGTAAGAAAAGTCACTGACAAAACCTAAGGGCAGAAATTCAGGCTCATTCAAGGAGCTGTATCATATTCAGTCCTATGAGGTACTGATATGTCACAGCTGTGAATAATGCAAATGATGTCCTGGGATTTGTCAGCTGAGTTTGGACAATATTAGTTCCATTATACAAAATTCTGGGAAGATAGTCTCTGAAATATGTGCTGTGGTCATTCATATTGAAAGGAGATGTATTTAAACTGACAGATGGAGAGAGCTTCTGTGATAATGTAGAAAATTGGAAGTCTATTATATGAGAAGAAATTAGAATCACTAGGCTTGGTTAGTCTGGTCACAAAAAGGCAAAAAATGGATGAGGTTGCTGCCTATAAATTCATCAAAGGTTACAGACTATGTAAGGGAAAGGATTGGTAAAGGAACAGATGGATACAATAAGTGTGTTTTGCTTGAAACTGAAGAATACCTAGTAATTCTATGGCATGTATGGAAGTCTAGCATTTACAATGTGTTACAGGAGAAAAACCAAAGATTAGCAAAACAAAGATTACTTTAAATAGATTTAACAGATTTTCATATTTTTAAGGATTAATGACTGATTCCTGCAATAAAACAAGCCACTGCTATATGAATGCATTGCATGAACAATTAATAGGTCACATGTATTGAAAGACATATATAGATATGAAATATATACATTGACTATAGACCTGCATGACTTTAAATACCTGGTGAAACAGCTGGAAATATGAATGTGAATAAAATCAATCAACTGATTTGTTATGGAGCCAGTTGAAGGCTTGGGAATAACAGGTTCTACTATCCGTACAGGGTGAAAAGAACTCTTTTTTTTTAATTCTTAAAAAAGAGATTTTCAGTTTGCCTCCAGGCCAGCATGAACTTGCACATTATTCTGTAGCTAAAATAATTAATCTAATTCTCTGCTGTCTTCATTTGATAAAATGAATCCTACTCATAAACTATAACAGGCCTGAGTAAGGAAAAATAGTTGTCACAAGCAGAGTCTCTCAGATTACCTAGAGAAAACTGCAGCCTAATACAAGAAAGTGGAAGGGAGAGAGACTAGCGCTCTGTAGAAAAAGTGACTTGACCTCAAAATAATTTCAATTTATTAGAGAAAAAAGTAAGGAGTGTGTGAAGAAGATAATAAAAGTTATCTATTCTATGGCAGTGTGAAAATAATGTTGGTAATAGTAGGAAAATTATGGTAAGATAATTCCAGGGACATATTTTGGCAAAGAAATAAAACAACAACACAAATCCTCTATTCCCACAACCGATAATAATCAAATATAATGTAGAAATACTTGAGAAAAGTTCTGTTTGAGCAACATGAATTGTGATAGATTGTTAGAATTTAGGGAGAATAAATCCATGTCCAGAATCTGATTTTTCTCCTACTATGTATAATCTGCTACTAGTCCCTAGCTATTTGTTTTCTGTGACAACTCTTCAAGATTCCTACAAAATTTATATTGCCTCTTTCTTCTGCTCTTTACCATTTTCTGATCAATACTATTTTTTTTTTTGCTATTGAAGGCTCAGTTTTTGAAATTGCCTCTTTCTTCTGCTCTTTACCATTTTCTGATCAATACTATTTTTTTGCTATTGAAGGCTCAGTTCTTGAGGTCCTTGGGGTTATTCTGGGTGCATTTTTAATGAAGCTATTATTCTAAAGTGAATAGAAACTAGTGAAAACATAGGTGGTAAAAATAAAATCTGAATATTTACAAGCAGAAAAATAGAGGTCTTAGTAAAATGAAAGTGCTACTTGTGTAAGAGAGGAATCTCAAAAAATGTAATTCCAGTGCCTTAGCCCAGGCATTTTGTTTCATTTTAGTGACATCCTTGGACACAGTTCAGTGTGGATGTCTCAGATGTCTTAGGTGTCTATGATGGATACACTCAATCCCTTAACCAAACCAGCAGTAGTTCAACAGAGGCTTCAAAAGAGGTAAAGACATGAGCTGCTGTCAGTGCAAGATCTCCTCCAGTTCCATTCTGTTCTCTGAAAACTCACAAAGGAGCAGAGTGACCGTGAGCATTGATGCACGAGTGCTTGAGGAAGAAGTAGCAGGGAATGTTGTGACTGACCCCCATTCCCCGTCCTGGCAGTGCTGTGGGGAAAGAGGTAGAGAAGTCAACAGAAAAGTGGAGACTGGGAAGAAGGGACAGTGGTGCAGAAGATGTTTTAAGAGAATGTTGTGAACTGACTGCAACCCCCATTCCCTGTCCTGGCAGTGCTGTGGGGAAAGAGGTGGACAACTCGACGGAAAAGTGGAGACTGGGAAGAAGGGACAGGGGTGCAGAAGATGTTTTAAGATTTGGGTTTATTTCTTATATCCTACTCTGATTTTATTGATAATAAATTAACCTAATTTCCCCAAGTTAAGCCTGTTTTACCCTTGGCATTAACTGGTGAGTGGTCAGTCCCTATCTTTATCTTGACCCACTAGGTTTTCATTACAATTCCTTGTCCCTGTCCTGTAGAGGAAGAAAGTCACAGAGTGACTTTGGTGGACACCTGGCTTCCAGCTGGGATCAACCCATCACAATACAGAAGTCCTAGTAGACCAGTGTGCTTAAAGATAGTACTCTACCAGCTTCTCCTTAGCTTCACAACTCTGGCAGATGGCACAATTGCTTGAATTATTTTCAGGGTTTTTCCTGACTTGTGCTGCTAGGTAAAAAAGCTGTAGATACAAATTATTTATATCTGCTCAAAATTAATCAATTACTACTTTTTTCCTGGTAAATTAAAGAAAATTTTAAAAATAAAGTTATAAACAAGACTATATATAGATATCTATATAGATATAGATTCATAGCAAAAAATACATAATAGTTCTTTCAATTCCACAATGACAAATACATTTCTCATCAGGAAATAAGAATCAAGGTGCTATAATGGACTGCCCAAAATAATTTTTGAAAGCATTATGCACTTTCTGATGTGTGTACATTCATGTGATTTCTGAGAAAGTGCAATTATATCTAAAAAATGAGTGATACCATGTAAAAGGTATGAAAAACTATAAAGTAATTTTTAAAACAAAAAATTAATTCAAAGTGCTTCCAGGTTTCAAAAATATTTTAGAACAGCAGTAGGATTTTATAAAACAAAAGACTCCCTTCCCTTATGTCTCTAGAGAGATCATCATCACAGTATAAATTTATTATCTATTTTCATACATCAATATCTTCAAGATCTTGTTACATGTCAGCTTCCTGTAAAAACAGACCTAATATGACAAACTGAAGCATTTGATATAAAAGCCTAATAGCAGACAACTGTATTAAACCAGGTTCATCTGACACTGGTTAAGTCTCTGAGACCTTCAAAGTGAAATGAAATCACACAAGCACTACAGAGGACCTGCAGTGGCAGCAGGGGGGCAGGATATTCAGCAGCATCTCAAACAGTATTAGGTTCTCATGTGTAGGCACAGAATCAAACCCCTGGTATGCAACCTGGAATTAGCTGAACTGTTCTCTAGGCATCAGTGATTGTCCTGATTAGATTTACATTGACTGTAATCTAAATTCAGACACCTGGTTCATGAAAAGACACTTAGGTATAGATATAAAATGGCATTTCAGAATAGACAGATAAATGCACTTACTACTTGAATCCAACATCTAAAGCTCATTAGAATTCAAACAGAAGTGCTAAACCACAACTTTCTTAATATGAAAAAAATTCACCTTTTCCATTTATATTTTCATATCTATTTTTCATACATTTACTTTTTATACCCTGAAGGCAATAATTTGCAAAATATGACCAGTGTCATATATTTTAATACTTTTTGCTGTTTATCCAGTCTTTACTTGTACTCTTTCTCAACCTATTTCCCATTAACATTTTCTGTAAAGAAGGCATTCAACTTCCATTACAGCCTTTGAGAATAATTTCTCAATGCTTTTCTGTAAGGAGAGAAATTGCTGTTTGCATGGTTTCTAAAAAAACCTGATAGTTATAACAGATTTTTTTTTCCATGAAAGCTAGGTTTATAAGAATCGTGCTGTCCATATCTGGGGTATGTAATTTGACCTAGTTATCTATTATGATTTTAATGATAAAATATTGTGGATTTCAGCAGAAGTGGTAATATTTTAAAGTGATGTAAATATTTCAGATGATGGCAGGTCCTATCTTTGTGATCTGACAACTAAAAACAACCCGTTCAAAACAAGACAAGTCAAGTGTTTTACATGATACTAAAAAAACATATAATCATCAAACCCCCAGATGTTTCTGAGATATTAGTGGCTCAGGTGTCCTAATTTTAATAGCTGAACTCTACAGGGGTATGTCTTTCAAAGACTATGTTTTAGGCAATATACCTTTATTTTTCAGTAACTTCTCATTTATTTTTCAGTAGCTTCTCATAAGACTCAGAATCAGAATCTTTGACATGACAATAACAAAACAAAACAAAGCAAAAGAGCAACAACAACAAACCTGAACAAAAATATACCTTTATTTTTCAGTAACTTCTCATTTATTTTTCAGTAGCTTCTCATATGACTCAGAATCAGAATCTTTGACATGGCAATAACAAAACAAAGCAAAACAACAACAACAACAAAAAACCACAAACCTGAACAAAAAAAGCAGCAAACATTAAAATGGGCCAAAATTAGGACTAGGCTGTAAGTTTTGAAGATGCATAATGCAGTGGATCTAACACCAAAACTATTCAGGGAATGCTTGGATAACTTCAGGTCATCTTTGTCCTGTCATCAGAGAATGTTACAGGTATACAAATTGTTCACAGACTCGCAGAATCATGAAGTTTAGAAGTAACTTCCAGAGGTCATTTAGGTTTTAAATGCATCTTCTGTGCAGAGCAGTTAAATCAAATTGCTTTAGCTGTGTGCAGTAAGTTTTTGAGGATTTCCACAGACAAATATTCCACAATTTCTCTGGGCAACCTGTTCCAGCATTTGACCATTCTCATATTATGTACTGTTCACTTTTTTCTTGCAAAACTTCACAGCATGTTCCCTTTTCAAGCCCAGTAGGGAAATTATTGCTTTTTTCTCAGCTGAGATATGTACAAGCATAGAAAAACAAGGTCACTGACAGGTTACTGATTTACTTGTCTTTCCATAACTATGTCAGTGTCTTCATTTCATGCAATTAAAATCAGAATTGCCTCAGGTGTATGGAGTACAATGCCTTCATAAAAAGAAAGGGAAAACCTTGCAAACTCCAACAAATTAAGCTGATCCTCTGGAAACTGAATTTCTCAAAATACTGTGTATGGCTATCATTTTCTTCTGTCTTCTGGTAAAATGTTTTGGGTTTAGATCTCAGTGAATGCAAGACTGGGAGACCAGTGCCGGAGAAATGAAAGAACCAAACATGTGAGAATGGTCATCAGATGTTCCTATTTACCTGATACTGCCAAATGATTCGCCTCTTCACTATACAAAAACAAGCAAATGAGAAAAGAGGTTTAAACTCTTAGTTTACATTTCCCCCCCTTTTTTATCTTCAATTTTTTTTCTCTTCATTTTTATTTCTATTCTTTGTTAAATGTATATGTACTTATTATATATTCATGTCTATTTGTCTATATATATACTAAACCAAAATAAAACTAAACTAACCTTCTTTTATAAATCTACAATGTTCTGTTTTCATGCTTTTATCAAACTGAAGAGTAGATGTGAGAATTGCAAGGCAAAGGTTAACATCTCTATCTTATTATAGCTGTAGTCACTTGAGACAAAGAAAGTGTATCTTTAAACACTCTTCTTTTTTTTTTAAACTTATTGCAGTCTTTTTGCTTGGCTTTCAATAATAAATTTGTTCAAACTCTGTGTGTTCTCTAAAGATTTCCAAATGTAGTATATACTTCAAATACCAATACCCACAGCCTAAACTATGTCAGCCAGAGTTGTAAGGTAAATGTTTGGTTCAAGTCTTGCAAATAATGTTTGAATTATCAAACCTTTATTCATTTCCTAATATTTTTTCACATCCTGAAAGTACTTCTATTGTGTATTTAAATATTATCTCAGAACACTGAAACATCTGCAGCTTCCACAGTAAAACAGCACTGGTCTTGGTGATCCAGTTGCCAAAAAGAAACCTATAATAACTCATTTGTCTAGGGCAAGAAGGCTGGTGAAGGCTCTAAAGCACAAGTCCTCTGACGAGCAGCTGAGGGAACTGGGGTTGTTTGTGTTTGAGGAGTCTCAGGGGTGGCCTTACCTTTCTCCTGAGATTGTAGCAAGGAGGGGATCACCCGGCAACCAGTGAGAGCACAAGACATAATGTCAAGCTGTGCCAGCAGAGATTCAGGCTGGACATCGGGAGGGATTCCTTCATGAAAGGGGATTTTAAACATGGGAATGGACTGCCCAGGGAGATGGTGGTGTCACCATCCCTGAAAGAGTTTAAGAAAAGACTGGATGTGTTACTTATCACCGTGGTCCAGTTGACAAGGTGATGTCCAGTCAAGGGCTGGACTTGACAATATCAGAGGTCTTTTTCAATATAAGTGATTCTGTGGTTCTGTGGTTCTCACTTGCCAAAAATGTGAAGTTATTCCTTGTAGTGTTAGATAAATACACACCTGATCTGTACAACTTCAATTGTCAAATCTGGTTACATAAAACCTGGAATGTTTTTCAGCCCTGAAAATCATCACGTACAAACATCTGGCTGTGGACAAGGGAAAGTAAATCTTACAGAAAAATAAAACTGTATATCTATTAAAGATTGCAAAACAGGTTTGAAACACAGTTTGTCAAGTTGTTTGACTAGTAAAATAATTGAAATTCATCTTACCTCCTCCTTTTAGTACATTTAGATTTATTTATAGCTGTCCTTCCGCTGTCTTTTGTTACTTCTCTGATGTCACTTTTGTTTTAAAATCTCTTGTATCCTCCTTACTCCAAAGCATAATAAGTTATTTTGTTTTTTATCTTTTCAGGAATCCCAAACCCTGGACACCAGAGAGAAAAGTCTGGAGGAAGGAAGACTTATCCTTGGTAACAAAGAATCAGATTAGGGAAAAACTTAAAATTCTAGAATCACAGCATGAATTTAATTGGAATAAATGTTTAATGATCATCCAGTCCAAATCACATTATATGGGCAGGATACCTTCCTCTAGATCAGGGTGCTCAAAACCTTTTTTACCTACTTTGAATATTTGCATATAGATTTGGAACACACAGGTTCTCTTGGCAACTTGTTCTAGTGTCTCACTGGACTTGTAACAACAACAACAAAAAATCTTCATATCCTAGCTAAATCTCTCTTCTCTCAGTTTAAATCCATTACCCCTTGCTCTGTCACTCCAGGACTTGGTAAAAAGTTCCTCTCCATCTTTCTGATAAAACCACTTTAAGACTCAGAAGACTGAGTCTTCTGCTTTGCAAGACGAACAACCCAAACTCTCTTAGCCTGTCTTGATAGTATAGGTGCTCTATCCCTCTGATGATCTCCACTGCTGTACTCTGGATGTGCTCTAAAATGTTCATGTCTTCCTTGTAATTATTATTCCAGAGATGGACACAGCATTCCAGGAGGGGGGGCTCTCATGAGAGCAGAGTATAGGGAAAGAATCATCACTTTCCATCTGCTGGCCATTATTCTGTTGATGGAGACCTGGATATGACTGACTTTCTGGGCTGTGAGCATACAGTACTGGCGCATATTTTTTCAATCATCAGTACCATCAAGTCCATGTCCACAGGGCTGTTTTCAAAACATTCATCTTCATGGTCCTGGGAGTTGCCCTGCTGATCCAGGTACAATACTTTACATATGGCCTTGTCAGCTTTATGAGGTCCACCTGGATGCACTCCTCAAGCCTGTCAAAGTTCCTCTGGAAGGCATTTCCTCCATCTAGTGCATCAACTGCATCACTCAGCTTGATCTTCTTTAGATCCCACAAGAGAGGTTTTTTATTTTCATGTATAAGTAGTTTTTCATTCAAAGAGAGCAAGTTCCTCATAATTTGGCAAAGAGTGACATTAGTATTCTCCTACATTAACCTCACTTTTTAACCTTATCCCCTGCATTGATTTAGTTATAGAACTTACATGCCGAAGTCAGTCAAAAGAGAGCAAGTTCCTCATAATTTGGCAAAGAGTGACATTAGTATTAATGTCATTAATTAATGAGGGTAACCTCACTTTTTAACCTTATCCCCTGCATTGATTTAGTTATAGAACTTACATGCCGAAGTCAGTCATATCTAGACACTGTGAAGGAAAAGCAAATTCTTTTATCTCATCCTTCCACCAAGCTCCTTGTTGGAGTCACAGTGTAAAACCTCAGCTCAGTAGGAAAATGTCATTCTTGCCCTTTGATGTATTTAGATTATGAGTCACATAGAGCTACCAAGTATCTGGTTTTGTTACGAAAAGAGAAAATTATTACAAATGCATTTTCAGAGAAGCTCTCATCTAGGGACTAAAACCATCACTGAGATTAAGATAAGTCTCTTTTTTTGTGTCTCTTGTGACTTAACAGCTGAAGTCTGTTCTCTCCCAAAGTATTATATGACTTCAGCATATCACTTCACAGTAACAGAAAGACTGGAAAAGGCACAAGTGGGTGCTTTTGGATAACTAAAACCCTCTTTATGATAACACTTTGTAAACACTGAGTGGTTTTGCTTCATTATTATAGAATTTATCCAAGGAAATAAACACAGAATCTGTCTTCTTTTAGGCATCTAAGTTGGATGTTTAAATGTGAAAAAGTAATAAAATTTTGTAGTGAAAGGACTGAGATGTGTACTTCAATTGTAGAGTCTTTGATGACATTCTAGGATTGACAAGTAAGAAAATTCAGATGTACTAGAATTTATATCTGCTTATTTGTCAATTCCCATCCAGAGGATGAAATTCATATAGTGAAGTCCTCTGGAGTAGATGCAAATAAATGAAGAATATTTTTTTGAAAGCAAAAAGATGCGTTGTCTTTTCTCTTCATGTAAGCTGCTACACTGCCAAAAAGGACCTAGTTTATCTTTCAATAAATTAGGACTGTTGGATAACACATTTGTACATATAAGTGTTGTTAATGAAACTTGGTGAAAACTATTCTTATATCAGAATGACAGTGTCATTTTGATTTTCCACTTAAAAACTCAGAAATAACACAAGTGGTTCTTATTTGGGCATTGAAATGGGTTCTCCCTGCTCTGCTTTGTCCTTATATTTGCTGTACATGTCAAAGTTTTGGGGTGGCCTTTATAGGAAGAGGTTGGAGCAGCCCAATGCCAAGGACAGACAGTTCCTAATACATCTACAGTGGACTTCAGCCTGTGGAAAAACCCATGCTGAAGAAGGAGAAAATTGTGAGGAAGGAGGCGCAGAGAGGAGCTGATATGGACTCACAACACAGTTGCCCATCCCACGTTGACCACTCTGGGGAGCTGCCTAGAAAAGTCAGGAAAGCAATAATGAAGTTCAGTCTGAAAAAGCAGGGTTAGAGGAGAAGTGTTTTGGTTGTTTTTTTTTAAATAATTTTTCTTTGTTTCCCATTACCTGAATCTACTTTATTTGACAATAAATTCCATACATTTTCCCCAAGCTGAGTTTGTTTTGTCTTTTATGGTAAATGGTAAGTAGTCTGCCTATGTTTATTTTGACCCATTACTTTTTTCTTCCAATTTTCACACTCTGTCCTGTTGAAGAGGGCAAATAGCAAAATTCTGAGTGGGTATTCAGCTGCAGAAGTTGTTACACAACGGTAATCACAAACAAGCTACTTTTCTCATGAAAATAGCTAGGACCAAGAGGTTATTCTATGTCATCTCACATCTTTGCCAGGGGCAAGAGGGAAGTGAGTCCCCTCTGGGGAAAAGGGTTTCCATATGGTCAAATAAATGTGGCAGAGGGAGTGGTGGGGTAACGCCAGTTCCAAGCTGGACGACCAGTTGTGGTGATGTGGCTGTGGTCAGGTGGGACACTGTGGAGAGCATTTGGCATGTGAATCACACTCTCCCTTTTGTACACTTTTGTTCTTTTTAATATTGTTGCTAATACTCTTTATTTCCTGATTCTGTTGCTGTTTCCAGTACATCTTTTTCATCTCAGCTCCAGATCTTTACCTTTTCTGCCTCCAGTTCTCCTCTCCAGCCCACTTTAGAGGGAAGGGGCGGGGGGGAGGAGGTGGAGCAAGAGAGCAGCAGCATGGTTTGGAGAATCTCAGTGAGAGCATTAAACTGGAAAGTAACATTTCTAACCCACAAACTCAGTTCCCTTCCCAAAAAAATATTTTAATCCTATTGATATTGCAAATATGATATTTTTATGTTCAAATTGTCTTCAGATACACATTATGGAGATTTGAAATATTTTTTTTTCCAAATCCAAGTTAATTAATGTAGCTATCAGATCTTAAAATCATATTAAAATGTTATGGCCTCTTATGAAGATTTCTTAGTAATGCTGACAAAGCTAATTTCCCAATTAAATGAAGCATCTCTATAGGGACATGGCATTGTATCTGAACTTATTATTTAGGCAGTAGTGTAATAAATCTCACAGCCGTGCTACACTCTCAAGATTACCTGTGTTTTTAATTCCCGTCATCATTATGAATCATGTTTCTTTGACACATTTGATTGCTCTCTTTACCTCGCTTACTGAGTCTGGGCTGGACTGTTTATGTCTATCCCTTGTGCCCTAGAGAAAGCAGGACTTTGTGTGCCATTGATTCAGGAAGTTCTCTGGACATACAAACATGAGACATCTCCTAAATCATCATAATATGTAAAGTTATGTCTAGCTTATCTCCAGCTCAACTCAGTACTGTTTAGTGAAAGGCAAAATAGAAGAGTACCTACTTTAAAGAAAAATCAACTGTCTCTCGCTACAAATTCCTGTGAGGTCTCAAGCATATTTGCTTTGTGTGGTAGTTTTTTTTAAAGTTTGGCCTTTTAATTATCTGCATGGGAGCTTCTGGTTGATGAACAGTATAAAGATGTGGTTCCTCATATCTGATGCCTAAATATGAATTTATAAACACTTAGACTTGACAGTTTTAACTTCAAATACAGTTCTTTACTATCCTCAGATGCCTTTTTCTCATTACTCCTCTCACAGAGTCTTTCTTGAATATAGCTGACATTATTTAACCAGACCATTTTATCTCTTCTAAAACACTGTGACAGATGTGAAAATGCTTTAACATTTACAGGAAAATATTTGTTTCTGAGACATTTTTTAATCAGTTTCCTGTTTAAATTTTTTCTGGTGGTTAACATCTAAAATTTTTTTTCACTAAGAAAACCCACTATGAACCATCAGCTTTGAAAACAGTACAATTGGATATGTGAATAACTCTGTGAATTCACCAGTGGGACTTAATGAATAGCAGTGTTTGCAGCCTCTGTAATTTGTTCAAATTCTAAGGGCTACTATGTCAGAAACTTTCAAATTTCATCACAAATTATAGTTTACATATAAGCAGTTAAATGTATAATTTTCCCTTTGGTCCAGCTTTCAGATTTTTCATTCAAGAAAACACATAGAATTTAACTAATTTAATCCTTTTTTATGCCATAGAAATGGATCATTAATACGTATAAAATATTCCTGAATTTTAACTGCTTTCATATTAACTGAAGTCAGTAATATAATTGTAGCAAAAGTCAATATTTATTCACTGACAGTTCAACCTGTTCCTTTTGGTGTGTGTAGAGTGTGAAATAAAGTCATTCTCATGGTCCCAAAATTGTAAATACTGCAGATTTCATCTTTATTTTTGAAAAAAAAAATGAAATTGAAGTATAAATTCAAAGCAAATCACCACTCCCATGCTTCCTTATAGCAGAGTGAAACCTAAAAATTAATAACAGGTCTTGAACAGCAAATCTGAAGTCGGAATTGCATTACTGTTGTACTCTCCAGATACAGAGATTTAAAATATTTAACATCCTGGAAATTCCTCAGTCTCTTGTATATGTCTCTTTTTGGAGTTTTGTTGGAAATATGAGGGCAGCTTTATGTGAAGTGGAGATACAGGTCTTCACTACAGTTTTTTGTGACTTCACCTAAAAGAAAACACTATCTAAGAAGTAACTCTACTTTCTTGCATTTAGAGTGTAGTGAGGAGTGTTTGTTGTGGTGTGGAATTCAAAATCCCTCTAACTGGTAAAGTTTAATATTACTGACAACCCAGTAATATAAGACAGAAAAACTTACACTTTCTCGAAACTAAAAGAAATACCAGAAATAAATTTAAATGCATATGCAAAGATTATGATTATCATTCTAGACTCTTTGGGTTATCCAAAACTGTATGAAAGAACCCTTATTTATTACATTTTTGACCTCTGTACAGATATCTCGTATAACACTGAAGAAAAATAAACAGTACAGCAACAAGAGAAGGAGGCTACCATAACGTGTTTGTGAGTGTGTTTGAAGGAGGCAGTGACAACTATCTTTGGCTACAAGTTTAAAAGTGAATGATAGGTAGTTGTAATAAAAGACTTTGGTAAATCACTTTAGCGGTAATGCATTCTTTGGAAATAAGCCAGTCACTGGCGATAATTCACTGCAAGTATTTTCAATTCTGCTGTTTCCAGAACTTGGGTTATATATCAAAGTCAGAGTCCTCATAAGGCAAAATGTAAAACATTGTAATATTCTTACTAATTCTGAGAGAAATACTTCCATCTTTTGGTTAAACAGTGTTTATCTCAGTGGTGACTGGTTCTGCAGAAGTTCAGGCCTGTCTTGTACAATTATGTCAGTAGAATATTTGTATTGTTTTTGTGGGCTAGCCCTGGCTAACAGCCAAACACAACCCATTCACTCTCCTTCTTTAGGGAGATTGGGACAGAAAATAGGACTGAAAAATCTTCTGGGCCCAAATGAAGACTGGAGACTGTTTACCAAATACTGGGAGAAATTGATTTATTTTATTGCCATTTAAAATAGCTTTGGATGGGGAGAAAGCAAGACAAACAGTGAAACAAGACATTTCCATGGGCTACAATCAGTCCTTCTGGGCAAAAAGAAAAATCTACTCTCGACTGTGTTCTCCCACAGTCTATAGTTCTTTCAGAAAATAACCATCTGCTCCAGCTGGGGTCCTCTCTTCCTTCTCCTCCTCTCCTCTCTTCTTCTTCTCCTCTGCCTTGCCACCCCTGGTGTTCCCCTTCCTTTCTTTTCTGCTTATACAGGGTTCTTTTTCCTTTCGTAAGCATGTTGACACAGAGGGGCCACAGGTCAACCACATGTTGACACAGAGGGGCCACCAGGGTTCTGCAGTGGGTCCAATGTGGAGCCAGCTGGAGCCAGGTCTTCCTGACACTGGGAAGCCCACCACATTTTCACACACAGGACACCTTTGCAGCACCTGCTACTAAAAAACTCAATTATTTTGTTCAGAAGAAAAAATTCACTTAAGAGCAAATTTTTATTTTTCTATCTAAAGATCCTACTTCAAAGCTTCTAACATTTCTCCTGTACCTACCTGTCAAACCTTTTGACAAAAATAATGAATAACAGAGGTTTTTCTAGAGACCCTCCTACTCCAAATATGAGCCATATGATTAATTCAAATCTTGATTCTTGGTTTTCTATTAGATGTCTCATTAAAAATCTGAAAGTCTTTTTTTTTTTTCTTTTAAAATGCAGATCTTTTTTGAAGATGTTATGAAGAAGAAATAGCTATTCTTAACCAGGTTTTGGTTTGGTGACTTTTTGTTTGCTTGCTTTGTTTTTGTGGGTTTTGTCAGTTTTGTGGGTTTTGTCAGTTTTGGTTGTTTTAGGTTTTCTTTTTTAGATGAACCATAGATGTGAGATCTTTTTACATACATGGATATTCATTAATAATTACTGTTCTCAGGTCCACACATATTTTTTAATTAGTTAATTCAATAGTGAATTTCTAGACAAATTGTGGGATATTTAGGTAAAATTTTATTCTATTTTGCATAACATATAATATTTCTTAGACTATAAAACTAATAAAATTTTCACAAATTATGACTTTACACACATAATTTACCTACATGCAATTTCATATTTTAAAGTCTTCTGCTTGTCAGCAGATTTCAATGTTGAAGTACTTAACAGCAGGGGAAGAATGAGGATATTCTCTTCTGGCTTTTTTTCTTGTTTCATTTTTGTCTATTTTTAAAAGAAAAAGAAAATTTTGTTGCTAAAATTCCTTGAACCGTCAATATTAGTTCCTCTGTGTAACAACCACAATGAGAGCTTTCTAGGTTTTAATTTGGTCACTGTTTGCATAGTTATTCCAGTGGTATGTGACCTACCAATCCACTAACTAAAAAAAAAAAAAAAATTACGTTAAAATTCTTTTCTCTATTTCATTGAGATATTCATTTCAATATGAAAGCAGCAGGATATTAACCTTCACAGTTTTTAATTGCTGAGAGGATTCTTGAGCTTGTAGGCATTGTGTTCACAATGTCATAACAAGAGAAAAACTGTTTTCAGATGCTGAGTATCACATTGTTCAGAATATTAATGCACTTTACATAAAGCAATAACTGGATTAAAATAAAAATTAAAGAGGAATCAACCCTGCAAAATAACCATAAGAAATCTACTGGGGAAGTCAAAGTCTTCCTCTTCCACTGAAGTGTTATAACATAAGTATTAGATTATGTCTTTTATCTATTTCTTTTGTTTCTGTATTTTGCTGTAAAGTTATTTCATTTCAGTAGAAAGCATGTAGGCCTTCTAGTGAGGTCCTTTCCCCCCAAAACTCACTAGTGTGGATATTTTATTTGTCATTTTTATTTTTCAAGATGACGAATAAACCGAATCACCTTAATTTATTTTCCATTCAACTTATTTCTCTAGTAGATTGTTAGCCACATAATGTCAGTAAAATTTTGCCCTCCTTAGCTTTATTTGTAGTTGAGTTTCAAGAGTGTACTCCATATACCACTGTGAGCACCCACAAAAGTCTTGTCGAAAGAAAGTTTTCAGGTTCTGGATATCAGCTACAGGGGGCTCCCACTTATTTTACTGTCTTCCTTGAGTAAAAGTGTCCAAAGAGATCCCTAGAAATAAAAAATGAAAAAATAATCAAAAATGTTTTGATTACCTTTTACTTGTAGCAAATCAAAACATTTTCCCCTTTCACTTAATAGATTATACAAGGATAAAAATGTTCATGCTGACATGCTTTATAACTGCTAAGAATTCAGCCATGGAATGTTTATTTTAAAATATTACTTTTTGCATACTAAGAAAATACAATTAAACAAAAACAAACAAGTACACTGAATAGTTTAAGATCCAGAAACAAAGGCATACAACAAACACTAGAGCAAAATCTTCTTTTCTCTCAAAAATGTAGTAACACTTTTGAATATTTAATGTTCTGTTAGTTTCTTTCTACCTGCATAAGAGCTATTAGTATTAATACAAATTGCAGCTTCTGAAGCCTCAGATGTTGCATTCAAAGCTCATTTTCTGATGCCATTAAAACATGGCTTTTTGGAAAAATTATTTACTTTATTTTCTAAAATACTACTCACAAAGATGCTTTGACATAATTAGGGCAATAACATTATTTAGAACCTTCACATAAAGGTAATTATTTCATTGTCGAATACTATGGTGATAAATGTAGACTAATGATGCAATTTGCTTCAATTAAAGTTGTTTTATGAAAATTGTGTTTCTGCACATAAACCTTAAAGGTTTATGATTTCTCAAAGGCAGAACTGAAGGAAAATAAGTCCATGGTTTGATAAGAAACTGATTATCTATACACTCCCCCCATTTTGGGAAACTCAGGATGAATATTTCAAAATTAAAAACACTGCCATTCTTGTGGTTCCAAATGCCTTCCCTCACCTTGCTCCACAAAATTAAGCAGAAGGCAAGCTGAAAGCTTGTTCCATTTTACATACTGAAATAAATAGTGCACTTTAATTACAGGAGTATAACCCAGTCTGGTGGACTCAATTCTATGCCTAGGCCCTTTGCACAATGGAGATATTACACCTGAAATTTAATAGCAAAAGTGACACGCTTTTGGCAAGTCTCATGTGGGATTACAACATGCCACATGTAATGCTCTCTGAAATAAGCATTACTGTCTTTCTGCTAGAGGTTCTTAAAAATCTTAAACTGACAAGTCCTAGAGCTGATCCAGACTTCAGCACTTCACCCTGTGTGTAGCTCCCAATTAAGACAATGTGGCATTAAAATTGTTCTTCTATCTTGAAGCATATTTCATGTATATAGATATGCTTGGACTTATTTATACCATCCCCTGTCCCTGGTAGTACCTAGCACCAGAACAGCCCTAGCAGAAGGAGAAGAAGCATCTCTCAGTTTTGTGGGGCAGACTTGGCCAGTTGAAGGTGGCTTTAGATGGCTGGGGCTGGTTCCCCCAGTTCTCATGTGACTGTTGCCCCTCAAGATGGGGCTGCTGCTTACTCAGGGACAGTAGGCTGAGAGACGGTGGGGTGGGAGGAACAATAACTCTTTGTGTTATGGGACTGGTGGGGATACTTTCACCACTCCTACTGAGTCCCAGGAGCAGCCAGGTGTTGGTAGGGTGAGTGGGTGAGAAATGCATCCTTGAAGGAGGTTAGCACATGTCAGGGACATGTAACCCCTGAGAAGAAAGACTTGTGCTAGTGATGGCTTCTGTCTAGAAGCAAGAAAAATAAATGAGGATGACGAAGGGATAAAAATATTGCATGAGGACTCACAATGATGTCAATATACAGTTTTCTTTATACCTCTTAAAATACTATTTTATTGTTTATGGCATTTCCTGAGGTCATGTCTGAGGCTCAGATATAAATACAAGCAAAATTATTCAGAGATACCTACAGAGATAGAAATCAAAAAAGAGCAGTCAGAGACTTTTCCAGGTACTGCTCACAGACTATTTCAGGTAAGGCAACAGTACAACTATGTTCAGACCCCCATAACAAAAAACAGTGGATAGAAGAGTTCTTTCAAGAATTATACGTGCTTGCTATTTGCCTTCTGAAATACAGCTGTCAGGGAAGAAATTGGAAAGAGTCTGAAGTTTCTGCTGCTTATCTGTTACCTGATATCTCCTGCTGAGGAATTAGACCATGTTTTGGTTAAAGTGCAAGAAAATGCCAAAATGCTAGACACTTTCCAACTAAAGAATTGCAAAACTTCAAACTTCTATTTCACATATTGGCACAATTGCTATTTTGGAAGACCTTGTTGTTAAAACTTAGAATCTAGGAAAGTAGAATTTGAAGAATCAGAAAAGAATTTCCAGATTTGAGTCCACATTGCTTTTTGGATTTGCCTTAATTCCCCTTTTTTCTCCCCAAGGAGTTTTTGCTGTAAACCACCTAGTCAGCCTATCATACCAAATTTGGAATGATGTCCTGTTATTAAAAATTCCTTTGATAAGTCTAAGTTGTATATTACCCCCCACCCCCTTTGGTTTTTTGGGGTGGTTTCTTTTGTGTGTGGGGTTTGTTTTGTTTTGTTTTGGGTTTTTTTCTTTGTTTGTTTTCGGGGTTTTGGGGGGGTTTTTTTGTTTGTTTGTGTTTTGGTTTTTTTTCCCAAACAGTAACTGTTGCACAACACCTTTTCATTCCCAGAAGCCCTGGCAATCCTACCCAAGGCTAATCAGAAGTGTGGGCAGCAGTTTGAGGTTATTCTCCCGCTCTGCTCCAGCCTGATGAGACCCCACCCACAAGACTGCATTCAGCTGTGGGGCCCCCAGTACAAAAAATATATTATCTTCTTAAAGAAGGTTGAAAGGGCAACAAATATCATCAGAGGGCTGGAGCATCTATCTTAGGAAGAAAGGCTGAGAGAGTTGGGGATATTTACCCTGGAGAAAGATCCTGGGAGACCTCATTGAAGTCTATCACTACTGGAAGAGAATTTATAAGAAAAACTCAGAAAGAATTTTTTACTAAGTTCAGTACTGACAGGACAAGGTAATTTAAACTGAAATAAGTTAGGTTTTGATTGGTTACATAGAAGAATTTTTTTACAGAAAGAGTATGGTGTGACAGTGGAACAAATTGCCTGGAGAAGCTGTGGATGCCCCATCACTGGAGTTGTTCAAGGTAAGGCAGGATCGAGCTTTGAGCAACCTGGTCGGGTAGAAGGTGTCCCTGCCCAAGGCAGAAAGGGTTGGACTGGATGACTCTTTCTAAGTCCCTTCCTATACAAGCCATGATTCTAAGATATGATTGATCAAGCTTGTATGTTTATAACACTTTTTTCTGTCAAGGTGGTGACAGGAAATACTGAAAAGCATACAAAAACATTTTAAGAAAAGATGAATTAAAGGTGTAAACTGAATTTGAACTGGAAAATATAAACAGAAAACCAAACAAAGCAAAGAAGAAATGCATTTCTGTTTTGTGTCACGTTTAAAGCATCAAAGATGTGAGAAACTGGAGATAGCACAGTGAAGGGCCGCTAAAAAGCACATGACATGAGAGTGGGCTGAACAGCTTGAGGAAGAGATATTTAGAGGGTGATTTAATAGTATTCATGTACTGCTTAGAGAATACAGAAAAGAGTTTTGGGCTGATATGGAGAGTGCACAGTGAAAGAACGAGGGAGAGAGACTACAAGGTATACAAAGAGAAATTCTTATAAAATAAAAGGGTGGGGGCAAGACAGCAAAAAAAACCACAATATGAAAGGTTAAGCAGTGGAGTGGTTTGTCTATGGATACTGTGGAATTTTCATCTTTGGAGGTCTTCAGTGTGCAGCTAGATAAGACTTTGAATAATCTGATCTAATCTTAAGGTTAGCTGGGTTTTGAGCAGGAGGTTCAAAGAGGGGACTATTTTCAGTAGAACCCTTCGGAAAGACTTTTTTTCTGTGATTTCCTAATTCAATATTTTTTTTCTGTAGGTGTAACTTAAATTATAGATGAGGGCAGCAAAAAATATCAGTGGGGGGAAAAATTCTGTGGGCAGCAGAAGCAAGGTCAATAATAATAAATTTCTTAGTACGTGTTCAGAGGAAGTGAAGTAGTAATATTAGTAGAGATACTAGATAATAAGGACTAAAAAAGGCATTAATAATTCAGATACACTAGACATGCAAATAAATTTGTTATGGTTATCTTGATGATTTTTTTAAAATTTATATTTAAATGGATGAATAGTAAACATTCTGAAAGTAAAAAAAAAAAAGCAAACAAGCAAACAAAACCAAAGTCAACAGACCACTGATCAAAAGGCTATTAAAAGAATGTATCAATGGGAAATGTTGATAAGAATGCCTGATATAGGATTTGGGTAACATGTTGTGTATTGAAAAGCAGATATAATTATTATTCTTTGTAATTTACCCTGAGTAAGAACTGACTTGGTCATAGCCCAATGTTCATAAAGAATGGATACTTTAGTCTTTCAATAATGTAAGAATAAAAGTTGTCATAAGAAAGAGATCCACTATTTCCTGATCTAATTTGTAACAAAATCAGGAGATAGGAGATGGGACTGTTACTGCTTAAATTGAAGGCAAATGTGGGCCTCAAGGTATGTTTTAATTTATCCATACATGTGATGTAAATTTGACACTGCCAGTACAAGATGGACATTTGAGATGGAAATCTGATAATAAATGATTAATGGGTATGTGATAGTCAGCCTATACAATGATAGTTTAAAGTAGGATATCCTTGGATTCCCCTCTTAAAGTTCCCCTATGTTTTGCTTTCTGAAATTTGCTTTATCTCTATCTCCATTTGAACAAGTTTGAATTATTCATAAAATACAAGAAATTAAAACATTACTATGAAACTCTGGAGCACACCCATAAAAGAGTGAAGACTGAGAGCCTCATCCTAAAATATACTAAGGATATAATGAAATCTAATATTTACAATGGGAAGAGTGACTGTGTAGAATGATGTGGGGAGTGCATTTTGTTGTGTAACATGAAATTTGTCTCAATCAGCCCATCATATTAAGTTAAATTATGCATGATAGAGGAAGGATTTCAGAAATTCAGAAGGGACTTTAGCATTTACTTCAACAGGAGAAAGCTTGTAATCATTTACAAAAAATTAGTGAAAAAACCCAGTTATTTTTCTTTTTAATATATTTAAATGACTGATCAAAATCAGCAGAAGTCTTTAATAGCACTCCCAAGAATCCTTGCAGATGAATTATATGAAAGAGTTATTGTCCAGAGGAATTAAAAAAACCTCTGTAAATGTATATACATTGTTGAAACAGTCATCATTTTCAAAGAAACACTTATATAGGAGTAAAAATGTAAAAAACAACACATTTGAAGAATGATCCTTTTAAAAGTTTGTGTCAAAATTCTAGGGAGTAGAAAGCAAAAAAACACTCACATGGAATTTTAAAAATTTTTTATTATTACTGAAATCAACAAAATGTTTGCAAGATATTTCAGTGTTTTGAGCTTTGTTTCTAGGAGACAATATAGTAGTTCCACTAAAATAGCATAATCTGAAAATAATATTATTTTTAAAATAATGACTTCACTGTCTTTCCAAATGTAAACTTGGTTTTATAATTGATATTGTTCATTGAACTATAAATTGTTAATTTAATTTGATGTCTTGGTTACACTGATGACTTCATAGAAACAACAGAAGTACAAAAAACACTGCATTTTCCATCCAAAAAAAAAATATAGTTAGAATACACCCAAGAAGACTGCTATTCCAAAATGTTTAAAGTTCTCATATACAAAAACAATAATTTAGAAAGGAGAAATGGCAAAAAAGTACCTTTTCTTCATCTGAATAATATAATATGACTCAAGCATGCAAGAAGACTGTGTAAAGAAGATAGAACTGTATAAGTGGTACCCATTTTAAGTGTCTTTAGGGTAATAATTAATTCATTAAAAGATGTGCTACCATTGTTAAAGAATGATGAACTGAAAGTAATTTTGACATTTTCTTGTCCTATGTTAGAAGTAGCAGACAGCTATCTTATAAAATAGCTTTAAATAAAATAAATGTATTGATATGAAAAATGAATGGAAACAAACTAAAAGTATAATTTATGAATGAAGGAGACTTTTCTGTATATTCTACATTTTGTATCTGGAAAAATAGGAAGAATTATTGTGTTCGTCTACAGTCATGAGTTTTTGTTGGTTGCTTTCTTTGCTTGCAGGACAGTTACAGCAAATTTCCTAAATTTAAAAAGTTGGGGGGGTCATATGAAAGCTATAAAAAACCTAAAATCACTACAAAAAGTCTACTAAACTAGGTAAAAACATATGTAAATATTTTAATTTTTATGCCATTTCAGTAGAAAAAAAAATTGCCAGCTACATAGGGGGAGGGTTTTCCTAAAGTAACTTTTTAGAAGATAATTAAAGGCATGCAGTGTGCAAAATACATAGTCCAGTATATCCAGACCTATAGGCAGCCAATGATTTAATTAAGTTAATAATTTAGTAACTGATATTAATCTTTGCACTAACAGGAAAACAATAAATTATTATTCCCAGGTGGTTGGATCTGGATCTAAATCATGGGAAGTGAAAGAAGCAGAATATCACCTGATTTCCTTTATTAGTTTCAAATTTCAATGAAGAAAAAGAAAACGTCATTCTTGATGAAATCTGCAAAATTTAAAAGCAGTTCACAACAAATGCAAAAAAATCAGCAAAAGACAAATTTCAGATTTTGAGATTTTCAGATAGCTGAGGGCATCACTCTGATGCTCATGAAGGTTTGACAACGTATGGATGGGTACTTGACATACATTGAAACTTCAAGAACACATTTTTTGTCATATCAGGTTTTCATATAATGGCTTATGACTAATCAGTGTGAAAAAACCATGCAGATGGATATGTACACATAGCCTGAGGGACAGTTTTGTGTCATTATATTTCTTTAATGGATATATTAAAAAAAGTTTATTAATAACCTATTTATTGTATGAAAGGGAATGTATCTTTAAGGTACTCTCCAATTTAATTTAGAAAGGGTTATTATGTAATATGGATGCTCATTTAATACCATGCTGATTTTCTATAAAAAACCCACTAAAATTCACTTCTCTTGGATTCCTTTACTTTGACCACTAAAGATCATGGTGATCAATTCTCAGAAAGTGAAAACTCATGTCCTGCTGTGGATAGCAATTGTGGCCTATTGCACCTTTGTGACTACCCATCATGAAGATTTCTGTTTATCTGGAAAGCACCCAGTGAGGGTAGACACCTGAGCAATATACCTATATTTAAAAACACTTAAACAGTATGTGTCTGTTGCTTAAGGAAGAGGCTTCTGTACTCAAATTATAGAAGAAAAATGAAAAGAGATGGGAAGGTGATGTCTGTGATTACACCATTCCACAATTACACCATAGCTGTCCTCATCTGTACTTGTGGCATGCTTTGCGATTTCACAGCGTTGCCAGATTGGGATTGATTTGCAAACTAGAAAAAAAAAAATTATTTCTGGTCTTCTGGGGAAAAAATACAATGTGAGAATTGAGAAATGCCTTAATGTTTGAGGGAAAAAAATGGAAGAAATTTTAATTGTCAGTCTAATTGCTAATAGAATTACTTTATAGTATACATACATCTCTGTTTCATTCAGTGGGAAATGCTGATTAAAATCCTTTTTTTACTGTGACCTAATGCTAAGAACAGACAAAAAAATAGAAGAAACTGCAAACAAAGTGCAACCTAGCACTCAAGGGAAAGGTTGGATGAGAAAGAACAGCATTACTACCATAGCAACAATCTGTCGTGTACAGAGTTTCTGAGGTTTAAATGCAGCTTTATCAATTTAGTGGGTGAGGGAGGTGTCCAGCTGTAATATTTTTATGTCTAAATCTTAAATTTTGGCTTCCAGCTTTGGAGATA
This sequence comes from Passer montanus, assembly GCF_014805655.1. NCBI lineage: Eukaryota > Metazoa > Chordata > Aves > Passeriformes > Passeridae > Passer > Passer montanus. Next base: position 9,167,747 of record NW_024367708.1, on the reverse strand, counting down.
TTTTTTTCTTGGTATTAAATCTGTTCCACTGAAATGATGCTAAATTGGTTCATTGTAATAAATAAAATTGGTCTAATAAAACAAGTGGATTTAGAAAATGAAAAATTATAATGTAATAGAGATCAGTTACTGGTGAAAACAAAAAAAATTGTATTGCCATAATATTAATTTAAGCAAATGAACATCTAGGGTATGAAAGATGAACTGAAGAGATTAAAATGGAATCTAATCTCATGAGAGGTGAAAAGAAGGGCAGAAACAATGACAAACCACAAGGCGGGAAATGCTTATGGGTCATTGTGACTGTCACATGAATGCATACATGAAGCTTTGATATTTTTCTCTATTAAGATCTATGAAAAATGTGTGTACATGTCATTCATGCACATGCTGTACAACTTCCAGAACACTGAGCCTGAAATAGAGGATATGCTGTAATTGTAAAACATTCCGGAGAACTGCAAGTCAGTTCTGCAGGTCATCTAATACATCAAAAGGGTATCAGAGTTACTACACCAAAGCAATCCAAATTCATTTGGAATTTATAGTATACTAAATGCATCCCAAATACATCAACACATTGAACTCACTAAATCTGTGCTGTGCTTTTCTCATAATTGGAAGTTTCAGTAAAATTAGTTCAGTTTCAAAACACAAGATCAAAAATTAACTTTCACAACATTATCGGTAATCTTTCCCTAACCTGCTGATTGCTGAGTGTTGAATAGAAAATTAATGCTTTGGCCACGAAAGACACTAGTAAAGAAGGCATGTAAAATTCCATATGTGACAAGACTGACCCTACACTTTGGGATCAATAATTGCACAAATTAATCCTGATTCCTGTCTAGTAAATGTGGTGTAGTGTATAAAATATGTGTCTGTGTGTGTATGCACTAGCATCTGTATGCATAAATTAACTGACACACAGGACTGCTTAGTGTGAATATTTTGTGATAAAATTGCAAGGCAACATTCTAAATTGAAGTGACAACAGATTTTTTTAGAAGAGAGCAAATCAAAACCACAGATGGAACCTGTACCATTTTTTTCAAGCATTACATTTGTGTTAAAAGACTGCTTTGAGTTGTAAGAGACATGCCAATTTGCCTTGCAAGGCCAAGTATTTTTAATCATGAAATCTGCTAAGGGAAGGAAATAGTTTCCTCTAGTTCTAGTCTCTATATAGATTATAAATAAAAGTGAGGGAAATAGACCTTGATTTTTATCCTCTTTCTACTATTGAAATAGTTTTTATAAAGGTGAAATATTTTCATGGCAACAATAATCTCAATATTTTTTTTAAAGTTCCTTTTTCAGAATAACAATTTAATCCATTGTGTAGAATGAACACTTGGATTTGGTCTGCTGAATACTCTTACAAAACCATGAACCTTGTGGTAGTTCATACACAGAAATAGATCTATGTAGATTCATTGGTATACAGAGCACAGCTATATGGCTCCAAATCCTATTGTATTAGGCTATGTAGGATCTTAGGAATTCATTGCTCTTTTATTTTCTCAGCCTGTGCTTTAGAAAAATATCCAAAGTTTTTGCTAATGATTATACTCTTACCGTTAGATTTGTATCATTGTAACATAACTCTGCTTGGATAGAGGTAAATTCATTAAAGTCAGTTTGTTTAATCATCCTTAAGAAATACATACTTCTCGAAGTAATCCAAAAATGTCTGTAAACTAACTGGGATTATAAGGATAATTTAATTTAAATATAACTTTTTTTTTTCTTTTTTTACCTAGGACAAGGTAAAATAAGTGCAAAATTAATCATCATCGTCATCTAAGGTAGTCATCTAAGGTGATATAAAAAGAAAATAATATAATAATGCAGAAGTGCTCTATCAATCCTGGTTTTATCTCACTGACTATTTTCCGACTCAGTCACCTTACTTGCGTCAAATCAGAGAGCTACACTCCATCTTATGGGACATCTGACAATTTTACACTTACTGCTGCAGTTGAATTCTTATATTATTGAACTCATATTTCCATATTTTCTTTATTTTATACCCTATGCTGTTGGATTTTTTCTTGTATTACTATATATGATACAACTGTCTAGCTATCTGTCTATCTATCATACTATTTATCTATTTAGGATGTTGCTTTTATGTTTTTCTAGACTTTTTCTCAAATATCTGTCCTGAAACTCATGGAGCAGTTTTAGTGGGTTTCTCTGACATCCCACCCTTCTGGGATATTTTTGGACATAAACCCTAATTGTCTGATATATTTGTCATCTGTATGACCAATGAACACATCTCATCTACTTTTTTAGCCATTTTTTTAACACCCTGTTTACTTTTTGTGACAGGTGGAAAAAAAGAGCTGTAGGGATCCTTTAAATTCCAATTTTTAGGCAAAATGTGTATGAAGAGAAAACAATTGGAGTAATGTAGATAGAGGTGTAGAATTCCATCAGATTACAAAAATCTTAAAACATCATTCCTATATGTATATAGGAGGTATTTTGCCATTTTCACTGACTGTCAACTTCCTTTTTATTCATTAGCACTTCACATGGTACTAGTCATCTTCTGTCCAGCTATTCCAAAAAATAGGTATTCTGTTTCAGTTGAAAACCTATTGAAAAAATGTGGTTCCCATGAAGTGAGATTCCAATTCTCTCAAACAAAATATTTTACTAAGAACAGGTATTGGTGATTAGAATACTCATCAGTGGGGTTTGTTTAAAGAGGGAAAGAAATAGAAAAGTAAATCAGGCCTTCAATATAAAGTGAAGTGATTTCTAACAGCTTGAACAATTTCCATCTTTGGATTCTTGGTTTAATAAAATATATGATAGAGAATCTAATTAAAGTCAGTAGGGTTAATCCTTATGCAACCTGTGACAGACTCCTATATAGAAAAGCAAAGGAAGGGAAAAAAACCTGAAAAGAGTAAAAGTGACAAAACACAACAAGCTGCAGAGCTTCATAAATTACTCCTATGATGAAGGGGGAGGAAATGAAATGGCTTTTCCTGCTACTATTCAAACACTAGCAAGGTAAAATATGACTTCTGGAATTCATTTCAGATTGCTAAAATATTTTCACTTTTACCAGCCACTCTGCCTAGTGGAGTATGGACAGTTAGTTACTGTGTATGATCTCTGCCGCTCCCTCCAATCCATTCTAAATAAATATATATTTTTCCTATACACCCTTCTGCTGTGAACCCTAGAAAGAATAAATATGAAAACAGGATGGGGAAGGATATCAATTTATTTTTTTCCCATAATCTCAAGAGATTTTTTCTTTTTTGCAGAAACTACCAAATTGCTGCAGGAAACAGCTTTTTTTTTTTTTTTGCCATGGATGTATTTCCTCAGTGAAGGTGGTACTCTACCATATTTTGGATTCCCAATAATAATCCATTTCCTCCTGTAGTGGTTCAAAGGAGCAGAAATAAAAACAAGTGAGTCATAGACATTAAAGTAAGGGATTGGGTATGGGTTTTCAGCTCTTGAGGCTGGAGGCATTCTAATTTCCTTTCAGTGTGAGACCCAAGGGTACATCTTCTTACATTCTCCTTAGATTCAGCTAAAAGGGGCAAATAAATGTACAAGCATGTGGGATCTGTGATGTGTACTAACAGCTCTCCCCATCCAGAGGAACAGGGACCAAGACAGCAATAGAGCACGCATGGCCCACAGTTAAGATTTCACCAAAGAGTTAAAAAAACAGATAATGTCTCTGAAGATATAACAAAGACCATTAATTCCTCCACTGTATTTTCAGATACAGCTAAGGAATTTTGCACTAGAAAAAATAACATATCCCAAAATGCAAATATTGCTTTGAGAAAAAAAATCCACATTTATATTATGTGCTTTCTACAACTTTGTATATATGTGAGAGTAATTTCCTATGCTGGATGATTATCCTAATTAAAGTGTGCAGAAAAGAAAATGAATGAAAGCAAAAGCACCACAGAATATCTTTAAGAACATAGACATGAAAAACATAAACTTGTTCTAAATGTGAAGTACCCAGTGTTATGACTCACTTTGTGATTCAGGCAGCACTTATTATCTAAGACTGTTTATATTCTCTTCTAAAACCTTGTTACTTTTTTCATGGTCTTTTATTCAGCCTACACCCTTTAAAAAGTACATAATTTATTCTGTAAAGTATTCTAGTTGGTTGGACCAATTAAGGATAACTCTCTGGGTCTCTCTTTGTCTGTTTATTTATGTAGGGATTCACTAATTCAAGGTATGTAGAGAAATGTTGTTTTGACCCTACAGCTCTTTGCTCCCAAACAAATCATCTAGTTATTTTTCAGTGATGCAATCAATTAATTTTATGTGACTCCTACATTCCTGACTGCATAATGATCCAGTTTCACACAGAGGAAATGGTAACAACTTTTCCCAGAATGCCTTGTGGCCTGATGGTTAAGACCTTTCCTGGACTTCAGAGAGGTTGAATTTTCTCGGGTTTTTTGAGAAAACCAGAACTGAGGTTCCACATTTCTAAGCACAGATACATAGCAGATTTCTGTTATATAACTGATGGATACCAGCACTGGCTACCTTTGATAAATGCACAAATTCAGTTCAGTGCCTACTGAAGGACACTCTTCAATATCACACATTTCTTTCAGCGAGCTCTAGGCAATGGTTCATTTAACACACAGACTGTTTGGCTTATGCTTTGGATTAGTCTAACTGAGTGGACTGTTAGGGAACTCATGTTCTTAAATATTACGTCAATAATACCATTAATAAAAAAACCAATTCCATCCCAAAATCACTATCCAAAATATCTTTGAAAAATCCATCTCTGTAAAAACTGCTTTACTTTTTCAGCTGTCTAAAATTAACTGACACAAATTATTTGGTTTTGGTGGTTTGGAGTTGGTTTTTCTTGAGTACAATGCATGTACTTCTAAGTACAACTTGTATGTTCCAAAGCTTGAGTCAAAGCACAATATAGCTAATCTCAAACCTTAAAACAAAGCTTCTGATAAGCCAATATTGATAAGCAAGATCCAATATAATTTCAGTTATACAAGATACACAAATTCATTTCCAACTTAAATGAAACAGAGTAATATAGGAGAGATATAATTTAATCAGCTGCTTGTTCATAACCTTAGGTCTAGCGAGAGATATAAGACACAAACCTCCAGTCTTTTAAATCTCCTATAGTTTGCAGAGTACTCATGCCTGTGATCAGATTTTTCTTCGTGATAGTTTTGTCTTCTACATTTCAATATAACTGGAGTCTCATTGACTTTAATTTAAAAAAAAAAAAGAAAAACAAAAAAATCCCCCAAAAAACCCCAACAAAACAACAACAACAAAAACCAAAAACAAATCCAGAACTGTCTTACGGTTCTATGGATAAATTCAGGTTTAACTGGCTGCTGTTTCATTAGTTGCTATTTTTCTGACTATCTGTATCTGTGCTGTCTTCTCTTGTTTGTTTACTGTATCAGTCATTTTACATTGTTTCACGACTATTTACAGTATTCATCATCAGCAATCAAATCCCTGATGAAATCTGTATCTCATTGTTTCAAAATTATTGTTGTTGGTCATTGAAAGGGAGGGCTAAGAAAGAGAAAGAATTCAGTATGTGATTTTCTCGTTAAAGTAAAATGGAGTCTTAACAGAGAATTGTTTTTCTTTGGAATTATTCTAAAACAAAGTGATTTCAATTTTATTAGAAAAAACAAATATGTTCTTTATGCATCAAATAGATATTTTATTTACACTGATAAGTCTAAAGGATTGATTTATTTCAGATTTACATGCACAAAGTAGCAGGCAGCTTTCATTTCAGCTATTAACATAGTTTATAATTACATTTGGCCAAAAAAAATCTCTTTTCTTATAGTCTTGACTCTATTTTAAACTTCTTATGATATTTGTCACTATTCACTGACAAATAAAGCAGACAGGTACAGAAAATAAAACTTGATCTTTTGTGGGATTGACTGACTTTTACCTTTAGGCTATTTACATTAGGTTACAGAACATATTTATCTTTTTTGTTTAAGAAAACCTTCAAATTCATGTGTGAATAGACTCAGGAATAAAGAAAAATATAGATATTTTGGGGTTACGCTTATAGTCAAAAACAATTATTTTATACCTGTGTGTGTATACAAATAAATTTTGATCCAGCCTTCTAATTTTTGAAGGTTTTATTTTTTCAAATCAATGCACTTTTCAAAGATATTGCTAGAGTCTTTTCATGAAGAAGTCATTCTATAGGTATTATCACAGGCATTCAATGAAGAAAGCATTGTAACATCTTCAGGTGCATGAATATTTCCCCATAAAAAAGGTTCCATAATTTTAATTTACCTATCATTATTTAATTGAAACGTATGTGGGTTTTTTTGTGCTGTAATGTGGAACCATCACCAGTAAAAGGAATAATAGATTGCAGCACTTTTGGTCTCTTCCATTTAACAGAGATTTTTTTTTTCTTTTTTATTTGATGGTTCTCTTCCTTCTTTTTATCTGTCCTGAAGACTGATACTTTTATTCTTAATTCTATCAGATGACTTTTTCATTAAAAGGAAAAAAGAAGATCCTGTAAAGCATATTTCTGAGTCAATTAAAGTTTTTGCAACTAAACCACAATTGCAGAACACCTGTTTTAACAGTAATTGAGCTGTTGTTATTGCACACATTGGAAAATTTTCTGTCAGGTGTAGGGGGCTGAGAGAAATGAAAAAAATCCAAACAAACAACCAAAAAAAAAAAAAAAAACACCAAAAAAAAAACCCCACCAAACCAGAACACAAAAAAAAAACCAAAAAAAAAAAAAAAAACAACAAAAAACCACCAAACCAGAACAAAAAAAATACATCAAAAAAACCCAACCAACAAACTAATTAGAAAGCCACTATATAATTACTTGATCTTCTGGTCATGATGAGAAAGGAAGGGTCTGAAAAAATGCATTTATAGCAGACTATTTAAATTATTTTTATTTGTGTTCTGAAGTAAGCATTCTCCTTTCTCTTCATGGCTGGAGTAAAGTAACCTCTAGGAATTATCTCTTATGATTTTTTTTGTGTCCACCATTGTCTTCTTTCTAGTCTTTCTGTGCATTTTTAATTTCCTCGTGTCCTACTGTAAGTACTTGCTTTACCTAAGTTCCACTAAATTTTCTCCAAATTAAGGGTATTTTTGTTGCACATGAGCAAACACCTGTCTTTTTCTTAATTTAATTTTCTTTCACAGGATTTTAAAGAAAACTTTAGTAGTAATAGTTTACTTCTGCCTGTAGCAGAGTTTCTCTCTTTTTATTATTATTGCAGCAATCTTTCTGACTTATCAGGCAAGTAAAAGAGATGAGCATATTACCATTGTAGTTATCAATGAATAAAAACAATGAAAGTCTTAATTAACTCTGTATTTTCACTAATTACTAGCTAGACTAGGGGTGTATTTTCCACTTTATTGGAAACAAACAGAGAAGGACTGAATGTAAATTAAGAAAGAGGAAATTCTATTCTGTTGCTTCATAAACAAGTCTGATGTTTCAATATTATGGAGATTTGTGTGACTGAAGAAGCAATTGAAAGATAATTCAATCTTGGTATGTTCCTTAAAATCACATTCTTTTCATTTTTTATAAATTTCAGTTTACCCTGATTTTTCTCTGCAGAAATAATGTGAGAGGGGTATCTTGCAAATTCTGGATTATCTAAACCCTAACTCAATATCTTGTACTAATTTGGAGCTGGCAGCTCCCATTCACCAGTAAAGAGAGCCTAGGTAGCCTTGATAATTCTACATCCATACAATACAAATTTTCTTTGGGAAAAGAGGAAAGTAAGCAAAGAAAACATCTAGTCTGTCATACATTTAGAGGCGTAGAAATAGCTATTTAAGCCTGAATGAGTTATCTTAAGATTTCCATATAGTCAAAGAAATAGACACCTTCAAAACACAGCTCATCTCATTCTATCTTTCTATGATAAACTAAAAGACATGTTCCCAGGAGATGGAAATTTATTTTTGAAACACAGCTGCTTTACTGCCTGAAGGTTCACAGAATTAAAAAAAAAATAGAAGAAACAAGTAAACTTTAGAAAAAGTTTATCTTATGATAAACTAAAAGACATGTTCCCAGGAGATGGAAATTTATTTTTGAAACACAGCTGCTTTACTGGCCTGAAGGTTCACAGAATTAAAAAAAAATAGAAGAAACAAGTAACCTTTAGAAAAACTTTATCCGCTTTTCATATCCATTTCCTTTTTGATTGATATTATCTTTACCAAGCAAATAAAGACTTCAGGGATGATATTTCAGTTTTAAAAATTCACACATCCAAAGATGCTTGAGATATTATTGAGCTTCCAAGTTACCTGTTTAGGATTTGTAGATATGACACAGCAACCAAAGTTATCATTTCATTGCCTTCTGAAACGATAACTAGAAAAAGGAGGAACAACTTTGACTATATTAAATGACATTACTTATCTATTATTAGGCATGTGGTGGGACTCTGCAGGCTGTAACTTCATGTGTCCACAATGCCTTTATATGAACTAGTTGAGGTTCCACTGTGCTCAACAAAGATTAAGGGAAGAAATCACCCATAAGCTTTTAGCATCCTTTTAGATGCATTAGTACATGAAAGATATCCTTTGACACCTTGCTGACACCAGTTTTAAGAGAAAATTAGAGCGCTTGCATATCTTAGGTCTAGGATAGTTGAAATGGCACTGAAATGGTATGTATTTTGTTTAAGTTATTAATGCATATGTACCATATATGTTTGTGTATACACTCACATATATGAAGAAACTCTCAAAATAGCCTAATAATATTGTGTGGACTAGCATATAATATAGTTAAACAACTACAGGAAGAAAGGATGTAAAACATGCACGTATATCAAAAAAAATTGTTAGTATACGTTGCTCTGTGTTTGCAGAAAAATGGGGAAAAATACATATGATGAAAAAAAGATAAAAAATAACATGGAGTGAAGTGAGAGATTGAAATGTTAATGGTTACTGACTCCTGCAATTGGCCATTTGCAAAAGCATCAGGGTGCTTTGCTGATGCCAGGTTTGTGCCACCCACCACCCAGCCAAAGGGGAGGAAGAGTTTTATTGTGTGGTGATGAAACCTCTGATCCACGGAAGACAGAGAGGGTGAGTACCCACCACTGGCGGCTACAAGCTGGGATTTGAACCAGAAGGGAGAAGGCTGATAAGAAGCAGACCCTGCAGAGGCTAGTGGTTTTTGTCATGGCATGTCCTGTCCTACACAACTGGCTCACTCACACAGCTGTTTATATATTTACAAATTGATCGTTTGGTTTTGTTTCACTCTAATCTGCCCCAAGGGATCTTTAAACGAGACCCTGATCTACCCTTGCCTACAGAGCCAGTTGAAAGCTTAAATTTACATAAGGGATTATTCTTATAGTTTTTTCCTCCCTTTTTTCTTCCCTTTTTTTCCTCCTACATTTCAACTCATTTAGGAAATCATTTCTTTGGTGTAGTATCCATGTTTGAGAAAAGTACTAATCATACCCATGGGTAATATAAATCTAATAAATGACATTTCTCATGTGCAGAAAACAGGTATACTGCTGAATACATAATTCTCAAAGAACTTTGTGAAAGCAAGACAGCTTTTTCTATCACCATAGAAATGCTGAAATACTTTGACACATTCACTAGGGACAAAAGGGGTTTATGTAAAAGAAAAAGAACAGAGATCCTTTTTGAGACTTGTAGACTGTTGATATGGTTTGAAATGCTCAGTGTGTCAAACTTATTGATCAAAACATCCTAAACAACTATTACATTCTTTGAAAATAACACAAAGACCTCAGTAAAATGTATTGACTGGCCTCTTTTACTTTGAAGTCACAGACTGCTTCCTCATGGTGCATTGGCTTGCTATTTATTTTTCCTTGTAAGATATATTGACAACAAACATTAACTCACCAGGACCAGGCCAGTGATACTGGATACATGATAGGAATTAAACACAAGAAACACAAATCTTTTTTTCCCACCAGCCTCTGAAGTGTGTGTGTTTATGTGTACTCATGTATCTATCTATCTATCTGTAACTACGTATTTTCACTTTTGAAATTAATTCTAGCAATAGCAACAATGCCAAATTCACTCCATGTGTGCCTTGTGCTATACACTCTACCCTCAGTTTCTGGGGACTGCTAAGATTTAACACATCTATTGGTCTTCTCAGAGACCTTTGTGATGACAAAAGCTCTTCCTTATTTCTGCACAGCTGATCTGCTAAACTGTTAAGAGCAGTTCTCTAGGTTCCCCTTTAGTCACTAAAAATAGGCAAAGTCCTCTGAATTAGTCCCTTACCTGCTATATAAGCACATGGCTGTGGGTTTTGGATAATAAGGTAAGATGAAAAGCACATATTAAAAAAGAGATGAAATACAGAGGAGGGAAGGGTGGGGAAGAGAGACATAGGAAGGCAGGAAGGCAGGAAAAGAAGAAAGAGAGAAAAAGAGAGAGCGAGAAAGAAAGAAAGAAAGAAAGAAAGAAAGAAAGAAAGAAAGAAAGAAAGAAAGAAAGAAAGAAAGAAAGAAAGAAAGAAAGAAAGAAAGAAAGAGAAAGAAAATATGTTTTTTGTATATTGGTTTTCCCCACCCTGAAAATAGGGTTCTCTCTTTCTCTGCAAATTAGTTATAATGTGCAGTCTCTTCTTGAAAACATTTCTGGCAAATAGTTGGATGGCTTCAGAGGTCTTTGGTGATCTTGATCCCCTTCTATAGTCCCTGCCCACTTTTCAGCCTCATTCCTGTATTTGCACAGTACTGTATTGTGCTTATTTCCAGACGCAAAAGCAAAGACATTTGTCCAGGAAAAATGCTGCCCTTACCTCCACATGAACCCTTTCTCTATCCACAGCTTATTCTTTCTCAGAGTTGTTATTACCAATGATGCTTGGCTGGCTCCAGAGCCATCCAGCTATTGGCCCCTATGCTCTGGGATTCTACAAGATTGATCTTCATACTGTCTCCTTCCAGTGGCTTTATTAAAACTTCCCTATGGAAATTTATCAACAAAATGGTAGTTATATCTGTAAGTTCTAATTAATGTGATAGCATTGTGAGGAGTACTTTAAAGACATTAGGCATTAAAATGCAGACCATGATATCTGCTGAGCTTTTCTGTCCTGGGAATCTAGACACAATGGAGCCATGTCTAGCTGTAACCACTCTGCAATTATTTCTTTCAAGGTTAAGAACAAAATATATTCATTTGAATTTTTAAATTTGTTTAAATTTCTTTTGGCTTAAACAATCACCTATAGGGTTTTTATCATTAATTTTTGCACAACAAATCAATACACGAGATTGTTTCAAAGTTACTATGGCATTTTCTGGAAAGTCTAGATTTTCGCTAGAGATTGCCTTGCCCAAGGTTGTCTGTTTACTTCTCATCACAGCATTTATAGATAATCCATCTCTAGCATCATCAGTTTTGGGAAAGTCATTTTTTGTTGGTAGAAAATTTTTTATATTTGAACTGTGTCCAGGTAGCATGATTAAATAAACTCTTTGGACCTTTTTCTGTGTCATAGATGCTTAACACAGATTAAACTGCAGCTTGAAAAAATCAGCTTGTTTTTAAACTGAACCTACAGACACAAATCCTGCAAGATATTTAACTAAATGTTTTGCTTCTTTTCCATGTTAAATGCAAAAAAGCCTAACTATTTTTCTCTACCAGAAAAATGATGAAAGAGTTTATTTTTAAAAACACAATAGTGAAATACCCTTAACAGCAAAATACTAAAAGTAGAAATATCTTTTCTCTTGGTTAATCAGTTTATTTCTGAAATGTTTGGATTCTTTTTAAACCTAGTGTATCAATGCTAACCACATCAAAGCTGCAGAGACTTTTCTCTCTTCTTTTCCCTCTGTGCCATCTCCTCTCTTCCATGACAGAACAGATTTTTATAAGTAGGACTTTTATTGTGATTTTCATTTGTGGTAGTTACATTTTTAAATATTACACAGTCAGCATTAACAGAAGAACATGCTTTTAGTGTACAGAACAAGTGAGAAATTACTTCAGAATGAGAGACACATGCAGCAATACAAACAATACATTGTCATCTTGCTCTGTAAAAGGTGTGTTTCCATGTAGAAAATAAATCTCTGCATAATAAATCTAAAAAATTATCTTTGTGACAGTCTGGTGCAGCCAAGGTATTACTACTCAGTTCATATAAGAATCTGATGGTTCATTTATTTTTAATTAGCAGATATATTTGGAAAATGATGAAAGAAACTCCTTTAAGAGAGGCTAAAGGTGTAGTATTTGTAAGATGCAGTTTTTGAGAGGGCTCTTCTGCTATAACTTGTTTAGATTACCACACAAGCTGTAAGAACAAGGCAGAGAATTCAAATCAAGGGTCACAATTACACAGGTCACATAGCAGGAGACATAGATAAATGTTTAAAGAAAAGTAATAACAATAAAAGCAGATATGATATTCCTCCTCGTATTCTTCCATTTCCCATTTCATACTCACTTAAGAGGATTTCCTGAGCTGGATCTTGTTTTTCACATTGTCTCCCTCGGTGCTGGGATTTTTTGTCCAACATGATCTTTCTAAGTGTATATAATTTGTTACATCCAGAAGGAATTCTTTGTAAAGAATTTACAGGATTATTATCTACTGAGTGAAGAAATAATTATTGGGTTTTTATTTATTTAAATGATAGTGTGCCTACCTGAAGAATTAAAAATATCTCTTTCTTTCCTATACCAGTGTATGGCATTCTGCTGCCTGACATCATGGAGCCATTTCTGAGAAAACTTACTTCAGAATTAATTGTGTGTTAACTGGTACAACTCAGTGTCAGTATTTGTCACTACTGCTCCAGGATCTGTATTGATTTCATAATGTAGCTTAAATGGACAGTTCAAATTCTTGTTCATTTGGAGGGGAATATTTCTATTTTAGTTTTTAATTATTCATTGGCTATGCACTTTTCATCAGTTTTGAAGAGAATATTTTAAATCCTCAATATGAACATCAGCTGCTACCAAAGTGGTTATATTTTTCCTTCTGGGATGCTCTCACAGCTTTGGCTGGCAGAACTACTGTGAATATATCCTCCTATGCATTCTGAGTCAGAGTAAATTTTCTTACACGTGGCTCAGTAAAGCCTTAATTTAAAAGGCAGTACAAAGCTACCAGTAGAGTGTAGTCAATAAGAAAACCTCAGTTCTCAAAGAGATTGGAAAAATTATCTTTAGTGATCTTTAAAAGAAGCTGTTAGAGAACCTATTACTACAGACTTCCATTCAGGGGAAGCTTTGATAAGAATTGACCTCTGAGGTCAACACTAAAGAGATTGTCATTATTTGTTAACTTAATGTTCTCTTGTTCTAGGTTAACTTCCATTAAGTGCTTTCTATGCTCTTTTTTTACCTCATTAAAATAAAACATTCTGTGAAGCTCCAAAATTTGCAGTACAAATTCACAGGTTTCTCAATCTGATTGTCTGTGTTTTGCTAAACACTAGATAAAAATAACTGATATCTCACTTCTGAAAGACTGAGCTTTCCTGTGACAGAGAAAAGTATGTACCAATATTATTTGTTATTTCAATACTTGAAGTGCAGGTTGTTATGATTTCAATTTATTGGACTTCATTGGCTAAAAGAGATTCAGTGTTAGTTTTCAAGATTCACTTTAAAACTTTGAGAAGTTTTAAAGGGGTAAATGAACTGTAAAATGTGAATGACTGTTAGCCTTGGATTTTGTTGCTTGATTAAGTTGATAATAACTGCTGGTCATTTTGAGGTGAAATCAGGATCATAACTTCAGGTGTATGGAATGTCAAGAAATGGTGTTTAGTTTCTCTAGTACACAGAAAGTATAATAAAGAACCTTAATTGATGGTAATTGTATTTAACTCTAAAATACTTCTGTAATTTCCATATTGATTAAAAATATTTCTTTTTCTTCCTGGACTATTGTGTTCATTTCTCTTAACTGATATCAACAATTATAGCAACATATGTTCCTCTGTCACAGTGGCTTTCAACTTCCTTCAGCCCACCGATCCTGACAGAATTTAAACAGGACCCTATATAGAAAAGTTAAACCAACTGGCAGTTGGATTAATTAATTTTTTTCTTATTTGTCTTTAACAGACTCCATTTTTGTACTTCATAAGCCTTTACAGGTCCATGTACTTTAAAAAACATTATTCATATCGTCCATAATCAGCTGAACCAAATAATTCAATCCAATTCTTTATCAAAATTTCAGCTGCTCTTTCAGTGTCTAGGAGTGAATGAAATCTAATCCCTTTTGTCTGAGTGACAATGTGGAATTAAAGCCTGAATTCACCACCTGCACCTTCTATTAGCTATTTATACATGTATCTCCCATCACCATCTAGGCTTTGGTCACAGCATTATTCTGCTTTAATTTCCCATAAGATACAATATAATAGAAAAGTAGTCTTGGCAAAGAATTGCCTTTACATTAACTGGGTATGTTTTGTGTGATTTGACCAGTGCCAAGTGCAGCCCATATCTGACAGATAAAAATTCTTGCCACACTTCCTGCTTTCCATTGCCTAATGGCCTTCATAGAGATGCTGTCCAAACTGCCAACCTCATTCAGAAGGAGGGTGTATGAAATGGCCCACAATGAGGCAATTAAATCCAGACACTTGTTTAGACTCAATAGGTTGCAACAGATAATAGGGGCACTGTCTGATGCACTTGAGAGGGAAGATCATCAGGACCATCTTGGTGTCTAGTGGCCTGGAAAGATTTTTATAAGAAGACAAGATGTTCCTCTGATCATTTGTATATTCTCACACAAGAAAATATTTCATTTATATTTTATTCCATTGTATTATGTTGTCTTCTATTATATTTTCTATCTTTTTACCTAATTCTCCTCTTTCTATCTCTCCTCTTATTCTCATATTCACCCCCAAACCATAATTTACCTTCAGAGAAAATAGAAAGAGTTTCCTATAAAAAATAATAAGATGTTGAATTGTTTGACAGCATTTGGTTAGGAGGCAGTCTTTTATTACTAAAAAGAAGAAAAAAAGAAAATACAAAACTTACAATTCACAAGCAATACCTTAAACAAGAATACAGGTTTCAGAAGCATGAAGGTGTTATGTTCAAAACTGCAATGTGAAAACCACACACTCATGTGTCATAGATTTTCACATTTTCTTAACTTACTGGTATCATCCTTGGTATGAACACAAAATAGACATTTTACATGTTTCAGTAGTCTGGAAGTATAAGTCTTGATGTGCATTTCACTCTGTCAAAGTAGTTTTCATGTTTTTCAATGTGTCTCCATTTAACAATACAATTTCCAAACCATTGGAGCAGTGAAAAGAACTCACATTTAGCATTGTGCAATATATAGTACATGCTCATTTTAGCCCTGTGAACTTTTCAATGGGACAGATGCATGCTGGTTTATATTGTTTTCTGCAGCATGTGGAACATATCAGTGGCTCACCAACTGCCCGCTTCAATGTCCTAAGATTGATCTATAAAAGCCTTTTTCTACTCCTTACTAAAAGATCCCATCCACACATTGAAATGAATAAATAAATAAATATATGGATGAAATAAATATACCTTACAGGGATATGCTAATCTTTGAAGGACAATTGAAGGAAATATTTTAACATTCTTTCTTAGTGCTGCTACATCTTTTCCCTAAGTGTCCTAGAATGTTTATAATATTTTTATTTATAATACCCACAATACTACACTCTAAAATCTCTTCTGGATGACACCACTACGAGTAACACTGTGTACATTACAAAACATGTGGATATACCTTACTCATCCTCTGATTTCAACTCTGGTGACAAGACGTCTAGCTACTAGAAATATAGCTATATTTCAATACCAAAATATAAATTGTCTCTTCCTAACCAGTGGATAAGGAACAGACCCTATTCAGAGACATTAACTTGTCTTTTGATTGCTGGTGGAATATCCAGATATTCTATCATTTAACTGTACAATACAGTTAATATGTCTTATTAATGTGCAAAATATTTGTTAAACTCAGGTAACAGATTATTGCCAGATTTGTTTCATTTAATGTTTTAAAACTTTTTTAAAGTAGTAAGGCATTGAAAAGAAATTACCAGATTGTTACTCCTACATAATATTATGGCAATTATATGGGGAAAAATTGTCCGGGGATGTGTATTAATCTTTTACTCTTACAGTTAAGTGCACTTGTTTTGCTGTTACATGCTCAGAAATCCTTTATATTGCTTCAAAGGATCATGAGAGCTCAATAGTTTATTCATGTGCCAAAAGAAACATTTCAAGGATGTTTATCAACTGCAACTAAAAAGGATAGTGCATATTTTTTTTCATGTCTACATGATTAATAAGAGAAAAGTCCAGGTAAGTGGTCACAAACAGGTGTCCATTAGTACCCATGCTGTAATGTGAGTTCTCCTTTATTGCAGTATTGCTGGCAAGCTAAACTTCAAGGCAGGAAGAGGAAAAGAAAAGGAAAAAAACCCAATTCTGGTTATTCTAGTATTTTTTCCATGTCAGGCTGTGGAAACCATAGCTCAGCTTGAAGAAACGACTAACAAATATTTGTCGTCCTTCCCCACAGAGAGCAAGAGACCAGGAGAGAGAAAAAAGAGAACCAAAAATCATGCCTCATATTTTTGGCCCAGTCCAAACCAAATTAATATGGTGAAGAAAAGGAAAGACTTCTAACCTCTCCTTTCAGGGATTAAGCTGTGTTCTTCACATGTTGTCTGTTCTTCTTTCTTTTATATTCCCTTCTACACTTGTTAGAAAGATGAAAGCAAAGGAACAATTTATGCTGGTTTAGAGCTCTTGTGTGATAACTTTTGGACAGCATGTCCAAATTTACTGTATACAGACCTTGTGACTTTCTAAGAGTCAGAATAAGCCATGGAAAGTAACAAAATCTGAGGTACTCTATTCTGGAGCCTCTTTGCAGCACTTTTGAAGAAATTGACTCTTTTTCCATCCTTGAATTTGCAATAGGTTTCTTAGGTGGTGGAATATTAGTGTAGCATAAAGTCTTGAAAGAGCAACACCAAAGTTATAATTTAATCTCTAGTAGCATCCTGGAAATAGAATTGGCTATAAATGCTTGGATAGAAAATACACCTTTAAGTAATTAGCAGTTCAGAGATATCTAAGAATTTAGTCTTCCTTTTTTTCACTTTTTTTTCCCTTTTTTCCTTTTTTTCCATGCTATATGGTTACAGCAAAATTATTATGAAGCCTTCTTCTTCTAGCTTTACTAATACTATTGGGGCTAAATATTATGAAAAATTTTGGAGTCTGAGACATCTGATATTATAATATTTATTTTAACTTGTGTTTATCATGGGGCAAATATGATCCCTGGTGCACCTTGAAGGCTATTTCCCCTGTTCCTCAGACAAAAGAATCAGTTAGATAATGTGTCAATTCTCATGGAAGGCTTTTGTTTCAGTGGAAGTGGGAAAAAAAAGAGCAAGGAGAGAGAATGTTTATTGTTCTCTTTTGAACTTCATGTTATCCATTTATGACCATGATCTGCCTAGAGAAATGTATTTGCTTTTATCTTTTTTTCTATTTCTAAATGAGGTTAAGGAAATTATTCCTGAAACAGTGATTTTTTAAGATTATTGCCTTTAAACCTTTATAAATTACAGAAGATATTTATAGAAAGACTGGTTTTTAGTGGGTTTTTTTAATAAGTCTATTACTAATAGTAATTTCTTATTGCCTTAGCAATAAATTTTCTACCATGTTAAATATGAGGTAATTCACTGACCAGAGGATACTAAACAGATTCCGTAGTCCTCTTAAAATAGAACCAATGGATTCCCAATCCCTGAAACTTGTAAAACATGTGAACTTGAAGAAAAGGCCACCGGTAAAAATAAACTACAAAGAGTATTTTATGTACCAATGTCTATATAATTAATTGCCATAAGTAGTGTTGTAGTAATGATAGTTATAAAATGTTTAACATTCTGTCTTAATGGTAATGAACTCTTTTTTCTGCTGTGACTAGAGACATTCTTCTGCTGCCACCTGAATCTTTTTTTTTGTAACAAGCTGGTTTTTTTGGTCTTCTGTTTAGAGAAAGACCAGAGATGTAAACATTGAGGATATAACAGAGTTTTGAATCCTATTTCTTCTGAAAAAAGTACCTGCACAAGGAAATGTTACTACTCTATTTATTGCTATAGTCAGTGAATGATTACTTTTTTTCTAGTTCTTATTCAATAAATTTTAAAGTATCTGCCTTAGAAAGTCTCTTCTACTCCATAATTGTTGTAGGTCTTAGAAAGTCTCTTCTACTCCATAATTGTTGTAGGTCTTTTAATTGCACCTCTCCTAATTTATTTTAAAATTATTTGAGCTGATAGCATTTGTACATATGTGGCATTAATCATTGCTTCATTATAACTGATTTATTGAAAAGAATATGATCATCAATCTTTTCAATTAGAAGTTTGCCAAATAAAATGCAAAATTATATGGTGTCCTGGTGAGGGCAGCAAAACATTCAACATACATGCTCTTAATAACTCTGTTGCTGTTCTGTGCAAACTAATTCTGAAATTGCAAATGAGAGGAATGTATGCTTTTTGATTTAGCAATACAAGCTAGGAAGGTGCATTTTGCTTTTTTTTTTTATCACTGTCTTCGTTTGTCTAATACTAATGATAAAACTTACATTTTTTTTTAATTTTACATCCTAAATTATAATGTGTATGCAGTTGTAAACAGATTCAATATTAATCTCAAAGGACAGTGAAAAAGTTGGAAGCATCCTGAGTTTTTTTCCTTCTTGTGTCTTGTCTAATACACTATTAAAAAATATGTGAAATATGTTTGGCTGTCTCCTACAAAACCACATTATAATTTCTTGATTTAGAATAACTGTTAAAATAATTCTTTCAAAAATTATTCTGCTTGCCTGGAAAATATAAAATGAGGAAATGTCCTGAAAACAAAATCTCAAGACACAAATTAGTAAAAAAGTAAGGAGACCTTTACTCAGCTTCTCGCCTTTTTATGGATCCCTCCAGTAAACTCAAATCATACATTTTAATTTTAGGTAGAAACAACTATCCAAAATGGAAGTCAGCTACTAGTTGACAGATATGTAATATTGTGCAAACTTTAATAACAGTCTTTTTTTTTCATTCTTGGAATGGAAAGAAAAGCAGGCTATATACCCAGAATTTGTATATCTACATCTATTAATTTTGCTTATATTTGCTAAATATGACTTCATTTTTCACTGATTTCTTTCAAAATCTGTGATACACATGATGGAAAAAAAAATGTTTACATGATACCCTTTTGTTAAAAGGAAAAATAATATTATGTTTCATGCTGAGCAATAAACAAAGAACAATTTTAGAGAAAATACGGGATGCAATTATTGTTAAACCTATTTGTTGGACTTATATTTGCAATTATTTCCAACATTCAGCCTCAGCCTAATCTAAAATATAAATTGCACTTTATGTTTAAAAAGTTATTATTAAACATTTTTTTTGGTTTATGTTTGGAATTATTGTAAAACATTTAAAACATTCAGCCTCAAACTAACTTAGAGTATAAATTTCCCCTTATGTTTCAAATCTGTCTGTCGCTCTGTGCAATGTAAATGTTTTGATTTTTATGAAGTGTACTCTGTTTAGGAGGAAAAGGAAACAGTTCAGATTTTTTAAAGATTTTCTTTAAGAAAAAGAGAAAAAAATGTAAGCTTTGATTTCACAAATACAAAATAGTCAGCAATTTAAAATGATATACAGTTATTCAGCTCTTAAAATGTCACTGTAATACAGGATTACTTGAATATCTATTGCAAAGTCACTTCTTTTTCCTCTTTTTTAAACTTTTTCTTGTTGTTATTTATCTAACATTGTAAACATTATTATTAAATAGCACTCCTGAGGCTATTATTTGTAAGGGTGAAGAAGAATAACTGTAATATATTTTTTAAATGTATACAGATGTGAAGGTGTAAATCTTGATACGCTTTGCATTCTTCCAAAATTGTTTTTGAAGTAGTGCACAACATACTTCTGATATAATGAAATTAATATTATTTGAAAAATTAAGATATTAATATTATACCTATATAAGTAAATAGGTAATCTGACATAAAAAAGGTAAAGTCTTGGCTCTTATGCACCAATCTGCTGTCTTTCAAAATAAGTGGTAGATAAATTGCTGCAGACTAGCTGCTTGCCATAATACTCAATTTTTTTTTCCTGATTGTTTTTCTAATCACATAATAATTTTCCTGAAATTTCTAGCTGTGGGGTTTTCAGAAAAAAAAAAGAAAGAAAACTTATTACATCTAGATAACTTTTAATATTTAAAAAGTTATATTTTTTAAAGGCAAAAAAATAAAAAAGCCTAAGAGATTTCATTACTATAGTTGTATAATCACCACACAAGAGTAGAGTTCTCTCGGGGAGTGTCATTCATCCTCCTGTTTAGACTGTTAGCACTGATAGTTGTACTTGCTCTCATAAAATGAAAAGGCAAAGGGGTAGATGGACTTTGGGATAGCCTGTGTGTTAGAACTTCTCTGTGGAAAAGCAGACAAAGACTTACCAGAGTTTTTTTTTGACATGGTGCTGCTCTGTGTTCTTCAGTGAAGGGTTTCAGAGAGGTGAGGGTACTAAAGGGATCAAAGTGTGTTAAGAGAGGACAGAAATTTTGTTGTAGAGGACTCATTTGCTTTTTGATTTTGTACAGTTTATAGTCTTCCGACCAAGGAGAATAGTGTGAGGAAATAGAGGGAGAAAAAGAGAAATGGAAAGAAAGAGAAATTCTGCTAATGAAATCACAGTTTCTGTTTGTGAGGAGTAAAAAAAAAATCACATTTCACCCTCCAGTCCTTTCTTTTCTTTTTGTTTTCCCTACTGAGGTCAGTGGTCAGGACTTCAAGCTAGGTTTGTGGCTCTGAGGAAGACTGAAAGAAAAGGATGAGGTAAAATAAGATCAGTCATTGTGGAACCTGAGGGGAAAAATAATTTGATTATTTCTATCCAAATTAAAGGACAGAGTGGAAAGTACAAAAAGCCATAAAAAACCTTCTGAAACACTAAAATGAAATAAAACTCCTTCCTTCCTTCCTTCCTTCCTTCCTTCCTTCCTTCCTTCCCTCCTACTATTAATTAATCATTCTGAAGTGACTTTAGGCAGGCCAAGCTGGGATCATGTTGATTGGTGCAAGAAATATATTTACAGCCGTTTACATGCAGAGCTGTCCTATTTCTTCTTCAGTAATGCAAACCTCTTGTTCAAGACTTGTGGAACTGCCTCAGGCTGGGATTTGCGAATGATACACAGTGATAGATGTCAGAGGTTGTGACCCTGCTATTCATGTTGGGATTTTACTGCCTCTCTATGTCTTTCTTGAGAAGATTAAGTTGAGCATGCTCAGCTGGAAAAAATTGAAATAAAAACTAGAGCATAGCCATTACTGTTCTGTGGCCTTTGATGGTAACTAACCTTGCTAATGACAGTGTGCTCTTCTTGAGATCTACCTGACAGAATAGGTGTCATCCCAGGAAAATGAAAACATGTGGGTGCTCTAGATATGTAAGTCATTTTATTAAAATATTCTTTACTTCACAGTCACCAGGTATTATGATGATATTTAGGTTTTCATTAGCATCCTCAGGGAAGTAAATATTCCTCCAACTCAGATGATTAATCTCTGCTTGTTTTCAGCCATCCTACTGACTCTAGTTTTTAATAAAAAATCCCCACCTTAATTTTGATCAAATTGCATACTTTACACTTCGGTACCTTCCTAATAAGAAGAAATGTCTGTCTGTTCTCCAGCCCTCCTATATTTGCATTGATGGTGGTGTTTTACAGATGTTTTTACTATCATTTGCACTGAAAAACAAGCATTTTAGCTTCAAATCTAAATTTGTGTTAAATCAATTCCTTGCATTTTCTTAACTTTAAAAATTTATTTTGTTATGTATAAAAAATAAAGCAAATGTATCCACACATTAGCATGTAAAAAAATATACAGGAGAAAGCATAACTAAACACTCAGAGTTGAGTACTAGATGGAACACCTTTGCATTTAACAATACAAATATCCTGTCTGAAAATCACATACAAGAAGTCCAAATTATTCTGGGTGAATATTTTTAGAAGGTCATAAGGGAGAAGATTGCTAGATCTTATTCCTACAGGAAACAGATATATGCATAGATGTTTTGTTACCTAGCAACATAGGGCCCTATCTGTTATTTACTCTATTTCTCTGATCTTACTATAGTCAATGGGGGAAACATGACAGACTTTAGGGGTACTGAGTCCTTAATCTCTGGTTCAACAGGTCAAGAAAGGAATGAGAAATGTGGAATTGTATATTTGGTTCTGGATAAATATTATGAAAGGCTTACCTCCCTGCAAGAACCAGTCCCTTATTAGCCAGTATTTCACAGGAGTCAAAAATGTGTTAAAAGTCTTTACAGATTACATGAGTAAGAAGTCAAAACAAAAATAATTTTACACCTTACAACCCCAACAGTTGTAATTAAAGCTAGTAATTTACAAAAGGTTCTACTGAAGTGACAGCATAGCATAATAGTGTCTTTTTTTCAGTCTTACAATGCAGTGAGTATCGTAGGGAATACACTTGTAAGAAAAGCTAATCATGTTAGGAAGCTTGTCAGAGAGTCATAACAGTCACAATTAGGCAAAAATATGCCTACATTTTTACTTTCATAGATATGGGTATGCTTCCATAGTTCTGATATCACATAGTTTTCTTTCTAAGCAAAGATCAATCACTAACCTCTAAAAAGAGAGTACAAAAAGGTTGTGATCCAAAATTTTTTCAAATAAAGCCTTTTCTGTGAATTGACTAGGGTAAGCTTCGTGTAGAGTTCCAGGAAATTTTAATTTCTACATGTCCATGTGCCTGTATCTGTGGGTATCTTCTGGATTTGGAGGGTTTTTTTCACTATGGAAAAGAGGGTTAATTCCTCTGTTATTTTGGGTCTCGAATTTCTACATGTCCATGTGCCTGTATCTGTGGGTATCTTCTGGATTTGGAGGGGTTTTTCCCCATGGAAAAGAGGGTTAATCCCTCTGTTATTTTGGGTCTCACAAGGATACTGATGTGGTTTTGTGGGCTTTCAGAGAATCTTGGAAGCTCTCTAATCTTTTGCAGACTGGAAAAGTCTCTACAAGCAAATACTTCAGACTAACTGTAGAAACTGTCTTTAGTGGAAACATCTCAATGACTTTGTGTGTATGGTGTGGGTTTAGGGCCTGATCTTTTTGCTACTTCTGGACAAAATCGTCTACAGGGTTCGTTCCTCAGATATCAGTCTGACATACTGACACATGTCTTTTTTGGGTCTTGTCTTAGGCATGTTTAATCAGCAGAAGGGTTAAAACACAATGGCTACGTTGGGTTATTTAGGGTCTTTAATCCTTTCAAAGGCACTGATGTATTTTATGGCATTGTGTACAAGAAGTACAGCAAACCTGATCTGAACCTGGAAATATATTATGTGGTTTGAGTGTCTGAGGAAACATGGGGCCCACTGAAATCAAGGATTACCTGTAGAATAAATCAGTATTCAGCCCTGAAAAAAGACAACACCTAGCACCAAAATGTTTGCAGACACTTCAATAGGAGGGCAGAGCAGGTTTGTCAAGGTGGTAGATGATGATGAATACCAAGAGAAAATGGGTTATTCTAGAAACTAGCTAAAACACTGAAACAGTCAAAACTGGTTCCCTACCTCATGAAAACCAAGCATATATTTATTTAAATACTTTCAATTCAGGGTAAAAGCAAATATTTTGAATATTTCTTTCCCCAAAGAAGACAGAATGCTTTTCTTTATTTGTAATCTTTTGTATTAGTTTAATTTTTGTGTGTGCATTTATAATTCGAAGCACAATAATTTTAGACAGAAAATTTGAACTTTTCATTGAGAAGTCTCACACTAGGATTTTAAGGTTTAGAAATTTGATCCTCAAACACCTTTTTATTTCATCTAAATTGAATACTGCATGAAACAAAATAGTTAATTATTTCTGTTGTTAATCTGGTGTTTTCTAATGGAAAATTCTTAGGAATTTGATTTCCCAAGTGGAACTAGTCATGAGACACTGAACTTCTGGCTCTGGCACACTGTTTCCAGGGGATTTCTGGAAGCAGTGATATCAGACTTCTATCACTGCTGCTCTCTTGTGAGTGTAAACCCTAAGTACTCAATAAACAAAACAATAAAACTACTGAAAATGGCTAATACCTGCATCATAGGCCTTCATTGCCTTGCCTTTTAACAGTAATGCCTTCCCTATTCCTTATCTTTCTTTCTTGTTATAACATCTTACCTCCCTCATCTATTCAAAAAACAAGGAGGATAATTCTGCCAGGTACAGAATGCCTTTGATTCATATTAAATTGAGGAGAACGAGATCACACAGTAAATCTCCTGAACAGCTGCTGAAGTGACATGGAGGTCCTGTGTACTTTGGAGAGTCAAGCATTGATGTAGCTGTGGTTCCACAGCTCATTTTCTGACAAGCAAGTTTCCAGATTAGGAGAAACGGTGGCAATAGGACTTTGCTTTGCTGTATCTCTGCAGCTCCACCAATACCTGCAATCAGGGCAATTTATGAGTGCAAAACCTAAGACCAAGTGACAATGTTTTGGTTCTTCTTTCCTGCAGTAGAGTTATGCAGCCCCAAAGAGCGAGTCCCCTGGCAGTACAAAGTTTTTCTTGGAACCTTTGACCCCTTTTTTTAATTAGGAACTCTGTTTTATGTGTTTTAGGCAGCACGTTTCCTTTTTTTAAGTGCTCTGGATTACTGCTGCAAAAATTCCTCCTGTAATATTGTCCTACTAATTGGTAGCCCAGGAGGAACTGAAAGAAGCAACCTAGCAAAAGCAATCAAAATTCCTATTATCTGGGAAATAGAAGGGCAAAGAATCCAAAACAAATACACTTAAGGATCTACAGTGGCAATTAGAGAATATGGCAGTTAAAGATAAAAATTATGAATAACTGCATCACTGTAGTAGGTCTAAATTTTCATCAGCTGTCCTACTATATTTTAAATTTTTTTCATTTAAACACTTTGCTAAATCCTTACTACATTAGGAGGATAGGACCTTTCAGAAGGTATTTTTTTTCTTAATTATTTTGCAAAGAGACTATTATGTAGAATGGACAGTTAATTAAAAATAATCGAAAATTTCATTTAATTCTCAAGAATCATGAAATTAAAAAGAAAATAAGTGCTGGTTATTCTGCAAATTGAGAAGCGTAATATTACCCTGAATTACAGTAATGCAGTAAATTTGTATGGTGTGATGAATTATGATTCAACGTTTCAGATAAAGATCAGCTGGTAAACTTTTTTAATTGTACAGTTTTACTGAGCAATGTTTGCCACAGTCCTGCAATATTCTTTGTGCAGTTAGTTGGTAAAAGTTGGGAGTATATGAATCCGTGTTCAGCCCCAGCTAGTGGAGATAATATTTTGTGGATATTGGCTTCTTACTACTACTGTTACCAATATTGATCTTGGCTAACCACTGCAGTACACTGAAATCAATTCAGCTACATTCCTTGGAGTCACCTAAAACTAGAGCACTCCATTGTTGAATCAAGTCCATTGACTTGAAATAGCTTTATTTGCACTTGAATGTTAAGAAGACACAGAGATAGCGCTTGAATGCTAACAAAACACAGAGACAAATAGGGGCATTCCCCCTTCTCATGACTCAGAAGCACACACAAAAACAATCTGGTGGGGTTTGTCCTTGAAATAACAGGATCTGAAAGAAAATAAATGTTTTCCTCTATGTAGTTTCCTTTACACCCTAGGGGCAGAGAGTGTGGGAGAATGTGGGTCTACATATGAACTGATTTAACTGAAGAAGGGACATCATGAACCTGAACCAGCCCTGGCTGTTGTTAGGTGTGGTGTGACTTGGTGACAGAAACGTGCTCTTTTACTTGAGGTGCCTCATAACCAAAGAGAGAGTATTTTGTGGATAAAGATCTGAAACATCCAGTGCGTAAGCATCCAGTGAGTATGTGTTATGAGGTTAGAAGTCATCAAGCATGACCATCATATGCCCTGTCTCTGTTCTTTACCACAGTTTAAATGTTTCTGCTGTTTCTGGGACTTAGCAGTAGTATGAGACTGTTAAGGAATCATTGAAAAATGTTTGCTTTGGTCTGTTTTAGCTCTGTCTTTAGACAGTTATGCATTTGAATGTTTGTACTGTCTTCTATACTTTGCAAGTGAATCAAGCTGTCAGATAAAGAGAGGTGGTCCTTAGTCCCTACTCATATGCCAGGAAGTAACCTCATATATTTACCCTAGTAAAGCAATAGAGACCTGTCTCCACTAAAGTTTAATGGTGATAGAGTTAATGCATCTTTTTATAGAAAATATATTGTTTTGGACAACTAGGGTTTAATCTAAAGTAGAGTTTAGGTTTTATTACTTATGCTGTTTTATTTTATTAACCTACAGGTATTTGTATTATATTTTTCATTATTATTAATTTGCATACATCAGATGCTTGAATATACATATGTATATATAAACATATACATAAATACAAATGTATACATAGATGTATTTAGCTATTTATATACACATACAAAAGAGAATCTGGTGAGTTGCTATGTGGCCCACTAACAAATATATTTGGTTTCTTTGTTCCTCAAATAGCAGAGTTCCTTTTATTCTGCTGTGCTAAGATCCTTCCTTCATTCACTAATCCACCTTTATCTGTGTCTTAAATCCAACAGGATGTAGAGAATATTGTATTGGAAATAATGCAGATTGCAGATTTAAACCACCAGAAAAAAACAAAAAAAACCAAAAAAAACCAAAACAACCACAACAACAAACCACCACAGCCCTCTTGGATAAAACCAGCTTTCCTGGGCAAATGTCTTTTTGTTAGTTTCTTTTTTATTTTTTTTTCTTAATTGTCCCGCTTGAATGGCTGTTAAGTATTTTTAGAGCATATCCTGTACTTGATGAATCAAAATTAGTTAATACTTTTGCAATGGGAATTTTATTTTTCAGAGCTCAAAACTACAACCACCTTCTTCTTCTATGGTGTACATAAAAGATGATTTCTTAGGATGGCTTTCACTGAAGCTTAAAGCAAGGTCCCTTTCTGCACAGAATCACGTTAAACCGGTCTGCTGGTACAAATCTTTGTTTTAGCACCAGTTCTTTCAGGCCTGAATTCATTCTTCCACTCTTCTGTTCTAGCTCAGCGAGTTTCTCTTTCTAGGTTCTTTAGGTTAGGCCATGACTACCGTGGCACATCCATCCCCTGAGTCTTAAGGTGATTAGCTGTCTTCCTGATCTGGACTAGTTTGTGTCTCTTACTGTGTCCTGGGATGTTCACTGCCAGTAAAGGGAATGGGATCTCTACACCAAAGTTGTCCTCAGAGTAAGGATCAAGTCTACAAGATACCACTGACCTACAAAAATGTTAAACAAAAGTCCAAGTATTTTTAATTTCCAGCTTGATACCATTGAGATGTAGTATTCTGCCTGTTTCTTGCAGGTGATAAACTGTAATTAACTTGTTTATTGATAACTGCCAAATTATTTTGATTACATCTGATGGGATAATGTTGTTTAGCTTTCTTATTTTCATATGTTTTTTAACCAGAGACATCAAAGTTACTTCACATCTGTTATCAAACTGAGAGCTATACACATCTCTGCAAATAAATAGACAGGATTCCTATCCTTCTAGCAAGTATGTTTTGTTGTTGCTAAATTCTGTATTATTCCCAGGCAATATTGTTACTAGGAAGTCATTTAAAAATACTTTCCTTTTATACATTTTAGTCTTGAAAAGATAATTACATTAACTTTCCTAGACAGTAAAAGCCGTGGATTAATATCTGTGAAAAAGAAAAAATTAAAAAAAGCATCTAGTTCTTTCTGGTATTATCCCCCTAATCAATCTAATTCTTGACCCAAAGACATTGCCTAAGCTATATGTCATTTTTTTACATATGGGTGAGCAACACAGTGCTTCATGTATTTAAAATCTTGTTAGGTTAATATTACTGTCCTAAACCATATTTTTTTAATATATTGCTGTTGTTTTGGTTTTCCTTTCCTCCTTCCTCCTGTCTTCTCTCCTCTCTGGCTTTCTCTCTCTTTCACACACCTACTCACTTTCTCTCCTTAACAGACAGAAGGTCACAGGAAGAGGAAAAGTGACAAACAAAACTCCCACCCAGTTAGAGTCTGCACCTTGTGATTTGCTCATTAGTTTATTTTTCATATTCATTTAGATTCATATTTTATACTGTCAATATTGTTTTAGCAATCAGTTATGCCAAATGCTTAAGAAGAATTTTCTTAAATACAGTAAAAAATATTTAATAGGCAGATTTTAGCAGTTTATGAAAGAAATACATAAAGATCAAATACTATTGTGCCTTTCTGTCAGAAAAGAGCTGTTTTAGCAATTATTCTTACTTTACTTTTCAAATTCCTGCCTGAACTGAAGATGGCATCACCAAGCCAAAAATGTCCTACAGGCCTTTCTTCACATGGTTCAGAAATTAAAAAAAAAAAAAAAATCCCATGCCCCAAGACTTCATACATCTCTGTATTACTTTGACTGCAAAGTACTGAACACCTCTGTTTTCCCAAGAATTCTCTGGGAATTGTGAATACTTTATGTCTTTTGGGATCAGCTTTCATATTAATTATGCTACAAAACTAACCTTACCAGACCCAAAAGAAAACCTCAGACCACACCCAGAACCAAACACCAAAAACCCAGACAAGGATGTTTAAAGACTTCAAAACAGTTGCAAGATACTAGAGTGTTATTTGGGGGTTGTTTTTACCACTTACAGAACCTGCATTTGTAAAAGGATGTTTGGAATATAAAATCTGTGCTTGTGTATGCTTATTATGTTTACAATGGATAGATAAAATTACCAGGTTTAAACTTTTAGCAGTAGCACATCTATACTGTTTTATTTTTTATCAAGAGAACTTGTTCAGAGATTTCCAAAGGCTACCAAGTGCTTTGCAAAGAAGATAAATATTATTGCCCTGAACTACATGCAAAGATCCAAATCACTTTTTAAACTTCAATGAAATAAATATCGCATATCTTCTCCTGATTTAATGACTAGGTCTTTGAGCATATATGAGTAAATTATATAAATTCTTAGCTCATTTTCAAGTTGTCTGTGACTTCCAGGTAAACATGTATGTTTGTTCTTTGGTTTCATTGTAACATATGTAAATGTCAAATATTTGGATTAAGGGCACATAACAAGAAAAATTTTCATTTTAGTGGTCTATTTTCTAGAAATTTCACATTAATGTTGAAGTTAAATATAACTATGATGATGTGGACAAGCTTGAGCAGTGGGCCCCTGGGAATCTCATGATGCAATGTGCAAAGTGCTGTACCTGGGTCAGGACAACCCCTGGTACCAACACAGGCTGGGGATGAACAAATGGAGAGCAGCCCTGCCAAGAGGGGCTTGGGGGTGCTGGTGGGTCAGAGGCTGGACCTGACCCAGCCATGGGCATTTCCAAAAAGCCAAACTTGTTTTGGGCTGCATCCAAAGCAACGTGGGCAGCAGGGACAGAGAGGGGATTCTGCCCCTCTGCTCTGCTCTTCTCTGGTGAGACCCCACCTGCAGTGCTGCATCCAGCTCTGGGGTCCCCAGTAGAGGGGGGACATTATCTCTCTTACGAGAAAATGTTGAATAAATTGAAGTTATTCAGTCTGGAGAACAGAAGGCTCTGGGGTGACCTTACTGTGGTCTTTCAGTACACAGAGAGGGCTGACAAGAAAGCTGGAGGGGCACTTTTTACAAGGACATGTAGTGATAAGATATAACAAGGACTAATGACTTTCAGCTGGAAGAGGGTAGGTTCAGATTGGAAATTAGTAAGTTCTTTGCTGGGAGAGTGTTAAAGCATTGAAACAGGTTGCCCAGGGAAGCTTTGAATATCTGGAAATGTTCAAGAACACTTTGGATGGGGTCCTTGAGCAACCCAGTCTAATGGATGACGTCCCTCATCACAGCAGGGGTGTTGGTACTAGGTGACCTTTAGGATCCCTTCCAACCCAACCCCTTCTGTGAGTCTATGATCTTACATGGTTTTGTAATAAATTCTAATTTTCAGGTTTTCTACACCTTTATAAAAATGAAACTATTATTTTTTATCTATATGTTGAACTAGATATTTGGAAAATAAAAATACACTATTAAAAAAATGTCAAGAATTCCTAGTCTGCTGAAGAAAAATGTGAAACTTGTCCAGGAGGCCTTCCTGAGTGATGTTTTGCCTTTTAGCTTCTTTGTAAAACCTTGAGAGCTTCTAAGCCGTAACAAAATCCCATTATATCTACTGAGCTAGGTGGTAATAGCTAAATTATAGTTTTGTATTACATGCAGACTGGACAGAGAGACCATAATAAACATTGTACTGTACTGGATAAATTGTCCATCTAACTGTATATCTTTTTCTTCACAGTGACCAATATTAATTGAGGTGGTTTTTTGCAGCAGCACAGAGGTGTAACTTGACAGCTTAAAAGAACAATTGAAAGATTGGCCTATTTTTTGTCCCCTGTCCTTTGTGTGATTTTTCGTTGCTGCTGCTTAAGCAGATTGCACATTGAATGTTTCCACGCAAATTTACTAAAAGGTTGGCATTTTAGTGGTTTATCTATTTATTAATCATTTTTTAATTAAGAAAAAGGACACATTCATCTCTTAAGCATTAGCTGGAATCTCCTAGCAACAGCAATGTCATTAAGATGTAATTTCTTTTTTTATTTTTAATCATTACTATTTTAAATATCCTTGACTCTTTAGATTGTATGAATTTAAATACTATTTTGCCATAAGATTGAGATCTTAAAAAAGATTGATTTCTTGGGTGTCAACAAGATAATGCTAACTGATAAAATAGATAATATTTTAAATGTTTGTAATAAACAGTGTATGGAAGAAAATGCTCCTAAAGATTCACACAAAATTATAAATTAAATGGGTTTTGTAATAATTAGGAAAATTGCTTCTCAAGCATAATTTTAATGAGTCAAGATTCAGAACAATAAAGCTACTGATACACATAATATAATCAATAAAATTCAACTTTTATGACAGTCATCAACATAACACTCTTTCGTTTCACCCTTCATTTCTCTCTTATATATTGGTAGAGCTGTAAAAGAGAAAATAAGTGAACAGCCCTCTGCAATACTGAAAGGTAAGAAATAACAATGTAACAGTCCTTTTGTATATTTATCTTTTCAAAGGAAATTTTGAAGATACTACATAATGACTTGTTTATTCCACTTCAAAAAATTTCCTATTTTTATATTGAACTACACCTGTATGATAATTTGCTGTTCAACTCTTCTTGAAATACAGTAATGAGTAAAAATATTTCAATATTCTTTTTGTTCAAAAACAACTAACAAAAATCCAGACTTTAAAAAAAAATAAAGTATGTCTATATTTTTTTCAATAAAATATTATATTTTATAAATATCCTCATTATGTCATTTAATATCTTGAATGACCTTGGCTGCATCTAGATATAGTCATCTAAAAGGAAGCTAGTTTTAGTGTAAATTGATGTAGACAGTTAAGGGTCTTTGAAATAAAGTGTCATGAACAATATTTTCCCAACACAATTTGTTCTACATGTTCTGAGCATATTTTAGTAAAACCTGAATGGTTAATTTCTCTCTATTGACTGTAAAGGTGCCTTGGTGGATACCTCAGACAGAATGCTAAAAGCTAAGGTGATCACCGGACTGCTGAAGTGTTCCATCTTAGATTTACTTCAGTTTGGCTTTTTAAAGCTAAGTTTAAAAACAGCAAAATATTTTAAGTTATTTAAATATGTAATAACTACAGAAAAATGTTGCAATCTCTCCTCACTTTGCTTCTGAAAAAAGGGGGTAGAAACTATAGTAATTAAGAAAAAAAAGGTTTAATTGAAACTTGAATTTTTTTCATATCCTGGCAATAAGTGCTAAAAAGAAATAAATCAATTGTTCAAAGAAATGTATTTTTTACCCTTTAATCTCTTTAGATTCAGAATACCACCAAAAGAAGGAGCTGTTACTCTGAGTCCTTATAGAAAAAGCCTAATATTCTCATCTCTTTTTCACTTTGCTTTGGTTTTGCTTTACCTTTACTTGACCTTCCATTGTTAGAATGAAAGTACACAAGTTATTGAGTCAGTCCTCAATAACTTGAACTTTTATGATGAATGTCATGGGGAAAGAAAATGAAGAGGAGTGTCAGGGAGAAGGAAAGTGGGTCTTTTGGCACCGACCCAGTGTGACCTCCTGCAGGTATTTTCCAATTGTGACCCAGGAGTCCTTTAGCATGATGTTCCACATCCATAGAGAGGGCAGCACCGCTACATTTTAGTGATGTGACTCACATCCAGATGCTATAAAAATAAAGAAGTGCAGTGACTCTGTTGATGGAGGGGTATGTTTGGACTGTGGGATGTCTGTGCTGCCTTTGCAAAAGGGTTAGGCCTCTTAATTTCTCTTGGAATTAATATACCTTTGTGAAGGTTCTTGAGATGTCTGGCGGTGTGAACTACTCATGTGTGCAGAGCAGGTTCGTGATACCTGCTGACTTGGCCAACCCTCACTGATGTGGTTCTGCAGTGCAAATGCTGCACTCTGTGCACCAAACAAATTATCTGTTTGAGAGCCACACATGGTCACATGCATCCTACTGGACCATATAATACAGACCTAGTCTAGGGTTTAGGATTTTCTTTCCCAGTTATACATACTGAAACTCTAGGGTGTAAATAAATATTCATGTGAATGAAAGTAAAACAGTAAGATTGAGCATTATTTTTATCATGAGGTGAGTTAGCCTGATTTTCCTCTACCTCTCAAACAGAGAACGTGTTAGAAAAGTCCTTGTATATCCAAGTGACCAAGGAACTTCCTTTCAAAAGAGAGAGTACAAGCCTACTTAATAGACAGTGGCCCAATTCTTATTACAAATATTGCAAGCAAGCATGAAGTAAGCTATTTTAAAGTAACTTCTGCAAAAGTCATGACAGGTTTAAGAATTTTTAGTATCTATGTAGTTAATGGAGTAAGTATTTATGTCATTTAAATAAAAGTCTTGCTGACAAAGCAATGACATATTATACCCATAAAACTGAAAAAAGATTGATGAGAGCATATTTTGTATTTGTTTGCCTGGAATCTGACCATAAGCATAACTATTTGTGCGATACTTCATTTTGTGATGTCACTAATGGCATAACCAGCAAGAGAGTCTGAACACTTGGGCACAGGTACATAAACCATGCATTTAAATGTAATCTGTAACTGCAAGAGATAAAAGGAGACATCTGTGATGTAACTATGCAAACAGGGTACAATAAAATACATGTATAAGGCATAAATTGAATAATATGAACAGTAGTTATGGAAAAGGCAGGAAACATGACTGGAAAAATGAAAAAAATTTGCTCCTAGAAACAAGATAATCCATACTGGAAACAGGAGACATTCACTCTTTCTTTTGGGAAGGTTGTGAGGATCAAAGTACCATGGACATGTTAAAAAAGAAAGAAATATACATGACTCTTGAATTTGGTTTTCTGTGGACTAAATCCTGGACCTCAGTATGTAGTCATCCCTATTAGGTATATGGATCATTCCTTGGCCACCTCAGCAGAAATGCTGACTTGACCCTCTCATCAACTCAAGAAGGACAGAACTGTTTGTAGCCTGCAATATGAACTGAATCAATAAAAATGATCATGGTTAAATAAAAATCCTCAAGAAGATAAAATTAGTGCCTAGAGGTTAGTGAAGGCAGTAAAGGATATCTCAGATCAGCTTTGCCCATGGAGAAAAAAAAATAACCAACTACACCCTGAAACACCCCTGCAATACTCTAGCTTTACATCAGAGTAATACATCCAAAATCATTTGGGATGCTGTGATGTAGAATTGAGCACTACAATGATTAATCGGGTCACCAGCCTCTTCTCCCTTATGTCTCTAAAACGTTATTTAATTAAAACTAAAATGTCATGTGGGATTGGTCCCAGGGTATGGTTTCTAGGCATTGTATAAATAGGAAGAAGGAATTATTCTATTGTTAATGATGTTTCATCTACTCAGTCTTTCTCCAGTCTGCTGATGCACAGCAATTCTCCTTTTAATATGAGGACACCACAGCATACTGACTTAATAGATGATTTCAGAAAAGTTTTCAGAAAATTTCTATCATAAAATTCCAATTCACATTAATTGAAGGAAAGGGGAAAGAATTCAACAAAATATGATTATGGAAGGCCATAAAAGTTTAAAATTCTGTTTTCTGATATTCCATGCTAATGAAATATATGTTTCCTTTTTTTTTTTTTGAGACAAAACACAACAGATAAAAAACCAAATAAGATTGCCATCAGAACAAAACTTCTCATATTTTAATCAACCCAAATAATTTCTTTCAGGCTTCTGTTTTGAACCACACTGAAAAGTATTACTTTGGTTTGCATCTTTACCTGGGGTTGTTTTTGTTTTGTGTTGTTTTGTTTTGTTTTGTTTTAATAACAGAATAAAGGAATTAATGCTTCCTAAAAACAAGCCCACTTCTCCAGAGTTCTATGATTAAACAGTGTGATTAATTATTTTTACGTGTTTTTTAGATGAGAAGATGATTGTGTTTCACATGCTTTAGCATTCATCTCTGAAATCCTTATTTTTTGAAATCTGAATTCTGAAGTCTAAGTAAGGAAAGCATCCTGTTTCCTGAATTAAAATAATTGCATTACAGGGAATTAAGATGTGAACTAAGAAGAAAACCAAGGTTTGGTATTACTGTCACACCACATAACTACATAAGGCCTCCAGAAAGAAAATGACTGGCATATGAAACCTTTGATGCATAAAATCAAGTCTGAGAGAGAAGGAGAAGGATGCAGGAAACCTTTTGTTTAGTTTAGTTTTGTTTTGTTTTTTGAATAGGTTTTTTTCTATAAATCAGTAGTTCTGAGTCTATGAAATACTGGGGTAGAAGGCAGGGCTGAGCCTTCTGAGACTTGGGTCTATTTCTAGTGTTATCAACGGCTTGACATGCGACCTTCCCAAGGTCAGTGCTTCTGTTTTCCAATCTGTTGGGCAAATAAAATTATATAGTGCTCCCCTGGAAAAGCCTCTGAGATAGGCTGACAAAAACCAAAAGAAAAGGGTATTACTCTTACCTAAGATTTTACTTTTTTGGTTGTATCCCTGAGTAATGATGGTAGTCATTCAGTCACCATGTTTGTTCATCACAGATTTCAAAGCACCTTTGGGCTCCCACTTATAATATCATCCATTTCCTCAAACTAGTTAACTGAGGCATGGGAAAGAGAAATGAGTTGCACAGAGTCATGTCAGCCAACTATTGGTGGAGGCAGGTCTTTGCCTCAGTTCTTCATTCTGAGAAGCATTTTTCTTTTCATTATTAAACAATGAAAATAAGTTGTAGTTAGAGAGAGCAGAGACATAAGCTCTTATCTACTTTTTTCTATTTATATGATCCTTATGTTGCTCTGAGACTGTGCTATGAAAATGGCTAAGAAAATAATTAATTATTTAAAACACATTATAGATCTATTATTCAAGCTGATGTTATTCAGTGGGATTACTTGTGTAAGCAATAGATTGAAAGTTTGGACAGTTTTTTTCCTGCAGGATTTTTTTGTTGTTGTTCAGAAAGATACTTTTTTAATGTCTTGTCTATATCTAAATGACACTGGTTTTTTGTCTAATGTCCCATCACTAAGGTTTTTATAAAATGTTGAAAGTAATTTTTAACTAAATTTAAATTGTATGAATGAGTGTTACTAAACTACCTCAGTCAAGGAATATGTTGCAAAGTAACCAGCTGTTTCAACTTTTTGCTTGTGTTCAGTCAGACATGGGACATTCTTAAGGAAAGAATGAAATAAGCAAACAATCCAAAACACAAAGAGGTCATATAGCAAAACTGCAGTACTATATTGTGTATTGATTACGTTGCATGGAAGTAATGTTGAGAATTGTTGTAACAAGGTACTTAAAATGATAATGCTGGAATCTTAAGAAAAAAAAAATTGCTGAGATTAGACTATGGTGCAAATGTTATCACTTCTTATTAAAGGATGCAATGTTATACTAGTACATTTCCTGTTATAGCTGGCTAAAGGAACAAATATTTCTCACAGCTCCAGTTAATTTCATTGTAATGTTTTTCCCCAGCCTAAATGTATGTCTTTTATCACAGAGTGAAGAAAAGAATTCTATGTACTTCAGTGCTGCAGTGTCGAATGCTGCAATGCCAAACTTAAGAAGACAAAGCCTGGAGTGAAATCCCGGTCCCCAAGTCAGGCAACCAACCATCTCACGTATTGCTCTGGGAAAGGCAGAACTAGGCATTCATGTCAGGACTGAGAGCATGGAAGATGCAGCTGGGAGGACATTTCAAGTGAAATGCTGCAGTGAAATCTCAGTTCACCTTCTGGGGTCAAGGCTGCAGCAAAACCATCTCTCTCCATCTGGGCTCTTCAACTTGAAATTCTCCACTGAAAACAGACAACCCACTTCTGTTGTGTCAAAGTTTTAAAGTGCGTGTGTGAGTCTTTGTGTGTATGTGTGAGAGTGAGTTTTGAGATGAGAGGAATAAAAGGGGGTGGGTGACTCAGCTCAGCTCACTGCCACTCTCCTTCTAACCAACAGCACAGTGGGCAGAATATACTTTCCCAGAGAAGACACAGGGTCAATTCACTACTAATTTGGAAGACGATTAATTCTACCCCTTTAGTAACCCTTACATTTGAACAAAAGGCCATTCTAGAACATCACAGGCTACAGGAAAATAAAGAGAAAATGAAAAACAAAAATTAAAGAGAGAGGAAAAAAAAAGAAAAATTAAAGAGAGAAAGAAAGATAAAACATAAATATCTGTCTGAATTGACTCCTTTACCGAACAGCTATTCTGTATATTCTCACCGACAAGTACAGTAGCTGTGGGACTTGGTCCTGTTCTAAGAACTGCTAGAACTTCTGGTGCTTTAGGGACTTTAATGCAAGCAATCATAGTAGAAACTAGGTCAGAAACTCAGATCAATATATATAGTTTAAATAAAAAATTCTGGTCAGGACCTCGGCCTGGCCTGCTCGCTAAATACACCTCTTTCTTCCGCATCATCGGGATTTCAAAATGAAATGACTACACAGGTTTTATGGCAGACTACACACATGATAGATGCAAAATCTGTCCATCTTTCTGACTCCTATTTCCTTTTCTGACACCTAAGGTTTTAACCTTTTAAGATTAACCCTATGACCTATTCAGCCACTATTTCCAGCACAAAATTACCTCAAGGTCTGATGACAATGTATACTAGAGAAGAACGTCAATAGGTTTTGCTCCATAATCTAAACATCTGATATTTGAAGTATATTACGTCAAGCTCAGTCTCACATGAAAGCACAAAGCAAGCAAGTCATCCCAGGGCTGTGCACACCCTGGCAAGTGCTGTAACTCATGCTCCCTTACTGCTTTTCCATGGTTCAAGTGATCTCAAAATTATTTTTCCTGTAAAGTAGAACAGCTGCAGTAAGAGGGTTGGTAGCCCGGTGTTTGAGGGTATGAGCCAAGAAAGAAAAACATGTGGGCTGGCTCTTACACTGCAGAAGATACAGAATTTTTTATTTTCTCATCATGAGCCAGTCTCCTACTCACTAGATAGAAGTAGGCAAACCACTTCTCTAACTTTCTTTTCTTTTTTTTTTTTTTTAGTCATCATCATCCGCCACTGCATCATTTTGCAAAGCTCCGCCTGGTGAACATACCACAGGGAGACTTGGAACACACTCACATGCCATTACCCTTAGAAAAATGAAAAATGAAGGAGAAAATTATCTAGTTTTGGAAACCTCATTAGGTCTCATTGCAGTTTAGATAGAAATCCAGTAGTTATGTCTGAAGGATGGCCTGTGAAATATACTGAGATAGAAAATTCTGTGAGGAGATCCTGATATTAGTTTAAACCCTTCTACCCTTAGTTAAAACTTGTTTATCTGAGCTGGTTAAAGTCATTGTATACACTGGGAAGCATAGTTTCTGCAGGAGCTGCAACATATGGCAGCATCTATGTTAACTACCAGCTTGTGTTAAATTCCACAGTCAAAGCCTGAACAGAAACATAATTTCAAATTAAGTAATGATCTTATAACTCTTTTATTTGCTGGTCTATCATGATGTGTAGTACACAAATGTTTACATGCATAATCATGTCTACATTGTAGGATGTCTTTATACCTCCATAGAAATAATGAAGCCAGTTTCACAGTACATAGCACAAACACTGAAATCAGGATATCTACCATAATAATTGCTTTCTTCTCTAGAACCTTTGCAGATGGTCTGAGTTCTGCTCTGCAAGTTCTACAGTGTTAGATGAAGTAACTAGCTTTTTAACATGCTGCAAAGTAGCACAAATATACCCTTACCCAGTGTTACTTACATAGCCATAGCAACAGGGAGATGGGAGATTACTAATTGGGAAAATGAAGAAGTATCCCACTACCTTTTCCTATTTCAAGTAAATTTCTATACTATAAGTAAACGCATTTCTATTCAAAATAGCTTAATTTGGCTTGTATGTGGTTAAATATGGACTTTACACCCAGAGGAAAGGTATAACTAGTCAACTCATTGTTTTAGGCTTCTAGAATTTCCAGACCGAAACATGAGGTAAAAGATAACATTCAAGGACAATATACTTGTATGCTCTTTCCCTTATCTGATCTTCTGGATAATTTAGAGAGGATTATGTGAGTTCTGTTTATACAACCTGTGTATGGGTTGTAAACTGGGATGCATATACTGAATTTTAAAGAGCCAGACTAACTGGCACTTCAACACTGTATGGTCTCTCACTTTACCACACTCTCTAAGTAACAGAGTAACCTTTCAGTTCCCAACCAACTTGACCCATAAATAGATATTTCCTTAAAACTCTTAAAGACAAGTCTCTTATCCTTAGATACATGTTTCCAAACTTAATTCAACAAGATGAAAAAAACTAGAAATTTGGGATTATGACACTGAGTAATGACAGATTAATTTTCTGTGTCTTTCTGTGTAGCTTGCCTCATAGAATAAAAACCTTCAGATATCAAATCTAAAATGGATAATGCCTTTTTTCTTCCACTCTGAATTGTCTCCTATATGTTAACTTTGCAAAGCAGATGCTCTCCAATACATATATTTTAAATATAAGACATCAATTTGCAAAGTATACAGTTGAAAATACAATGGCTTTCTTAGATAAATACTCCTTTGAAAACTACATAGCATACATAAACACTCATATTTCTTCTGGAATATTTTTTACTTTTTGGGTTTTAACCATTTTGAAATTCCAAGTCCCCAGATGGCTTCTACCAGTTCCCACATCTCAGAAGACCCCTTGTAGGAAGCAGGCAATCTCTCCTTCATGCTTTGACAAGGTCATTGTCTCCTTCCATTCATTCAGTTCATACTTATTTATTTAATATATTGCTAATGTTCAGGTCCTCTGGTTGCATTTTGATTGTTTTTATGGTGCCTGAGCAATTTTAATAACATAAAGGTAAAGATGCTTGGAAGTTTTATTCTAAGGCAGGAGGGGAGCAAGTCCTCCTGCCCCACATCCCAGTGAGTCTTCACCAGGCTCCAGATAATCAGTCTTTCCTCTGCAAAGACTTGTTCACAGTGATCTTGTCACTGCTGCTGACACCAAGTAAATGTGTCCTTGACCCCCTGCCCTGACCCTTTTCCCTTCCTCTGACTGTCCTGCTTCTCTCCGTGGATTGTTCTGGACTTCCTCCAGCTCCCCTTGCACTTTCAAGCTGCAATTTTTGATCACTAGAAAGCTTCCAGACAGTCTTGAGCCCCCACCCTTCCATCCTGACATCACTGAGAGACAAAGTCAAAGAAACCATGAGGAGAAATTAATTAATGTGCCCCAATGTGGAGCCAAGCTTCCTTTTCTCTTTTTCTTTTCCTAGTGAAACCAACAATATATTTCTTGTGGTGCTTTCTGTCTCAGTGGCATCTTATCTCTTCTAGCCCATTTGTAATTTACTGGATAAGCTTTTTCAGGGTCAGGATTTCTCTCTTTCTGTCTGTTTTGTTTCCTACTCCTGTCCCATTTCCTACCTCGTTTCCCCCTTCCTCCCTAGTCGCTGCCCACCAGAAAAAAAACCAAAAGACCAAATATTCATCCTGGGGCCTTGAAATGGCCACAGTAACTGTTGTAACTTGTCTGTGGTCTAATCACATTAATTTGATAAGATCATCATCGGCAGGATGTCTAATTTATTTGCAAGCGGTAGCCAGGGAGAAGCTTTGACCAAATTAACATGCCGCCGGGACCAGGGGGTGCAGGCTCCATATGGCTCTCTGGATTTTCCTATAAATAACCCTCCTCCAGCCCACTCCCGCGGTTACATCCCTACCAGTATGCCGCAAAGTTCACCAGCGGCGCCGGACTCGAGAGGCACAGCCCCGGGCTGCAGGAGGCACCAGGGGGCTGGGCTGTTTCTCCCGCCTTCGCGCCTCCTCCCCGTCCTCCTCCTCCTCCTCCTCCCGTCCTTCTCCCCCTCCTCCTCCTCTTCTTCCTCCTCCTTCTCCCCCTCCTCCTCCTCAGAGCAAGGCAGGGGAAACGCGGGTTTCCACTTGCACCACCAGAGGTGCAACTGGTTCTTCGCTCGTAGGCATCTGAAATCCGTCCAAATGATGCAGAAACTTTTGCGTGCTTGGCTCCTGTCTTTAAGGCCAGGCACCGATTTTTCCGCTGTGTAATCTCTTTTGTCAGAAGGGTGGGAGCTGGAAAAGGGCAGCGGGGAGGGAGCGGGGCGGATGGAAGGGGCGAGAAGGAGGGTGTCGAGGGAAGCAAGCGTTTTATTTCCACAGAGAGTATATAAGGAGCATCCCTAGAGAAATATCTATGCGTGGACATACACTCATCTCCAGATCTTTATAGAGATAAGAATAACCGTCAGTTTCTACCCTCCCCTGCCCTCCTTAAGGGAGACACTACACTCCGTGGGAACAGGTAGCGTGAACTGCTAACAGTGCAGCAATCCCCTCCCCCCTACCTACCCTCTTCTCTGTGATCATCTAAATTATGAAAAATAGAGAGTGCATTAATCCACGGTTCGACATTGCACAGAGAACACCAGCAAGAGACAAAATCCAGCATAAAACACTCTAGACTGCAGGGGAGGAAGAAACGCATTTAAAGCAACGATAAAAATGGCGTGCAGAATAATTACCTCAAATTGCTATTCGCTTGACACCCTGACACTAATTCTGTTCAAGTCATTGGGAAATACAATAAGGCAAAGGAGCTTTCCTCTCCTTCTTGTGAAGGTGTGAGTGTGTGTGAATGGGGGCAATAAGGAACCGGTCAGGAGGAGGGGAATGCTAAACTTTCCATTTTAAAAGAAAATAAATAAATTAAATAATCCATTTAGGAGAACGTATCTAAATAGATCTACAGCTTTTAATGCCAGCGTTTTTAACGCTTGCCCTGTACGTGGATTGATTTTTTTTCCTCTCCAGCATTCCCTCAGCAGATGGATTTTTGCCACTGCAGCTCAGCAGAGGGTGTCAGATCTTTCAGTGTGCACCAGGTTGAAACGAGCAGAGCCTCTTAGCAACTCTCCCTCTGCGTGCATGTGAGTGTGTGCGAGCGTGCGGCTCGGCAGCAGCGGAAGAAAAAGGAAAGAAGAGCGAAGCGAGGGAGCGAGCGAGGGAGCGAGGAGGGGAGGCAGCGCTGCCGGCAGGGCGAGGCGAGGCGCGGCGCGGGCGGACGGGCGGGCGGGCGGCCCCGGCCCCT